>NC_092316.1:43995000-44620000 GCF_036785885.1 Coffea arabica | reverse complement strand
GATTTAATTGGAATTAAGTAGATCTACTTCTGCACTTTGAAAAGTGCAAAGGTCTTACCTGTTCAGAAGATAATTTGTTGTTGGCCTGCAAAAGCACAGCTGTCAACATGGAAGGTAGGCAGACCAACCCAGTTTCAGATATTGCAGAAAGGAGAAATGCTACGGGTTGTTTCATATTAGATCTGATTTCGTCCTTTTGTTCGGTAACCATAATTGTTGACTTCTCTTCCTCCTTTAAAGAAACAGGACTATTAGTATTATCATCACACTGGATGCTTGGGGACTCATCCTTAACATCTATAACATCTGTCTTTGTGTTAATAGATTCGACTACACCAAAATTATCCCTTTTGTCTGATGAACCACCACCATCAAGCAATGCATCAAGTGGCTTATCTTCTGGTACATCAGGTAACCCTTTCAAAACTACAGCCTCAGCCACTTTCACCCCTACACTCCCACTTATGCACTCCCTAGGAAACGATTCCCAGTCTATTGAAGATCCTTTTCTACATCTGGATGTCAGAACTGCCAATAGGTTAATGCTAAGAAGTATGGAAGAAGGAAAGGGCGAGCCTTCTATATGGGGCCTATCATAAAGAGCAAAAAGGTCCCGCAGCCGATGAATAACCTGGTATGCGATCACAAGCTCTAATAAACCATCTCGCATCTGGATTTGACGTTCATCAGAGCTTACATGACCCATAATTGTAGCAACAGTCCAAAGAAAACCATCCAAAATTTCACATACGGACTCCAGATTACCACTTGATGATTTACTCAACATCAAGCTTGTGGAACCAGGAATATTTGCTGATGCTGCAATTTTAATATAATTCTCAAGTGCTGCAGCCAACATGGGGATTATAGGTGGTAAGAGATTCTGTGAAAGAAAATAACTTCGATTACCAGGCACTGTTAAGACTACCCTAAGAAGCCTTAAAAGGCACAATGTAACCTGGCAGGCTTCAGGTTTTGATGTGTGAGAAGCAGGAAGAGCAGAGGCAATAAAATCAAGTAGACCAGCTTGGCGACAAGCCTGCAGCTCAGTATCCCTTCCCTCCAAGAACTAATCCATGAGAAAAAAAATCATGGTTACTTTTCCCTCTAAAACTATCCAAATAACTAACAAGTAACAAATAATAACCAAAGGCAGATAAGAGATACAATCAAAGAAATGAACAGGACTTTCTCCAATATGATCTGGCGAATGATCCAGTTGTCTACTTGACCTCTTATCTTTAGACAATCAAAGAGATTATAATATGAGAACTCATACACAAAGACAAACTCAGTACCTTAATTATTTCGGCGGTTATAAGACCAAAACTTCCAGCACCTTCTTTTCTTGCTTGCCGAAGCTTTTGAAGTTCCTGAAGCCATCTTGCAATTTTTGCCCTTGCCGTTCCTACCGCAGCTCTGTATCCAATACTAGCAACTTCAGGACTAACTGATGGCTCCACAAATTCATGCTTTAAAGCCATAAGTTTCTGGCGAATTTTTTTGACCCTTCGCTTCAGTGAATGTTGTGATTGCGTATTGCCTGTTAGAAGAGCACAGCTTCCTGAATTACTGGTGCCGTTAGCTTGCCAATCTTCACCATTATTGTTTGGTGTAGATCTACCCTGATTGTCCTTATTCAAGGACCGACGAAAGAAAGGTGAAGTTTGATCCCTGAAATCCATAGAAGCTCTTTCCCTTATTTGCTCCAAATAAAACTTGCGACGCTGTTCGCTTTCACTAAGTCTTTCAGTCAATTTCTGGGCCAAGAGTTCAGCTTCCTCCTGTTGAGCTTTAGCCCTAACCTCTTTTCTTCGCATCTGTTCCATGGCCTTTGCTTCACGTGCCGCACTAGATGCTTTACGTTCTTCTTCCCTTCTTACTTGTGCCTCTTCCTTTTTCCGTTGTATGTCTGCAATACGTTGCATTTTTTCTGCCTCAAGAAGCTTCTTGCGCTCTAAAACAGCTTCTTCCCTTGCCATATCTTCTTTTTGTTTAGTTTTCAGCAATTGAAGTTTCTCAGCCCTTCTCAACTCTGAATCATGTAACTTTTGACGCAGCATAAGCTTTTTATTTTCTTCATTCAATGAAGTAATGAAGCGCACCTCATTAACTTTACTACTCTCATCATTAGCTCTTCTCACTACTTGAGCAAGAAAAGCTTCATGCCTGGATTCACCGCGCTGGTGGCGGGCATACATTACCTCTCTTAACTTCATGTTACGTTCAGCCTGGTACTCATTGACACGATTCAGTTTTTCCGAGGTCCGCTGAAGCCTTTGAACTCTCTCGCTCTCAAGTTCATTTCGTATCCTCATAGCCCGTGCATGCTTCTCTTCTGCTTCTTTTTTCAGATCTAGAGCAGATTTTTTCTTTTTGTCAGGAGACATAAGTTTATCGTGCAATACCCGTGCCCTCTCAGCGCTTTTCCTGCTCATACCAGGTGAATGTGAGAAACGCGAAGAAACGCGATGTGGAGGTCCAAGTATGTCTTCCCAGTTCCTCTTTTCCTTCCATGCATCCATGGATTTCCATAAATTTCCATTTCTCTTTTCCTTCTCCCTTTCAGACAAAGGAATTTGCTTTTTCAGGGTATCAACAGATTTTGAATTTCTATCAGTCATAGATTCTGAGGGCTTCTTGTCCTTCTTAGGAAGTACTTGATCAATTTCACAGGGAGCTCCAATAAGCTCCCGCTTGTTCTTTCCACTGACTGCACAAGCAGAATCTCCTTTAACAGGCAACCTAGACCCGCTAGAATTACACCTATTTGAGTCGATAGTTCTTTTTTCTTTACTTGAGTTCCCTCTTGAAAGATCAGAAGCTCCATGCCGCTTTCTTGGCTTCAGAATTGATTCTTCAACATTACTTCTGGTGTCAATTTCACCATTATCCCCCTCCATGACATCTCTGCATCTGTAATAGCCACTATCACAATCAGGCTTCACTTTTTCAGCATTGCCAACACGTGCACTAGCTCTTTCTTGCTGAATTTTCCTGAATGCCTCAAGAGAAGAAGAAAGTATCTCTGCCCTCCTTGGGGAAGTTGTCATTCGACGTACCTGAAGACTAATTTCAATAAAATTAGATCAATACCAAAAAATAGAAAAAACACATCAACAATCTTGATAAAACTCCACCAGAGCTAACCCATTAAATTCTTAAGAATTTTCTACTAATTGTTACATTAAATGCAATATGGAACTATCTTGAGGTGACAAATGCAATGCCATGAATTAGTTCTGCAGTGACAATGGTGGCCAAATTCATAACAGAAGTTATTTGCAGTGCTCAAAGATATAGTCAAGTATGTCTCAAAATCTCAATAATTGCATGCTTGGTGACTACTACTCATTCACTACCGAAAGACTGTCCAATGGAATCACAATAAGGAAATCAATATACAGAATCAACAAACACACATACAGAGAGAGAGAGAGAGACTTAGACTAGTTACTAACAGACCCAAAAGGGAAGATTTAAGGTTCTTTATCCTGTAACATCATCCAAGAGGATTTCCAGTATGTAGCATGTTGGAACACTTGAAAGCATAAAAGACACAGCAAACTAAGTTATAGTTAAAAGCATGAACACAAGTTTACAATATGAGACCCTTAAAGTTTTTAATTGCGACTGTCCCTCATGTACAATTAACTTGATGTTGGGAAAAAGAACAAAGAAAAGAAGAGCTCTGACCTCCCATGAAAGCGCATGTGGCCTGCGATGATCAGACTTCATATTTAATGGTGCCCCATCAAGTATATGAGATGAGGATTTCTTTACTTTCTCAAATTCCTCCACCCTAGAGTTCAGTTCTCTAAAATCAGATGCGGCTTCCTCAAGAACAAGAATGGCCTCTTTCATCTGCTCCAAATCACACTCTAATTCACAAAGAAGATAGAGTTCGTCTATGGCCCTATTAAGATTCTCAAAGAGAAAGCACCAAAGGCGTTCCCTGAACCGTTCTTTGCTTTCATCTCCATTTGCATCAGAAAAGTCCATGATTTCAGTTTTATCTAAGTCAACAAGAACACCATCAACTGTTGGAGACTCTGAGTTTCCAAAAGAGCTTAGAGCAATAGATTCTGCAGTTGTTTCAGGCTGAGTATTTTCAAATGATGTTGTCTGTGTATATTCACGAGATACCATGTCCGGCATGATGTCAATAACACTATCTTCAGAAACATTAGAACAACCTGCTTCCTGTGTGACACCAAATGCAGGACTCATGAGAGCCTCTTCCGTATGTGAACACAAATTCTTATCTGCAGAGAGACTTTGAGTGGTGAACATTCCAGCACCACCCACTCTCAGTGAAGTAGAATCCAGCAAAGTCACTAACAATTTTGAACTCACATCAACAAGAGGTAGTTCAGTAACTTTAGAACATCCAGCTTCACGTCCAACAGCAGGTGTCAAATGCACGTCGGTTGCAACAGATGAAGGATTTTCATTTGACTGAAAATGGGTATCAAGACTTTTCACCAGCTTAAGTCCAGTGTTATCCCTGGAATCTGGGGCGGAACCATTTGGGTCGATTACACTTTCAGTATTTAATAACGATCTCACATCTTCTGAAGTCACTTTCAATTCATTCACCTCTTTACAGTTGTTTCCCAGAGACTTTGTCCTAGGCAACAATGCATCAGGTGCCACAACAAGATGATTTTCATCTAAATTTTTTGTGACAAGATTATTTTCCTTCTGATCAGAAGAAGAGCATGGAATGGAATTATCAACTTTCTGAAATTCTGTACGATCTACTGTTAGACATTCAGTCCTACCAAACTTCATCTCAGATCCAACAGCCTTTTCCTGGTGCAAGAGCAAAGCTTTTTCATCCAAATCTCCCCACTTGATTTTTGGAAGAACATCAGAATTCCTTGTCAGAGAATCATTACAATCAGCTCCTTGAGACCGCCTCTGAACAACTCCAGCTTTAAGACAAGAATTTTTGTCCCTTAAACCTACCAAGAGCAGCGAAGTCACAAACTATTATCACAAAAGAAATGCAGTTTCGATTGCATCGCATATATGACCTCCATCTATAACACATTAGTAGAATCAATAGCATACCTGGGTCAACAATAAAATTATGTGTACTTGCTTTTGAAGACTGGCCACCATTTCTACGATTGTCAAATTTTACCTTCAATGAATGACCCTCTGGATTATGAGAACTTTGTTTGGCAGAGAGTCCTCCAACCCAACCATGTACAGAGAACTTTGAACTGCCTCTATGCTTCTGCACAGAATACCATATATTATTAAGAAAAAGACAAAATCATGCCCTAAGGAGATTTCCAATATCTACTGATCTCAGCTCCTCAAGTGGGTGGTTCACAATGAGAAACCATAGAAGAATACAACCATGCCTAGCAAACTTGTAAAATTTAGGAACAAAAGGAACCAAAATATCCAATAGCATCTCGTCATACGACTAGCAGGCCAGTGCTTGCCCTTGTTTCATTAAAAGGAAAAGTAATAGAAATGGACAAGAAGAAGTACAAAGAACAACCACCTAAAATGAACAAAAGTAGAAGAAAGGATTCTTCTACAAAGAACAGGAAGAAATGGACCGGAAGAAGTACAAAGAACAACCACCTAAAATGAACAAAAGTAGAAGAAAGGATTCTTTATTCAACAAACATGGTAAGAAACTGTGTACCAAGCATGACCCAATGCATCTCACATTAGATGTGAAAGGAAGGAATTTAGACCATAAAACGCCAATTTTTACATTTCATTCCCAATTTTTTTTTATATTCAATGTTAATACAGCAGATTTAGAATTCCAACACATAATTTCAGCACTTTCGAGGTGCAAATTAACTGAAGCTAGTTATCTGAGGAGCCTAAACATGTTTGGAATTAGTAGCTGCTAACAAGGTCTGCATCTGACTACAAAAGACAGATTCAATAATCAGAAACATCAAATTAAGCAGAATAATATAGGCATCTAAATTTTGTAGAGGCAAAAGGCTGGTACAATTCTATGCTGAATAGCTCTTTACACCTCAGAGTCAATTGGCACTTGTTGATATTTATCAGGGGCAAGAAATGAAGTAAACCATTGCAAATATTAGAATAAATCCATGTTATGAGAACAATTAGATCATAGGATCCTATTTTGTCAACATAGATAATCAGCAAAATATCAGCACTTTGTTTGGGCTTCTAAAATTTAAGTAAATTTTGAGTATAAATCTTATGTTTTAAGAGTATTGTTTGAACTAGATAATTATACGTAAACCTAGCATTGAGTAATTCATTTTATCTACTCCATCATATATGAAGAGTTTATCTCCACATACAGAGAAAGACTGTATCTTAGAAACATTCGAGAAAAAAGGATCATGCTCCCTATTTCTTCTAGACATTTGAAGAATCCCACCCCTAGCATTCTGCAATTATGACGGGAAGCGCCCTACATTCCTGATTTTGTTCCACTTCGTGATAATCTGCTATCTAGGTAAGATTGGAATAACTTTATAAACTAGTGCACAAACATGAAAGCTCCACGGGCTTACAATAACTAAACAACCATGGTAAACTTTAGATTAGCTTTTAAAGCTGTAAGCCAAACAGAAGGTAATATTAAGACTAATTTATTTGTGTAACTCAAGGCCAAAAAAAAAAAATCTTGGGCTCACAATTTCTGTTTCTTTTACCAGCATATTATTCCCACCAGACATGCCGCATAACATAACATTATTCAGAGATCGCTGCAAAATGTGAGAATAGAATGCTTTCTAGATTGAGAGTCAAAAACTGGAGTATCCAGCCAGATCCTGTACAAATTTTTGAAGTGAAGCAGGTGCATTCCATTCCAGTGGAAGCAAACAGAATTCTTTTTCATAAACGGTTTACGGTCAAACGTATCACCATACCAGAAGTGATTTCTAACATCAAAACTTCAACTTTCCCATAGGCTAAACAAAAATAAACTATCCTCATTCCCTCTCCTCCCTCCTATGTACTGAAGTAATCATCCAAGACAAAGAAACTAATACAATAACATCTAATTATATCTAAACACTTAAGATATCTCATTTGATAAGTCTTGCTTCAGAAAGCTTCCTGTATTACCCAGAAAATACACTACCCCAAAAAAAAAAAAAAAAAAAGAACTGGAGTAATTCTTCTAAATGCATGTGATCGATTGTTTAAGTGTATTTCCAAAGCCATTCCCTATTAATCCTTCGGCAAAATATAGTGAAATATAATATATTTCAATCCAAAAAAGTACAATTATAATGTTCTTGATTATTCAGAAAAGCGTATGAAAAAAAAAAATCAAACCTTTTTAACTTGCAACCATCCAGAACCTTGATCATCCCCTCCTTCGCTGCTCTCCATAAAAAATCTCTAAATTACAGCAACAACAGAAAACCCAAAACGGAGAAAAAAAAATTTTCCCTCTCACCAAAACATCATAAAAAGTACAGTACATTACATGGAAGTCAAATTATTCCTTCCTAAAGCAATCCAAAAAATTAAAATTAAAGAAATCAATCTGGTGGCATTTTACACAGTTTACAACAATTCGATGATCACAATTACAATAAAATGATGATCGGACAAATGGGTTTTAAAGAACAAGCTGTGAATTTGAACACATGGGAGATTTTTCCCAGAAAAATCTTGGGATTACATGTTTTAAAGGGTGGGACTTTTAGTTGGATTTTGTGAATAAATTTGCAGAAACTTTTTAAAAGGGTATAACCGAAACATTTTCTGGGCTATGTAGAGGTAAGAATAAGTGAGGCAAAAGGGTGAAAGAAAAAGAGAACGTGATGAGAATGATAAGTGCAAAATTACCAATGATGGGAGACTGAGGAAAGGAGGAGTGGGAGGGAGAAAAGTAGAGAATGATTTTATCTGACAGATATGTCCTCACCTTTCAGAATTAATAACATTTGGTGTCCAAATGTGCATCAGATTTGTGATACTTATTGAGCCCATCATGCACCTTTAGCTGAAAAACAACAAAAACAAAAGATATGTACACACGCAGACGCATATATCTGTCATATGTTTTCCACAAATTAATTTGGATTATCTTTCAATTTCATCATGGGTTACGGTTCGGTATCAGAGCCAGATGCCGTCTTATTGTTTTCTTCAAAATTAATATTCTAGCTTTGATTAATCTGTGTCTTGTTTTTATTTTCGGAAAAATTAATTATTATATATCCAATTTATCCTAAATTATTAGGAAGGGGGAGTCTAAAGAGAATTTGTGTTAGGGGGCTAGTAGGTAGCCAGATCTTACTGGATCGAAGGAGTGTTATAGTACAACTTTTAAATTTTTTTTTTGCTGCGGATGGAATTTGAATCCCCACCTATAGTCCAAGAAGAGTTTTAAGACTCACCTCGATGGCCACTCAGCTAAGCTCGGTGGTTGATTAATTTGTGTCTTGTCTAAAGCTAACTTTGTATTAGAGTTGATTAGTCCGATAGTCGTTAGTTAGCGGCAATAGGATTATATAACGATGGTTCCGATGGTGGTCCCGGTAATACAAATTTAAGTCAAGACTTAAATAGAATTTCATGGCCAGTCTATTAACAAGAATTAGGAAGATGTGGTAATGAAATCAGTAATTAAACCTTAGGGGAAATGGAAGAAAATCAAATATAATCAGTAATATAGAAATAAATATAGAAAAAATTGAGCAAAAGCTTAATAATTGCACTATTCCAGATTTAAAAATACACAAAGTATATCAAAAATGAACTTTAGAATTTTTCAAAGATTATTCAATAAAATTAACTGAACAAACTATTTCTCTTAAAAGAAATCTTGAAGTTATTAGATTATTAAATAAAGAAACAATTGTTAATCATTCTACCAAATATAGATTTTTACATATAGGAATGGTTCAAGTTGCAGTTAAACCTTTACATCAATTAGGATTAGATTCTCCAATTTTATTTTGTTTAAATCATGCAAGACATATTTCTTTCCAAAATTCGTTATTAGGGTTAGTTGAATCAAACTTAGAAACTAGTCCTATTTATTTCAATTGTTATTCAAATTTTACAGTACATTTATTAGATCCAAACATTTTAGCTTCCTTAACTTTAAATGTTCAAACTAAAAATACAGAATTTTTAGAAGATTGAAGATCGTTAGCTATTATTTACAAAATTGATTACAAAGTCATGAAAACAACCATTAATCCAAAAGCTCTAAATATGCAAGTTCAAGGAGAAACTATGTTATTAGAAGCAAATCCAGAACATTCTAATACTTTTATTCCAAAGAGATTATCTTTGGAATCTATTACAAATAGTTCTAAATGGAATTTAGAAAATATAATCACTGCTAAATAGGTAGAAAGAGAAAACAGTAGTGTCGGTAATATTATAGAGTTACCTGACTAAACAGTAGAAATAGAGTTTTCAAAGAAAAAAGTATTTTCTATGTCAAGACCTTCTGCTTCCTCTATTAATACTAAATTAAATTTAGAAGAAGTTGATTTTAGACAAAATATTTCAAAAACAAAATATAAACAAGAAGATGAAGAAACTGAGTATTCTCTTGTACAATCTCAAATGCATGTTGATAGTCAACTCAATGTTATTTCAAAAGAGTTTGAATTAGATAAACAATACTTACAAAGATTATTCTCCTCGGATAAAAATAAAGAGAAAAGAGAATAGTATTTTAAAACGTTTTCTAAAGAAAAAACAAAGCAGTGTAAAAAAGACTACTTTCAGGAATTAATCAAACTTGAAGCTCATTTAGATTTTGTTTAAATGGTTTGAATTTTATTGCCAAAGAACTAAAATTGAAAAGCCATTTTTGTGATGACCGCACCTTTCCCTAAAGTATACCCCGAGGTTTGGCGGACTACCTGCCTAACTTTCGTCAGGACTCACTCACAAACTCCAAAAGTAAGAACAACAACCTCAATAACAAAAGCAGTAGCAATATCCAAACTTAATTATATACATATACATATATATATATATATATATATATATATATATATTCATTGATATCGAATATCCATACAGACCCAGAAAGTAATAAAAGATTCAAGTTCAAGTCGAAATCAACAAAATTAAGAAGTACACTAGAACAATTGACAAAAGATCTAGACAAAACTCTAGTCTTTTCCAACTCACATGCCCACGTTCTCACCCCCTGTAAGAAAAATAAACTAATGGAATAAGCTATTACCCAATGAGGTTCCAAAAAAACATGCAGGCAAAAGTGGCAAGAGATCCTCAACATGAAGAAAGTAAATGCCAACAAGGCACATCATTAGCAAGACAAGAAAATAACAAGTAACACTTTCAAGTAAAAGGATACAATTTTGCTTACGTGCATCGATTCACTGGTATTTTGTCTCAAATCCATTGACACTCCATCAACCTTGAAAATACAGTAATAAACAATGTCTGTAGATTATCATTTAACCCCAGTTTTCGTCCACCGATCATCCTTCTTACTGGATCCGAACTCCAAATATAATACTAAAGGTAATACTCGAGTATACTGAATCTAGTGGATCGAATCTAGCAGAATAAATAATAAACACTATCTATGGTTCGTCAATCTTCTCGACTAAGCCCTTACTAGGTCGATTCAACTAACTAACTGATGGGGTTTGGGATCCCAAACACGTCATATAGACGGTGGGATAACATACCCAACCGACTTTCAAATCAAGCACATGAATATCATTTCACTTGTAAACAGTATCAAGTTCGGGTGAGTGTGATAAAGTACACACTCGCTCAACCAATAACAAGTAAAGCAAACTTAACAAGTCAACCAGTCAATCAATTCAAGATAGCATGTCAAGTATGCACAATCTCATCAAATCACACGTCAATCAAGTATCAAGTCCTAACATGTAGTTAGAACACTCACCAATTGATCAAGGTCTATTAATGTCAAACTCAGACTCTGTTTCTTGGTCACTCTTGAAGTCTACAATTAGATATAGTATAGCAAGAAACCATCAAACTTCCAACATAGCTTTTCAAAACAATTACATCTTGTACTTGTGAAAATCAAAGGAAAAATCATGTAAATGGTAGCTCAATGATTCAAGCATAGTATAGAGGAAAACTATGTTAAGTATAGGCACAAATTTTTGAAGAAAAGCGACAAGATTTCCTGATTTCAAAGCTAAAAATTACCAAACAATGAAATGGTTTGGAGAAAATTCATTTTCTTCCTCTTAAACCCCTTTGTTTTAGCTCAAATCCAACATATATATGAAGATCATGGTTTTATCAAGTGTCCTGAGGAAAAGTATGTCAAAATCACCCTAAATTTACACCTTAAACTCTACCTCTCTCACTTGGCCAATGAGGAAAAATTTTGCAGCAACTTGTCCCCAAGTTCCTCTAGTTAACCCTTCAACTTTTAATCTTATTTCCATGGCAAATACACTATCAATCAAGCTAATATGTCATGAGGTGTATGGTACCTACTTTTGGCAAGAAATCCATCAAAATTTCACATATATAAAACTATAACCTAAGCTAAATCTAGTATTCACCAAAACTGGAAAATTCACAACATAACTTGATAAACATGAAAGCCTCCATAAAAGTCCTTCCTTAAACTTATATAACATTATACATCAACTAAATTCAAAGATAAGGCAAGAACAATAGGTTTTCTAGCAAATTTGACCTCTTTACCTCCAAAACCTAGTATGTAAAGCAAATCAAGAAAGTTGCAAAACTTCCATCCTCCAAGAACTTCTCCAAGAGCTTCCTTCCAAATTTGCCTCAAGGATTTATGGAGTGAATTAGGATTTCTATCTTGTTTGCACCAAGTTAATTAAGGCAAAAGGATAAAATCATGACTCAACATGCACTATAAAAAGCATGACTCAACCATTAAATTGACCAAGAAGTTAGGACGAGTAAGTTAAAAATAAAAGGCAATATGAAAATAAATTTTGAATCCTCACAATTTTCAGAATATATTATATATCCAGTATTTATATAAAAGTTGGCAAACTAGTTTTGGAAGTTCCGTCACATAGGTTCACTCTCTTTTAGAAGAAATAAAAATACAACATAGAAATCAAACTATTATAGCTTCTCCATTTAAAAATACTTCTAAAGAAAAACCATGCCAACAAATAAAGATATAAATAAAATAATTCAACAAAATAATTATAATAATCAAGCTCTAGATACTATAGTTAATCAATTAGAAAAATTAAATAATATAAAACCTATAATACTAATGAGTAAGCCCCCACAGGTAGATCCTTCTAAACCAATTTTCTAACCTTTTGGGTTACCCAATACTATCAAATTGAATAATGATTTAATTTAATAAAACAAATTTTAGATAAATTAGCTAATTTAGAAATAAATGGATCAAATAATTCAAAACAAATTTTGTTATATCTCAACCCGAAGATTCTAATTCTAATGAACTTTTCCCAATTTCAAGATAATACTCAAATTAATAAATTAGATATTCCTGGCCTAATTTTTTTCCATCCAGGGCATATCATGGTAGAATTTTTTATCCAAAACCTTCTTTTCCAAACATGCAATTTAAAGAAACTCATCTACATCAAAGTTATTATTATTCAGGGGAATCAATATACGAGTGGAACATGGATGGATTAATTGAACATCAAATTTTACAAATTATTCAAAATATAAGTATGGCAGTAAGTTCTTTCAAAGGAAAAAGGTCATGGGGGTGCTCAATTATTAATATTTGGATTCTCAGGAATGTTAAAAAATTGATGAGATAATTATCTAAGTCAAGATGATAGAAATTATATTTTAACCGTCACTAAATAAGCAATAGCTGATTCTGCAAGCAGTAGTACTACACAAGTAACTGGTCAAGAAACCAACTCCCAATAGAGGAGTTGACCACCACTGTATATAGTGGGGTGGGAGGTCAAGGGTTCAAATCTTGCCTCCCATCAATGTGCCTCAATATGAGGAGTGTTCTAAATATATGCGGGTGAGTGGTGCACCCGTTTGGTCAAAAAGTGGTTAAATCCCCGTCAGGTTCCCCCGACTCAATTGGCCCATTCCCTAGAGTCTTTGGGCCGAATCCATGGCTAACAAAAGGACTAATCTAAACTTAAGACTCCTAACACTAAGGCCTAATCGGCCATAGCCCACTTGGCTCTTCACGGGCTCTCTTCACGGGCTTGGATCATCGTGTAGACAACTGGGTTATCACCTTCCGAGTCTTCAATGTCTCGATGAACTCCTTGTTGGTCTTGAACATTCCGCACAAGGGCTTGGAGTGATTCCTTGAATTGCTTGGCCCGTGCACATGTGATTGGGCCCAATGGAACTCGGATTGGGCCATTGCGTGGGCCAAGGTCCGTGCACACATCAGTCCCCTCCTCTTGAGAAGGATTTGTCCTCAAATCTGGATGGAGATGAATGATACTAATGAGAGTGGGTAGTGTGACACCCAAGTCTCCACATATTGGCCCTCTTAGATTGAAGGATACTTGCATATGTTATGATTAAGATAATTTGGTGCACATGTCTCTTAGTCAGCTTCAAGGGGTTCTCAAACAAGGACATTCTCCAAGGTAGGAAGGAACGTGTATAAGGCTTGTGAACGTTCCAGGTTGCAACCCAAAGCTCGCTAATTAGCCTTCGCACCCGGACATTCACATGCACTTCATAACGATGTTCATTGAAACTAGAAAAGCCTCGAACCTGGTTGTGCAAGGTGGTGTAATTCAGCTCTAGGCACTGAATCGACGCAACTTGCCACTCTAGAGGTGGGACACTGAGCCACCCGTGTTGCACATCCATAGAAACACGAACCAGTGAGGTAAGAACAGCACTCGGATCTTGATTGACACCCTTGCGGGCAGCACCCAACATAAGCGACAGGAATGAAGTGAAGTCTACCCCATACGAATCACATGCATTCGCGCAACACGTAGCTGGAACAAGCATGAAATCAGGTTGCAACTCTTTAGTCATTGTGGGAAAATTTTGGACAGCTTTACAATACTTCTCATCAAAATAATGGGTTAGGAGTCTTAAGTTTAGATTAGTCCTTTTGTTAGCCATGGATTCGGCCCACCTTTGTCTAAGGATGGCCGAACCACTAGGCCCTTCTTTATTGAGTCCATGGATCGGCCCACCTTGTCCAAGGAGTGGCCGACCATCTAGCTATTCGATATTAGGGTTTAGGGTTTCATTAGTATTTGCCTATATAAAGGCTTGCTTTATAAGGTTTAAGGAGGCCGTTTTATGATAATAAACTTGTTCTTGTTTCTCTTAGATGGAGAGTACAATTCCGTTACTTGCATTGGCAAGGGTTCTTGAGCAATCTCGTGATCGTCCTTGATTGTTCTACCGACCTATCCACTTGAGTATCCCCTCGATTGGAGTCGTCATTCTACCACCTTCAATCAAATCGTGTTGTCCGTTTGATTTTAGGTTCCGCAAACCAAGCGTTGGACAACCTCGCTAGATCCTTGGGCAAACGTGCTACGTGTCTCGAACGTGTGGATCGAGGAACGTATCAGTTGGTATCACTTGGAGTGGGAAGGCCGCATCGAGATGGTCTTCGACTGCTACGACTATAGCGAGGAACAAAAAGTGAAGGTTGCCACCGTGGAGTTCACCGACTACGCACTAGTCTGGTGGGACCAAGTGAGGACCACGAGGAGGAGGATGGGAGAACCACGTGTCCGGACTTGGCGAGAACTCAAGGTGAAAATAGACTCTATTGCAACTCTAATTTATGCTGACTACTAGTGAACTAGACTCTATTGCAACTCTAATTTATGCTGTTTGTAAACGTTTTATAGGAGATCCTAATAAATTACAAGAAAGAAGTTCATAAATATTAATTAATTAACTTGCCCAAACTTACATGATTTCCAATGGTAGAAAGATATGTTTTCAAACAAAGTATTCCTTGAGAACAGATTGTAATCATTCTTATTGAAAAGAAAGATTTTTAGTAGGATTACCAAAATTATTTGCTGAAAAGGTAAGGCAAAGAATTAGAGGGTTACATAATGGAGAAATACCTTATTCAAATTTAACTTATGGTGATTTGATAAACTTTATTAGTTCTGAAGGATTAAGTTTGTGTACCGATTTAAAATTAAAGTAAAAAATCAAAAGCAAAGGACTAGAAACAAGAAGAGAATTAGGATCATTTTGTTAGCAATATGGTTATGAAAAAATAGAAGCCCCTACTACAAAAAGAATAAAGTCTTCAAAATCCTCTAAACCCAAATCTTATCCAAAATCTAATAAAATTAGGATAAGAACTTCTACTTCATCTAGATATTATTCAGCAAATAAAAGGGTAAGTTTCTCTAAAACATCTAAAAATAGCAAAACTAGAACTAAAACCAAGTCTGAGTCCCAAGCATCTTCTCAAGCTTCTTCGGACGTCCGTTTTAAATGTTGTAAACCAGGACACATTGCTAGGCATTGTAAAGTTAGAGATAAAATTTCATTTTAGAATTAGAAGAAGATATTAAAACTCAAATATTAAATAGTATTGACCAAATTTCTAAATCAGAATCTAAACAAGATGTAATTTTTCATATACAAGAAAATTCTGACAAAGAATATAAGCTTTCAACAAATAGTTGTGAATGTATAGGAATTTGTGAATGTGGGTATTCAAATATAAATGTTATTTCCAGAAGTCAAAACCAATTCTTTCTAAAATTAATTGATAAACTAAATTATAACAACGTAAAACAAGATTATCTACTAAAATTAAAAGACATAGTAATTCAAGAAGAAAATTTTAAAAATATAGAACCTTTTAATTTAAAGGAAGTTTTCAATAGATTTAACCGCAAGTCAGTATTAGTACTTAAGATATATAAGGGAGAATTAAAATTATTAAAAACTAAAAATTATGATATAAAGTATCAACTCTTGGCGTTACAAACAAAAATTCAAATCATAAAAGAATCTAAACAAAAAGAAGAACAATTACATTTTTCAAAAACAAATAATAATATACAAGTTGAGAAAAATAGCAAAGGATATTTGATTGCCTTTATTTCAGAAATAAAGTTTTAAAGATGGTATATTATAGTTAAAATTGTTATAAATAAAGAAATATATTTAGATATAATAGCATTATTAGATTCTGGAGTAGATCATAATTTTATTTTAGAAGGATTAGTTCCTACTCAATATTATGAAAAAACTAAAGAAAAATTATGTTGAGCAAGTGGGAAAAGATTATAAGTTAATTATAAATGTTCAAATGTACATGTTTGTAGACAGGGGTTTTGCTTTCAAAATACTTTTGTTTTAGTAAAATATTTACATCAAGACATAATTTCATGAACTTCATTATTATCCCAAAATTTTCCATTTTATGTAAGTGATAAAGGAATTACTACAAAAGTCTTAGATCAAGAAATTTATTTTCCTTTTATGACTTCTCCATTAGTTAAAGGAGTAAATTTTATTCAAACTACTAAGAAACTAGTACAAAAGGCAATAAATAATATTACAAAACAAACAAATTATTTAAAAGAAGAAATAAAAGCTAATCAAATAGAAGAGAGATTGCAAACCAAAATAATGCAAGAAAAATAATAGACATATAAGAAAAATTTTTAAAAGAAATTTGTTCAAACTTACCAAATAATTTTTAGGAAAGGAAAAAACATATTGTTCATTTGCCATATATCCTAGAATTCAATGGAAAATGATATTCGAACTAAAACCAGGCCAAATCAAATGAATATGGAATTATTAGAATATTGCAAAAAAAAAAAGAAATACAAATATTATTAGAAAAAGATATAATAGAACCCTCCAAATCTCCCTGGAGTTGTTTAGCTTTTTATGTAATTAATAATGCAGAAATTGAACGAGGTGCTCCAAAACTTGTTATTAATTATAAACCATTAAATAAAGTTTTATTATGGATTAGGTACCCAATTCCAAATAAAAGAGATTTATTAAAAAAAATTATAGTTCAGTGATCTATTCAAAATTTGATATGGCAAATACAAATTGCTATAGAAGATAGGTATAAAATCACTTTTAATGTTCATTTTGGACAATATCAATGGAAAATCATGCTATTTGAACTAAAAACTACACTATATGAATTCCAAAAAATTATGAATGATATTTGTAATCATTATTCTACTTTTGCTATTGTCTACATAGATGATATACTAATTTTCTAAGATTCAATAGAAAAACATTTTAAACACTTGAAAATATTTTTTAACACCATTAAGGAAAATAGATTAGTTGTTTCAGAATAAAAAATGAAATTATTCCAAAAAAAAATAAGATTTTTAGGACATGATATTTATCAAGGAAATTACAAGCCAATTTGGTAGATCTCGAGAAGTTGCTAATAAATTTTTAGATGAAATTAAAGACAAAAATCAATCACAAAGATTTTTTGGATGTCTTAATTATGTTTTTGATTTTATTAAGAATTTAAGACAAATTTGTAAACCATTATATAAAGGATTTACGAAAAATCCTCCAACTTGGACCAAAGATCATACTAAAGCAGTCCAAAAAGTTAAGCAAATTTGTTATGCATCTTCCATTTTTAGGAATTTTTTATCCCCATGCATTCAGGATAGTTGAAACTGATGCATCAGATGTAGGATACGGAGGCATTTTCAAACAAAACAAACATGTTACATCATATGAACATACGTATGATTCTAGACTTGACTTGAAACAAAATGAGGAATTAGTCCGATATCATTTTGGTGTCTGGATTGGAGCTCAAAAGAATTATTCACAATTAAAAAAGAAATTTTATCAATCATTTTATGTATTAAATTAAATTATAAATTAAAAGTTTTTATTATGAATTGATTGTAAGGTAGCAAAAGATGTTTTACAAAAGGATGTTAAAAATTTAGTTTCAAACAACTTTTTGCAAGATGGCAAGCTATACTTTCAAATTTCGACTTTGAAATCGAATTTATCAAAAGAGAACAAATTTCTTTATTGGATTTTCCAACTAAAGAATTTTTACAAGGAAATGTCCAGCAGATCTAAATACAAGTCTTCAAGGCCCTTTTTAACCTATTCAAACACTCTTACTCCAATTCCGACTCAAGCAACAAGACAAAGGCCCACGTCTCAAAGGCTTTTAGCCAACTTAATAGACTCCAAACACTTATATTAGTGCTATTAAAAACCCTATTATTTAAACTCCTCCATCTAGTCCAAGTACTTCAAGCCCAAGTCCCAACCAAGCGCCATTACCAAAAACAATTAATCCTCCTAAAGTATCTAGTCCAGATACATCTTCTCCTCATTTCCATCTACTTTAAGCTATTAAGCCCCTTTATTGCCAAAATTATATCTCCAAACAAGATGATGCATATATTGGACAAATGGAACCCTCTTTTGCAAATAAAACTTGTATTGAACTGATTCAAACCGATTTTCATCCAAACCCACTCTACTTTTCGAATACCCCTTTCAAAACCCAAAGATTCTTTGAACAAATTTTACTAGAAATTGATTCTATTAAACCTTTGAAATAGTTTCCAGAAGAAACCCTAGAAGATCAAGCCAAATACCACAAAATAAAAATTAAGAAAATTATAAATCGAAAGAGTGGCCTCTTACAGGATACGAAAGTCAAATCCAATCTAAAATTTGTTTCAAGCCAGTTGTTTATATTTATACTAGAAACTGATTCTATTGAACCTTTCAAATAGTTTCCAGAAGAAACCCCAGAAGAATAAGCCAAATACCACAAAATAAAAATTAAGAAAATTATAAATCAGAAGAGTGGCATCTTACAGGATATGAAACTCAAATCCAATTTAAAATTCCTTTCAAGCTAGTTGTTTATATTTATCATGATTACATCAAAATCTGGTGTCATATATTTTATTTTAGCCCATTTTTTCATCCACCATTCATATGATTACTTCCAACTGCCACCCATGATTTTCCATGATGGTTCTATACATGGTGGAAAGATTTTGGTGGAAATCTAGAGATTATACCAACTAACTTTCATGAGGACTTCAAACTCTTTGAAAAAGGATCCAATTTTAAACAGGATTCCATAAATATTTTGTTGGAATTTTAATAAGGTTATTTACCAAGGGATTAATATTTTTACTAGAAATTCAAAATTAAATGGTGGGACTCAGTGAAAGAAATAAAATATTCTATGCAACGAGAGATTTCCAAACCAGAACAAACAAAAAATCAAGAATTTATGACTACAAAAAATAGGTTTCAATGCCTTATGGCAACCAGTACCAATAAAGAAAATTTCAAGAAAAAATTGATCGATTTTCTATCCCAAATTGATCGAGAATAAAAAGTGGAATTTTCTCAAGATCCTACTCAGGAAAATAAAGATGATTGCTATGGAATTTTTAGCCCAATTTAATAAAAGTGGGACCCAGCCATTCAAAATGTCAGATAAAGAAGAAATCTAAATGACCAATGAAATTTCAGATTACCAGACAAAAGAAGATAAGATGACTCGAGCAATTACGTAATTGAAGGAATATTCTCAAGCATATCTCTCTTACCCGCTCTATATAAAGAAGAGAAATAAAACCAAACGGATCAAGGGAAGAAAATCTCTTTCTGAAATTACTTTGCCAAGCTCCTCTCTCCCAAACTCTTATATCTTTACAAACTTCAATTTCTTTGTAATAGATAGGATTATTTCAAGAAAAGATCAAGCTTTGAAGTAATATGTTGTAAGATTTCTTTTGAAATTATATTTTAAATAATATTCTAAATTTATATTCCAAATTTATGCATTCATGCATCGTGTATATGGCTAGTACTACTGCCTGTTTCATGCATATGGTCAGCCAAGCTGCCTGTTTTAATTTTTGCAAATATATATCATGTTATATTATTTCCAAAAAATAATTTGGATTATCTTTCATTTTCATCCTGGGATATATATATATATATATATATATATATATATATATGACATTTTGACTAGTTGGGTTCCACTAGTAAAATTGGAGAATCTAATCCTAATCGACGTAAAGGTTTAATAGCTATTTGAACCATTCCTATATGTAAAAATCTATATTTTGTATAATGATTAACAATTGCTTTTTTATTTAGTAATTTAGTTGATTCATGATTCTTTTTAAGAGAAATAGTTTGTTTTGTTAGTTTTATTGAATAGTTTTGAAAAAATTCTAAAGTTCCCTTTTGATATACTTTATGCATTTTTCACTTTGGAATATTCCAATATTAAGTCTTTTTCCAATTTTTTCGATATTTATTTCTACGTCATTGACTATATTATTCTGATTTTCTTCCATTTCTTCTAAGGTTTGGTTACTAATTTCATTGCCCATTCTTCTTGTTGAATTCATCCTTGTTAATAAACTAGCCATGATAATCTGTTTATGTCTTAAATTAAATTTTTGTATTACAGGAACCACCTTTGGGACCACGGCCTTACACTCTCTACTATCGCTGAACAATTACTAGATTGATCAAATATAACACCAAACTAAGTTTTGAAGGACACGGATGATACGAACGGCACCAACCTTGTGATGCAACCCATACAGACAGGAAAGGATCTAGAAGGTAGGATTCACGTTAATGAACACGAATGCAGCGGAATCACCTAAACCCGCTGATCACGTGGTCAACGAACCTCGGCATTGGTAGAAGACGCCACAATCTAGTGCAGTTTTAGATTGATAAATCGAATTGAATACCTAAGAACGATTCTAAGATATTCAATGGTGCTTCAATGAAGTTTTGAGAAAACTCTCAAGTGTATTTTTATTAATCATCAAAAACTCCCCCATGAACGTCTCTTGTCTTGGCTATATATAGCCATACAACTTGAAAACCTAAAGTGACTTGAGAACCCTAACTCGGTTAGGCTAGGCCTTTGGCCCGATTCCACTACTCAAATCCACTATCTAATGGTCAGCTTATAATCGATCCAATGAAGGATTTAAGTTGGCCCAACACAACCCAATAAAAGCTAATTAACCAACTTAAGTAATAGTGAGCCTAGACTCTATAAATCGGATCCAACTCAACATGAGGTCTTGGACCGAATTTATTCCTAGCAAATAAAATAGAAATCTGGAAAACAAACTACTAATTATTATTAAAAGATTCAATCTCTTGTAGGCCAAAACATGTGTGACAGCCCCACCTTACCCTAAGGCGAACCAAAGGGTTCAGCGGATCGCCTGTCCAACTCTCGCCGGGACTCAGTCATACCTCAATCAATTCCGAAATAAAACCACAAGAATTCGTATAACCATAATCCAAAACTTAAACTCAAAACTCATTCACCTCAAATAAAATCGAAACAAAACCACAAGGCAAAGTATAACAATTCCAAGCTTAGAACATACACTTATAGACATTTCTATATCAAAAGGAATTACAAAATCAAATGTACAAAAGTTCTCAATTTTTCATACATCCAACCCGTGCCAAAAGGTAGGGCGAGAACCATTACAAAATCAGAAACTAGTTTAGACTAGTTTAAACCGAGCTCTCGTCCTTGCTCGCCTTCCCCTGTTAAGGAAAACAAAACTAAAGGGATGAGCTAAAAGCTCAGTGAGATTCTGAACACATAATCAAACAATCAATTCAATACATTAAACATAGAGTATCGATAATTCAAGAAACATTTACAATGGAAAGCGATAATAATACATTCATTAAAAGGATACGGTCTCACAGGGAGCCATTCATTCGTTTGTTCATTCATTCTCCTAACATTCCCCTTATTTCTCCAATCATTTGAAAATGTATTTTTGCAAGTAAAACCCCTCATTTCATTGACATTCGTTCTTTCATTTCATTTCACCCCCTCCTGGACGTTGGTCAGGCTCCGCCAGATTACAAGGTAATACTCGAGTACACCAAACATTGTCCTAGGGTCACCAGCCGCCCGACCGAGTCCGCTTTTACCTCGAGTCGACTGGCAACGAAGGGTAAGGGTTCAGTTCAGCCAAAAGGCTTACATTCATGCACCAATAGCATTTAATCATTTAATCATTGAAAATTTTACATTTATTTAGGTCGAGTACGATAAAGTACACACTCGCCTAGTAAAATTCGTTTTAACAGTCATTGATAACATGGAACATGTAATCATACATCCAACACAAGCCATATAGTCAAGAACAAGCCATATAGTCAATGAAAATATAACAAACAAGGAACACTCACCTATTTACGCAAAATAATATCCAAAATATCTTGCCGGATAATACCGTTAGTCACCGATGAACCCTAATATAATTAAAAGAACACATTATGCTTCAACTATCAAAAATTTAAGTGATTCAAAGAAAATTAGAATACGTACTAGTACAAAATATAAATATGGTTTTGGTAGTGAAAAGAATACATTGAAACCAAAGGACATAAGTAAAATATTTGTAAAACTTATGCTCACTCGTAATTTCTCATAAACTAACTTATACTAAAAAAAATGATTTAAAACTATATTTACTTTTAAAAATCTCTAGAAAATCAATATATTAGGGAATAATGAAGAAAAAAGCAGGCGAGGAAATAAAATGAATAATATAAAATTAGAAAAATTTACGGGTCCTCGCAACATGGCCCATAAGCGGCCTATATTTCGTATCTTTCTCCTACTCTTGAAAAAGATTTGTTCTCAAATCGTGTTTGGAAATGAATGGTACTACAAGAGTTGGCAGTATGAAACCTCAAATCTCCACATATTGGCTCTCTTAGAATGAATGATATTTGCATACGTCATGATTACTGTAATTCGGTGCATATGTCTCTTGGTCAGCTTGAAAATGCTCACAATCTACCATAGGAAACTCAAGGCTTTACTCCAACCACTCCAAAGCTCTCTAATCAGCATGGTGTCATGAATGGTCGAATTTGGACCTACACAATAAATCACACGATTAATATTTGTAGGTATAAAATCACTTGACAGCTTACCAGTCACTTTCACAAAATAAGGATCTTCATAGTGATGCTCAATCAGGTTAGAAAAGTCTCGGACATGATTGTACAAAGTTACAAAATTCATTGCAAGTTGTTGTTGGTATGACCTATCTTGCACAAATGGAGCAAGATCGAGATAGGCAGCTTTTGAACCTTCAAATTGAAGAATAAAATCAGATTGTAAGGAATCAAAATTTGGACCAATAAGGAAAGAATTATCACCAACGAAATAAGAAGAAAGTTTATAACAAGTTTCAAGTGTAGAAACTCCCTTTGAAACTTCATTATTCCTCCCAACGAGCAAATCAAGCTCATGGTTGAAGTTGAACATCAATGGATGACAAAGAGATACAACACTTGAGATGCAAACTCTATGAAAAGTTTGATATTCACCAATGGATTTAGGCATAGAGCATGCTAAGATCAACTCAATTTTTCCTTACTTAACTTGCATAAAAGTAGAAACACTAAACAAAGTAGAGTTAAGATCGTTAGAAAAAACATATGATCTCACATCCTTTCTCACAATCAGCTTACTCTTAAATTTTTAATCTCTTACTCATGCTCAGTAGCTGACTTTTTCCCCTCATTATTCTCAACCTCTTTCTCCTTTTCAACTCCCTCGAATTTTACCTCTTCAGTTACAATTCCCTTATCTAGCTCTTTCTTCATACTATAACGCTCATGCTCACTTTTCATGTATGCTAGATCAATACAAAGTTGCTTAGAATTAAGCGACACAAGCCTGGTACGACGGCAATTAAATGTGAAGGAATATTTATTAGTATATCCATCATATATGACTTCTCGATTAAACATCCACCATTATCCCAACAGCACATGCGTCACTTGAATGGGAACTACATCACACAATACCTCATCCACGTATGAGCCAATACGAAAAAGAACAAGTGTGTGTTTAGTAATTCAAATATCACCACTATCACTTTGCAACTTCTAAGGTCGAAGATGATCAATGGTTGGAAGATTCAATTTCTCAACCAAGACAGTACTTGCAAGCTTAACTTCACAACCCTTATCAATGGCTAACTTGCAAACTTTATCCTTGATGTGGCAACGTGTATAAAACCAATCATTTTTTTGAGCTTTGATGATTTCCAATTGCTCAGTTATCTCACGCAATGCTACAGTATTTACTCCTTTAGGCACAAGATGGTGAAGCTCTAGTTGAGCATTCGTTTGTCTCATACTTTTATTACCTACAAAACTCAACAAACATTAGTAGAACAGTCCTCACTCACTCCCTTACGTGTTTTGCTCACTCTCGTGTATCACTCAAGTGTTTAAAACATTTTTAATGTTCTCACCAATGTTCTCCAAGCCTCTTGATAGCTTACTTTGAAGAAATTAGAACTCCTTCAAGTAAACAATCAACTTACCAATGTTGGTCTCGAGAGTGTGGCAATCCTCAATAATGCCTCCGAGGTGATTAGAATGTGGAGATAATACAAACTCGAGAGACAATGAAATGCATAGAATCAAATGAAAACAAAAGAATACTGAGACACGGACAGTGATGAAGGCAAAGACAAGACTAAATGGAAAGAAAAGTACGCTTTTTTTTTTAGAAACGTAAGCTGCCTTGCTTGTTTAGTAGGTCTGAATATGCAACTAAAGGCAAGAAATGGTAGCGGTTATCTCCCTATAATGTAGGAAGAGTGGCCGTAAGAAAAAGGTAAGGAAAGGTTAAGAACTCCTAAAATGTAGGAAAAGGTAGGGCTAAAATATAGGTAAGAAATCCCTAAAAAATAGGGCAAAGGTGGCAGCTGGTGTATAGGCTAAAAGGTAGGAGAAAATGTTGCTAAAGTGTGGGAAAGTAATCCCTAAAAGGTAGGAAGAATAATTCCTAAAACGTAGGGATGCGTCTTGATTGGAAACCCAACTACTTTAGCAACCAAGCAAGACTAGGAAACCAATCAAGAAAAGAAATCTAATCAAGAACTTGGAAACCAATTGCAATTACGAAATTCCATCAAGAGACACGGCCAATTGCAATTAGCAAAGGTAGGAAGAATGATTCCTAAAATTTCTGGAATTTGGCTTGGCCGAAATAATTATTTTGCTTGCTTTTTTTTTTTTAACGACAGCAAAAATGATTGACGGCTAGGGTTTCTTCTTTTGGACTTGGCTGGCTGCAAGGGAAGAAAGCAACCAAGTCAGATTCGACACTTTGCCAAAGTTACTCAACACACTTGGTATTTTCCAAAAACTTGTAAGGTTCACAAGTCTCATGGTTTTAATTCTCCAATGAATGGTTCACAAACCCCCAAAACAGTCCACAAACATTCTCCAACTAACAATTCACAAACCCCCAAAACAATCCACAAACTCACAAGTGCAAGCAACAATTTCAGACAACAAGGGTACACAAAGGCATGGCAGCCGCTGTTTCTTCTCTTTCTTTTTCTTTTCTCTCTTTTTTTTTGACTCAAGACACCTCTAGAACAACCCTAATGACCCTCACGGACAAACCCCAAGTTGTGGCAGCCGCACACAACACAACACGCACGATGGACAGATCCGACACAAGACAACCTAAGAGAGACACAAAATAGAAATTTTCAATGAAAGGACAAGAGGAAACAATTGCAGACTGACGTAAACAGATCGTAGCTGCTTTGGACAGAATTTTTGACCCTCAAATACGACAAACAACTTCAGACATAAAGCGGACAAATTTGAAGGCAAAAACGACAGAAACACAAGAGAGAACAAATGATACAATAATGGAGTAATAAAATAGAATTCCCGACTCAAAACAAGACAAACAAATGTGAACAAAGCATGGACAATTTGGAGACACTTGGACAGAAATTTTTGGCTCCAACAAGAACAGCAAACGACACCAAAAGAAGGCAAAACGACACAAAGGGGAAAAAAAAGGATATACGTAATACCTTCAACTAACTCTGATGCCAACTGATATGAACGGCACCAACCTTGTAATGCAACCCGTACAGACAGGAATGATCTAGAAGATAAGATTCACGTTGATGAACAATCACATAAACCCGTTATGTGAGAACCCTGAAAAATGGATATATAAACTAGTGCATATTTCATTTGCATTTCTTTTATTCTTGGATAATTTTTTTTAGTATTACTTTTAATTGTTCGCAATTAAGTACGTAAAAATAGGTTTACGTGAAAAATAATATAATTTTCCAAAGTTATGAAATTTCTTGGTTTTATTTGACTAAATTAATATCTTTAGGGTTGGAATAATTTTTCGCCTTAAAATAAAATGTTAGAATACTTAATTCCTTTATGCTAAATTAATGATAATTGAATCGTTAGATTTACTATCTTAAAATAAATTATTTAAAGCCCTATGATTAATTCCAATTAGTTCCTAATGGTTAATGTTGATAAAAATTTCCGCGTTAAGATAAAAATCAATGAATTTTAGATAAATATGATTCTAATATACTAAACAGACTTAATGCGTGAAAATTCAATAAATATATCCTTATCTTCCCTTGTTTTCACAATAAGTGCGTAAAAATAATTTTTATATGCAAATTGACACCCTGGGATTTAATTATTATTTCACTTGACTTTATATTACTAAATCGATAAATTTCGAGTTAGACTAACTCCACTTCTTGAGAAATAATAATTGAAAATTCTAATAACTAATTTAATCGCTAAATAATATAGGAATTACTAGGAACCTTAATATTAAAGTTTAATCGAGAATTATTCGATAAAAATGGTTTAGGTATATTAGGGTATAATTAGGCGTCCAAATCACACTTGGGGATAATTTTTAGAATTAAGTTGGATTTGAGAAATTAAGTTGAGGTTAGGGAGCAAAGTGAAAAGACTAAAATGCCCTTACATTTCCATGCAAACCAAACGAAACTTCTGACCACAAGTCTAATCACCGCAGCTATTACCAATTCGATACGCAACCAATTCTTATACGCAATCGTTTCTCGTAAACCACGGCACCACAATACCATTTGCTCTATTTCACATTTCATATCACAAACACTTTCACCTTCTACCGCATTTCATTCTCCTTTCTCTTTCCAAACACTCAACCTCTCCCTCACCGCAAATCACCCCACCTTATCTCAGCCTCACTTCACACCCTCTGCCTAGTTATCATCGAGGAGAAAGAGAGGGAAGTGCGCGAACTACAGCTCTGCTGTTCTGGCCGAGAGTGAGGAGTGAGCCGTGAGAACTAGAAATTTTGGAACTGATCGAGAGGGGGAAAGGAAGAGACAGTGCATGAGCTGCGGCTGCACTCTCCATCTCCACTTCAACCAGCTACAATTCACCTCCACCAACCGTGACCAACTGCAACCACCGCAGCTGCAACATCCAACCAGCACCAGCCATTCAGTCTGCAAGCAAGCCGAGAGGAGAGAAATTTCAGTTTCTCCGTCGTGTGAGTGAGCTGCGATCCGAGGTAATTTTCTGGACTGAGATGCGTTGATCAGAGGTAGATTAGGCTGGTTATAGACATGCATGTGATATTGTACCTTCAGATGATAAGTTAAGACAATGAAAAATCTGATTTGGGAAGCAATGGTTCTGCCGAGAGCTTGATTAGGATAATGCAGCTCTGAATTTGATTATTGGTGATCATCTGAGCATGAAATTGTGATTAGCTAAGTAAAATAATAAAATGATTAAGACTTGCATGTTGAGAGTATGCATTCGGATGATGAACTAAAAGCATGAGAAATTTCTGATTTTTGATGGAAATAGTTTTGCCGAGAAGCCGAAACAGAAATGCAGCTTTAATCTTGTTTCTTTGGAGTAATCTGAGCTTTTAAATGTTGTTAACTAACTAAGACCTAGGTGATTAAGTCTTGCCTGAAGTTAGTTAGTTCGGATTAAGCTAGAAAAGAAGAGATGAAACAGAATCGGCTTGCGTACAAGCTCATCAGAGAGTGGCCGAACAACTTGTTGGTTGATTGATGAATTTTTGGTAACAACCGAGCTGAATCTGGACTGGAAATGCTAGCTAATTAGTTCAGTAGTTGTGCATGTGAGATTTAAGTGCCAAATACAAGGTTTTAACCGAAGGAAAATTTTGTTTATGACTGAGTAAATGCTGGAAAATTTACGTGACTTGCCAAGGGAGTGAAACCAGAATTTGCAGTTGTTTCTGGAATTTTTCATTAGCAAACAATGTTTAGAAATGCATGAAATATATGTGTCTTAAGTCTTGTAAGATATTCGGTTGTAAAGTACTTGATCCGTTGGATGAATTGACCAAAAATGTTGAAACATCTCTGCTGCAATTTTTTTTCCAGCTTAGCCGATGGTGGCTCTTTTGAGTTTTAATGGAAACTTGGTGAGTGGGCTCTATGAATTCCCACAATGACTTGGATGATCTGATTAGCTAGTCTAGTATTTGCATGTCGGATTTGAGTACTTAATATCATGTTTTAGCCGAGTAAAAAGTTGGATTTATGACCAATTAGCTGCTGGAAATTCTGTTTAGCCGATGACAGATTTATTGTGGTGGAATTATTTGCCAAAATTACATGTTATTTGTTTTATTTCGTGTCGAAAAATTTTGATGGTGGGCTCTATGAATTCCCACCCTTGGAGTGATGATGGATATAATGCTAGTTTAGTGTTTAAATAGGTAGATTAATGATACCTAGCTAGTCTAGACTCCAAAAGATGCATCGTTCAAAAATGTTCAGATTTGCCCTGTTTTAATCGCACCCCTTTTTGCAAAATTTTGAGGGTTTCATGACTTGTATATCATGTTGATATGTTGAATATATGGTGTACAAAGTTTCATTGAAAAATATTGAGGTTTGGTTGGTCAAATAAATCGATTTAACAAAGCTAGTAAATCTGGAACTATTTCCGAAATGCTCTGACCAGCTTTCGTATTTCGGCCATAATTTTGAACTCCGATGTCGAAATCGAGTGCTGTCAGCGGCATTTGAAACTAGACATTCCAACCTTTCCGACAATATAAAATGCACATTCTGGTTCCATGTATGTGAGCCAAACCAACTATTTTAAGTCGGCTGTTCTGTTTCTCTGTTTTACAAGAACAAAATGCTGAGGCTGCAACTTGTGACTCGAATTCGAGCTAGTTGTGTGCCGAATTTCAAAATGATTTCTTCTGTGAAATTATAGTTCTATGAATGTGTTTTCCAACGCCTTAAACCATGCCAAATTCCGAGTTAATTTGAGTGATCTGTGATCAAAATATGAAACCTGCTCTGTCCTTGAAAACCCTGATTTTTAGACAGATTTGATGCAAGGTTTGGCAAAGACTTACTAACTGAATATTTTGATGCTAAACACTTACCAAATGTACCATGAACGTTCTTTAAGTTTTGCCTAAACAAATGAACCAGGTTTGGAGGAATCTTTCTTTGACCAAATGTCTGAAATGGAAAAACAAAAGGTTCAGGGCAGGTTTGTCTTAGTATTTGCGAAATTTAGGTGTTTGATTGACCACCTTTCCGGAGTTATTTTTTTCCATGAAATTTGGTAGAGGAACAACCCTTATATGGTAGTATTATACTGCTAATTATGGTGTTATTCTGAGGCCGTTTCATGGGTCAAATAAATTACCAAAGTTCATGACTCGAGTTTGAAAAACCCATGTTTCACAAGGGAATTTTAGTAACTTTGAGCTACCGTATCTTGGTGTTCAAAATCCTGTTCCTCATTCCGTTTGTTTTGTTATACTCTTGAATTACAACACTAATAGAGTTGCAAATTTCAAAAGCCATTTCCAAACAAGTGAATTTTGCCGAATTTCCAAAGTTGGCCAAAAACCAACTTAAATCTGCCTTATGAACCAAAACAGTAACTTTGAGCCCATTTTGACTATCTTCCATTTAGAATCATGAAAAAGTGTATTCTAGGAACTTTTAGTATTTTGAAGGAAGTTTCCAACGGTACCAAGTTTTCCAATCTTTGACATGTAAAAGGTGAGCTATGATTTTTCAAAGTATTGCATCAAAACTGAAATTTTCCGTATTCCAAGGAAATGGAGTTTTTTTCAAGTACTCCTTATTCCTTCGATAATATTCAAATGTCTTATCCTTGAATTTCATGATGTAGACTTAATTTTTCTTGTATCTTGAAACCCCGCTTGAGAATTTAGATTTAGGATAATTAAGACTTGTTCACGAGATTTTTCCTAAGTTTGTACTATGACACGATTTTCAGCAATAGTAGGGATTGTATATGATAGACTATTACTATTCGTTCAGGCGCACAAGAGGACCTGTAAGAGGATCCGACAGAGGACGCTTGAACTTCAAATTGAACCTATTGCCCTTGTTTGACTAGGTGAGTGTTCCATATAGGAATACGTAATTGAGTAAGTCTAGGACATGCTCATTTCATGATCGTTAAGTATTTACCATACTCGTGCCTATTTAAGAAATATATATATGCATTGCATATCGACATGAATTGGTTAAATGATTAACCCTATCAAATAATCTTGTAAACTCAATATGTGCTTAGCCTGCTTATTTTATGCTTATTCGGTTAAAGTGCTCTTGTAACTCGTTGTGTGACAATTTGAAACTTTATCACACTAGCCGTTCGAGTGGTGAAGTGTGTGAAATATTTACTAATGAATCTGTGAATCTAAATGTGGTTGCGTCGTTGGGTTGAATCTCCTCGACTCTTACGTGGTAAAAGTGCCAAACGGCCAATGGCGGCCTATTAAAATGACATATGTCTACCAATTAACCGCAATTACCACCGTTTACCGTTTACCGTTTATCGTTTACTGTTTACCGTGTTTACTTACCATTTTCTAATATATGTGGTTACTGATTTCTTGATTATCATAAATTATATGCTCATATGAAGTTGTCCATCATTGTTAGGCGAGTGTGTACTTTACCTCCCTCGACCTATTCAAATGATGAATTTTACTTTTGTCGAATTACTTTGTTACCTGTGCATGTTGTAAGCTATAAGCTGAACTTGGGCCCCGCCTCGGTTACTGACCTACTCGAGCCAGGACTGGGCTCGGTCGGGTAGGTTGGAACCCTGGACAACCGTTTCGGTATACTCGAGTATTACCATTGGAGGGATAAGGTGATGACCAGTCAACCATGGGGATTCGGGAGTTATAAGGTGCAGATGACCGACAAATTTCCACTGGAACACCGTATCCTTTTGTGGTTGCTTTGCTATTATAATGTTATTGCTCTCCTAGTTGGCATTCTCGGGTAAGATTCCTTATGAGCATTAACCTCTGAGATGAAGCAATCCTTGTAATGTTCTTCTAGTCGGACGAGCCACTATTTGTTTGACTGAAAATTTATGAAAATATGTTTATATGGCCATTCATTCCAAAAGTACTAGTTCTACATGTGTTTTCAAAGTAGCAATTATCTGTGTAATGATTATCACCTCATGGTAACATGCCATTGTGTAACCTCGAATCATGCATATGATATGCTCAACTTACTTGACCTATTTTGAACTGTTAGAGCGTCTTGGAACCTTACTGGGCTGTGTAGCTCATCCCACGTTGTGATTTTCTTTTACAGGTTCTGACAACTGAGGAAGACTTGAGATCTACTTGTACTTTAAGCATGTAGTTTGAATTAAGCAATGTAGCTTTTGTTTCGGGTTGCCACTTGAAGCTGGAAAAGTGTAAACCCTGGATTTGTATGTGGCTTGTATGAAATTTGTTACTTGGCTTATAAGGATGTATTTGAATTATATGTTTTGTTTCTAGGGTTGTAATCGGGAAGGTATTTTAAGAATCGACGTTGGCTATCTTAAGACACTGTTATCTCTGAAGTTAATGTGATTCTAGAAACCGGCCTATTTGGAGGGAAACGATGTTGTAATAGATTAGGTTATATTTCGGAAGGACTTTTTGTGTGAGTCCTGGCGAGAGTTGGGCAGACGGCCCGCCAACCCTCTAGTTCGCCTTAGGGGGAAGTGGGGTCGCCACACGTTGATCACGTGGTCAACAAACCTGGGTATTGGTAGAAAACGCCACAATCTAGCTGGGTCCTAGATTGATAAGTCGAATTGAATACCTAAGAACGATTCTAAGATATTCAATGGTGTTTCAATGAAGTTTTGAGAGAACTCTCAAGTGTATTTTTATTAATCATCAAAAACTCCCCATGAAGGTCTCTTGCCTTTACTATATATAACCATACAACTTGAAAACCTAAAATGACTTGAGAACCCTAACTCGGCTAGGCTAGGCCTTTGGCCCGATTCCACTACTCAAATCCACTATCTAATGGTCAGTTTATAATCGATCCAATGAAGGCTTTAAACTGGCCCAACATAACCCAATAAAAGCTAATTAACCAACTTAAGTAATAGTGAGTCTAGATTCTATAAATCGGATCCAACTCAACATGAGCTCTTGGACCGAATTTATTCCTAGCAAATAAAATAGAAATCTAGAAAACAAACTACTAACTATTACTAAAAAATTCAAACTCTTGCAGGCCAAAACATGGCCCATAAGCGGCCCATATTTCATATTAAAATCTTAATTATTTGCTATATATGAGGTGTGGGATTCTAAGAAGTGTTGCAATGATAGATGCCAACATTGATGAGGTAGTCATTGGAAAGGTTTAAGCTGCATGAAAATGAGCTGGCAGTCAACTCGTTTGTGGACCATATGGATGTAATTCCTTGTAATATGCTTGAATTGAATAGCATAACAACCTTGGGAGGGTATTCAATAAAGTTGAAGTATATGACCTTGTTATTTATTATATTTAAGACTTGTTTTAGTTTATTTAGTTTATAGTGCTTTGTACATCTAGAATCTTTGATTTTGAAACTTGATAGATAAATTCCTACTAAATATAGAAAATGATTTAAATCCACCATTTCATGGCCTTGTGGTTCTACTATTATATAACTACCAAGTCTCAACTTTTGGGGGTACATTTTTACAATTACATCCATATTTCAAATGGATTTTACAACCTGAATGAAATTAATATAGCAAGTAAACTCAAGTTGATCATTATCAATATTTGGGTACCGTTGCACTTCTAACTGTTCTTGTAGGACTTTACTATCCAAAATGCTGATTTGTTTAATGTTATTTTCATGTCCCAAGGGGATCAACTTGGTGTCAATTTTTCTTTTTTTTTTATTGCCATTTTTCTTGCCCAAAATTTTAACTCATTTTCTTGTAGGGTCTATAAGGGCAAACTTTGAATATAATTGTTTGACAAGACTGATTCATCACTTTTAATATTATTTTTTCTCACATAGGCATAATTTGTCATCCAATATGTCAATCAAGGGGAGGGTAGTGTAATTTTTCATATTAGAGGTTATTTATGTGTAATTATCAGAAACCTCAGGGAAGGTTTCTGAAATTATCCCAACAAATAAATCCTTCAACTACCGGTGCATTTCTCTCAATTTTGAAACCACACACTAGTATAAAAGTGAAAGTCATCTTCTCCAAAGTTTTACTTCTCCACAAGGAGCAATTTCACACAGAATGCTCAATCCATTTTTGGTACAATAATGTTTATGCAAACGAAAGCTCGATAACACCCTCTATGGTATAGATTTACAAAGTTAAACTCATGAGCTAATGGTAGGAATGAAAGGATTTGACATGTAAGTTCTTAAATATGTTCTTCCACTTGTTGAGACTGAATGCTAAATATTTAACCTTTTATAGAGGCTCAAAATTTGCTCCCAATGGTCAAAAGTATTGTTGTTAAAAACTTGCTATTAGTGCAATCGAATAGCCGATTAAAATGCATTGCTTCCAATCCATGCTTTCAAACATCGATTGGACGGTCGAACCAAGCAATACTGTTCGAACAATGTGTCCAACCAAGGCAACCAACTCTATGTCTTTGTTTGGATGGTTGAACCTAAGGAGTTGCATCCGAAGGCTGCATTCAAAGATCATTTTCCAGGTTTTCACTCCTTTTCCTTTTTCTCCTGGTTCCAATGATGCATTCTTGTTTCCTTGAGTGTAATATATCATAAAACTCATTTAAACCATAAGTCACTTCATCATTTGTGTTTTCAATCATCAAAACTCAAGGATTAAAGACCTTGAGATCTTTACAAACAAATGTAACATTTGCACTCTGCTTAATGAGTATTTGTGGAGTACCAGTTAGCCAAACCATTTATAGTTTTAGATCCAAATTGTTAAAATATAATACCAAGTACTAGTTAAACAAATGAGCTGTAAGCACACAAATTGTGAGAACCCGTAAAATTTTCTTATTTTACATTCTTTTATTTTATTTCATCATATGCAATTTTCCTTTTATTTTACCTTATTATACTCTTTTACCAGGTATTTTTATAAGAGAATATAGTTTTTGAATTATTTTTTCAAAATAACTTAGTTTATGTGATATTAGTAGTGTAAGGTATGTGGGACCCACTAGAGCATTACGTGCATTAGATTTCGATAAAAAGTGGAATTTGCATAAGGGGATATCATTATACATGGTGCTAAGAGATAATTAGAGATTGTCTAGGTCAATTACCATTGGAGGTTAAGAGGATGAGATTAAACATAAAAGGTGCTAAGTGTCATGACTCCATTGGAAGTTGGACTTTGACCCATTTTTCTTCACTTTACTAAAACTAATTTTGACCTCAATTTTTCTTCACTTTTCCTCTTCTTGGTCGGCAGCTCTTGAGAGAAAAACAAGAGTGAAACGTTTTTATTTTCATCTTTCTTTTTTGCTCTAATCTTGAGTTTCAACCATGGGTCTTGCAAATTAATCCATAAAAGTAAATCTCTAAGGAAGCTTAAGGGGTTTTGTGGAGTTATTTTTGAGGGGAAAGTATGGAGCTACCATCTTTCTAGTATTTATAAGGTAACTTTCCAAGAAAATCTCTTTTACTTCTAATAATTGTATCCTGGTGGTTTAAAGTTGTTAAATAGGTAGTTTTATAGGAAAATGATGGCTTGAGGTGGTGTTATGGAAATTTTCAGTTTTATTAGCAAATTTTCTGCCCTATTATGAAGCTTGATGTTTGACCATGGATTGATAGCTTTGTGATGTGTATTACTGAGCTTTTATATGCTAGTTTTAGTTGCATAAAGGAATTTTCAGCTTGTGATTGAAATTTCAGATTTAGAGTTTCTAAATTGGCCTTGTTTGTGGTTGGTTTTGGAGCTCTCACTTGGTGATATATAAAGGGGTATTTAATGATTTATGATTTGTATGTGAATTTGGGCTCAATTAGGATGAGACTGGGTGGATGTTAGATTGGAAAAGTAAAGGAAAACAAAAGAAAGTGTTGCTGAAATTTTCGCAGGGCCCCTTGAGCAGTTTTGGAAAATTTACTATATCTTGTTGTAAGAATATCGGAATTGAGTTCCATTTATTTCATTTTAAACTAGATTCATAAGGCTATTAACCACGTAAATTTCAAAGTCTGGTTCAGTCTGGGTGATTTATGGTGATTTTTCAAAATTAACTGAAATTGTATACCTGTTCTGTCTTTTATTGGATAAAACAACAATTTAAGGCTTGAATTTGACTGGCTTGTGATCTGAATCTTATAAATGTGTCTTCTGAGAAATTGTACCTCTTTGAGTTTACTTTTCGATGGTATAAATTTTATCAATTTTGGACGTACGAATCATGAGATATGATTTTTCAAATAGAGGTGCGCAAACCTGGAAAATCCTATTTTTCTTAGGGCCACCCATTACTTTTTTTCTCTAAAAAGGCGCTTTATCTCCTTGTACTAGTAGTTAACTCAGAGAGGGATACGACTTGTAGTCGAGTCTCATTTATGCATTCCGTTTACTGGATTCATGACTGTATGAACTATAATTACTTTCCCTTGGTTATTCTAGGGTTTCTCGGTGATTAAAGCCCTACTTTGGGTGAAAACTTTTGAAGTATCTGTATTTGAACTGGTGAGTGTACTACTCCCCTGAATTATTGTTAAACTGGTTATCTATATTTGTACCTTATTACTTGAATGCCTGCTTATCTTGTACGAGACGAGGGTATACTTTATCATACTCATTTTCTGGCTTGTGTGACTTGTTACCTCTGTATACTTGAACTTGTTACCTGTGCCTGCTGTGATGTCATTTGGAAGTGTATCCAACGACCTTCTTGTTAAATTTAAGCTCAACCTCATGGGGAGTCAAATGAATTGAGCCAACAATGGCTTGGTCAAGGAAAATTGACAATCCATGGGTGTCGGTTCCTGGGAAATTTTAGGGTATTGGAGACTCTAGATTTTCAGTATACTCGAGTATTACCATTCATGTTCTTATTTGGCGTTCGGGCCCGGTGAGGGGGTATGATTGGTGGACGGGATTTGGCATTAAAGTGGTGTTCTACTAGATTGGTTCCTTTATTTGAAAGTTGACGGAGGATCAACGTAGTTGGATCAAGTACTGCAATGGGGATTCAGCTCCTGAGAGCCGCATGTATCCTTTGATTTGTGGTGTTCATTCATTTCCTTTATTTGTGCCTTAAAAGAGAAATCTTATGATTTATGACTGTTTATACTTTTGGTACCTCACTGAGCTTTTAGCTCACACCATTTCCATTATTTGTTTTCCTTATAGGAACAACTTTTGGAACCATGTTTTGAGAAGCGAGTAGAGCTAGTTAGACATTCATTTGTTCTTTTGTATAGCTCATCCGAAATTGAAAATCCTAAATGTATTTTGATTCCAAGTTTCCCCCTTTTGATTTGTAATGTTTATGAACGTGGAGTTATAAAAGTGTTTTCTCTTGTATATGTGAACTATTTTCTTTAGTAATATATTTTCCTGAGTGTTGGATAAAGTGTACATGTATCGGTTGTGGTCTGGTTGTGTACGAAAGTTGGACATGGGGGAAAAAAATTTTAGAGATTACTGTTCACTGAATCCGGCCAGATTTTGGCCGGATAGTGATGTGGCAATCACTGTTCATCCGCAGCTCGTTTTCATTTTTTTTTCGTTTTCGCCACAGTCGAAGCGTTCGAGCGCTGAAATTTCATTCGGAATGGGTATCTTGAGTGTGATTAGCTTCGTAGTTCTGGCAAAAATTAGGCAGGCAGTCCGTTAAATCCTTTGGTTCGCCCTAAGGGAAAGTGGGGTTGTCACAGTTGGTATCAAAACTAGATTCGCGTGGTTTCTGCGCGGAGTGAGTTTGGGCCGAGGGTTGGTATGGCTTGATTATGTGATTATGTGTAAAGGACTAGGTGCTCTTCTGAGCTTAAGTGATGACTCATGAAGTGTGATAGGTTTCAAACTTTTATCGTGATACTTGGAGATACTAGATATGTATGTCATGTAGGAATTTCAAATGTAAATGATTTACTCTTGAAACTGGCCAACTCGAGTTGTGAATTTTTTTATTTTGGATTCTTGTACCTAAATACGGAAGAGATGAGAGCCTAGATTAGAAATGGCTTAGGCCAATTAGAAATTTGATTTTCGGAACTTCATGTGATATATTAGGATTTCATTAAGTGTGATTAGTCCTGATTAAGATATAAACTATGTATCCCTGTAGGTTATGGATGGAGCGAATGAAAAGCTTTTAGTTTGATGTTTTATACTTCTGGGCCTAGTTTGTCTAGTGCATTTTGGATCTGACCTCGTTACTTTCCTGGACTTACTTTTGCTTGCATCTGACTGATACTGTGTGATTTGCTGGATCAAGTTGTGTTCTATATATATGCCCTTTTGAGTTGTATCCACTTTTGTTACTCGTACCTATCTACATTTGTTTTAATATTGAATTTGTGTTTCGACCCTAGAGTGGTTAAACCAATGGAGAGTACGCGTAGAGAACGAGGCCGGGGGCGCGGCCGTAAGCAACCCTCGATTGGAGGGGGAAATAGAGAACCAATGCCTGAACCTAACCCTAAATCTAGAACGGATCCTAACGTTCGGGTAGCTGCTGCCATCCAGCGTATGACTGACTTATTGGCCCACGTAGTGGAACATCAAGGCCAAAATCCTGTTAATCAGCCGGACAACCCTGGTAATCATATAGAGGGTAAGGATAGAGCTCTCGAACGATTTCAGAAATTCTTCCCACCGCAATTTCTTGGATGACCAGACCTTGACGTGGCCGAATTTTGCTGGAAAAAATGATCGATATTTTCGCCGCGTTGCACTATACTAAAGAGAAACAAGTGACATTTGCTGTCTTCCACCTGGAGGGAGCACCCCGTTCTTGGTGTAATATAATAAGATTGAAATAGCAGAGATAACAAATCCCGAGAACGTGGGTGAATTTTATGAGGGAGTTCAATGCGACGTATTTCCCACCTCTAATTCAAGAAAGGAAAAAAGATGAATTCATTAGATTTCGCCAGGGATCTCAGACTGTTACTGAATATGAGAGTCAATTCACTAGATTATCTAAATTCGCTCCTGAATTAATGGTGACGGAGCAAAGGAGGATAAGACGTTTTGTTCAGGGATAAATGTCGAGATTCAGAAGGATTTAGCTGTAACCCAACTTAGTACTTTTAGCGATGCGGTGGAGAAAGTTCAACGAGTTGTATGAGATATGAATACAAGCCTTGCCATGAAACACGGCCCACCATGTTTTGCCCTAGTTTTACACGAAACATCTTGACTAGGTACTCTACTACCCTCTCACAAATTGTATGAGTCTGGACACGTCTTCCTTCAAAAACAGCAAAGTTCCATGCCTTCCAGATATGCCAGCAAATTAGGATCAGTAAGGCACCACAAACGGAGTCCAAAAAATGATTTTTCATAGGTAGACACCACCAGCTAATCAACTTGGTGCAGACCCCGACTCCTCTATAAGACACCCCCGCAACATTTCCAAAATAGGACTAGAGAAACCTAGCTACATCTCCATCTACAAGCACATGCTCAAGGGATTCAGCCTGGGCCTCCAAACTGCAAAAGCATTTCGAGGGATCATGGAATCCAAATCTGCGTAGCGCGGAGGCAACTGGCAGCCGTGCTAAAAATAGTCAAATCATAAAAAAAAAGACATTTTTATTGGCACTCGACTGCTCCAAGCCTTAGAAAACATAAATAAAGAGGACGATGAGGCTCGGATCAACTACTAAGAGAAGCAACCGAGAAGTCTCCTGATTTCGTTAAACAGTAAAATGCACAGTCTTGTCTCTCTAGAATAGGTGAAGCTTTACTCAAAATCTCAGAAACAATATCCCTTGGAACCCACTGATCCAATCGTTGGATGTTCCACCTTCCATCAGTGACAAAGTCCGACACCAAGTGGTCTGAAACACTTTGCAGCCGCTGAGATAGTGACCCAAAATCAGCCAATTATCGAACCAGAAATTACACTGTCCAGACCGTAGCAACCAGCAGATATTAGTTTCTGCTATCTCCCTAACTTGTACCATTCTCCTCCAGATAGACGAGCTAGACCTGGTAACACCCACCATACATGGATGGCTCAGCTACAAAATTTCATCCTCATGAATTCTGACTAAAGACACCCACTCGTTCGGAACCGCCATCATAGCTTTAGTGAGAATGCATCATATATCTCTGCTATCGAGCTCACTCCTATTCCATCTTGCGACGTATCTGCACAGAGGTGCTACCACTTAATCCAATGATGCTTAAATCCACCTTCCCTTTCCCCCTAAAAAAAGTTCACCGTCACTCGTTCTACCATTGAGAGGAATCCCTTTGGAGGGCATGAAGCCACGAGAAGATGGGAAGGCATGGCAACTAAAACATGTTTAATCAACGTGATCCTTCCGCCAAAACACAAAAGCCGATGTTTCCATTAAGTCGGCTATTATCCACCGATTGCACAATTCCCATGAAGTAGGTCCTCTTACACCTCCCAAGAAACAACGAGCAATTCAAGTATCGTACTGGAAATGACCTTTACACAAAACCAGTTATTTGTTACACACATGCGTTCTGACACAGTAGAAGCTGCTCATGCACCAAGAAACAACTCTTCTGTACGTTAATCATTTGCCCTAATATAGTCTCGTACTCCTCAAGTGTCCGCATAATCATCTGTAACGAGGCAGAATGTACAATTGAAAAGATAAGAATGTCATTAGTGTAACTCAGGTGAGAAATCCTGGGGCATCCCCTAGGCACCGTAAAGCATTTAAATACCGGATTCTATAATATCTTGTTTAAAGAAAGAGATAAAACATCCGCACCAATAATAAACAAAGCCGGTGACAGAAGGTCTCCTTGGCGGAGCCTTCAAGAAACTTTAAAGAAACCCATCCCTCTTCCATTGATGATGACTGAAAACCATGTGTTAGATATCAATCTGCAGACCATGTCAATCCACTTTTCACCAAATCCGAATGCCCATAACACCCTAGTAAAAAACAACCACAACACCCGATCATACGTCTTGGACATGTCAAGTTTCAGAGTCACATTTCCACCATCGTCTGCTAACCAATCCTAGACATTAGTTCCTGCGCCAACAAAAAATTGTCTGAAATATGTCGATCTCAAACAAATCCACTCTGCTGTGGAGAGATAATGTTGGGGAGCAAGCCTGCAAATCGATCTACTAGAATCCTTGAAAGAATTTTATTAAAAAAATTACACAAACTAATTGGTCGAAACTGGGAGAAATCTTGTGAGTAGGGAACTTTGAGGATTATCACAATAGACATGGACATAATAACCCTTGGTAGCTCGGCTCCACAGAAAAAACTCTCTACCACTTTAAACACATACTCCCCAATAACAGACCATACAAATTTGAAAAATCAACCTATATACCCATCAGGTTCCGATGAGCTTTCCCCGTCTATGTCAAACACCACGCGACGGACCTCCTCCTGGGATGGCATCGCTTCCAACCTCATATTTTTCTTATCAAATATGAGTTTCAGGATATTATGAAGTAGATCCATAGAGAACGACAATGGTTGAGCCGTAAACAACTCCTTAAAGTGTTGAACTGCCACCTTCCCTATCCTAACCTTTGAGGATACCCATCCCCCATCTGATCCCTTAATTTTACGAATCACCGACTGCATCCTCCTTTGTTTACTATTGAATGAAAAAATTTGGAATTCTTTTCCCCTTCTGAAAACCACTTGATATGAGTCTTATACTTCCAAAACTGTTCTTCCATCCTTAGCACATTACGAAGTCTAATTTGTGCTAAGTGCAACTCTGACGTTGCCTCTACTGAGCTGTCACTCTCCATACGAACCTCAGCTAGTCTCACCTCTTTTTCTCTCTGTTTTACTACTTGAAAAATGTCCCCAATCACTGCAGTGTTCTATTGCTAAATATCCCCTCTTAGACGCTTTAGTTTTTGACACAACACCCGTACAGGAGACCCCGCACAGGGTCCGGCCTATGATTCGTTAATCACTTGTAGAAAATCTTCCCTCGAAATCCATAAGTTTAAGAACCGAAACGGGTACGGCTTGTCGTCTAACCTTGTAACTATAGAGATAAGAAGTGAGGTATGGTCTTATGGCTCGCGGGTTAAATGAGTGACCAACACTTGCAAGTTAGAATCATAACAAGCCTCATTAACCAATATCCTATCCAGTCGTTTCCAAATTCTTGCAAAACCCTAGTGGTTGTTACACCATATAAATTGTGATCCCGAAATTTTGCATCAACGATGTTAGCCTCGCCCATAAACTGTATGAAATTAGCCGCCTCTATAGGTTGGAATGGCCCCCCACCTCTCTTCTCACTAGAATTAGTAATGACATTAAAGTCACCACAAACCACCCATACTCTTAACCGAGGGGTGTCGCGAAGCAATCCTTTCCAAAGCTTCTCTCTTTCACCAACTATGCATCAGTCATGCACAAAGAATAGCTAAACTTAGAGGGCATTTAAGGATGAAAGAACTAACCGATGCATGTTATGAACTTTTGCTAACAAGCTCACCCTGGAAGCTGTCCTTAAAAAATAGCCAAATCGACCCCATCGCATTACTCATGAAGCTACTAAAATTTAATCGGACACGGAAAGACTCCATTTTCTCCAAACACAATCGCGGCTTACAAATTGGTACAACTTGTACATTATGCAGCCTAATCAACTTCTTAAGTTTTCTAAAGTTTGGAACCTTTGAGATACCCCGTATATTCCAAAACAATCCATTAATCATTTGTATAATAGTTGAACTAAATTTTGAGAGTTAATTGACAATGATCTTTGCTGCCTGTCTGAGGGGAACTTTGCTCGGATCCCTCTTGATTTCGCACTTTTTGCAGTCTACAATCTCTCAATAATTCCCATAGCAGATGTGAAAACCTCTTTCTTTGGCCTTGCAAATCCCCGTGGTGACAAATTTCTAACACCTAAGTCTAGGACTTTCATTGCAATTCCCCCTTCGTCACTGGTATCTGTGACAACCCCACCTCCTTCTAAGATGTACCCAAGGATTTGGCGGACCGCCTATCCAACTCTCGCCAGAACTCACTATATTCATTATGTTAAATTCTCAAAATAACCATTCAAGCCTCCATATGAGCACTGAAGTTCTACAATTCAACCTTAATTACGAACCAAAAGTGAAACGTAAGATACACCATCAAATATCAATATACAACTATTTGTCAAAAATAGATGTGCAAGAGGATCATTACACACTAGTTCAAACTTATCTGCTCCAGATCTCCACTCCTATAAAGAAAACAAATCTAAGAGGATGATGTAGGAGCCTGGTGAGATTTTCAAACAAGTATTCAAGCAGTTAAATCACGGACATATTACATTTAACAACAAACATTCAAGGAAAACATTTGGTGCATTCAAGTAACAATAGCACACTCAATAAAAGGATATGTGCTCATTTGAAATCATTCATTCATTCATTCAGTCATTCAGTCATTCAGTTTCTATCCATTTCTTCCTTGTACCTCTGACATTTGAAAATGTCCATTTCTCCCTTATTCCTCCAACATTTGGAAACAAAAACTCCCACTGTGATTATTTCATTCAATCAGTCATTCATTTCAATCATTGCATAGCTTTCACTAGCCAGTACTCCACCCGATTTCGTGATCATACTCGAGTATTTCAAAATAGTGGCTTGGGGTTACCAACCTACCCGATCGAATTCGCTTCTAGCTCGAATAGGCTAATGATGAAGGGTAAGGGCCTAATTAATCCAATGGCTTACATTCATGTAAAGTAACATTCAATCATGTACTTGTTGAAAATTCATATTCACTTAGGTCAAGTGCGATCGTCCATTGAAAATTCATTTAACAATCATTGGAAAGCATTTAACATTCAAACAATCATTCACAAACATTCAACATAGTCATTTATTGCACAAACATGCAAGGAACACTCACCGATCAATTACAATCCTTTCACTTCGACCCTGGATTGTCCTCTTGGACACTTTCGAGTCTTATGGTTAGATAAAACATCAAGAGACTAGCAACACAATGCCAAAATACATAAGAAAATAGGAGTTTCAACATTTCACTTGGAAGACACTTCACTATGCAAGTTTAACCTCAATATACCTTCCAAACATATAAAAGTTTCTTATTTAAATCAAGGGGAAAAGCCATATACAAGAACACAATGTTTTAAGGATAGTATGGATCACAAGACATCGATTAAAGTCAACTTTTGAAGAAAATGAGACAAGACTTTCAAGGTACGAAGTTGGAAATTCCGATTAGACAACGATTTGATGAAAACTCATTTTCTTTCATTTAAAATTTTTGTTTTGGATCAAAACTAACACATATGCAAAGAATAAGATTGTAACAAGTGTCTCGAGTAAAATCATATACAAAAGAAAAGCAAAAATACCCTAAAGTTACACCTCAACTCTCACTCTCTCTCACTTGACCAACAAGGTGAAAAAATCCAGTAATATGTCTTCCAATTTTTCAAGTTAACCATTCAATATCCAACTCTAGTTTCATGGCAAAACCATTAACAATCACGATCATTTGTTATGGGGTTTATGGTCTCCATTTTAGGTTGAAAAAGCTATTAACTTTGGACATTTATATAGTTTCGAATAAACTACATCAAAACTAAAATTTTTGCATCTTCAAGTAGGAAATTTGCACACCAAGGTTAAAAATCATATATAAAAACTTAAAATTTCATATCAAAGCTAGAACATCTCTTATGAAAGCTGGAAATTCATCTTAAAGTTAGAAAACTTAATATCAAGGCTGAAAATTGAACATTAAAGCTGGAAATTACGAGCTACTCTAGCAAAATCATGAAATCTTCTATAAAAGTTATGCCTTTTCACCCTAAAGCAACATACATCAAGTAAACTCAAAACCTAGTAGAAACATCTAGTAGTTCATCAAGTAAATTTAGGAAATTATCATATATCAAGAAAACCTAGTAGTTTCTCAAGCACAACTAGTAGATCATCGTATAAACATCAAAAAAGTTAGGTTTTCTAGCAAAATTTACCTCTTAACCTCCAACCCCAAAGATGACAAGCAAATCAAGAGGGATGCAAGATTTTCTTCTTCCAAAACTTCACCAAAAGCTTCCCTTTAATCTTACCTCAAGATTAATCATAGTGGATTAGGGTTTATCTTCGAATTTCTCACAAATAAAGCAAGGAAATCAAGGTGAATTTTAATGTTTTTTCTCTCTTTTCTCTCCTCTATAATTTTGGCCAAAAGCAAGAAAAAATGAGAGAGTTTTAGTTCAATTGTGCAAGATAAAGACTAAGAATAGTCTTGGTCAAAGTTGCTTGGATCGTCAACAAGTGGCAAGGTAAGAATAGTCTTGGTCAAAGTTGCTTGGATCGTCGACAAGTGGCAAGGTAAGGTTCCATTCCTATCACATTGTCTCCCTTATGTTACTTATAGCCAATTCATCTTGTGTTTTTCTAATTCACTCTTAACACTTCTAATTACTTAATCCCTCTAGCACCACACCCGTTCTTGTCCACCAAATATAATGTGCACATTTTACTAATCAGTTACACTACCTTAATGTACTATGAAACATAACATGAACCATATTATAAAAAGGAAAAGATAAAAATCTTGATCAACCATTAAAATCAACATGAAATTAAGGCAAGTAAAGTAAAATAAAAGAAAATGTAACTTAACTTTTTTTTCAAAAATAAGAAAAAATATAAAAGAATTTTCAAGTCCTCACAGTATCCATCTCCTCACCATCACTTGACTGCTGAACAGCCACTTCCAGGTCCATTCTCTGCAATGTTTCATTCGGGAGAGACGACCCTCCATAATTTTGAGGCACTTCAGGAGCTATGGCCCCCTCTACTTGATTCACAATTTGCAATACATTGCCTTGTGACACCAATATGCCATAAAGATCCATATTTGGACTTGTCCCTGGCTATAGATCATTGCCCTCATGAACCTCAAGCATTGCTGCAATACTCGTAGACGCAGCACCCCTTTTGCTGTTGATCAGCCAGTTGCATTCTGCTTTCTGGAATAACCAAGGCATCTTCCCTACCCTCTAATGTCCCCTCAAGGTGTCTACATAGATCTTGTTTTTTCCTGCTGTGCTGGTTCTCTTGACTGGCCACCGCACCCTAATCCATGGGATCTTGATGGACAAACTGAAAAACTAGCCTTGCGCCCAAAATACCTCTTATTCCGCCATTCTTCTTCACCCCTTCAGACCCAGCCTGGTCTATCCCCCTCTCTTTCCCTGGACGATGGGCATCTCTATCCAAACGACACTCCTCTTGGGAATGGCTCAAGTGCTAGCAACACATGTAGTACTTTGGCAGATTTTTGGGGACAATCTGCTGTCAAAAACCCAATGATTCCCCAGTCATATCCACTCATACCCAATGAGGAAAGGCCAAAGGAGATCGATTTCCACACACACACTCGGGCCACACATGGCCTGATTAAGGATATGGTTGCCGCATCAACATACAATGGGCGAGTCATAACACTCACTATCAATTGCAAGCTATGCTTGTCAAAAAAAAATGAATAGGTAAGGGAGGCAATGAGATCCATACAGGAACAAGCGAGAATTTTCTATGAACATGGAAATCTGCAAACCAGTGAAATACCCTCATAGAGAACCTCCCAAGTTGCCATAAACCCCTTGTCCAGGAGTTCAAGAAATTTGCTTCGGTCGCAATACGCAAAAGAACATGTCGTGCATCTAGATGACCTACTGTGACAGAGTTCTTCAGGTCCAAAGTCAAGAAAAACTTGGGATTTCCTCCAATTTTGGCCTACCATGTGAAAACTTCCCCACCAGTGTAAGTTTGTACGAGTTTGCCAGTTTTTCAATGTTTTGTCTTGTGAAGAAAATCGCTAGCTCCCCCTTGTGTGCTGCCGGTTGCTTGATGTCAATTGGAGAGGGAGCACCGCTGGAGAAAAGGGATGCGATGGATTTTGTCGATGACGAGGGAGGTTGCCCCCCAGCCGGCGGCTAAAGGGCACCCATATCTTGCCCAAACCCCCAGCCACTTTACACTCCTAAACTTGCACCACTTTCTTACTTTACACTTTAAGTTTCAATTTGCATATTTTATACCTTAAACTCTCAATTTTGGACACTGTGCATCTTCTATTCTCAATTTTGTCCCATTTAAATCAAATCAATAATTACGTTCGAAAAATTAACGAGATAAAGAATGGTAAAAATTAATGACAATGCATCATTTTTTTCTATTTATGATTTCCTTTTTTTTACTACTTTCAATATATTATCATTGATTTATTTGATATAATTGCTAATAATGTTAGCAAAATTAACAAGATAAAAAATGACTCAAATTAATAACTATATATTGTTTTAATTTTGTTACAATACCTTGGCAGGTTTTTGCTATTTTCAGCGTATTGTTATTCATTGTTGGGTCATCTATGCTATTAATTTTTCTAAAATTATCATTGATTAGATTTAAATTAGACAAATTCAAGAGTTTAGAATGCAAAGTATTCAAAATTGAGAGTTTAGAACGCAAAGTGTCTAAAATTGAAATTAACATCATATAGTGACTGAACAAAGAAATTTAACATCAATTTGATATACACCAATTTTTTTAATATTTTAATTTATTATATAAAAGTAATTGTAGTTCCAAAAAAGTGAATAACTATCTAAATATCAGCATCTTTTCTTGTGCAAATTTTAAAAATAAAAATTATTTTTTGGTGCTTATCATTGAGTCAACATCTAATGTTGTTATTAAACTATTAAAGAAATTAAAAGTCAAGATCAAACTTGAGAGAAAATAGTCATGTAATTTTTCCTCTTCACATAAGCTTTCTATTTTTATTTGGTCAAAACATAAATTTTATCTCTCACATAAACCTTCTATTTTTGTTTGATCAACATAATATTGCTTCACATGCTCTTAATTCACATGCGTGCAAATTTCGATTACATGTCAAAATACATGCTCATAATTGATTTAGCTACCCAACTATAATTTTTGTTACATATTTTGATACTTTTAAAACTTTTGTCACAATTCTAGTAGCAAATGAGATTATGCTCTGGCCAAATGGAAAGACGAGATGATTGAGTATTTATGCACCCAAATAAGCAGAAACTACCCAAACCAGCCTATGCCATCTATTAGAGTATTTAGGAATGTAATGTGAAGTTTTTTTTGGCAAGGGGTCAAATCATTATTTTACAGAATCTAAAGGACGAAGCAGGAAATAGTGCAATTTTCGTAGATCAAATGAGATTATTGTTTCACCATCTATACACACTGTTCCTTATAAAATTGAAAGTACCTCATACCCTTTATATCCCTCATATTCAATCATGAGCAAGAAAAGAAAGAATCAGCACTGTGTTATTATGCACACATTAAATGCTACTTTGGCATAAGTTTCCCCAACTGATCTAATTTGGCAAACTGAATAGACGGGTTATAGCACTTGCTGGAAAACTACATTTCTTCATCCAAAAGATCACCAAACCTTCACTCCAAGAGTTTCTGGAACTATACAATTGCATGTATAAGACCTTATTGTCTATAAAAAACAATACTAAATGGCAACATCTTCTTGGCTTTCCCTCTCAACTTGCTTTGCTATTTTGTTAGTATTTATCAATGTACAAAGTTACAAATACCTGCAACTTCTCTTTCTATTGTTTCAATAATAGTAGTTCCACCTTTTAAGTTCTAACCCAACCACAACAACAGCGTAGGCACCGGCGAGTCTAGCAACTCGATATTCTCCTACAACATCATTATCACCTAAACTGGCTCCACCCTTGTGCCCTATCACACCACCACCTCAAATCTTACTAGCACAACCTCCACAAGATTTACCTATCCAAGGCCAACACTATCACCACCTTTGCCACTGCCACCAACAATATTTCAGCACTAGCATTTTCCACCTACAGTACCTCCACCACAAGTATCTCCTCCAGTCCAACCCTCACAGGCCTAACATTAGTAAGAGCACCACCAACCCCAACACTAACATTAACCTGTACCACGTCTAACACCCATGATCCCATCAACACCAGTGCAAGTCAACCTATTAAACCACTGGCCCCATCGTAATAGGACTAGTGCCTTCGCCTGCAGTAGCTCCACATAAGCACAATAGGAAGAGGCACAGGAGACATCATGCATACACACTAGAACTAGCACCACTGACACACCCAAGCCCTCTTGCTCCACCTATAGTCAAAGGTTCAGTGGAAACACTGCTGCTAGTATCATCACTCACTATTCAATTGGTAATGTGTCTGCTAACAAATGCTAGAAATGAAGGTCTATTTTGTATATTGAGTTAACATAGTACTTGAGCAATTATTAGTAATTCACAAGATAACATATTCTTATTTGTTTGATTTTCGAATTGAACATAATCGCTTCTCCAGCTTCAAAGGAATTAGTAGTCATCAACTATATTTATTCGAAATCATGTTGGAAAAGCTCCATTTTGTTGGCATACATGAGAAAAAAATATTGTAGAAGGATGCTCATGGTAAAAAATTTAAAGAAAGGGAATCTAGTATCATCATTATAGATCATACAGCCATAAAACATCCTGATTGCACAATGAAACTAGCATCAATGTTGCATTTGAATCTGTATCAATTCCCTCTTGAAAATCATACTCAACCACCAGTCCTAGATTGTCCCTTAATTTGTGATGTTGGAAACAACCTGAATACTGAAGAATAGCAATATGAGTCACGGACCAAAGAAATAAATATAAACATAAAAATAAAAGCTAAAGCAACAATTACTTCGCTTTCTCACATTAACTAATCCTGCTATAAGTGCGAGAGGGCCATATCCCAACACCAGTTAAGCCACATGCTATTGATAGATAACAAAAGACCATGACATTTGTTTTAAAGGAAATGGAGCAGGAGATAAAGATATTGAGACAAAAGATTGAAAATAATTTTTTGGTGACTTATATTAAGAAAGCAGGCCAAAATTGTTGGGATCAAAGTATGGTTCATTCTTTACTCTGAATTTTTACTCTAATTGTTCTTATACCTCTTACATATACCCTCTCCTATCAATCATTTTAGTGAAATGGCTGCAAAACTAACAAGGAATAGGCTTCAAATCGTGACTGCAAATCACTTTTCTTGAAATTTTATTCATCCACTATATTGTGCAAAAGATCAAGAACGAATATTCTCTAAGATAAGATGAAATTTGATTGTAAAACTCTATACTAAATTATTACAATCCCCCAAAGAACAAAGAAGAGAAGAGAAAAAAATTTTCTAGAGTTTGTAGGTCTTTTTTGTTTGCAGCCAAAAGACCACAAATTGATTTATATATAGAATTTCATATCTCTTAGATGGTTATTGAATAGTAGAAACTTGTTTGGAGATGCATCCCTTCAAATGGTAGTTGAATCATTTGAAACTCAAAAAGTTGCAAGCAAAATTATAGAAAGTTGCTAGGTGTGACCTTTGAAATTTTCAGTAATTTAAAATTTAAGTTGAAAATTTCTTTATGGATCATTGAAAAATTTTGATAATCTATGCATAAACAATAGTATTTTTTTTATTGAACTATCATCTTGGTGTTAATTGATTATAACTTGTTAATACTACCTGGTAGGCAAGTTTTGAACCAAGAGTATATGCAACAAGCAACATAAATTAACACACACAGATTTATTTCTCTTTAATTTGTTTATACAAGTGATACAATAGATTTTTGTATCCCTATCCTTTCATGAACGTGTTCAAAGTTAAGTTTAAAACTTTGTGGATGCCATCAATCCAACATTCATATAAGTAAGCTCTTAATGCCCCCGCTGCCCCTGCCATTTGTAGCATTTTACAAGACTTGTTGAGAATTCTAAATTCAACCTTCCAATTTCAAGCAGGAAAAATTACACTACAGCTTTTGGGATATTTTGTAGTGTTCAAACTAGAGGTGGCAATTTGGATTGAGATTTATTTATCCATCCATATAATCCATAATTAACTGAATTTGGATTATCCATTTATAATATTGGTTTTAAATGATTGACCAAAGTAGAATCATTAAATTAAATGGATTTATATGGATTATCTACAAAATTCATATATATCCATTTACTTAAAAACCATGTTTCTATCTTGTGCTATTGTGGCATGCATTTAAGGAAATGCTTTCATGATGAAATTTTCATCTAATGTTGAGAAACGAGAGGGACCACTCTTGTTGTTAGGCCAAGTGGGGTACCTGGTCTGACTGGCAAGGCACTTGGCTTCCCTTAAGCAACGTCTCGAGTTTAAGTCTTGTGAATGGAAAAACAGGTGCTGAGAGAGCTTGCACCTCTTATGGGGGGCAACCTGGCTCAACTTCGGATTAATCATGGCCCAAAGTGGCTACAGCATATCGAGGGATCTAACAAAAAAAAAAAAGTTACCAAAATATTTAAATGGATTATAAATGGATAATTGGTTTTTATTTAATCCATTTAGACCAATCCATTTAGATCCATTTATTAAATAGATCTAAATGGATTGGATAATTTTCATCCACTATCCATTAAGTCAAAACCAATTATGAACCATTTATCCATATTGTCACCTCTAGTTCAAACCACTATATCAATGTACTTTTGTTCATTGAATTTAAGACTAGTTGTTATAACTAGTGTTGAATTGAGGTTCCATTATTAGTGATTCTTGGATTGGATTTCAATCACATCCCTTTAGATGTTTTAATCATCACTTCCTTTGTTCTCTTGCATTATAAACTTTTCTCAACATGAAAAGAGTTAGCAAGATATTCAAGAGTGATCTATCCCTTTTTGTGTTAGAGATCTCTCTTGAAATCCTTCCAAGAGGGTAGTAGTTTATCAATTATGGAACTAACAATAATTGTTTCATCTATAAACTTATTATGTTGAGAAAAATGATTAAGCATATTTTCAAGTTCAGCAAATTGATTCATAACAGGTCTCTTGTCTACCATTTTACAGTTAAAGAAACTAGAGACAAGAAATTTCTTACTTGTTGTATCCTCCCTCATGTACCTTGCTTCTAACTTGTCCCAAGTTTATTGGCTGTTGTCACTGAATTATAGACATCAAAAAATCCATCACTCATTGCATTGAGAATGCGTCCCTTACAAATCTCACCATCTGTGTCCTATTTTTACTTATTGCGGATGCCATCCAATGTCTCTTCTTCATCATTTGTTGCAGGCCTTAGAGTAGTTAGAACATACACTGCTTTGAGGGCCACAAGAAGGAAATGCACTCGCTTTTTCCACTGAATAAAATTTCCACCATCAAAACGGTCTGGTTTAAAAATATCGGAAGCCAAATCTATTATGGTGCTTGCCATTTCAAGGGAGGAATGAAGCTTTAAGGTTGTTGGACAACAACAATAAGAATACTATGAAATGGCTACAAAACTAACAAGAAAAAGGATTCAAATCGTGATTGCAAATCACTTTCTTTAAGGCTTTATTCGCCCACTATATTGTGCAAAAAATTAAGGACAAATATCTTCTAAGATAAGATGAAGTTTGATTACAAAACTCTACACTAAATTATTACTACCCCAAAGAACAAAGAAAAGAAATGCAGAAATTTTTGTAGAATTTGTAAGTCTTTTTTGTCTGCAGCCAAAAGACCACAAATTGATCCATATATAAAATTTCATATTCCTTAAATAGTTATTGAATGGTAGAAACTTGTTTGGAAATGCATCCCTTCAAATGGCGGTTGAATCATTTGAAACTCGAAAAGTTGCAAGCAAAATTGCAGAAAGCTTCTAGATGAAACCTTTGAAATTGTCAATAATTGAAAATTTTTTTGACACTTGCTACTCATAGTTTTGATGTTCCACCATCCAAAGGTAAATCTTTGGGAATAATGATAGCTTTTTGTCCAATGATTCAACTAGATATGACATTTTAGAACATTAAGACCAATGTGTAGGATGCTTCGTTATCAAGTACTCCATTAGAGCATCACCTTGATAGGTATCATCACCATCATAGCTATCTTCACTACCATCTTTATCCTCAGTAGTAACATCTCAATCATCTCGATCATCTGATAATCACCACAGCAATTCCCATTGTTTGATGAATCATTACCAGAAAAGTAGTCGACCGCAACAAGTCTCTTGTGACTATTTACAACATATATAACCTCCCCTTGTGAAACTAAACATCAGTAACAGATACAAACTACTAGTAAAGATAATTTTAGGATTGTTTTCTTGACCTTATGGACTCAACCATGGGTGCTATTCCATGGATTGTAGCAATGACATAATCGTCTGGATCCAAACAAGGATCACAGGACAAGAGTACCTTATAAATCAAGTGTTTGAGGCAAACTGAAGCCTCAGCTGGACCCTCCTCAACCTGGTTATTGTCATAACCATCAAATTGAGGGATTTCTCCATCAACGGAACTCTCCTCATTCTCCTCATAAGGAGGATCAAAATGAGGGATTTCCATTATAGGAGGAAGTTGTATGGTCTTCCCAGAGAAGGGATTGATCAATGTGATGGCTAAATCTTTGAGGGATTTCCATTATAGGAGGAAGTTGTATGGTCTTCCCAGAGAAGAGATTGATCAATGTGATGGCTAAATCTTTTTTAGCAAAAGCTCACCAGCCGTAAGAGCAACCATAGCACTTTTTGCTAAATGAAATTGGTAACAGACAATGATATACCTCATTATCCTCAAAAACACTACGTAAATTACGATGTTGTTGACTTCCATATGCTGGGATCTTTTTCGTATCCTATCTGGAGAAGGATATCATCAGAAAATTTGACTTTAGGAAAGTCACTCAAATGTCTTGAAGTCATTTTGTGAATGTGTTAATGTCAAAGTCGGTTGGAAACATGATGGCGATATGCTAACTTAATCTCTTTTAAATTTTAAGCATTTTTTCTTTTCAGTGCACTCTTTTTGCTTTGTCATTTCCAATTAATATGTAGGTATGATTCAAATTGTAATTCTTGTTTATTTGTTATTTTTTGAGGAAAATTGTTATTATAATTTTTTTGCTATAGCAAATTGTTAATAACTTATATGTTGTAAGGAAATCACAAGGTGTTTAGGTGCTCATATCCCATAAAATAGAGGGGTACAACTACTAATTCCTAGTAATAATGCATATGAACAAAAGTTTGAGTTCCAAAGAAGTTTTGAGGAAACGATGATAAGTTATAGAAGAAAATAAAGTGAAAAAAAGAATTTTTTATAATATTATGTTCATGAAGATAGCAAAAAAAATGCACATCTAATGGTATTTCTTATATATATATATATATATATATATATATATATGATAATGTATTTTGATAGTTGTGAATATGCTAACCAAAAAAAGAAAAAAAAAAGCTAACAAGATAACATTGTTATAAGGTATCTTTTCTCCTCTTCCTAAATTATCCCTCCATAGTAGTTTTACTTCCCAAAATCTTCTAGAAAGACCACTAACAAATGCTAGGAAATTAAAAAAAAAAACAAAAGGGTAGAACTTATTAAAGAAATCTAAAAAATTTTAGAAAGTTTTGTTCTTGTAAGTTTTAAAATAGAAAATGATCAAAATTAGCTAAAACTACTCTTCAATAGATTATAAATTTTACTTTTTCACTATTAAATAAAGGCATGAAGGGCCATTCAACACCAAAACTCTAAGGTTTGGAACATCACTTTAGTCGAGGGGTGAGCAAACGGTGCATATTCGGTAATTCGGTTATATGAATTCGGTAAATTCGGTTATTAGACTTACAGAAATCTAAACCGCTTTCAAATTCGAATTGGAGATACTCGAATTCATTCAATTTTTTAATATTTAAATTCGGAAACGGTAATGAATTCGGGTTAACCGAATTCATTTAAAAAAAATTGTTGAATCCTTTAATTGCAGTTTCTGGCCTAATTAAAATAATAAGTATTATAGTTATACTAAATATAGTTATATATTATACCTATACTTATTAATTATTATATAATTCTAGTCATGTATAAAATAATAAGTATTATAATTATGTTATGTATTGTTGTATATTTGTTTTATTATAGTTATATAACAATTAACAAACATTAAAAATAATATATTGTACATTATTATATATTATTATTATCATAAGTACATGGCAATACCATATACTAACTATTATTAATAGTATTTATCTATATAATATAATAATATATTAGTAGTATATACTAATACTAAACCAATTCTTTATAAACGAATTCGAAATCGGTTATTACCAAATTCATAATCTCATTACGTATTTCATACCATATTAGAATTCGGTGAATTCGGTAAATACTGCTTTTGTACCAAATTACCAAATACCTTATTTTAAATTACCAAATTGAATATGAATTCGAGTATGAATTCGGTACGTACCGAATTTGCTCACCCCTACTTTAGTCATTAGATCAAGATCTCCTCGACTCTTAATAGATATAAACTTTAAAGGTCACAATTAAAATATAAACTTAACATCAAATCAGAATCAACATTTATACCAAATCAGTTATAATATGAACTCTTGTCACGTTACAATAACTAAAAAAAAAAATCTATTAGATTTCTATCGCATTATTCAATATTCAAATTAAAATTAAAAAAACCACGAACAAATTCCCATTTCAGTTGATTTTATTCAACGATTGACCAAATGAAAATAGTAATATAATAAACAACAAACTGCATGAACTTAGATCAATCTAATAATGATATTTATATGCAACGATTTGATTTGGACTAACCAATTTGTTTGTCCGTTTAGATTGGATCTAGTGGAATAATGATAAAGAAGGGAGAGGGGGAAAAGAGCTTACAAAAAACAGAATTCATAAAATGGGTTGGTTCGGATAGGTTAGGTATATGTAATTGAATGGCTTTAAATAAGTAAACTCCTGTAGATGTTTCAACAATTGATTCTTGAATTCGATTAAATCTAAGAAAGGAAAGAAGTATTAGATACCCTGTAAACTAGAGAAATTTAGAATAAAAAAATCAACATAAGCTGGACATAAAAGAGTGCAATTGTAGTTTGAACCCCAATCTTAACCCAAGCCTGGAATAAAAGATCAAGGAAAGAAGTATTAGATATCCTATAAACTAGAGAAATTTAGAATAAAAAAATCAACATATGCTAGACATCTTCAACTACAAGAGTACAATTGTAGTTTCAACCCTACTCTTAACCAAAGCCTGGAATAAAAGATGAAGAAAAGAAGTATTAGATACCCTGTAAACTAGAGAAATTTAGAATAAAAACAAAATCAACATAGTGTAGGATATTCTTCATCTTCACAGTCCTCAAAATTGAATATTGGGGATATTTTATTTGTTCTGGCCGAAACATTGAGGTTCAATTGGTTCCAATCCCCAAATTTTCAGTACTAAAAGTGCATTTTTTTCCCAAAGAGGATAAAAAATGATGGCTTTGAATATATAATACATTCCTGAGAAATCACTTAAACTAAAGGGCCCAAAATGTCTAGTTCCCTTTGGATGGTTGACTTATTGATGATGACTAGATTTTGGGAGCTTTTTTGAATTGATGATGCCTTTAGTACTAGGTATGAATTCTTTGAAAGACGATACTCTCTTCCTTTAGTAAATAATTTAATTAATCTTATTTGGTGCTAATGTTTTTACCAGCATTTGGTATTATTCCTTAAATTGATGTAGTTATGAATATAAATATATTGATATATGGAGAGGGAGTGTAAGTGAGATGTTTTTGATTCAAAACCTCCTGCTTACACCTATATATACACACACACATTTGTAACTTTGAAGATTTTGGATTCCAAATTATTAAGACAACTCTTAGTTCCCCTGATGCTATGCCATCACTGCCCAACAAAATGAACCTATTCAACAATGCCTCCTACTATACACAGGTTTCCCTTCCTACTATAGTGGATGTATACATAGGTTTTCCTTGAAAAAATGACTGATTTTGACCTTGCCACAATTGTAAACTGTAATTTCCAACGGTGACTTCCATAATTGCCAACATTTTATAGAAGTTAACATTGGCAATTACAGTTTACATGTTATGGCAATGTTGAAATGAGCCCTTGTTTCAAGGGAAACTTGTGTATGCATCTGTTATAATAGGGGAGCATTGTTGAAGAGGTTCGTTTTGCTGCGTAGTCACGGCATGGGAAAAAAATGAGAGATTCTCTCCTCCAGCTCTTCTAGATTTCTCAGTGACCAATGAGTTACATCAGGGAAATGCTATTGCTGTTTAAGGCGGTTATGGTACAATTTGGCACCTTCGCCGTTATCTGTCCATTAACAGCCTACGCTACATATCCATAACAAAGATTTCTTCTCTTTTTCCTTGTTCTATTTTTTTCTGTCCAAGGAATTCTTTTTTTGTATTTTATATTCTTCTTGATTTGCTTTACCATAGTAGGTAATCATTAGTTTTTTAGTTCTTCAAATTACTGCAACCACCTAAGTTTCTCATGAAAACCGCCTCCCCATCTTTTTCTAGGGCTACCAATTATGTTTCCGAGAGATATCGAAGGTGAAAGTGAATTTTTTTATGGTAATTTTATTATCATGTTTTTCTTTTTAAATTTGTATTTTTTTTTGTTTGTCTGATCTACCATACCCTTTTTTCGCTTTTTCTCCAGTTTGGATAGGAAATTGTTTGAGTAAGAAGCTTTTGCATTTGAATTTTACTTGACTTAAAATTTTTTTTTTCTAATTTTAAAATATTTTTTGATAGAATTGTTTTTGTTATGTCCTTGTGTGTCTCTTTATCTGGTTCAAAACCCTCAACTATGCCTTTGGTTTGACCACGACGATTGATAACATACGTGTTCGTGCTAATTTTGGCAGCCAACGAACTCGATGCTAATAGCGAATACGTTCACCTTAGTGGTTGTAGATTCCGAGTGTGCTTGTGTGAAGAAAAGAAACAAATAGAGCCAAATAGAGAATACGTTGATGAAACTTGACTCCTAGGTGATTGCTGTTCGTCAGCCTTAAGTAACCTCAAGAACTTAACATTTGTGCCAAAGTAGTTGGTAAAGAAAACATTGGAAATGAGAACTGATTTCTAGAGGAAAATTGATAAAAGTACTTCATCATAACCATAAAGATTGCTGAAAATTAAGAAGCTTGCTTGAGATGGGAAATAAGTTCATAACAACTAAACAATTTAAAGAACCTAACATGAAATTAACTAGGAACACGAAGTTGAATGATTCAAAGCAAAATAGAAATGAAAGGGGAATAGTTGCTATACAAAGAAATCCTAAAACTATCCTAAAGTTATCTATGAAAGTAAGAAGGAAGCTATTCTAAGTGGGAGCCTTTTCTTATATATATATTGAAATGGCGGGAGTAGGAATTACCCACTTCCTTACTTCTAGAAATTCATAACTCACACGTTGCTAGTTTTTAGGACCTTGATATGATGCATGTCTTCTAATACACAAGTTAGCATAATCAACTTCCTTTCTCCCTTTCATATCTGCACATATTAGCATATGTTCATGCTTACTAATAGGTGTATAAATATCGGATATCATGTCGATTATTGATCGGCCTCAAATGGATGCTGTCGATAAGTTCCTATCTGTCGATTATGGCATCAATATCAACCTATCTAAATATCGTATTACACTAAATAAGAGCACTCTTCGTCAATCTTCAATTGGTATACCAATAAATTCTTACCTACCGACAATTGATCAGTCCTTCTTGATGATAATTTCTTGGCTGTCGAATCATAAGTGGTGAATATTGCCCCAACAATATATCTGCAGCTTTGTCTACTGTCTAAGATTTGCCTTTTAGAATAAAAGCACCTTGTGAGATGCTAATGCATGAGTTCAAAAGAGGCTTAAGCCTATTAATCAAAACCTTCGAAATGATTTTATACAAAATAGTACATAAACTAATACATTTGAAATGAGTTAGATTTAGGGGAGTGTCAATTTTTGGAATGAGAATTACCAAAGTTTCATTAATGGCCTTAGACAAAAAAACTAGAATGCAAAAAACCTTGAATAATCTCCATCACATCTTTTTTAACCAAATTCCAAAATCTTTAGGAGTCAAACCATCCAAATATGGAGATTTGTTGAGATGTATGGAAAAGAGGGCTACCTTGACTTCTTGGAGAGGCTTTAATTGAAAATGAAAAATTTAGGCCCTAACCCTTTTTGCTAATTGGCTGTTATTCTACACCAATATAATACTCCTACTTAAATATCTGGGCCAATTAAGGACCTCTATTGCTGTGCCTCCACCCAAAAGCCATTGGACTTCTAATTTAACGTCCATAAAGGTGTATTTTTGGAAGTTCCCTTTCAAGCAGTAATAAATCTAGGTAAATCCAGTCAAAACGTGAGACCGTGCGAAGTGTGCAAATTCTGAGCAAATTTGAGACTTGCTCGTGATGGAGGAATCGGACAGCAAAATGCAAGCAAGCCAATTGTAAGTTTGAAGAATGAGAAGCAAGCAGATGTAATAAGTTCAAGTTCTTAAATGCTGAATATTCTATTGTTTAATTAATGTAATAATGGCTAGTGTTGATTTGTCGCACCTGTATTGTTACACTGTAACGCTAGAATCCAACCAAATTTGGTGGGGCTTGTACTGATTTATTGGTTGATAAAAGGGGTTCATGTGGTCCCTTGATTCATAAATTAAATTGGTCCTATTGGTCCCATATTTATCTAAAGGAAGACAGGGAGAATACATTACCATGTGGCTATAAATTAACAAATCATTATTGTCATTTTGTGAACAGTGAAAATACATGACTATATGTCTATAAATTAACAAATTATTATTCTCATTTTTTTAACAATAAAATAGGTGAAAATTTGGATATATTTAATCTCCACATATACTGCAGTGAGACGTATATTCAAGAGCAATTTTTTTTAGAAGAGAGTTAAATTGAGTGGTACGGATATAGGAATATAAGTGAGAGGTTCGAATTCGAGTCCTCCCACTTATACTTTAAAAAAAAAAAAAAAAGAGCAATTTTTCCAATTAAAAACATTACCTAATTTGATGGATCCACAAGTCCAATGGTCAGCCTCAACTGAAGTTATTACTAGCTCCAGCCGTCAAACCAAAGTAATAGCTATAATTGTCAAAAACATTAGAGAACATGAATTAAAAACTAAGACCAAAGACATCTGTCCTTTTCCTACTAAATCCCTTATTGTGGTCGCATTATTTTGTATATTTTCTTTAATTAGTCCAAATATATCTTGTGCAAACATAACATAACTGTCGGTCCGCTTCCCTTCCCAATTCCTTTCTTTTCATTTATTTTTTCTATTAATTTATGTTGATTTGCATTACCTTTTTTCCAAAGCATAACTTTCAACCTAAGATAGCCACGAGTTTTTTACCTCTGTCAGGCCACCACACAATATTGCTTACAGAAGAAATTTATTCTACCAAACCCCTGGAAGTAGAACTGGCCAGAAAGAAATGATAAGGATTTGAAAATGGAAATTCCAAGAAACACCTCTGAAGAAAGAAATGATAGATTTTGACCTCTGATGCTGACACCTCATAACTCATAAGAGCCAGATATAGCTGAGTTTTTCTGATTATCGAAAAATAAGTAGAGAAAATTGAATACGTTTCCGACCCATTTCAGCTGACACATTTCTCTTGTGATTAAGTGGGACAGTAGCATCCAAACCACATGAATAATGCCAGAAAAGTTCTGGTCTTCACTGGTGAAAAAGTACATTGCAACTTCTTGATTTACTCTGTCTAGGAGTTGAGCTTCAGCTTTCCTGTTGATGGTGGATTTGTGCTTCTTGAGGTGAGTTCTCATCCGGGTTCTGCTTAATTTGCTTAAATTTCAAGTGGGGCATGTTTGGGTCTTGGATCTTTTGATTTAATACAGTGAGGAAAGTCCAGAATTTTTGTTGTTTCTTGGATTTAAGTTGGCCTTATTTATTGCAAGAACTAAAGAATTGTATTGTCTTTATTGGTTTATTTCGGTTTCTTGTGATCTACTAGCTTTGCTTATAATCTTGGCTAAGGGTAAAAGTCTGAAAAACTAGCAACTGAATGGCAAACATCACAAACTTGTGTTAGATATGCAGACACAGTTAACCTCTCCTCTGTTTAAGCATATTCTGTGATACATGCTCTGTGTCTCTAAAATTTATACCTCATTTCAGCTTCTTGATTCGTGTTTATATATGGTAACTAGGCCTTAATGTTCTTCTGTAATCAACAAGTTATGTTCTTGAAGGTATAACGTTATTGGAAGGGACCTGTTCTTATCTTTCCTGAAAATGGTTATTTTGAGTCGGTTTTACATAGAAATTTTTTATCTTTTCTTGGATGCAACTTACCATGATAGAAGTGAAAACCATTTCTGTTACTTTCTTATGTTAAAGCTGTATCTTTGTTAGATCTATTTAATTGGTAACTTTTTCTATGACATGTTAATGTTCTGCAAGCTTTAATCAAATTCCCGGATTAGATACTGCAGCATTGCACACATCTTGTGCTGAACTATGTTATAGACAAAATGATAGTCTATTTATGACTAAGAACTTTGAAGGGCTACCAAGTTTCTTTTCTCATATTAATTTCTAAAAGTATTATTGAGATAACATGTTTGATAATATCATCTATTCAATTACGTGATTGTGTTTTTCTAATAATCAATTTTTCTCAGGTGAAGCTATTTTAGTGTACTAATGGGTTGGAGGACATCTGGTGTAATCTTTCTGGTATTTCTCCCCTCAATTTTGGCCCAAAATATAGGAAGTGCAGTCCTGCTCATTGATTCAACAGCAAAATTTGCTGAGACAGATACTAATTACATATGTGCCACCATTGATTGGTGGCCTAAAGAGAAATGCAACTATAACCAGTGCCCATGGGGATCTTCATCTCTTCTAAATCTGGTAACGATTTCAACTTCTACAGATTATTGATATCTTTAACCTCCGCAGCACACAAATCGGGTGTAATTACTATTTACAAAAGACAGTTTGTGTCTGTTTACTGAAAGTGTTTTTGTCTTTTCAGGACTTGTCTCATCCTTTTCTCTCCAACGCCATTCAAGGTTGTCTTTCTCTGCTATAAGCTTGGTCATCTCCATTTTTTGTTCTTGTTAGATTGATAGTAGTTTTTCAAATTTTGATCAGAAAGCAAAATAGACCACTAATCTCTTCTTTTATCAAGATTTGGACTTTAATTAGTCAGTCCCAAAATAGCCCATCAAATGAGCATGAACTTTAAGCCCTGTACATTTTGAGCATTGGTTGGCGAAGATACTGTCAAATGCCTTCCATTTGATTTCTGTTGGAAAATTAGTTTCAAAAGTTCGTAGATGTGTCAGAATTGTACCAATAGATGTCTGATATGCTATTTTATACTTCAAATTGTCAAGTGACAAACTTCACATTGAGGATAGTTTGCTAGATTGGCTGTCTTTTGATTTTTTCCATGATACTTCAAAAGCATTTGGTGATTGCTAAATTATCGATTGGTGTTTTAACAGCTTTCAAGAATTTAAGGTTGAGACTTGGAGGTTCTTTGCAAGACCAAGTTCATTATGATGTTGGAAACATTTCTTGCACACCATTTGTCAAACAGAAGGATGGATTGTTTGGATTTTCAAAGGGTTGCTTACATATGAAAAGGTGGGATGAGTTGAATAGCTTTTTCAAAAAGACAGGGTAAGATCTCATCTACAACTACATTTAGGTGTATGGCGGAAATTACTGAATTTCATTCTCATTATAAATGTATCCAACTATTTCAGAAATTCATCAAGTTCCTATTGGCATTATGTTGTTACAGAGCACTTGTGACCTTTGGCGTCAATGCACTCTATGGGAGGCACAAGAATAGAAGGGGTGTTTGGCAAGGGGAATGGGATTCTAGCAATGCCCATGATTTTATTAAATACACAATCTCTAAGGGTTACCATATAGATTCATGGGAATTTGGTATTCATTTCGATGACTACCTTTTCTTCATCTAATTGTATACTTAATTGTGTTTACTATATTCTAAACAAATAATAAACCTTATTGTTTCCTTATGTTTTGTTGTCGCAGGTAATGAGTTGAGTGGGAAGGGAGTTGGCGCCAGTGTTGATGCTGAACAGTATGGGAAAGATGTTGCTAATCTGAATTCTATCATCATTGAAGAGTACAAGAGTTTCCATCCTAGACCTTTTGTCTTAGCACCAGGGGGTTTCTTTGATAAGGACTGGTATTCTAGGCTCCTTCTAGTTTCAGGTCCTCAAGTTGTTGATGTCCTGACCCATCACATCTATAACCTGGGTGCAGGTAGGCAAGCATCATGAACATAGTGTAGAAATGATGATGATTTGACTGATATGATCTTAGTGTTAGCTTTCTCTGTTTTGTGGCACAAAAAGCTTAAGACATGTTTGCTAATTTTTTTTGTTGTAACAATTGCGATGACCATGATAACGAGCAGGGTGCTCATGGTCTGACAAGTTTGAGTTTGTTTCACTGGAATTGAGGAAAAGGAGAAAGACTAAGAAATAATATAAACATTATGATCATTATTTTCATAAGTTTGGATTTTTCCAGATTTCAAAGTGTGGAATATCCTAAAAACTTTCCAGTGAAACAAAGATTTCAATGCACTCAAGTCATTTTTTCTCTTTTGTTTAGCTTCTTAGTTTCCAATTATGGAAGAAACTTAGAAAGAAATGTTTATAGAGATTCCTTTTCAAATGATGATAAAAAAGTTGAGTGGCATAATTGAAATACATAGAGTACATTGAAGCCTTTGGCTTTCTAATTAGAAGTGTTTGTTTTCTGTGCTTTAAATACTGAAAAAAGATCAACTAACTCTCAAGTACTACTTTATGATTGCATCATTATTTAACGGTTCCATGATACTGTGGGCCTTAAACTTCTTTTCTGTTTCAGGAGTTGACCACAATCTTATTAATAAAATCCTGAACCCACACTACTTGAGTAAGATAGAGGCCACTTTTGGCAATCTTAGCAGAATCATCCAGACCGATGGTCCTTGGGCTTCTGCTTGGGTTGGTGAAGCTGGGGGAGCTTTTAACAATGGTGGTCGTCATGTTTCTGATACTTTCGTTAACAGCTTCTGGTATTCTTTCTTTTGCCACATCCTTGTTCTGTGACAGAGGCTAGTAAATTTTTTTCTTACATTTAAGATGCTTCCAGTAAATGTAGTATGATTCTGAAGCGTATGGATTTCCATCAACATTTTTGCCTACCTTTTTTATGCAGGTATTTGGATCAGCTCGGTTTGGCTGCTAAGTTTGACACTAAAGTGTATTGTAGGCAAACCTTAATTGGTGGAAACTATGCTCTCCTCGACACAACTACATATGTTCCAAATCCAGATTATTACAGGCAAGGACAATTACTTTTTCAAAAGCCAACAACTTAGTTAAGAACTGAATAACTTTAATGCAACTGATACTTTTGGTATTTGAATTGCTAACGTAAGATGGATCCATTTCGTGTTGATTGTTTTGTCCGCCTATTGCATATGTTGTGGGCTTCTATAAGGACCGGACTAATTTTTCAATTTTTTCTCGTTGCCCTTTAATTTCTTTTCTGCTAAGACTTCTTGTGCTGTATGTGGTTGGGTCTTTGCAGTGCATTGCTCTGGCATCAGCTTATGGGAAGTGGAGTTCTTTCTATTGACAGCAATGAACCATACTTGCGCTCTTATGCTCACTGTTCAAAACAAAAAGTAAGTTATGATTATTCATGAACTTGATAGGTGGGAGCATTCTTACGTCTTAAAGTGGATCTAGATCACTGATAAAGTTAAGCTGTCCATATTTCTGATTGTTGTTTTTGAGATGTAGTTGTCCTTCTGCATTCTCAAAGGTTGCTTTTCCTTATTTTTGTTAAGTAGAAATCATACCTTTTATCCGATTTTACGGAAATTTTATATCTTTGTATTGCCTTGCTTAATGAGCTTCAACCAAATATGGTGTTTGATGAGCATGCTATCAGTTATACGTGAAAAATAAGCTGCTACGATGCAATAGGTTGAAAAGTTCTTTCATATGAAGTTGCTGTATTCCTTGGAGAAACTTTTCTTCAATTAAGCTAGTGGTTTGGTTGGGAAATCTAGTTTCAGCTATAGTGTCTTGTTGGCATGCGTACATTTCTAGCTGTAGATGGAGTCAATGCTTGGCGTCCGATGTAGGCATCCACTGTTGTTATCTCCTTCCCTCTCTGCCCACAAATTATCAGAAAGATTTGCTTCAAAGTCATTTTCATTAAGTTTCTACTAGCAGAAAGAAAGTTCTTTCCTGGATTGCTATAAAATCCTTACACAAATGTGCTTGCTTGTTTTGAGCTGCTTCATTTGTGTACCTGATTCTGCAATCCCCCCTGGCTAGTACCCCGTGAACTTCAAGAGCTATGGTCAACCAATTTGTATTTCTGAATCCTAATGACACTGGTTGCCTCTACAAATTATGTACTAACAACATTGGTCGTATTCATTTGGGGGTATTACTTCTGGTGACATCATTTTGAAAATTAATTGAACTTGTTCTCCTAACTAGCAATGCTTTTCTTTTGTTGCAGAAAGGAGTAACTTTACTCCTGATCAATTTAAGCAATGAAACTGCATTCAGTGTCGATGTTGAATCTGTCACACATACAGACTTGCCTGTAGAAGAAAAAAGCAAGAAAAAGTCTTTTCTGCATAATCTTAAGAAGACTGTTTCCTGGGTTGGAAGTAAAGCAGCAGATGAAGATCTGTTCCGAGAAGAATACCACTTAACTCCCAAAGATGGAGATATTCAAAGCAAAACCATGCTGCTAAATGGAAAACCATTAAAACTTACTGATGGAGGAGGCATTCCAACTCTTGCTCCAGAATTTGTGGATCTAAATTCTCCTGTATTCATTGACCCTTTGTCCATCAAGTTCATCGTATTGCCCAATTTTGGTGCTCCAGGCTGTAGGTGAAGCTTCTTTACTCCCCAGCAACTGTTGGTGCAAGTCTTGCTGTATTTTTATGCTAGGAGAATCATTTTGGTTTATAGTGTATATGTGTTCTTGAAGCAGTTGTAGTGAATAAACCTGCAAATGTATATCAGGTGATCACTAGTGAAAGTAATGCAAATGTTTGCGAGAAAAAAGGCGACTACCTCTATGAATTTACCCTTTTCATCGAATGAATCCATGTCTGGTGCTGTGTTAATATGCTAGAGAATTGGAAATAGCCTGATGCTGGTTTCTATTCCTTGTGTTTCTCACTAATAGGTTGAGGGGACATCTTATTTGAGATTTGTTTGGTACATTCTACCAGTGATAATTTTTTGCATAAACAAGTCTAGAACAAGTTTCAAGAAACTCTAGGACAACTGAAAAGTGAATCCTCAGTTGACATTGAAAATGTCGATACAATTTAGTACCCGAACTTTCAACTTGTACGCAATGGACTCATGAGCCCCCCTTAATTGCATGGATGTATACATTGCTTGCAGAGGGTAACGCGCAACATAAACTAAAATAGTATAGAAAGCTTCCTACAAATGATTATAATAGGAATGTAAGTTAACCGAACTACTTGACCAAAGCTCACAAATGGCTTGATCTATTTGACTCAATCTCGTGAGCAGCTTGATTTACTTGATTCAAGCTCGGTGTTGATTAAATTTGAATCGAGTTTGAACTACTTAAAAATTTTTATGAGTCGAGTTCGAATATTATATTTTTAAATTCATAGTCTAGGTGAGCCTAATAGTGCGTGTGTGTATGTATATGCATATTTTAAATTTTTTATATTTATTATTGTGAAATGTCAATTGTATCCTTTCTTTAAATTATATGTAAAATATTAATTTTATTAGGTGAGCTCGATTAGACTCGAATAAGTTCAATTAAACTTGATTAAGTTTGATTTAACTCGAATTTGAGTAAGATAAATTGAAGTTGAACTCTTCTAAAAGCTCTACAAACTCAAACTCGAGTCAAGTTTGAACTTGACTGCTAAAAGGTTGACCAACTTGATCCCAGTTATTTTAACCCGAGTCAAGATCGAGTAGTACACTACTCAAACTTGGATCGATTTGAATACACCATTTGAAGCATGTTAAAGTTTTTCATAATTAACAATTAAATAAAAGGGGGTTATGAGATTATTTTACATACATTGGATTTAGCTCTAGAATTTTAAATTTAAGCTAAAACCCCTATATATAGTATCCCAAAAAAGATTTTTTTGTATTTAAGGTTATCATAAAGAAGGACAAAGAAAAAAAAAAGGGATACTTTCAGGAACCTCCCCTAAGGTTCTTGACAATTTCACTACCCTCCCCCAAAGTTTTTAAAATATCACTTACCTCATTTATCAGTCAATTGTAGGCCTATCAACGGTCCGGGTCTAGACCCAAACCCGAACCCGGACCGGATCCGTGAAATTATTGCTAGTACAGGTAGGGATTTAATTCCGTTACCTAGACTCGGATCCGAATCCGTTTTGTCAAACAAAAAAGGGGGTCGGATACGGAGTATAGTATTCCGGCCCGTATTAGACTGGAATTCGGATATAAATGGATTAATAATTTAAAATATATATATTTATCAATACAATTTGATTCGGGTGATGTATTTGAGTAAAGTCAATTTGATTTCTTTTCTTATTTATTTTTTTTTTGTATTAGTCAGAAATTAGTTTACAAATATATTTTTTCTCATTTTTATTAGAAATTATAAGTTTTGATAAATTTTTTCGGGTAGACCCGACCCGAATCCGAGACCCGTTGGATCCGAATCCGGAACATAGAGTAAAAGACCTGTCGGTAAATGGGTCGGATCCGGGTCCGATATGTTATGCCGGGTCTGGGTCCGGAATAATGAATTTCGGCCCGGACCCGGCCCATTGACAGGCCTAGTCAATTGGGGTCCTATGCTTACCTCATTGATGGTCAAATGACTTTATTACCCTTGCAACCTTGGAAATTTTACATAGTTATATGGAGAAACAATTGAGCCACTTGTATTGCCATAATTTGGAATGTAAAAAACTTGAAAATCTTGAATAAATTTCATAATGATAACCGTTAACATTTAATATTTTTTTCTAAATTTTAGTAGTTCTTGTAATTTCTTCCCCTTCAAAAAGATTAAAATTCTTATTGAGATATTATTATTTCATAAATTTTTCATAAGAATAACAAGATGAATACAAAAATACATAAAAAAGATAAATTGTTAATATATGTTTACAATTAGGTTTTATTAAGTTATGGATAAAGTGTAACTACACATAGTCTATTCTTTCCTTCTTTTTCAAAATATTTGTTTTTTTCTTTTCTTTGTATATGTGATCCCAACAAGATTGTTAAAATGATTTTCTCCACTTTGATTTACTTATTTTTCCGTTAAAGCCATTTCTTTTCTATTCATGCAAACATTGCTTGAGAGTTGTTATTTTTTTGTTATAAATATTGAAAATTTCTTAGTAATCATGTGATATATTGGACCTTGTAAGTGAAAGAAATAATTCACAAAAAATATTTTAGCATAGTTTATATATATTTTTTTAATTTATCGTGGCATTTTTTCTTGAAGAGACCATACTTTGTCTTATCCAATTCTTGTTCAAAATCTTCTAAACTCCACTAGTAAGAATTTAGGAATTCTACGTGTAAATACTGATTCAAAATTAATAAAATTTCCTCTCCAATTCTTTAATTTTGCGAGCCATTGTTACTGAATTCTACTAGGTTCATGCTAGTGTTGTAATTTGCCTCACTTGCACTTTCTAACTATAGTTTTTATTTTCTATTCTTAACTAATATTCCCTTTTGATTCTAAGTCAACCAACTAGTAATAAGTTAAGGGGCACTTTTGGTATGAAATATTCTTCTCACTCTTGAAATCATTTTTTTATTATTAATTGTTTTGAATTGAGCTAATTTGTTACAATAAAATTAGTTTTAAGGGAGTTTAGTGATATTTTTAAAACTTTAGGAGAGGGCAGTAAAACTATCAGAAACATCAGGAGAGGTTTTTGAAATTATCCCAAAAAAAAAAAATAAACGAATTGGAGTGGTGGATTTCGCAACGGATCTACTGTTCCATACCCTGTGCCACTTTATGTCTCATTTTTTATTATATTGCTATTTCTCCTTCATAAACATCATGTTTTAATTCTTTTTTGCTTCCTTAAGATCCAATAACTATTAATTAAGTAAAAAATAAATACAACAGCTTCAAAAAAGTAATATATAATAGAAAATTAAAAAATATAGCAGAAAATTCATAAAAGATCTCATTTTTTATGTTTTTTGATTTTTTGAGTTTGTTAAATTTGTGTATTATTCAATTAATAGTTATTAGATCTTAAGGAAGCAAAAAAGAGTTAAAACATGATGTTTATGAAGGAGAAATAGCAATATAATAAAAAATAGGACAGAAAATGGCACAGGGTGTGGGACAGAAGATCCGTTGCGGGTGGATTTGGTGTAGCTAAAAAGAGCACTGTCAGCATTCTCCTATTGGTCTATATGAGAGCCAACAATTTCAAATTGTTGGGACCTCCGTCCTTTGCTGCATATCCATGTTGCAGCTCCACCCTCCCTCTTCGTAGGTGGTCAGCATTCTCTACCTCTCCCCTCTCCTCCCCTTCTCTCCTCCGTAGCACCACCGTCCCCTTTCAAAGGCGGAGGTGGAGGTGGTGGTGCCAGTCGGCAGCAACACCACACAAAAATGTCGATCGTTATTCCCAAAGCTACAAATTATACCTGGCCTCTTTTTGTGTGTGTAAGGGACCCCCCAAAGGTCAATTCGAATGGCTTCTTTTACCACTACAAACGCAGCAACCCTTTCATATATTCCTTGCCCATTTTGGAGCTGCAAATTCTTCTCATATTTATGCTAACTCACCTCTTGCATTATGCCCTCAAGCGTCTTGGAATTCCCAAGATTGTCTCTGAAATTGGAGTATGTGCATTGCCTTTTACATAATTTTTTAAGATTTCCCGAATTGCATCATTTTCCAGGTCTCCTGCCAAATTATTGCTGTTTGATCATGGGATTTTCTTGTGTTCATTCTCTAAATTTCTTGGACTAATATTGCTATGAATGCATTGTTGTGGTTGAGATTTTTGTTTGGGACTTTGGGCTCATTTTGTTTAGGCAACCTTTTCTCATAGATCTTTTAGCTGACATGTTATGGAAGCAGATATGAGATGACATTAGATTCTGTTTGTGGGGAAAAACATACACTAACTGAACGTGATCTGTTATTTTTGTGGCATAGGCTGGCCTAATCCTTGGAAGTACATTTCTGGGGAGAGATGAAAGATTCCAGAAGTTTTTGTTTCCCGCCAAAAGCCAAGGAACTCTGGGTGCATTTACGTCGTTCGGTTACTTACTTTTCCAGTTTATGAGCGGAGTGAAAATGGACACTGGCATGATTAGAAAAACAGGACCAAAAGCGCTAGCAATTGGGGTTCTAAATTTAGTCGTGCCCTTAGTAGCTGGTGGAATCACTATGTTAGCGAATAGAAGCTATAATCCTAATAGTGCTTACATAGAGGATCAGATTAGAAGACAACGTAACCGCTATGGAATCTTGGTAGCTCACTCCGTGACAGCATTTCCAGTTATTGCTCTCCTTCTTAAGGATCTCAAAATTCTCAACACAGAGCTTGGCCGATTAGCAATGTCTTCTGGTCTCATCACTCACTTACTTCAAGTGGCAATTACATCAGTCAACACAATATGGTTTTCCAATCTTAAAAATAAGCAGGACTATAATCAAACTCTAGATTCATTCCTTTGCATGGCTCTTGTCATCTTGATTATCTTTATCATCCGGCCAGCCCTTCTGTGGGTAGTCCAACAGACACCTAAAGGCAGGCCTGTAAATGATTTGTACATCTTCTTGGTTATCCTTCTTTGCTTTGTCTCTGGTGTTTTCTCTTATTATCTGGATGTAGGAGTGCTGTTTGGGCCTTTCATTGTTGGATTGGCTATACCTGAGGGGCCGCCTTTAGGATCTGCTTTGGTCGACAAGCTTGATACCTTTTCTTCAGGTGTGCTTTTGCCTACATTCATCACTCTGGTAACCCTGAGAACAAGTCTATCCGCACTGGCAATAAACAAATCCAGTATCATGGTGTCCATCGTACTCATGGTCGTCCCTTTCGCATCAAAGATTATAGTATGCTCCCTGGTTGCAAGATATTGCAAAATGCCCTTGAATGATTCAATAGCACTCGGTCTAATCATGAGCATAAAAGGGGTTGTGGATTTGGCTACGTACAGTTTCATAAGGGACCAAGGGGTAAGTTGGTTCCTTTTCTTTTTTATCAAATGAACAAGCAGGGTGTAAGATATCAGAATAGGAGACTTAGAAAGGTAATGTTGGCTTCAAATCCAGCATCCAATCCTGTTTTTGATATTACCTCATAAGGGACTTGTGTTGCACACCCGTCACAACACAAACATAAGTATGACAGATGTTATAACGCCACAAATAAACTCTTGAAATTTAGAAAAACAAGTTATCAGAAGGCAGCTTGAAAGTACAAATATCAAATCTAATTCCACCTTGTGCTTGTAACGATTACAGTCACTGATGATTTTTCCTGTATAAATTATGTCATGCAGATTATCGATCAAACGACCTTTGCTTTGTTGGTTATTTCAACAGCAGCCATAGCCATGTTTGTTCCTTCTATGGTACAATTGCTTTATGATCCTAGCAGAAAATATGCAAGCTACCAGAAAAGGAACATCATGCACTCAAGACATGGAGGTAAGCTACCAATACTTGCATGCATTCACTCATCAGACAACATTGTGGCTACCATAAAGCTACTTGATGCCTCTACTCCCACGGTAGAAAACCCCATTGTGGTCCATGCCCTTCACTTAATTGAGCTACGTGGTCGAGCCTCGCCAATCTTCATATCCCACCAAGTTCACAAGAGAACAGATATTTCTTACTCTGAAAATGTCATACATGCTTTTAAGCAGTTTGAGAGAAACAACTGGGGATCCGTGGCTGTCCAAGCCTTCACGGCAATCTCTCCACGCAACCTAATGCACGAGGATATATGCACGCTTGCCCTTGATGCCCTTGCTTCCCTGATTATAGTCCCTTTCCACCGAAAATGGGGCATTGATGGATCAGTTGAATCTGAAGATCAATGTTTAAGGATGGTAAATCGCAATGTTCTCGACAGGGCTCCTTGCTCAGTAGGAATTCTCGTTGACAGAGGACATCTTGGACGTTCTGGCTCAATGACATTATCCGAGAAAGCATACTTTGTCGCTGTGATCTTTCTTGGAGGAAAGGATGATCAGGAAGCACTGACACTGGCAAAGCGTATGACCAGGAATGAGAATGTTAACCTCACAGTTATGCGATACATCTCTAAGGGTCGTGACGGTTCCGACATGGAGGATGACATGAATGATATGAAGGTGCTGTATGATTTTAAGCAAAACAGAGTTGGTCAAGGCAATGTTACTTACATTGAAAAGGTAGTAAATGATTGCCCTGAATTGGTACAGCTAGTCCGATCCATGGCTGATCAATATGATCTTATTCTAGTGGGAAGAAGGTATAATAAAGAGTCTACATTAACAAGAGGACTTGAGGAATGGAGTGAAGTTCCAGAGATGGGAGTCATTGGTGACTTGCTAGCTTCAAGTGATGTCAGACGCAGGGCTTCTGTTCTTGTTGTGCAACAGCAATTGACAACATACTAGCGCAGATGTTTCTGATTTCTTCGCTTTATGTTTCTGGGATAATTGTTTCTTGTTTTTCCTGTGAGGTGAAATAATGGGGGTTGAGAGGGGAAGGTAATAGTATCATAATACAAAGATAAATTTGTGAATGTTTCTGAAAAGTTCATTGAGCATGAATTTACTCTAATAGCGTATACACTATCCTATCCGTGTATATAAAATTTATTTATTTTAATATCATACAAAGATATATTTGTGAATGTTTCTGAAAAGTTTATTAAACATGAATTTTAATAGATTTTTGAGATTTTCTAATTCTTTTCTATGTCTCGCATAAGATTACCAAAGATATCATGTATTTGCGATTAGATTATTCATTATTGCACTCAGACAATATCCTCTGTCAGCACCAATTTGTTTGAATTCATTGAACAATTTCTCTTTTGTGTTATTTCGTTCTCAATTTCCATTTCTTTTTCTTCTTTACTATTGATGCTACTATTTTTTTTTCCAATGCAACTATATGTTTTTTGCACTTTTACTCTCCTTTGAATACGTGAATGAATTCCTTTATTTGCTTAATTTAATTTCCCTAGCATTAGTATAACATATGTATTTGATTGTTTTTCTAGGGAAATTTGATTGATTATGAGCTCTTGGTATGTTGATGCATGATATTAAAATAATTAAAATGTTCACAACTGTCAAGCACTGTGAACCAAATTTGTTTCTCTATTAAAAAAAATAAAATTGCACAACTACCGAAAAACTCTTTTTTTTTTTTTTCTAAAAGAACTACCGAGCATTGAAAACCAAAACTGCATTTCTCTCATCTTTCTAAGAAGTTACTGTTTAAACATTAGAGAAGTCAATATTTTCATTGACTATGATATGGGCGATAGCATATCATTTGACATTATTATTATTATTATTATTATTTTTTTTTGTTGACGGAGTGGGTATCCGGGTCAAGTCCGTAAAGGCGGCCCGACTAATCCCACTTTGGCTCGGCTAGGGCTGCAAACGAGCCGAGCCGAGTCGACCTTTGAGCTAATCGAGCCGAGCCTTAGCTAAATTTTATCAAGCTCGAGCTCGACGAGCTGGCAATTTTCGAGCTCAAGCTCGACTCGAATCAAGTCGAGCCGAGCTCGAGCTCGAAAAAAATAAAATTTTTTTTTATTTTTAAAAAAATTAAATAAAATAATATTTTTTCTGAATAAATAATAAAATATTAAGGATATATCCGTAATTTCACTATGAAAATAAAAAATAAAAAAAATAAATATATAATATACATAATTTTATTATTAAATAAAAATAAAATAAAAAATATATATATATATTCAAGCTCGCGAGCCGGCTCGCGAGCTAACGAGCTTAATATTCTGAGCTCGAGTTCGAGTTCGAGCTCGAGTTTGACTCGAGCTGGCTCGAGCTCGATTAATGTCGAGCTTGACTCGAGCGGCTCGCGAGCGGCTCGATTCGTTTGCAGCCTTAGGCTCGGCCCAGCGTCCCAACCAGACCTAGCATGTTAGATGCTAGGAGAAGCCGATGTTGCTGCGGAGGTTCGACCCCAGGACCTGACGGTCCCGAAGAAGAGACGCCAACCACCAGCCCATTCACGTGGGGGCTTGACATTATTATTTATAGTCTTAGTCATTCATGCCATAATAAAACTTATAAATTTCATATGATATCGACAGTTCTTAAACTATCACATATCTTTCATCATCACTTAAAGTTTTTGTCACAATTCTAGACATGGTTGGCTAAGATGCAAAGAACTCAAGAGGCAAAAAAAATAAATAAACAAACAAATAAACAAAGAGGATGTGAAATTGGTAAACCAGATAAGATAATGATGAAGATAAACAAGAAACCTACGCTATTTATAAGAAACAACATACAAGCTCAGTACATATTTGAATATCAATGCAACAACCTCTACACATAATTAAACACCCTCTGCTTCATTTCTTCATCTTCCACTCATTGAAATAGATAATTAAAACCGGCACAAAATCGAAAACGATGTCTTCCAACTCGCTTAAAATTTCTAAACTCGTTTTCTATTGCCTTGGTGAATTCAATTGGCATGCCCGTGAATTCAAACACCAGCGCATAATTAAACACCCTCTGCTTCATTTCTTCATCTTCCATTCATTGAAATAGAAAATTACTAGCACAATCTTTCATCATCACTTAGTAGTACTCAGTGTAAAGTGATCAAAAGGTAAATTTGTCAATTATATTTGATTTTGACTTTTTCGTATTGATTATTAATTTTAATGAAAAGACTAACGGTGATATTTTAACTCAAATCATGAGGGAATTATGTATAAGTTTTTAAATTATAAAAAATTGTATGATAAAGTACCAAACTACAGCAGAATAAATGGTACTTTACTTAGTATATTAATGTTTCGACTAAACATGTCGAGTACATCATGACAGAGCAACTTTCCACATTTCACTGGTTCCACAAAAATGTTATACCTAGAGTTATAGAGATCACAGACAATGAGTTTTATGTGAAAAATTATGTTAGCACTCCTTAAAAAATTTCTAACACTCCATCCTCCCTTTAAAAACATAAAGGGAGGATAGAGTGCTAGAGACTTTTTAAAGAGTGTTAATAATATCTTCCATTTTATACTAAAAAAAAACTATTCAAAGATGGCTATAATCTTTATAAATGTATCAAATAAAAAGTTCTGATTAGATTATGCTCAAAAAATTCAGTAAACGCGAGTATTAAAAATATTTTAGCCAACTTTATGGCTTCTAAAATCTCAAATAAACATCAATTCAATCAGTTATTTATATGACAAAGAAAAGGCCTTGTTGTCTAGTTTCAAACTAAGCAAAATCGGATTTTTCTACATGTTATTCTTCTGATATCTGCGCAAGTAGCCTGCAAGTTTATATCTCACAAGTTTTGAAAATCTTAGCCGTTAGGTTCATGAATTTCTAGGCTTGCAAACTTACCCGAATTCACACCAAATATGCTCTATATCATGTAAGTTCAATGGTTAGCATAAAGCCCTCAATTTTTCACCAACTTATGACGAGTACAAACAACAGTTTCCTTGCCAAATAATTTTGAGCCATGAACATGACAAGAACATCAATCAAAACCAATGAAATCACCGCAAAAAAAAAATTTTTTGTTTTGAACTACGAATAGTGCAGACATAATCCTAGGGTATTCGTATACTTTAAGCTGGGGAAAAGAGACATTGTTTCAAATATAACTTGGATCTTACTTGATTATGGACCAAGGTGCTGCAATGGTGAGTCCTTTTTTTGCCTCAAGTATATGATGTTTTCCTACTAATTTTTTATTATTTTTTTCTAACAAGAAATGAGTGAAATTTAAAATGCAAAAAAAGGGCAGGAGGATTAGAACCCAAGATCTCTTATTCCTGGACCTCAACCTAACTTACTTATTGAAATATATAGTTACAAAAAGAGGATAAGCACTTCAATAAGTATAATAGTTGCTTCAATAAGAACTTATTGAGATAGCATTACCCAGGATGACAAGAGTAATAGTTGCCTTTTTTTTTTTTATTCTTTTTGCTGCAAAAGTCTGAGTATTACAATATGCCTCCATTGCCACTATCTCATGCCTACAGATTCCTCAATCTTTCACCAAGCCTCAATTCAAATTCGGCCTAGTTTAGTCTCATCTAAATTGCACGAGATTTGTTTCCTTGATTGCAACAAAATCCTGACAAATGTCTTTGTTTCTCTTAGGCTGCTTTAATAGGCTGGCAAACTGCCTAATCTTGCCTTGCTAGTCAGATATATGAGCTACTACTTGGTAGTGTTAGTTTGCAAGGAAAAGTGTGAGAAAATGAAGAAAAGTTAGTTATTTTTTCTTTCATGCATGTTTGGTTGGCAGAAATGTTTTTTTTTTCTTTGCATTTTCTGCACTTTCTTGCAATTTGTGTCCTGAAGAATGTGTAAGATTTTGAAGAAAAAGATTGATTACTCACAAAGTTTAATAACTACTATTAATTGTCATTAACTTCCTATATTCTCTAAATATTTTCCTTAGTAACCAAATGTATATGGAACACTCATTTTCATTTTCCTTTACCTCAATTTCTTTCACTTCACTTTCCCAAACAACTTTCCTTCTATTCAATCGGGGGTAAGCTTCTTGAATATATATAAGGATGAGTACTCTTTCTTTATTCATCCAGAATCCTTGTAATTTACAGGATATATTAGTTGAAATAATTGTTTTTTTTTGTCAACTTTCTTGCAAATCTTGTGGTTTACCAGGCTAATAAATTGATGTATTTATGATTATGCATGGATATATAAGTATGTTTTAAATAAAATGAGCAGTACCTTCTTGAACCAAAAACATAAATATGATAAAGTACAGTGTGGTTTTAATTAATTTTTTGTTATGACTATTTGTTTCAAAAAATGTACATTGGTTGACTAATTAAGGGTCATGAACATTTTATTTTTTCCCTCTAAACTCTCACTTTATTATTAACTTTCATGGATATCAAACATTAAACTAAGAACAGTAATTTTTTTTTATCAAATTACACAAAATTTTATCTCGTTCGTTATAATATGAAAGAGAAATGAATATGTATGATTGGTTGATATGAATATAGTATCAGTAAGTATCCAAAAAAAAAAAGTACTAGTAATTTTAAAACTTTAGAGTGCCCGAAATGCAGGCGTGAATTAGAGGCATTGAAAAGGGATAATTTCGGAGACCTAACTTGAGATTTGTCATAATGTCACTCAACTCTTCTAAAATTTTAAAATTACATTTACTTCCTTTTCAACTTAACAAGACCAAATGCCCCTATCAAAGGTCACAAAATGACAATATTATCCTTGCTATTTTAATAGCTATTTAACCAAAAAGCCCAAACAAAAAAAGACTTTTTAAACCAAAAATTGTAGATTAAAAATAACTAAGTTGTTATCTAATATTGATCTATATTTCTTTGTATCGAGGTGGTGGTGAGATAGCAAAAGACGTGAATAAATTAAATCTAGTTAAAGTCAATTGCTTGGAAAGATTTTAGCAAGTAATTAACATCTTGAAAAATTTTGTTGAACATGTATAAAGAAGTCAAGGAATTTTTTTAGGAAATATCTTTTAATACATTATGTAATTTAAATTATATTGAAAATTCAAATAATCTCTTCATACGTGTGATTTTTTATTTTTAATTTAAATCCTACTTTATTGGAAAATTTTTTATAAATAAGTTAGAATTAGAAAATTAATCAAAAAATGATCTAATGATCCATTATATCTAGGAATATCCTATGTTTTTTCTTTTATTTTTTTTAAAAAAATCATTTGTTACCCTAGGTAATAGTTGTTGTATATTTGCAAAATTACTCATTATTGCATTTATAATGGCTTATATTTCATCTTTTTAATTTTTAATCTTATTTTATTTTTAATTGTTATTTTTTCAACTTCATAAGTAGGATAACATAAAGGTAGTATTGTAACAAAAAGTTAATCGCTCTTGCATTTCCTCCAAAGGAGCTAAAATGTTACAAAAAAATATCAATTCCGGGGAGGTAGGTAAGATTTTAAAAATTTGAGGCGTGCTAAGTGATATTATGGTAAATGTTAGAGGAGGCTTCTGAAACTCGATGTTTTAAAACTCGGATCGGATCGGCCGGTCCGATCGGTCGAATCGAGAACCAGTCAAGTGTTCGATCCAAGTTATGTTAAAAAACCGAGTAAGTAGAAATTCGGTCAAATTCAGTCAAAAACCAAGTTTGACTGGGAAAAAATCGGATTTTCCGATTCAATCAACCATTAAAAAAAAAATTCAAACATTTCGAGTTTTGCAATCTACTTTTGTGTCATCAAATGTTCCAGGAACAAGAAGAACTTTAACTTTGGCAGCGGTTTTAGCTCTGGACAGAGCAACATACAGCTGGCCATGAGAAAAAACTGGTTCCCGTAGATAGATGCCGACGTAGTCAAGAGTTTGGCCCTGCGATTTATTGATAGTTAAAGCGAAGCAAAGGCGGACAGGAAATTGTGTTCTTATGAATGGAATCCCATTCTTGTCATTGTCGGGCGTTTGAAGAGGTATCCTTGGAACGAAAACTCTTTTTCCTCGATGATGGCCAAAAACAATTTCAGCAGAAATTGTGTGCTGGCCAAGTTCCCTACATATTAACCTTGTGCCATTGCAAAGGCCTTCAGCTGGATTTAGATTTCTTAGAAGCATCAGTGGACAGTTTTCCTTCAACAGCAACTTATGAGGAGGAAGACCTTTAGGATTTTGAGAATTGAGGAAGTCTTCGTAGTCACCTTGGTGCCGCTGATCAACAGTCTTGTCGGAGCTAATATAAGTGTGAAGGCTTCCAGGAAATCTCCTAATCATTATTTCATTGAGTTCATCAACTGAGCTATTTTTAGGCGCAAGGATGCACCTATTTATTAGGTTATAAGGATCTTGCGAATAGGTGTTCAAATCTGGAAAGACACTTTCTAGTAACCTGCGTAAAAGAAGCTGCATTGATAATGGGAAGCAGGAGGAATAGTTGCTAAACAAAAACTAAATTTGATTGTATGTACCCATCTAACCTGTCTAAGGATTTCTCTTTATCGTAATAAGGAATAACTATATCTGATGATAAAGTTATTTCGCCCTCATCATCAATAGGTTCTCTTCCTTCTCCTACTCTTAGAAGGAATCGTGAAAATTCAGGATCAAACATAGCTCGCATATTTTGTACGAGTCGGATTTTATGCAGTTTAGGCCACAGAGGAGACATGGGAAAGGTCGACTGGACGAGAACTTGTTTAGTTGCTTGTTCAATCACAGGAAGAGTCTGTCGAAAATCTCCTCCAAAAACTATTACCTTTCCTCCAAAAGGTAAATCTGAGTCCATTAAATCCTTCAGCAATTCGTCGAAGGCTTCAATTGTGTCCCGTTTAGCCATTGAAGCCTCATCCCACAAAATAAGCTTAGATTCTGAAATGAGTTTTGCAGCAGAACTTTGTTTACTAAGCTGGCAACTCTTACCTTTCTGGAAATCAAGTGGTATCTTGAATCTTGAGTGAGCTGTCCTTCCACCAGGAAGGATTGATGCTGCAATTCCAGATGTTGCCACTGCAATTGCAATATGGTTCTGTGATCGTAAGGTCGCGAGAAACGACCGATACAGGAACGTTTTACCGGTGCCGCCGGGGCCATCAACAAAAAAAGCCTGGCCTTCTAAGGAAAAACATGCTGCTAGGATTAGATCATAGGCATGTTTCTGCTCAGGATTTAGCATCTGAGGCAAAAGCAGATCCTCAGGTGTCACTGCTAAGCTTTTCTCACTTTCAATCTCCTTTGTTAATCGTTCAGTATAATTGCATGTAAAATCGTCAGAGACAAAGTGAAAATCAGTAATGTTTTTCCCCATTTGTTCAAGTGAACTGTTAATAGCTTGCAAAACTTTCTGTCTAATTTCAGCTGAAGAAAAGCCATGGAGTGGTTGCTGGTGATGATAGTCAGCAGAAAGGTCATGTTCAAATTTTTCCCAAAGCGATTTAGGATTTGTTGGAGAACAGTACACAAGGAGAGTGGCAAACAACAGCCTCAATGAAGATGGCATTTGAAATGCCATCGCTTCCTGAAGTGTCTCCTCTATATAAGCATCGGATTGTAGAAGGCCAAGAGCTAAAGCAGCTTCTCTAAAAGAACCTAATTTCTGTGCATTAACAGTCAAAAGGTCTTCAAAAGAGGTCGGGCCAGCAATGTGCGTTAATAGCAACCGCAAATAATATCTTTCTCCTTCCTTTGGACTAACAGTGACCATGCGACCAATCACCTTTCGACGCTTTCTTTCAGTCCACTCTTTATATTTATCAGACCAAACAAAATGCTCAGGAAAATTTCTGTACAAGCATTTCAGATTCTGTGCTCTAGGATTGGTTTTGTTCATGCGAAAAAACTGAGTTAACATAGTCTTTGAAAAGTCAATTTTACTCAGCAATTGCAGCAAGTCAGAGTTCTTGTCAAAGGAAATGAATTGCTGATCTGGAAGGTGAATCTGAAGGGTGTAAACTGCAGGGGTCATTTCGCTCAGCTTAAATTCATAAATGCGCCAAAAAGCTTCTGGAGGTGAAACCCATCTACCTTTCTGGAAGTCTTTTATTTCATCAATAGCATCCGCTGATGCACAGGAAATAATCTTAAAGCTCACTTGATCGTGTCCTTTGAAAACATACTTATACAAGTACTTCACGAGCTTAAGAGTAGAACAAATTTCGACATTGATGTGGCAATCAAATAAAGCAAGCAGGTAAGGGTTGTAAGGCACAACCCACCTATTATCAAGAGTAAATCTACGAACCTTCACTCTTTTGCCATTATCTCTTCTCCTATAACACGGATAGGTATCCTCACCATGAGTTGTCTGAGAACAAAAGCTCTTTGGATAGCGATTTTTGCAGGTCCCATCTCTCATACAAGGACAAGATGTATCCATGGCTCCGCAAGGACCATGGATCATATGTTTCACAACAAGAGAATACAAGTGAGGATATCTATCTTTGTCGGGCAACTCAGCACAAACAACTTTGTCGTATGACTCTGGATTAAGCAGCTTATGACCAAGTTTTAAGATCAATAATAAATGGGCATGAGGAAAGCCGCGTTTCTGAAACTCAATCACGTAAACACATGCTGAAACCTCGCCGAAGATCTGCTTATTCAGAATTTCTGCTTTAAGCATTTCAAACTTGGCTCTAAAAACTCTAGCGAGAAGGTCTGGCCGATCCTGAGGTTTTTCATGGTATTTCAAATTTTCCTGAATTTCTTTCCATGCTGGATTACACGTCATTGTAAGAAAAATGTCTGGTTTTCCATATTTCTGTACGAGTGCCATCGCATCTAGGTAACGACGCCTCATATCCCTCGGACCACCTATAAAGGAAGCTGGAAGAATGACCTTACGACCAACCTTAGAAGCAGCAGTGTGGCCAACAGAAACACTGTCAAGAACCCCTTGCAGAATTTCGGAACGTATATTGTTTTGCCGATGCCTATGAAAGTCAAGCCTACATGTTTCAATCTTGACATAAGCATCAACTGAAAACTACTGTAGCAGCCTAAGAGTGTGTAACAGCATTGACTCATCATCGTCCCTTATTTGGAACCTATAACAGTAGTACTCCCTAGCAGATACAGTACTTTCCTCTGTTTTTCCTTGGTCAGCAGCTATAAAGAAGGGAAAAGATGCTGTACATGGTTAAATAATGTAACGCAATGGGCAGGTTCAGCAGTTTATAAGAAGAGAGAAATGTGCTCGCCTCTTTGTTCTAAATCGATTAACTCCGATGAGGAGTTAACTGAAGTTGGATCAATGTTAATATCATTCTCACAAGCGTCCCCTCCTCTTTTCCTCTTGCAAAGCCTTTTAATCCCATGGTGCCAGCCACACTCACCACGAGGGAAAAGGAGAGGGTACTGTAAAGGGTCGTAACAGCCATAGTAATGTTGAATCCTATGGCTACCAGCCGAGCGAGAATAAACCTGAATATGAGCGCGCCTATCGGACGACTGATCTTCACTTTCAGTCCATATAGCTGCTACTTGCGAGGCTGAGGGAAGGTTATATACTCGCTGGTCAAGTGAAGGATAACAATTAAGGATAATGTTCAGGTTGTCAAGGTGTGGAACATCCCTAAGGCCTTTAAAGAACCGAGCATAAGGATTGTCAGAAAGTACGCGCATAAGCAGTCTTAAAGTGCTTTCGCGTAGTTTATCTGAGTTACCAAGCCTCTTTGTTAATTCCTCAGCAGTGTCAAAAAAATATAATTGGATTCCAGATGGTCGATCACCTAAGTGAACGAGACCATCAAGAAAGTGGTAAACCTGACCTTGAACACGGAAGGTATAGACACCTTTTGTGTTTTTTGTTAATTCAGAGTCATACTTTGCAGCAAAAGATGTGAAGCCAAGGTTGTTGTTATAAGTGCGAACAATGGTTCTAAAGTGAGCACTCTCTTCATCGTTGCCAATGAATAAGCGTTTCAAATCGTAAGGCATTGGAGGAGCAACGATAGAGATCTCTCCTCCTGAGCAGCAAAAGGAAGGAGGTTCCAAATGGAACCTTTTCGCTCCACAATGCTGACAATCAGGAACACGAGGCAGAACCAGAGATGCATTGGGAATATTGGCAAGACGAGACATGGTTGAATGTGCACGAGCTTGTTTTTTCGCTGCAGTTTTATTGCACGCACAAACGAGTTTATTAATTATGACTGGTGAGCTGGATAAATCAGGATGGAAGGCAACAAACGGTTAAAGAGGATCAGGAGCAAATCCAAACCTGAGCTGGGGTTGTTTACAGATGCAGGGGCGGTGCGTTTTTTGTAACGGGAGCGAACAATAGATGGATCAGAAGAAGGAGCTACTTTTCTGGTTTTTTTCTTCAAGTGACCAGATGTTGGCTCACACCTGGACACCTCCTCTGTGTGAGCAGGAAAGTTGGCTGCGAATTGCACAAGCGAATAAGGTAGGCAAAAGAGTGCCAATTCCCTTAAAGGAACACCGGCAAACAAAGGAAGAAGGCTTCCGGAAGGCCAGGATATAAAGTTGGTTATTCAATATTTACAGTCTGGCCGAAACAGACCAGGAGGTTTGCAAACACAGCGTATATCGTAAGGCAAGACAGTACCTTCGCAAGGTTGTTCTAAAGGAGAATCTGGGATTCCAGCAGGGAAAGAATGACTCGCAGGAGCATTTTCTTTTGGAATCGACTGTTCAGAGTTCTTAAGAGATGAATTCAAAGGAAATAAGCCTAGCATAACTTCAGGATGTGAAAGGTTAACAGGTTGTTCATTTTCAGGCGGAAGGGAGAATACGTGCTTATGTTTCTCTCTACCTGGGTCATCACTGAGTTGTGGTCCAAAGGAGGGGATAGGATGACCAGTAAATGAACCAGGGGACTGACACGACATGAAATCTAATCCCTCTCTAATCGCAAAGTCATCATCAGCTGGAAACACAACATGTGTATTCCCCAACGGCTGAGAATGAGCAGCCGTAGGATCCTCACTACGACATGGCATATGATGAGCATTTGGGAATGACACACCAGTTTCAACATATCCTAATGGGACCCTGCGAACACGAGGAGCTGGAGCTTTTCCAGCTTTCTTGGAGGCCCGAGCCTGCCTTCGAGAGCGCAGAAGCTCTGCTTTCTTCAGAGGTGGCATTTCTGCATATTTTTTGCGGCGCACAGCATTCCTATCCATCTGATTGGTGCACACTTGAGTAGGCGAAAAGAAAGCCAAACGTACGCGTCTAATACACGACTACAGCGGTAACTAAATAAGTAAGAAGTAGGGCAAAGCTCTACCAAGATTGACGCATAAAAACAGAGGAAGAAAAGCTAAAGTGCAGCTCTCACACAGGAGAACGAAACTCAGCAGACATAAAAAAAGAAAGATAAGTGCAGTCCTTATACAGAACCATGGAATCCAGTAAGTATAATTATTTAAAAGGAAAAGAGCGAAGCAAAGTTAAAGCACAGGCCTCAGACAGGAGCATGGAACAGAGCACACAAGGAAAAGCAGATAAAAGTTCGAGCCAAGCTGGTAACATTTAAAAGTGAAGCAATAAAACCACGGGGCAAATGATTATTGGACAGGAGCAAGGTAAAAGCACATACGGAAGGGAGGATAAGTAATGTCACCTTAACCTTAAGCCTCTATCAGCCAACAGCAAAGCAAAGCAACAAAGAAGAGGACAGAACCTGCTTCAGCACCTAACAAACCAACAAGAGGAAAAAAGGGTAAGAAGATACAATTCCAAAGAGTAAAATGCGGTAGAACAAGCATTTCTTGCAGGCAATTCTGAAAGCTCTTAATAAGTTGGGTGGCAGGTTTATTTTTTGCAAGCATTTTTTAAGGGGGGGGGAAGATAACCTCTTAATAAGTATCTCTGAAACAGTTATCCTTATAAGCATTCCTCACAAAATAGTTCCCTCCTGTAAGAGAGGGAGGGGTACACTCCAGAATGGTGTCTGAAAATATATAGGGTATAATATAAGGAATGCTTACTAAGAACTCCAAAAAAGGTAGAAGGCGGGGAAGGATAATTTGTAGGCAGTAAGAGTAGTAGGACAAAACGTGAAGAAAGCACAGCAATGCAAGAATTGTTCACAGGGGGGACACGGGAAAAGCAGGGGAAAAGGATCCGGCAAGGAAAATAACAAATTTAAATAGGATAAATGAGGGAAAAGGGAAGAAGCAAAATGAGATGAAAAGCAAACCAAAAAGGCAATTAAACAGTAACAACTGAAGAGAGAATAAAATTTAGCCGCTAAAAAAAACAAATAACCACAACAGTGCACACAACGGTCTCAGAAGGAGCTAAAATCAAACAATAACAACAGAATTAAACCTTATGCAAGAAGGCAGCAAGACAGTAGCTCTCAGAAAGGCTGGGAAAAGTGGGGGAAAGAAAGAAGACAATAGTTGAGAATGAAGAAGCAAGCAGCTGAAGGGCAAGGAAAAGGGAGCAATGGAAATGAGGCACAATTACCGCGGTGCATGATGACGAAAGCTGGAAAAGGCGAAATTTGGAGGTTAGAAACCCCTGCATACATCGGACTAACAAAGAGCTTCCAGTCTTGTCAATCATCATCATCATCATCAAAGAAGAAAAGAGGGAAATGTGCTTTTTCGGCAGCCCTATAGAGCAGAGCTGTAGTTTCTTTTCTCACCAAAGCGCAAAGAGAAGGAAGAAACTTAGTCAGATGCAACGGTGAATCTGATTTTAAAAGAAGGGCAGTATCGTCAAAGCACACCAACCACATTGAGCCCATCACCAAACAGCTATCATCATCAATCAAACCATCACCAGCCGCCAATCTCACTAAGCTGGCAACGTTTATCGTCAAAACCGGAGGTCCTTCTGCTTCTCTCTCGGACAAAAGCAAGACAAGAAGAATTGCACTTCCCAGCAAGAGCACACAAGCCCCACGCGATTGACGGCCAAATCTCAGCCAAAAAACTGAAGGTCCTTCTTCTTCTCTCTCGGACAAACAAAAGCAAGAGAAGAAGAATTACATTTCCCAAGATGACTCAGCTGGCAATCTGCCGACCAGAGAAAAGAAAAGAAAAAAAAGAAATGATGGCCATGCTACAGAGAAATGTTTCTTCTTAAAAACCGAAGGTCCAGCTTTCTTCTCGTCGGACAACAGCAAGAATGGCACTTCTCCTTCCAGCGAAAGCACGCGAGTTCCACGTGATTGACGACCAAATTTCAGCCAATAAAAACGAGCCACGTCAGCACAAAACCACCACACTTGACAACCTCATTCGCGCTTTTACTATATAGGTAGACAAGAGCACTGCTGTAGCCTGTAAATGGCCCCACACTAAAGGCGTTGCCTGGGAGGCGCAGCAATACCACGCCTTCAAGCAACAGCTGCTAAGTCTCCGACTTAAAATTGGAGCTCAAGTCCTCAATTATAGCCCCAAATCAAATGGGGGATTTGGGTTCATTTTTTCAAACCCTAAGTCCTAATTTCTAAAACCCTAAAAATCCCTTCAATTTTTATTCGCCAAAAATAGAAGAAAAAAATGGAAAGAATATACGAAAACCTTGCAGGGTAAGTTCCATGCTGTTGAATCCTTTTTGTATTTGGGTTCTGTTTAAATTTCATTTTCATATTGTTCAGTGTTAAGGCATTTTCTTTGTTTTTATTGTTTGGGATTGTTTTAATCGCCAATTAAGAACAGCTTGTATGAGTTTTAGTTATGAGAATTTATGGTTCAAATTTCGTTGCATTTTCTACAATTCAAGGTCGATTCTTGTCAATTGTCTTAAATGCTGATGAATCGTTATTATTGAAGCCACGTGAATTACTTATCAGATTTAGCAACAAAAAAAAAAAAAATATATATATATATATATATATATATATCATCGAAGGTAGTTTTTGGGTTGGGAAGATTTTTTTTTTTTTTGGATTTTTTTTCCTCAAATGTCCCAGTTGTTATTTCGTTGAATGAAATATTTGAGTTGAGAAAATCAATTTGAACTTCTTCCTCTTAATGACAGACATTTCGTCCTAAACTTGAACTCGGATTTTTTTCAGTTTTCTTGTGGTTTTTAGCTGATTGATATCCGAAATGTTTTGGGTGAAATGCAGATAGTTCTCTTGGCTGTAGGCATTCCCTACTTCTCATCCACATAAGCATGTGACTTTTTAGGCACAAATTGATTTTATTTTCAAATTTCGCACCAGCTGTTACTGGAAAACTTACTTGTATAGTGAATCTGATTCTTGAGACCTTTTTTGTCTTTTGTGTCTCTCTTCACTCAGTTAAGTTTTGTTCTATAGAGGTTTTCTTGAATCCCATATGGTTGAGATGTAGACCAAGGAGATGACTGAACATGTGATTTGATCGTGTTGAATGCTGTAGTTCAACTCTAAGGTTTCAGTCAGATTACTGATGAATGCAAAGATTTGAATTATGTGTCTTGTCTTGCGATTCAGGATCACTGATGATCTATAATATTCTTTCCACTTGATACTGGTTATGCATATTTCATTTGGCATACTTCTTCTTTTCATATTCTGCTTTAGCTGTGATTGCTATCAGTTTTGGTTCTCTGCATGATAGGCATATTGTCCTAAACTTGATGTTGGTTTTGTTAGTTGCCCTGTGTTTTTGGAGTCCTCCAGTAGCTGATTCCTCTGTAAATTTTTCAGGGTGACAATTCTGTTGTTCTCTTTGTTGTAGGCATAATTAATCTTGTAATCTTGAACACAAGACAGCTAAAAGAATGGGTGTAAAGGAGGACATATGATACAGCTACACTTGTTCAGTGAATGTGATTCTTGGTGGTAACCTCTTTATCGTCGCATGTCTTTGACTTAGTTAAGTGAGGCTCTCTCAGAGGTTTCTTGAATTGTTTGTGGTTGAGGTGCAGAGAGGGGACATGACGACACATATTTTTTTTACCCTTTCTGGTTGAATGGTCTAGTTCGATTGTTATCATACTTTATTAATTTGTTTTCTGTCAAATTGCTTGGCAATGCAAAGACATGAAATCTGTGTCGTTTCTTGTTATTAGTTCTAATGGTGTTATTTTCTTCTTGTTTGTTATATACATGTGTTGTAATCTGGTTGATTCGTGAGTACTTCAACTTTTGCATATTACATACTGATTAATGTCTTAATATTGGTTATAATGTTCCTTTTACTTGGTACTGCTTGTGCCTGCTTTATTTGGTATTCTTCTTCCCTTTCCAATCTTCTGTTTTGGCTGTGATTGCTATCACTTGGAGGCGCCATTTGCTCTTTTTTTTTCACTTTTCTTTTGGGGTGGGGGGTGGGGGGGAGTTCGGACCTATTGGTCCTCTTTTGCTGTTTGTTCTTCTATTTGGTGTACACACTTCTAGAAAGTATTCACGTAACCCTCATTTATGCTTCTGGATATGCATTACTGCATCAATGTGCTATGCCTCTATTAAGGGTTAGATTATTAATTTCTTTTATTAGTCTATGCTGCTTGACTCATACCACTTACCATGGATCCATTGTTCCTTAGTTTTTGTTTTTGGCCTAGTATGTTGCCATGGTAGCCCTGTTGAAGCATAACTGTCTCAAATATATATAGTTTTTATTTTAAGCTTTAACACAATTGCAGAATGAGTTGATTTCTAAATTCTTGCTCTGTGACGATATTTAGTACTTCTATGTTATATTCTACTGTCGTTATCATGTACATTGTTTAGCATAATGACTTACTTCTAACCTTTTCATGTCTTGGGGTTTTGCTTGTTCTCTTCCTCACAGGAATCCAATGGCTGATCCCTTTCACTGCTAGCACTTGAAAAACTTCTGTTACTCCCCAAAACATGCAAGTTGTTCACAAACTCGGCCAGAAATCACTTATATTAACACCAATTGTTTGCAACACTACTCGTTATGTCAGCACCCAAAACTTAGTTACAGATTCACCCAGCTCTGCCAACTATGACTACCTCATCAACAAGGCAGGACGTGACCGAGACTTTGGTACTGTGCAACATCTCCTAATGAAGCGCACCAGGGATGGTTGCTTCTATACCAACAACACTTTCAAGTTCATATCCACAGACCTCTCTGTGCTTGATGACCTGTTAAAAATTCTTGCTGGTCTCAGCCATGGGTTCCCCAAGAAGAGTGCACATGACTGCCTCGTTAACCAACTCTCAAAGTTGCATCGCACAACCAAAGCACTGCACGTGGCAGAGATTATGGTACAGAACAAGTATGGTGCAAATGCCTGTACATTTCATCCCATACTGAATGAACTGACCAAGAAAAAGAATATGGATGAAGCATGGCGTGTGATGCAGGTGATGAGAGAGTATGGAATTAAGCCTGATCTGACTGCTTATAATTATTTGCTGACTGCTCATTGTTATGGTGGGGATCTGACTTCAGCTGCTTACCTGCTGACAAAAATGGAGGAGGATAAAATGGGAGCAGATAGTAGAACTTATGATGCACTTGTATTGGGAGCATGTAGAGCTGGGAGAATAGATGGGGCTTTGATGGTGTTGAGGAGGATGCTGGATTATGGAGTGCCAGCATTATACAGCACGCATGCTCACGTTATCAATGCAATGCTTAGGAATGGCTGTTATGCAGAGACAGTGGAGTTTGTAATGAGCTATGCTGGCAAAGATCAAGGGTTGGATTATGAGAATTTTGGAATTCTGGCTAGCCGTTTGATTAAGTTGGATAGATTGGACGAGGCTAAGTTTGTTCTGAAGGAGATGAAGAGAAGGGGTATAAATTTGGGGGAGAAATTGAAGGATTTTTGTCTTTGCTGTAACTAGAATAGCAATACAAAGTTCTTTTATAGTTGCACTGGAAATCAAATAGAGCATCATGAAGGCACCTTTGATCCTCAAGCAGTCACAACAATTTTTTTTTTTTTTATGCCTGTTTTGCACTACTTGTGAAGTGCAATATTGTTATTACAGGACTAGCATAGGATCTCATACACAAAGTCTGCTTATAAAGTGGACATAGGAGCTCATTCTCAATCTCAGGGATAGGGAAAAATGAAGCAGTCTTGAGCATTAGGTTGGGTATCACAATACCCTCAAATTGTGTACGCGAATGTGGAAATCATATTTGTAACACCATGGTAGATAATTTCCTCGTAGATGTTCAAATCTTTTTCTATTATAAGTAACAACATTTATGGCCTTTTAATTAAAAAAAAAAAAAGGTCATGTACATATTTCATTTCTAAAATACATATGGCTGACCTTTCGTTTATTTCAAGAATTGTGCAGGAGTGCTTATTTGCTTAAATTCAGCAATGATCTTTGCCTACTTGGAGCATTTGACAAGTACAATTACTCTAGCTAGAGAGTTAAACAAACAAAAAATATCATAAGATTCAAAGTAAATCTGAAACCACCATTGAAAAAGCAAAGAATGAGAAAACTTGCTATAAACCTCCAAAGTGCCTGGTGTCGGGTATAGGGTACAAAAAAAAAAAAAATTAAATTATGTTTTGAAGAATTTTTTTAAGGAAAAATCGTTCAAAACATTCATTATCTTTCATTTCATCAAATGAATTTTTTGTATCTTTCACTTTTAAAATAGTAATTTTACTTCCCTTACAAAATTAAGTTGGTAAAATTTGATCACAATTTAAATTTTCAACTAAAACATTCCTTATATTTCATTTCATCAAATGAATTTTTTGTATCTTTCACTTTTAAAATAGTAATTTTACTTCCCTTACAAAATTAAGTTGGTAAAATTTGATCACAATTTAAATTTTCAACTACTTTTTTACCCCTCATATAACCCACACATGATCATTTTTTTGGGGCAAAAAAGTTAGATTCCATTTATAGTTAAATAAATGACATTATATATATATATATATATATATATATTCATTTTTATCCCTAAAAAAAATAGAATTTGATTGACATCATATTCATTTTTTCCCTAAAAAAGTGGGATCTTTCCCAATTTATATTTAATTTTGCGCTAAACAAGTAGAGTGCAACTTTTTGTATATAAAAAAATGACTATATGTGAGTTATATAGTGATTTCAGGTTAAAATGTGTTTGGACAGGAGATTATTTGCCCAAATATATTTGCTTACATCACCGTTACAATTTCCAATACACCTTTTTATTTTCCCAATTACCTTTTTATCTCACATATATCACATCACAAAAAGTGCTACAGTAAAAATATCTCAAATAATTTACAATCCAAACACATATATGGTCAAAAAATTACGTTAGAATCAAAATTTACTCACTTGAATTTATAAAGGACGTAAAATTAACATTTCAAAGGTGAATAATAAAAAAAATTATTTAACGAGATGTAAGAAATATTTTAAACAATTCTCTCTCCCTCTCTTTCTCTCTCTCTTTAAATTAGTTATTTAACTTCAAACAAAATAACTCTTTACTAAAAGATAGTTTGTAACAAACTCTGTTTAATTTGATGCAAATCATTACTTCACCCCAAAAAAATAAGATTTGGAAAATGGTAAACCTTTTAAACTATTCATTTGGTGGAGTAAACTTTTAAATTATGTTTATAGAATAAAATGAAATAAATGTAAATATTGAATTAATTTTTTTAATTTCTTTTAATTCTTCTACGAAAAATTTTTTTTGCAGTCTCTCGAGTGTTTCCACACGAGATGATGTGCAAAATCTTTTTTTTTTTTTGACACCATTTAGTAATAATTGGGAAGTCAAGATTGTAATCAAATTTAAAAAGGATTCTTATGCCTAGAGTTGAATCACCCATTTTTTTCCCCTTGATAAAACAAAGTCCAAAACAAAAAACCAAAAAAAAAAGGGATTTTCTTAGTTGGAAAATTAAAAAGAGAAAAAAAAAACAATTCCAGACACATATAATTAAGTAAATAATAATAAAAAAAATTTTCCAGACCATTAATCACAGGGCACAGCTCTCTCTCTCTCTCTATCTCTCTCTATCTTTTGGAATTTCGGTTCGTAGAAAATGGCGGCGACGCCTTCAAGAGGCGAGGTGCTTTCGCTTTTCCGGTCACTGTTACGGACGGCGCGTGGCTTTTCCGACTACAACATCCGAGAGTACACCAAGCGCCGAACCGTCGACGGTTTTCGCCACAACAAGGACATCTCCGACCCATCGTCAATCTGCGCGGCCTTCGCCGACGGCAAGTCCCAGCTAGAAGTCGCCAAAAGACAGGCCGTAGTCTATTCCCTCTACGCCCCTAAACTTAAAAGCATCATGGAACTCAACCACTCTGCTTTACCAGAAAAATTGCCTCAAATTTTGTCATAGTAAGTCCAGAATTGTTCAGCTTTTTCTTTTCTTTATTTTATGACAGTTTTAAGTTTTCGTTGAATAATTTGAATTGGGTCTTCGGTTTAGTGTTCCATTAATTCGGAATTTTGTGTTCTTCCTTTCCCCCTTTTTTGTTGGGGAAATGAAGAAACTTGATAATAGTTTAGGGATTAAGTTTGCTTTGTAGTTGTTGATTAAGGATTAATTTCTGGTGAATTGCGGATTTGAGTACGTTTTGATAGGTATTTTTCAAGTCAGATATACACCTTGGGAGTTGGGACAATATATTGTTTCAGGCTTGCATTTAGTTCAGCAATATACATGTTTTTGAATAAGCATTAAGCCGATCAAAGTTGTTTTTAGATTTAGTTTTGAGCAAAATCATTGCTGTGTTCTTATGTTAAGTGATCGACAAAATGGGGAAATTGTTTCCTTCTGTTGTGTTCTATATTAGCTAGTTATGAGCTGTTATTATTTGGAGAAAAGTATTCTGGTTTTGTCCTACGACATAGATGTACATTGGCTTAGTAATAGAATTGTGGGCTAGTGTGTTAAGTTCATTATTTATCCATTTTAGTAAGGGCTGTTACACTATTTCTCCAACCAATCTGCTAAAAAGGTAAATATTTTGCATTTTGTCTAGTTTTTGATGATTATAAACCCTAGTAAAATGTGAAATAGTGATTTTCACTTGTAGCGGCTAGATTACCTAGTCATAGTCTTTACATATTTTACCACCTCTTGCTTGAGGAAGAGCAGGACGAATTCTGTGTAAGGAAGTTCTCTTGTAGGACTTGCATGATTTGGCAAATCTCATTTTTCTGAAATGTCTTTCTTTCTTTATTGTTCATTTTTCTTTTCTTTTTTGAACAGAATGGCCATCTTTGTTCACTAGAGTTTTGTTGTATAGTGAATTAACTAGCTCCTGAGAGTAGTCAAATTTACAGTGTACTTCATGATGAAGAATTTGTTGCAACTATCTACCATACTTGGTCAGTTAAAACACTAATTGCAAACTAGTGATGTACAAAGACTTTGATGCAGGAAAAGTTAAAAAGAAAGAATAGAGCTAGCTGTAGAAAAAGCGGTTGCTAAGAGCTAGAATGTGTTAATGGTATTCTGTTCTCTTCATTTTCCTTTTTGCTTTTAATTTTTTAAGGCAAATATCTTTGTTTGCTAATGTATTGGTGACCTTTAGATTTTCTTCATGTTAGATTTGGCTCGTGGCATGCTTTTGCTATCTGTATTGTGGCATCTAAGAACTTTCTTATTGAAGAAGAATAGAGGACGAATGTCTAGGTAATTGCAGTATAGAAGATTTTGATCCTAATGGGATGTCAAATGGCTAGGTTGACGGAGGGACCTCTACCGAGGGAGAGGGGAGCGCAGTAGAAGAGCTTGAGGTCAGGGTTTGTATTGCATGCTGTTCTGTCATTTGTGAAATGTTCTTCAGGTTAGCTTTTAGAAAAGTAGGGTGGAATTTGTATTAAGAAGATGCAGATCAAAGAGCTAGTGCTGTACAGTAAATCACAGACACATTTGATGGTTAGTGCAGTTTTGCCTAATCCACTTGAGTGTTACATCTTTATGTTGTCTTGTGGCAATGCTAATTGGACATAATAAAGGTGATTGATGACCTCAGAGCTACTTTAGGAAGACCTCTAAAGGCTGTTAAGCTTGAGATATAGTAGTAATTGACCTAACTAAATTTGAACCGGTCATTTGAGGTAGTAGTAGATCCAGCTTTAGTTGTTGGTGTCTAGACAAGGGCATGTAACCTTCAACCATTTTGATGCAAAGGTTTCAAAGCTTTTTGGTTGAGTTTTAGAAGTCAGAATTTGGATGTCATTGTTTTATAAATTTTAGGAATAACATATCGCAACTTTGGCCATCAAGATGCCTGAACCACTCTCTTTACCTGTTACTTTTAATTTTTTTTTCTTTTTCTTCTCCGTCTTCCTCCTTTCTTCATGCAGAAACACAACTCCCTTTATAATAGTTGCAATGACCACACGTCACATGGCCTGCTCTCCCTCTCTCTCCCCCACGCCCACCCCCCTCCCCCCCCCCCCCCCCCCCCCCCCCAAAAAAAAAAACCAAAAAAAAAAAAGGCACAGATGTGCCTCTATCTCTTCTCAATCCCTATAACCAATCATCTGTCACTTCGTCGCTCTTCGCCCTCCTACGCTGGTGAGCCCCTCAAGCCTAGATTTTACTGAGAATCTCAAATTTCTTTGGCTTGTTAAATTTCTGAGTCTGTTACGTGTTCTTTTTCTTTTTTGTTAATGGAGCGGCATGATCCTATGTTGATTGACGGCCATTGGGTGCATGGACCACTCTGCAAGGCCCAATCTCTAGGTAGCCCAACATGCGCTTTGCCGGTGGCTGCAAGAAGTTTTAGTGTGAATAGAATCTTAGACCTCATGCGCCTGTTGAGATTAGTCTGCTATGTGCACCAATTAGTTGTGATCGTGGCAATTGGTTCCTCTATTTGTGTCTGTGCTTGATTTAATTTAGAAAAGGGGAAGGGGGAGGCAGTGGTTGTGGGTAATCCAATTGCTTGGTTGGGTGTTTCATCATATAAAAGCATGCAGCTGAAAGATTGAGCTGCAATAATTAAAAGAGTAAGGAACTCCTATCTTTTAATGTTCATTGATGATCCTTCCTTTTAATCCTGTTTCACATTCTCTCGTACATCAAATTGTTGAAACAAGCTGATTTCGATAGTTTATCCCCATGACAGTGCTAGTTGAACTTACTGATGCCAACAACGATCTTCATCTTTGTTCACTGATGCAGATCCGATACTTCACCTGTTTCATCTGGATTTTTCGCTTATTGATTTTGAATTTGTAATATTCTGAGTGGCTTCTTCCTAGTATTAAATGAGGTTTCAGCCCTAATTCTTGCTTCTTGTAAAAGAAAACAATGAATAAGAAGAGAGGAACAATGGGAAAATGAAGAAGGAAGATCATGTCGCAAAGGGTGTGTTTTTCATTTATGTTTTTTGAGTTTTTAATGTTCACCCTCAATTCTAACAGAAGTAACGGTTCCTTTAACTCCAAATTTACAAGTGAGGGGGAGGATTGGGTGTGATATGGTAGTTCTGCAAGGGGCTGAAAGATCCATTGGCCTACTTGTTTGATGGATTTTGTAGTTTCTTTCCCTTTGTTTATTATTTGTGCTTGGTGAATACTGTATTAACCTGCCTTTGAAATGATGTTGCAGGATTCTTGTGACGAAGAAGCCAATGAAAGAAGGAAAAATGGAAATTATTGAAGATATGTGTATCTGAGTACACACTTGATGTATTCCACCATTTTTTTCTTCTGTTTTATGGTCCTAGAAGAAGAACAAGAGCTCGTTCGCTCTAGTAGATAAACAGAATAAGACATTTAGCATCTGTTGTATCATCCAAAGATGCCTTCGATTGTCTTCCCGGGTGTAGTGCGGGCTTTTTAGCTCTGTTAAGGTTGATCTGGTACTTTGGCAGGTACTACCCACTTATTCTGCAGTTCAATTGTGGCGTCACTGTTACTAATGAGTTGATCATTATCACACACTTCAAATTTTTGGAAGGAAAAAACGACACTAATCGTCCGTCACATTACTTGACATTTATCGATGTTAACTTTTAATCCTTCATATACAAAATAAAATATTTTAGTTCCTCACAAATTCAAAATGGACCTGTTTTCTATCAGTAAATGTAATTTTAGCCATATTTTCTTTGGAAATAATCACGTCCAGACAAAATTTCAGAAATTCAAGGAGCAAATTTAAAAATTGATCACATTTTTTCTTTCTCTTTCTCTATATTAGTCTACAACTCCTTCCAACTATTCTACAACTAATTTTTTTCTTCATAAAATGACAGAAATACTCAAGAAGTTTAAAAAAACCTGTATAGTTCAAAAATTTGTCAAACAAAACCTAATGGAAAAAAAAAAACTAACCCTGATCACAAAAAATCTCATGGAATTTATAATGTGCCTATGAATTTTCTTGACCTAAACAAACCCATTTTGGAGAGATACAATTTAGTGATCAAAAATTCAAAATGGATAGAAATGACAAGTTTGGGAAATGGAAAACTCCCCACATTTACAAATCTTTTTCATCTTTTCTCATTTTCTACCCAAAATCTTCTTTTCTTATCTTCTTCCCCAAAATCTCAAAAGGAAGAGGAGGAGGAGAGGTTTTGGGGAAGGGTTGGTGGCAGTAGAGAGGGGAAAGGGAGGGTACAATGGTGGAGGAAGTTGGAGAAAAGGGATCGAAGAGAAGTGTAGGCTTGATTGAGGAAGTGAAATTAGTGGTTGCGGGGTTTCTGAATCGAGGAAATTGGAAGAAATTCTATAGGATCCTTTAGTATTCTTTTCTTTTTTCTTTTTATCAAACTGAAAATTGATATTTGCATAGTTACTTGTGCAAACATGGATTAAAATTATACAGCCGTTTAGATTTAGAACAGGTGATGCGTCCGTGACTTTTTGTATTGAAAATATGGTTGTATATGTGTTCAATGACCCACAAAAAATGTAACTTTTGAATTGGTAAAGGACTAAAATGCTTCATTTTGTTTGTTAGGGATAAAATTTAACATTAATTAAATACGAGGAACTATTGGTGTTGTTTTCCTTTTTGGAACAGTGAAAGTGCTTTGCTAGGAGGTAAACATTACGCACTGAATTTGGAATTTGACCTCAGAGAAATTGTTAACAAACAAGCAAAATATAACGGGTGTGAGAAATTTATATTGGATCAGCACAGAAAAGAAACATGTCCTGGTTCATTCGCAGCAGGTTAAGAGATTCAGGAACGATCAATCAATTTTTTTTGCTTTATCTGTTACAGGTTGCAAAGGGAAATGCATGGTATTAGACAGAATTCAATGAATGGGTAGAAGTGCAGGTATAATTTGCAAATGGTCCAAAAGTGTGGATTAAAATGGACAGTTCAGGCTTCATGCCAATGTTGACTGCATGTCCTGTGGGCTCTGTTTCCTACTTTCCCAGCAACCGGCGACCGCGCTGAGCGGCACCCTTGACTCTGAAGTTAAGCTCCTCCACATCAGTCTCAAGATGTTCCAAGCCCTTGTTCTGCCTGCAATGTTCAAGATAGAGAATGGAAAATCAAAAGATGATTAGAGACTGCATTAGCGAGTAGGCAGCATATTAGCAACTAAGAAAGAGAGAGAGAGAGTGTGTGTGTGTAACCTTTCAAGCTCTGATCCCATGTCAACAGCCATTTCCTTTAGTTCCCCTAAGATATTACTCAAGTCTGACAGCGCATCATCCTGCTTGACCTTTTCTACCTGAGATATACAACATGCGAAATCAGTTCAATATTGTAACATAGCTCCTTTCCAAAATGTATGGCAGTCATCAATTAGATAAATGAAAAAAAAAAAAAAAAAAAGAAACAGGCAATCTATATCATACAATTGAATTAACACAGGGCAATTGAAATCAAATCATACAAATCAACCACCAAAAGACAGGTGCTTTAAGGAGTAAGACGGTGAACAGAGAATGCTCGTGAACTTATTACTTGAGAGAGAATCCAAGAGTGCAAGCGTTTGAATAAAAACAATATCAACCATCAAAGTGCTAGAGTAATAAATATCAACACATACAACATAAACTTTATCTAAATCTCTCATCACACTATATATGTGCTGGCAGTGTGAATCAAATCATAAATGCAGAAGCAAATTTACCAAGAAAAGACCCTTATAAGCAAACAAGTATGGCAGCACTGTGACCTATACCAGACCTTGCAGTCACTGACAAGAAGAAAAGACCATCTTTTAATCCTGTCATTATCATAAACAACTAACTAGTTTTTTAACTTAGATCACAGCTCTAAAGATGTGGCGCAAATAACAATAACGAATTTTCTGTGCAAACTACTATTGCTACTTCCTGTGGCTCAGCATTTGTGGTCATTCAATCAAACATTTCTTGAACACTGATTCTTTGAAAATCAACCTCTAGTTTGGCACTCATTTAATGGTATCCTCGATCAGGTAGTAGCATACCTCAACTTTCTGCAATGCAGTTGTTGGTTCAGCAGGTGGAGCTCGTGAATTTGACCTTCCTTGCGGTGCTGAAGTCAATCCTAATTTCTCCCTCTGCTCTAGATGGCTACCCTTTCTATAAACTGGATCATCTGCAAAATAAACAGAAAATTAATATAACAGACATGTTCAACCACCTGACCTCACCTCCAACTCTGTTTATCAATTTACTTACAAAAGCCATCATCTTCCCTTCAACAATTAAGTTTTTGAGCATGCAAAATGAAAATGAGACAATGATGAAAAAGAAAACATAGGATAATTAACCTCTTGTTATTATGGGCCCTGTTATCGGACGAGTCTTTTTAGGCTTCCAAGTCTTTGAAAACATGCCTCCTAGACTTCCCAAAAGCTTTTCACCCTGAGATTGTACATCAAACAACTTCAGCCTCTAGGATAATCATGCATATACACAAGGATATGGAACCACGGGACAAAAACAGGCAATAAAAACAAAAAATGGAAACCAAATGAGGAGATAAGCATGACTTAGGGGCCAATAAAATGGACACAGGGATTCCACAGCAAATGATCAACACAAATCTCAACTATGCTTGCAGTGTTCTATAGTTTTTCCTAGCTGATAAATTCCTACTCACACATATTTGCAATTGGAAAAGAGTATTGCGTGCAAATACTGGAAATGGAAGATTTGCAGCATCATGTTAAAAAAGACAAGGCAATCTAACATAATGGATTAAGTTGGAAACCTTCTACAAAATAAACAGGATGTTCATAAAATCCCCTATATTCCTTGAGAATTAGAACTCGAAGGAATAATTTACAAGACAAAAGGAATGTTACTTGGCATTGAACAAGATTGCATCAAACTTAAAGTGGATAAAAAAGGTAATATGTCAAAAAAAGTTTAGGCATGCTTCCAACTTAAGTCCATAAGACCGAAACTTTCCATTGAAAATAGCAGCTTCATATGTATTATGCAACAAGCAAAAAAATAAATAACAATAATAATAAAAAAATAAATAATAAAAATAGTGAAACACTCGGTGGAATTCAATGCAATAGGAGAGCAACATCCCACCATAAAGCAAAGGGCATGGTAAAAGAACAATAAAAATGCTGATAAATTATGTTTAAATCAACATTACAATAAAATCTATCTTGAAACAGTGCCTAAATAAAGTGTGATAAATATTCCATGACAAGTCTCAGTTCTTCTGCATACTTAGGTTTAAACATCTAATAGAAATTGTCCTTCAGAATAGCACTCATTGCATCTAGTTCATTACATCAAATGGTGATGAGTGAAAGATCAAATGACAAAATTGTAATCTATCCATCAATTAGCAAAGCATAGAAATAGTCTTAGCACTCGAAAGGCTAGTTATATGTTATTGCACCATTCTTCGTAGTTAAAGGTAATGATATTTATTTAACTATTGCAATCATGAGAAAAAATGTAAAATTTCCACTGGTCTCTCCTATATACCTAATCTTAAAAGGGGGAAAGGAAGACAAAAAGAAGGCCAATCTAAAATATTAGCTGAAAAAAGAAGGAAAACTTACACGTAATGCAGTGGAATCCCTATCTACACCAAGACTTGGAACAAAGTCAAAAGTAAACCCTAATTAATCAACTTCAAGACATTGCACTGATAAGCCATCGGTAACAAAATGCTTATGAACAATGAATTACTAATTAGTGGTCCTAATCTACTGACACCATTCTTCAATAAAGTCAGCCACTTCTTTCTTAATCTAGCATTCTCATCAATTCCCTAAAGGGAATGCGAGAGGGAAAGGTTCAGATTTCTGATCTCCATATACATAATCAGAGCTTAAACATTTGAAATCAATCAGCCAGGAAGAGTCATGAAGGTGGCCAACAGGATGCATAAACAAAACTTTCTTCTAAAATCAGACAAATAAACCGCGAAGCTTGGGGTTAGAATTAGTTAATTCAGTAAACCATACCCTGCTAAGATCATGGTCAATGTCTGCAGCAGCATGATGCGTCCTTGTTATTTGTTCACCCTGATGATGCAAGGTCACCAATGTTTTAGTAGCATCCTCTCTCATTTCCTCAGCAATCTTCAGGCAACCATTCACCGCCTTTGTTGTCTCTTCAGCTCTATAAACAGAATAGTTCTCCAACTCTTGAACAGTTTGGTTCTCTAATCCTCCTGAGTCACGGAAATCATTTTTGTATTTATTTCTAGCAGAATGATTGGAGATATATGATGACGATGAAGTCCCTTTGACCTCTTCATCATCAAATGGGTTGGTACTCGTGTTTTGGGTAACTAGTGAAGGCTCTGAAGAAGTCCTCCTGGAGGTTGTTAGGGCTTGCTTGTTATCTGACTCACCATCAGAATCAAAAGGATTTGAGCCAGAAATTCTAGAGTCAACTGAGGTATGTCTAGCGTTCCTATGCAGTGGAGATTTCTTGTGACCAAACATCTTGAAAAACTAGCTATGCAAATTCAGATACGGCAATACAGAGAGTTAGATTCTGAAGCAGTATCCCTGAACAATATTTGCAAAATGCAAAGTGAGCCTGAAAAGAAGATAAACTTGTTAGAGCTGGCAACACCAATGTAGGAGTTAACCTGAGCAACTAGAAATTAAACCAACACAGTTTAAAAAAACATCTCAATCATCAAGATAGAAACTAAAAACAAATGATAGAAAGAGCATCAAGAATAGATAACAGAAAAAAGCTAGGAAGAAGCTAAACAGATAATTAACTTAAAGGACGGAAAAGTTCTTGAACCGAGGAACTACTTCCCTTTATCAGCAACACTCAAGCGTAGCATCCTTTGAAAAATCTTTCATAACAAGGCCCAAAAAAAAAAATCAAATATGCAGAAATCACTCATCAAAAAGCAGCACGAGCCATGTCTACAGAGATAATTAGTAATTTGGAAAAACAAATAAATCCTGATCCTTTAAGCTTGTATGTCAATTAAGAGAATAATGCGATCTTGACAATGAAATTTCTACATACAGAAAAAAGAAAAACAGCGTCTATAGAGTTCTCGAAACATTCTCAACCATTCATTCCTTCTATAACAGCAGGGTATGAAAAATAAGCCTTGATCTCTTTCCCAACTTTCTTTCCGGTTTCTCTCAGCAACCACACATTCCATATTCAAAGCAATCAAACACGAAGTTAAACCACCGAATCAGCCCCCCCCCCCCAACCGTCCTAACCTCCTCTCCGCCCCAACCCCACCACCCTCTTCACTTAAAATTTTTTTAAAAAAAAGTACCCCCGTCCAAACAAAAATAACAAACAAAGTAGAACCACCATATACATTTATACTCCTAATTCATGAAGAAGAAGAAGAAATCAAGAAAATTTAGGACGTGGGCTACACAGAAGTCAACCTATACAAGTACATGAACCAATGAAACCATGACAAAAAGAGTTACGAAAACAAGAACATAGACTTGAATAAACCAACACAGACATCAGAAATGTTGTAGACAAAGTCAAGTAAAGAGATTTGAGGGTATATCCCGGAAAAAAGCAAACCTAGAACAAGAACAGAAAGAAAAGGAGGAGAGAGTGGGAAGTACCTGAGATTGAATCAAGAGATCAAGACGTGAAAACGGACAATCTTGGACTTTTCACAAGGCACAGGAAAAGCCCTTTCTTGGCTTTCAAGAACCTGTTTTGACAGCAAAAATGGAGATAAAAGCAGGAGATGTTGGTGGGCTTTTGTAGTTAACCAAAATATTGAAGTGGGCAGCAATTTATATACGAATTGATCAGTTGGGTTGGAGGATTTCTGTTGGTTTGAATGGATCTTTGGGAAGAAGGAAGGTAGGAAGAAAATGGGAGAAGTTGGAACAGGAACTGGTATGACTTCTCCTTGTCTACGAGACTACAACACGGCTCCTATTTTTGAATCTTTTATTTCCTTTTTTTTGTGTTTTTTTGTTATTTTTTAACCTGAATATCCTATCTCATGAAATATTTAAATTTTTGAATTTATTGTGGAAATCTACTGAAACAAATATTACTAATATTAGTACTTTTATAAGCTCTTTTAATGGGAAGAAATAAGTAGTTCAACCATTTTTTTTAAAAAAACAAAATAGTTCAATTTTTGACATTATAGATTTCTATTGCTTTATCTATTTACCTATTTTTCAAGTTTTAGTTTCTTATATTTTCTTTATTTTTTATAAAAAATTTCTCTTATTCTGTTTCTTCTCAAGGAACAATTGATCTTTCCTTTAACTTAAGGTGAAAATTTACGTTTTCTTTGTAATTTTTTTTTGTTTATTTGGCTATTTTTTCGAAATGGAAGGGATTTTGTTAAGGAAAGAGAAAAGAAGGGGCAAAAAAAAAAAAAAAAAGTAGAAGAAGAAAAAAGAATGGGAGAAAAAGAGGAGCGCGTGAGGATGGATGGATAGAGAGTCGACTTTGAATTCTCAGCCAAATATTTGACCGTTTCTTTTTGATTCGACTTTGGGGTGCTGAGACTGACAGCTGATGTGGATAACTGCCTTTTGTGCTTTTCTTTGTTCCTTTGCAGCCCAATATTTTGAATTAATTTCACTTTGTACTATTTAACCATACCTTAATTTTTATTTTGCTCATTAAATTAAAAATTGAGATACTTTAAACTATTAAAACTGTCCTATTTAAGTGCAATTATTAAAGGAATCTCCAGAACTAAAGAAATACTAGTCATTTGATTAGTATATGGCTGCACGTCAAAGGGCATAGAGGGAAAATTAAATTAAGCAATAACAAATAGAAATCCAAAATTAGAGGAAAAAAAGGATTTTGGAGAAATCAGGAGTACAATTTACTAATTTAGGGAATAAAGTGTCACATGAGTATAATGATTTAAGTGTCCCAATTTAGAATTTGTGAACCCAAGTGGGAATCTGAACATTTTTGAAAGTTGCAAAATGAAATTAATCTTGGTATTTTTGTTGACACAAAAATTGATATTTATGAAAAGGGCTGTCCAATTTTCTGGCCATAAACAGACAGGTTGTTAGCTCTAAGGGGGGAGGGTTGGGTTGGGTGGTACGGGGGGAGGGAGTGTAAGCAAGAGGTCTCGGGTTCGAGTCCTCCTGCTTACAAAAAAAAAAAAAAAAAAAAAAGAAGGTTGTTAGCTCTAAGCCGATGTCTAATATCCAGTTATATGTTATACAAATTACAAGTAATTGAGCAACAAAAACTTTTGACACGTTAAGGGAAACTATTTGATATTTATATTTAAGGATCAAAATACAGCTGATTTTTAATTCAATAAGGCAAATTGAAACAGTCAATTTCCAAATTCAACCCCTTTAGTAATATCTTATCTTATGACCATTCTCTACTTTCTTTTTCTTTCATCTGTATTTAAAGCGGATAAAGACAACAAAATTTAACTAACAAATAAATAACACAAGCGGAACTAAGTAATGAGACAAGTTGATAATAAGACTCACAGCATACTTAGGAATTAATTCCAACTAACACAACCACACCAATCACTAGTTTTATTAATTTGAGGAAACCATCAACTACTTCTAATCACATTTTCTTATTAAGAGGAATAAATTGATATGCATTATACAACCTCCATATTATTGTACCACCATGGGAAATGTTAAAAGTAGTGGTACCACTTGTTTGGACTCTGATTTTTTGGAGAAAAATTTTTATATTTTTCGTAAATATTTCTTACACGCAATTTTCGACCGCTTTTATATCACATTCTACAAAAAGTGCTACAGTAATTTTTCTAAAAAAATTCTCCAAAAACTGCAATCCAAACGGTCATATGATTGAGAAGATGGTAGGATTGTTAGTAACAATTGACTTGTATTATATTTATATGCATGCGCATTTGGCATTTCGTGATAAAAAAAAAAAATAGCAAGCTGTGAGATGGATTCGTCATTGGAGGAAGTCAACTCATGTATAATTTTAGAAATTTACGTGACTAAGTACTTACTTATTGGCTCACAAAAGAAAAAAAAAAAGTCCTTAGTTATTGAAAAAGGAAACTAGTTGATATTCTCATAGAATTTATTCTGGAGGATCAATGAAAATTTGTACGAAAATACTTAACACTTGTCAACCCTTGAGTGTATATTCAATGCTCCTGCAATGAAACTTCTCAGGAAATTCACTGGTTTTCTTAACTTTGAAGGTTCATATCGGGTAACAAATGGGGATAGGGAGTTGGTAGACGAGGTGAGGTTATTAAACTTAAACGTTTGATGCAACAAGGCTGCCAAGTAAAAGCTTGTAAACAAATTGGTTAAGTAAACGAAGTCAAAAAATAAATAAATAAATAACGGAACCGAGTAAATGAAGTCACTTTTCTCACTTGTCAATGGGTGGGTTATTTTGTGGAGTTTTTATAGAAAAATATATAATATAGCGACACGACATATATGAGATACAAAAGTAATTAAAAAATAGGTAAAGAAAATATGTTTAAATTTTTATTTCTCCGGATATTGATAATCCAAACCTACCTAACGTTGTAGAATCTTCATCTAATAGAAAGGTCATCATGTTCAGGTTGCTTTATTTTTTAACTGGCAAAGTCGAAGGAAATCCAAGTTGAGAAGTACTTGATACGTTGGAATTCAACACGCAAGAATTTGACCAAAAATAGTTGACAACAAGGTTAGAACTAACCCACCCATTTTTCCCATGACAACAAGGTTAGAGCTATCCCCACATTTTTCCCATGCCAATAATACTTCTGAAAGTGTAGAACCAAAAAATATTATATATTTATAGGAGTAGGGAGATTAATTTAATATATCAAAAAAGTATATGAGGGAAGGTAATTTACATACATAAGAATATGTGCGGAAGAAAAGGAATAATATCAAGAATAATATATTGATCGCACATCAAAACTATTAAATTTCAAATAAATTGACAAGGCTATTAAATTTCACTCCTCTCAACTAACTATATTAATATATCAGATGACTTGGTAAACAAGTCTAACAATCATAAGAAACTTTATAATAAAATACTAATTTTTAAATAATAAAACTGCCACGATTTGGCTCTAATAAAATTACTAAAACCCTAATTTGAATAAAACACCGATAAATAGTAATACAAAAATTTTCATTTTCTGAACCTTAATTTAATATGCCAACATTGTCTCTCGTAAATCAATCTTTCTCTTTGATCAGGTTCACCACGATCATTATCAATAATCCCCTTTGCAAATTCTGCTAACCTTAGTTTAAATTCTTCATCTTCAAAAGTTTTTGTTGCTTCGACCACGTAGAGTTTTTAAGGAGTCGAATCGAGCCGAAGACTTGGTGTTTAAATTATATGCATATTTTATACGAATAAGACTCGAGTTTGATTCAAATATTAATGAACTATAAGTATTACTCGAATTCAATTCATTTATTTGTATAAATATTTGAACTTGAGTCTCGGCTCATTGCTTGAGCTCGAATTTGAATTTGGAGATGATTTAATTATATTTTTAATAGATAATACATTATTTACAATAATTTTAATTGTATTTCTTGGTTTAAAAAAATAAATAATACTAATTTATATATAATTACTTTTTAAGTAACATATAATATATATATTTAGTAATATTAAAGGTATTTATATTTATATTTATTCATTTTATAATTGTATATGTGTTCATGAACTATCCGAATAGTTTGCGAATAGGTTCATGTTCTGCTCGAGCATCAAACGAGCATAATATTGTGTTTGAATTTGATTCATTTATTAAACGATTGAATTTTTTTCAAATTCGAACGAGTTGAACACAGACATATTCGCGAACAATTGGATTTGTTAAAAACTCTAATTCCATGCACCTAGACAATTTCATCTTACCATTCAATTTGTTTTGACTTGCTAAAATAATCCACTTATCTAGATAGACTATTTTTGTAGCACAATTTGATTTTATTCAATGACAACTCACTTTGTGATATCATAATTTAACTGATAGGATTCTTCTCCGATATTTGTCTTCACAATCATATTGTAGACACCAAATTTTTGGTTTCGAACTTTATTTATTTAATTAGTTTAATTTTAGATTTATTTGTTTGTTTCAATTTTAGGTTTATTTTAGTTGATTCCTGTTTCGTGTCTCTTATTTTATTTTAATTAGTTTACGAGCATTTATTTTATCTACTAATTTAATTTAAAAAAAATTAAAAAAATTAATCAAAAAAAAGACTCATGCGCACGTGCTAGGCACGCTCGCTACTTCTTCTTAATATCATATTAGCAGAAAACAAAGCCGCAAGTTTACAGCTGCATTTTTTTTTTCAGCTATTCTCTTTGTTTGTTTTAGCTCCCTTCGATCATGTTAGTACTGTTACACATGGCTTTCATCGACAAGCCAAAAAGCAATTTAGAAGTTGAGGCCAATCCGATGGCTGAGAGAGAAACGGTGACCTGAAGCTGTTTATGAACCATCGAGATGAGATTTTAGGGTTGGAGTCTGATATAAAAAGGGAGCTAAGGGTCTAGAGGGAGGAAAAAAAAAAGAGGAACTGACGGCTTGCATAAGGAAAAACAGAGGGAGAGAAAGAAACCAGAGAGTGAGAGGGGGAGAGTTTTCTTGGACGACTAAGGTTGGCGGTTGAAGCAAAAGAAAGCCGAGAGTAAACCGAAAGAACTGAGGGTAAGGCCGAGAGATTCTAAGCAAAAAGGAAAAGGAGAAGTAGAGAGTGAGGGAGAAAACCAGCGCCTCCATCATCGGTTTCCATCATCATTGAAAGGCGAAGCTGTCTGCTGAAGATCTTTCCAATCCGCTTCCATTTGTTGCTGTCCAGGTATATTACTTCTTCTCTATCTGTTTAATGGCGACATTGTAGCCTTGCCATGCCCATGATTTTGATGTTCTCAGCACAGTCTATAATGAACCCATTAGGTCTTTGTTGGATGTTTATAGTTGTTCCCGCATGTTTGACAAGCAAAAATTAGGAAGAATGACATGATCAAGATGGAACCTTTCGCTTGTTACAACCATATTCAGTAATGTTTTTGTAGTTTTCTTTCCTTTCGGCTGCTGAGGTAGTGGTTGTGTGATATTGGTTTACTATTTGATTGAAAGGTTATAGTTTTCTCCAATTTGGTGAACGAAAGGCTATATCTTGGGTCTTTATTTGCATAACTTGAGCCTGTTAAGATCCTTAGAGCCGTATTGAGGGGTTGTTGCAGCAGTGTGGAATTTCTTTTGGGTTGCTGGAGTTTGAAGTATTTTGACGTTCTTGCTATTGCTTATTGTTTGAATGTGATTTCATGAACATTTTTGCTATCAAAGCTGTTGTTTTCATGTAGGAAATTAAAAGGATGAATGGCTGTAATACAGTGAATCCATTGTAGAAGTAGATTGTCTGCATTAAAAGAAAAAGAAAAAAAAAATTCAGTTGCCTTAAATGAAGTCTCGGCTGAGTTTATGTTCATGTCCAGATGATCAATTGCTGTCTTTTCTCTATTTTTAGGTCAGTTACTGCATCACTTAATGGGTTAAGGTTTGATTTGCTTCATGGGAATACGTTTCAGTCGAGTAAAAGTGGCATGAACATATGTTGTGGTTGATTTTTCTTGCTGCATTTTGTTGTTCTCGGTTGGGATGGTTAGGGGATAGGCAGTCAATGCTTAAGCTATGTTAAGATTTATGCTTGAAGATGTGCGTGAGTTTGAGTCATGAATGATGAATTTTGTGCGATGTTCTCGGCATTCCATCCATGTGAGTATCAAGCTGTAAAAAAAATTGCAGCAGGGTAAAGGTTGCCGCACCTACTTTGCTGTTTTCCTTGTCCGTAACCATGCACTAGGCTTTAGCCTCTTCTAATCTGTTAGTTAGTCTTGTGTAGAAAGGGGGGAGTGGAAGTGTGATGTTGAGTTTGCATGTTTGGATCTAAAAAAAAAAAAAAAAAAACACTTGAATCATGTTTGAATGCTTGCTGGAAAAATAGACAATCAGGTTACCGAACCATCTTTGCATGAATGTTTTGTCCAGATTTTTTTGTATCAGTTCTTTTACTGTTTCTTGCTTGTTTGGAGTTTGAAGTTATGTAGTCTGTTGCTTAGCTTAAGGTTGTGATGTTGGGTTGAAAAATATCTGATCAAAGCCGTGTATTTGAATAAAAAATCTGGTCTGCATGATGAAATGGAAAGAAAAGCCGCGGCTGGAAAAAATTTGCAGAATGCTTTTCGGCTGGAAAAAATGAGTTCCTCGTAGCTTGCATGCATGAAATTTTTTTGAAAATTACATTTCAACCTCACATGTTTCCCCTTATGCTACTAAAGGCCCAATTAAGTTCTAATTTCTTGCAAATAGGTCCTAGTGTAATTGCAATTTGAGCCATTACTTGACTTTTTTATTACTTATGGACCTTTGAAATTCCAAAAATGTTTAATTGGATTTGAGTGATTGGTTAATTTTTGCAATTGGGTCCTTGGTAGTTTTTCTATTTTAGAAATTTGATCAATAATTTACTTTCTTGGAAATTATGCATTATGTGTTTTTCATTTAAGTTGCGATTGACAGGGATTTGGTAATTTTGTTTATACTTTACTATTAATTGGTGCCTTGACCCCTTTATTGTTTTGAAGCCATTTTTCCTTCATTTGCTTACCATTGCGAGGGAGGTACACTCTATCATTTATTTTTGATTTTATTTTGACCCTACGTGCGTATATGTGTCTTATGTGTGCAATTGCATGACTTTAAGTGTTTATTTCATTTTTACTTTATTTCATTAGTTGCTCAATTTTTGCTTTAATTTTAGTTCAATTTTATCATTTGGGAGGCACTTGAATGCCAAGTTGTAATAGTTAGGTTTATTTCATCTATTTTTCCTTCTTATTTCCCCTTTTAGATTGTAGTAGGCTTTCCCCCTAAAAATGCAATAGTTAGGGCCTTAATGGCCTTGTGTGATTTGCATGCTTACGTGCTACGTGTTATTTGCTTTCTTAGGGTCTTGCATCTAGATACCATACTTATGTGTTATGTGCTATATGTGATTTATGTGTTTATTTGCTTTATTAGCCTTTACATGATTTATTTGATTTATAATGAATGAATGCGTCACCGTGGCTAGTCCAACGCTGGTCATGGTTTTTCCCCTCGAGCTCTCGCAAGTCCAATGCTTGTAAGAGAATTCTAGAAAAGGGGCTAGTCCAATGCTAGACCCAATAGGCCGTCCCCTCTCGTTGGTACATATTTGCATGTCTCACTACATTTCATACATTTTTCTTAGTTTTTTAGCATGTGGCATGCTTCTCCAATCCTTTCCCCTTCATCTTAGGTTTTTGCATTCTCATGTTAGTTATACGGTACATTTGCTTGAGAGTCCCCTTTCAGTAAGGGAAACGAGCGAGTGTGGCTACAAAATAGCCTTAGTACGCTAGTTCTTCCTTCTAAGCAAAGGAAAAATTAAAATCGTGAAGTTAGGAGTCATTCCCGTACTCGATTTGATGCATTCCTCTAGGTTCATACACTCTCATTTTATCATATCACTTCCTCACTTTCTTTATCCACATTCTCTCATTACTTATATTTTTCTCAATCCACATGTCATGTTCGCACATTTTTCTTCTTTTCCTATCACTTATTTATTTTTTTACCTCACAAATTGCACCCAATTGCACTTATATATTTACTACTATTATACCATATTTTCATCCACTTGCACACAAACACCTTTATTTTCTCAATTGGCACACATGCACTTTTCTTACATTTGCACACTTGCACTTACATTTGTATTTTTATTCTTCTTACATTTTCACACTTGCACTCATATTTGGGTCTTCATTTGCATTACCCGTGACATCTATGAGAGTTTTCCTTATTGGTCATCACAACTCATGTGATTGGGACCAAAAAGTCTCATAAGAGACATTTTAGATTTAGGATTGCATTTTTTTTATATCCATTAGTCACATCCAACATGCAACACATATTTTGAGTAGAAGAATTAGGAAAAGAAGGACTAAGTCACGCAACTAGTTTTGGCTAGGGTAAGGGAGTGCCTTAGGCTTTGCCTTTGCCTTCTCCCTTATCAAATGTGACCCCCGATCCCTTTTTTTTGGTTACGTAGACCTAAAAAATTCTTTAAAAAGGGTTTGTTTACTTTTCTTTAAAAAAAAAATCACTTTTTGGGTGACTTGGTACACCCTAACTCTATACCAAGTGGCGACTCCTTTTCTATCTAAAACCCTTTATTTGGCCAAACCCTCGCATTTCACAATCCCACGGCCTTTTATTTTCACTTTCACACACGTTCACATACATATCCCACACACTACTTTCACACCTCAAAAAGTGGGGCGCGACAGCTTGGCGACTCCACTGGGGACCTCATAAGTGGGTCCAAGTATTTGATTTAGCCATTCTTTTCCGTTTTCTACCCTTGTTATGTGTAGCATTTGGATATTAGGGTTGTATTTTCCATTTTAGGACCTTTTGCCTCGCGCGCGTATCAAACTACTCTCTCACTCATGTATGTATGATTGGTTGCTTGGATGTATGTTTTACTTGTTTTATCTCGTACTTTGCATTGCATTTGAGGGGGGTGTGTCACCTTTAGAGTCTCGCGTTGGGTCTCAATCCTTTCCCTCAAAATAGGGAACACTTCATACGTGCACGTTTATTTACTGTTATCCCATTTTATTTTATTTTCGTGGGCTCTTTCCCACACTGCCTTGTAGGATTAGGAATGGTTTCTCTAGGTATGTGGATGGTGTGCTCTGCGCCCATAGCAGTACCTAGGGGATCGCTCGAGCCACCGACCGAGGGTCTTGGGATTGATGACCCATTCCCTTAGGTCTAAAGGTTTGAGAACCTTTTTAAACCTTATCGAGTCTAGTTGCATTAGTGAGCCCCAACCTCATGCATCCATGTTAGAGTTTTCCTAGATTAGAGTCAGTCTCACCCTTTTTAAGCACATTAGACACGAGGGAAGGGGTTCCACCCCTTTTACATGCTTTTATTTTATTTTTTTTCTTAATTGCTCCCAATATATTATGTGTACTATCAATTGCACTAACCATTTTTTTTGTTTTCTTAACTTACATTTATGTGCCTTAGCAATAAGAGGCCTTTTTGGCACTCTTTTAGTGACTTACCCACTAGATAACTCACATGTTTAAATTTCAGTTATTACACTTAATTTTCAATAAGTACATTTCATTTTTAGACCTTTTCCCCCCGATGCATTATTTATGTCCTTTAGGCCATATTGGTCACATATTTACATCGTTTTAATAAATGGCATCATGCATTAAACGTTAGAAGGAACGTCATTTAGGCAATTCCATGTTAGGGATAAACCAACCTTATAATCCCATGGGTATTTAACCCTATTCTTGGGATCTGCACGTTTACCCTTTTTGCAAAATAACCTAAGGGGTAAAATCCCAAGGTAACGGTATCTAAGTGAATTCCCCATCCAGATGACGCAGTGTCGAATGCTCAACCAAGTCCCCCGAGAGTTGAATCAGTGGAAGAATAATCTATCTAATGAGATTGGAGGGATATTCCAATATGTGGTGCATCTACCAAGCCTTGTCGACATAATACCCAACGTGTCTGCTATTCAGGCATTGATCAATTATTGGGATCCGGATGCCTCAGTTTTCCGGTTTGGAATGTGCGAACTCACCCCAACCCTAGAAGAGTTAGAGGGATTGTTGCAAGTACCGGGAAAAGGCAGTCCTATGATATACCCGAGCGGGGGAACGAGAGAGCAGTTTTGCAAATTTTTGGGATTGAGGAACAATAGCTTAGACCAACACCCCGACGCTAGATCTTGTCCACTGAGGTTTTTATATGACCGGTTTGGGGAAAAGGAGTCTTTTGAGCACCATTAGATCGATTTCTTTATAACAAGGGGGCAATTGGGAAGAGAAGCGTGTGCAAGCTTTTGGTTTGATTTTGATCAACTTATTGCTATTCCCTCAAAAACATGGAAAGGTGACATTTGCAACAATCAACATGATTCAAAGTTTTTTTTAGGAATTCGTGGAACGACACCAACTTTGATACCCATTGTCATAGCGGACATCTTCTCAGCCCTTACCAATTGCCAAAGGAAAGGGGATTTCTTCTATGCTTCAAATTTAATATTTCAAATGTGGATCATGAAACATTTGGCGAAGAGATCACTTAACCCTTTGGATTCTTGTCTCTTAGTTGAGAATTGGATTGATTCACATCGAGAGAGATTAAGCCGCTACTACCGCGTGATGTCGTCAAGTCAGTTTATTGAGAAGTTCAACAATTTGATACCAGAAAAAGTGCAGTGGATTCTAGATTGGACCAAGGTTAGGGACCCAACTTTTAGGACCACTCAACATGACTTCATCCCTCTAGTTGGAGTTAATGGTCTAGTCGCCTATATTCCACAAAGGGTTATGAGACAGTTTGGATACCCGCAAAGCATTCCTATGGTACAGGGGGTTGAAGATCTCAGATTGGGTACGGTGACCGAGAGTCAAAGTATGGTATTAGAGGGTTGGAGAAATTTGCAAGGTCTTGAGAATTTGCAATTGGAATTGGTAAACAAGATTGCACCTGCAGTTATGCCTGGGTACAATGAATGGATCAAACAAAGGGTGGAACATGATAGGGCAAGGCAACAATCAGCATCAGCCAGTCCCGAAGAACAAATGGAGAAGCTAAGGAAAGAATTAGAGGAATCTCAAGCCCAACTTATAATGGCCAACAGAGTTTTAGAAGATATCCAAATGCAATTGAGGAGGGAGAAGAAAAAGAATGAGAAATTAGAGGAAGCCATAGACGCCCTTGATAGGATTAGGGAAGGAGCTCGTAAACTCAGTTTAGGGAGCTCTAGAGAGTCACAAAGTACAAGTCTCTTGAGACATAGGGATTTTGTAAACATGGTTACTAAGACCATTGACGAGGTTGTAAAGAAAGATTGAACTCTTCCACATTTTATGAGAAGCTTTCCATTTCAAAGTTCTAAATTCACTTACAAGTTTGGAAATGGAATTTTACCCCGAAGGCTTGCATCATACTAGGCCTACCCTTGGCACAAAAAGGGTCCCCCCATAGGACATGCATCTGAATTGTTTGAATAATTACTAACTCATGTCTTTTTCTTTTTCTCTTTTGAATAAGTTGCAGAAATCTAGTAACGATTGGTTTATCTAAAGATGTCTTTTGCATCCTCAGGTAAAGTTTCAAAATAGCTTCTCGGAAAAATCTCATTATTACACGATCCCGAAGTAAAGCCCAAAGGAATCGTGTAGACATGAGTACTCAGCCAGAATCGTCTGATAAGACCGCTGCAACTACCCAGCCAGAAGCCACAAGTCCCGGGGTTCAGTTGACTGAATTACTTACTAAATTTGGGGAAATGGCGTCTGAAATGGCCACCCAAAAGAAGTTGATCGACGAGCTCATTAGTAGCGGAGTGCAACCCGAGCCTGTGCCCGTCAAACAACTGGAATCCGAACCATTTGTCATTCCTCCAATTCAAACCACTTTTGAGGGAGTTTTCAACCCGCAATATACTTATACTCAAAATCCTCCCTATGGGTAAGGATTTCAGCCTCAAGGTGGTCCAAACATGCCTCTGGATTCACAAGCTTTTTATCAGACTACCGCAGAGCCTGTTGTGCCAGAGTACACTGTTCAAACCAAGTCAGAAGTGGGAGAGTCGTCTGCCCCGATGGATATGAAGCTACTTAAGCGGTTGGATCGTTTCAATGAGTTCATCAGGAAAAACCAAGGTTTAAGCAAACAAGGGGTGTTAGACTACGATGATCTGTGCCTGTTTCCAAATATACACCTGCCCGTGAGGTTCAAGACCCCGAAATTCAATAAATATGATGGTACAGGCAACCCTAAGACACACTTGCGTTTGTTTGCCAACAAATGGGGCAGACCGGTGGATGACGAAAACTTGCCATTAAGGTTATTTTCAGAGAGTCTAGAAGGAGACACCCTTGATTGGTATTCCAACTTAAAGCCAGAGGAGGTGAAGACTTGGTTTGATCTATCCAACGCCTTCATCAGACAATACGAATATAACTGCGAGCTAGCACCGACCAGAACTACTTTGGAAGGTACAAAGAGGCGACCATCTGAAGATCATAAGACATACGCCAAAAGATAGAGAAAGATAGCTGCCAAGGTTGAGCCTCCGATGATCGAAAATGAAATTGTTCGCACTTTCATAAAGACACATGATCCTCTACACTTTGAAGAAATCTTCCGTATGATCGGATGTTCATTTGCTGCGATTGTGAATAAACTCGAAGAGTATGATGATTTTGTGAGATCCGAAAAAATTGTTAACGTTTTTGCCTTAAAATCACTAGTAGAAGCTTTGCAAGGGCAAGAAAGCAGTGGAAAGAAACCGCAGTTTAAAAAGAAAGAGGGGGATGCAACTTTTATCTGGAACCAAAACCCTTCACCCAAACCCCAATACCAACACAATCTAACCTACCAACCACATTACCCTTATTATTCAAACCCGCACCATGTATATACTACCAATATCCACCATCCTCGACCTCGTCCAAGTTATCCTAACCCACCTTTAGCTCCTTTTCAAATTTCTCAACCAAATCCACCCCAAAACCGACTTCGCCCTCCATATAATCCAAGATTTTCTTCCCCAAATAGACCTGTTTATAGCCATCCTCAACCTTATGAACTTTCCAACCAAGCCCGCAGCCGTACATTTACCGATTTAGGCAGGCCTCTAGACCAATTGTATGACAAGTTGAAGGCCGCCGGAAAAATTGGTATGGTACCCCCTCCGACCTATCCATATTGCATATTCGTTGGGTATAACCCACAAGCCGTCTATGCTTATCATTCAGGGGCACCCGGACATTCAACTGTTGATTGCAAGGCTTTTAAGCATAGAATTCAAGATATGATTGAAACCGGAGAGATTGTAATCAGGAAAAGAAAGGCACAAGGGCCTAATATAAATAGGAACCCCTTACCGGAACATACCAATACCATTGGGGTCATTCTGGACGACGCAGAGTATGAGAAGTAAGTCCAAAAATTGGCAAGGGAAGCTGAGGTGTTTGGGGTCACAGACCAACCATTTGTAATAGAGGTGCTGTTTAAGGAAGATAAAAGACCTTTTATTTTGGATCTCACTCCAGTTGAGAGCAAAACTTTGGAGCCAGTGGTTATCGAATTCCCAGAGCAGGAGACTGTTCTAAATTTGCAGCGAGTGCCGTGGAACTACGATGAACCTGTCATACAAATTGGAAAAAATTCAGTTGCCAAAGAAGAGGTGTCAGTGGTCACTAGATCAGGGAGGCTTGCAAGTTCGTTTGGAGCTACCGTTCCGATTCAAACAAATAACCCCGAGCTGTCCGCTAAACCAACAATTACTGAGAAGGAAGCCTTGGATTTTCTTAAAAGGATCCAAAAAAGCGAATATAATGTAGTCGAGAAGCTAAGCAAATAGCCCGCCCAAATATCCATGTTGGATCTGCTTTTTTCTTCGGATATGCATAGGGATGCGTTGCTCGAAGTGTTGACTAAAGGTCAAATCCCTAAGGACATTTCGGTTGCTAATTTCTCACATGTAGTTGGGAGTGTGTTATTTACAAAACAAATCACTTTCTCTGATGATAAATTACCGGCAGAAGGCATTGGACATAACAAGGTTCTGTATATAGCTATGAGGTGCAATGGAAAAATGTTATCAAATGTGTTGATTGACAATGGATCTGCGCTTAATATCTGTTCTTGGAGTACCTTGGAAAAACTAGAGTTGCAAGATATCAAGTTAAGGCCTTCAGGGACCATGGTTAGAGGGTTTGATGGAGCACAAAGAGAACCTATAGAAGAAGTGGATTTAGTAGTCGAGATGGGGCTCGCACAGTTTCAAATAGCCTGCCAAATTATGCACTTTCCTAATATTTACAATATTTTGCTTGAAAGGCCATGGATTCATAAGTCCGGGACTGTGCCTTCTTCATTGCATCAATTGTTGAAATTCATAGTAAATGACAAATTGATAACTATTTTTGCAGAGGATGATTGCCTAGTAATTGCTGATTCTGGGTCCGAAGAAGATGGTAGCCGAAACGCCACAGTGACCCCTCATAGCACAGCTGATATCGTCTCCGTAAGTTGGATAACAAAAGAGGAATGAGCTCTGTCAAAGGCCAGTGTCATGATGGCTAAGAAAATGATCTGCGGAGGATATGAGTTTGACAAAGGGCTGGGACGTGATCTACAAGGAATTCTAAAACCAGTGGAAATTGTGAGGAAAAAGAATTCATTCGGTTTGGGTTTCCGACCAACCGCTAAAGACATCAAAGAAATGAAGGAACGCAAGAAAGCAGAGAAAGAAAGCAGGCAAAAGGCCTTTGATATTCCACCACTGCATTATACTTTTGCACGACCAACCGAGGTGATCACGTCAGAGATTAACCCAGTTGACGAAATCGAAACTGGTTTGGCCCAATTGTTCGTTGGGACAACATTTGAAGACAGTTTCCCAGATGAGGCCGAATTTCTCGACATCCCTGAAGGATCAATTTCCAATTGGACAGCCAAGTTTCTACCCATTCAGAAGGAGTTTCGGTAAAACTAAAGGGGTTTGTCATTCATGCGAATTCATGAAAATACTTCTGCATCTGTAAATAGTTAATGAAATCATCTTTATTTTTGACTAAAATTTGCATATGTAAATATTGTTTCCGCTTGCTTTCTTTTTGTTTTCGCTTTCAATCAAAGGTTTATGAAAATGCACAAGTGGTTCTTGTCATGTTGTTTTGTTTATTCGTTGGTCATATTGTTTATTCATTTGTTTGTTATATGTTTGTTTGCTTATTATCCCACATTCATTAATTCTTTCAGATGGCCAAAAATAAAACTATTTGACCATTTGGATATCACTATTCTGGAATTCAATAATGGCAATCTCTATATCACTCACAACTTGGAGGTCTGGGAATCTGAGCTTCAAAGCGAGAGTGATAATGAGGAGGTATTCGATTCTTTTACAAAGGACTTTGAACAATATGAGGAGAAACCAAAACCGAACCTGGAAGAAACAGAAAAGATTAACATTGGCACTAAAGATGAAGTTAAGGAGATGCAAATTAGTATTCATTTGAATGAGAGACAGAAAAAGGAGATGCTTGAATTCTTGACTGTGTTCCAGGATATATTTGCATGGTCCTATGATGATATGACTGGTATTTCACAGACCACAGACCCTACTTTTTCACCCGTAAAGCAAAAATCCCGAAAATTCAAACCAGATATGAGTTTCAAAATAAAAGAGCAAATTGAAAAACAGCTCAAAATCAACATTATCATTGTTTCCCATTACCCTATTTGGCTTTCGAATCCAGTCCCTGTTCCAAAAAAAAATGGAGAAGTGCGAGTTTGTGTTGATTATAGAGACCTCAATAAGGCCAGTCCTAAAGATGATTTTCCTCTGCCAAATATTCACATTCTCTTGGACAATACCGCTGGGCATGAGATTGAATTTTTTTGTGATTGCTTCGCTGGATACCACTAGATTTTGATGGCAGAAGAGGATAGGGAGAAGACTGCTTTTATCACCCCTTGGGGCACATTTTACTACCGAGTGATGCCCTTTGGTTTAAAGAATGTCGGAGCTACGTATCAAAGGACCATGACCACCCTGTTTCATGATATGATCCACCGGGAGATGGAAGTCTACGTGGATGACATCATAATCAAGTCTAAAAGGGCAGAGAACCAATTGGTTGATTTGAAGAAACTGTTCGAAAGGTTGCGAAAGTACAATTTGAAACTAAATCCTGCAAAGTGCGCCTTTGAGGCACCAGCTGGTAAATTGTTGGGTTTCATTGTTAGTAAAAGAGGCATAGAGATAGATCCAGCGAAAATCAAAGCAATTCGAGATATGCCAGTGCCGAAAATTCAGAAGGACGTGAAAAGCTTCTTAGGAAAGATCAATTTTATTGGGAGATTCATTGCCCAACTAACTGCCACATGCGAGTCGTTGTTCAAATTGTTGAGAAAGAATGTGCCATTGTATTGAAGTGAAGAATGCCAACAAACTTTTGATAAGATCAAGAATTATTTGTTACATTCGCCAGTCTTGGTGCCACCCAAACCGGGTCGACCATTAATCATGTACATATCTGTGCTTGAAGAAGCAGTTGGTTGTGTTCTCGGGCACCATGATGACTCCGGGAGGAAGGAGCAAGCCATTTACTATCTAAGCAAGAAGTTCACGCAGTATGAGGCTAATTATTCATTTATTGAGAAAAGCTGTTGTGTATTGGCCTGTGCAGTTCAAAAGTTGAGACACTACCTGTTGAACCATACCACTTATCTTATTTCCCGATCTGATCCTTTGAAGTATCTCTTGGAAAAGCCGATGCTAACTGGACGTCTGGCTAAATGGCAGATAATTCTCTCAGAGTTCGATATTGTTTTCACTTCACAAAAGGCTGTCAAGGGGCAAGCTATAGCGGATCATTTGGCAGAAAATCCAAGGGATGATGATTATCAACCACTTCATACTTATTTCCCTGATGAGAAAGTCTTATTTGTAGGCGTCACAGACGATATAAGTGAGCAAAGCCCTGAATGGAGGCTTTTCTTCGATGGAGCTTCGAATTCTTTCGGAGCTGGAATTGGAGCTGTTTTGGTTTCACCTGAAGGGAAGCATTACCCTGCCGCTGCCAAATTGCAATTTGCTTGCACAAACAACATGGCTGAATATGAAGCCTGCATTTTTTATCTCAAAATGGCTTTAGAAATGGAAATCAAAGAGTTGATAGCTTTCAGTGATTCAGATTTGCTCGTGCACCAAACCTTGAAGCAGTGGATAACCAAAGATTCAAAAATTCTGCCCTGCCATTGTAGTCTGCTCACTCTGGCCAAGCAATTTCAAAATTTGGAGTTCAGACATCTCCCACGAGCCCGAAACGCATTTGCTGATGCTTTGGCCATCTTAGTTTCTATGATCCAGTATCCAGATAAATTGAGGATCGAACCAATTCAGATTCAACTTCAAGACAAGCCTGCCCACTGTTGGGTTGTAGACAAGTCCTCTGACAATATTCCTTGGTATAATGATATTAAGGAGTTTCTCAAAATTGGGTCTTACCCTCTGCATGCTAGTACAAAGGACAGGAGTTTTCGGCGTAGAATGGCTTCAAAATTTTTCTTAAGTGGAGAAGTTTTGTACAAAAGAACCTCAGATTTGAACCTTTTAAGGTACATCGATGAAAATGAATCTCAATACATGATGAAAGAAGTGCATAGTGGCGTTTGTGGATTTCACATGAATGGCCATTTGCTAGCAAAGAAAATCATGAGAATCGGATACTTCTGGTTTACTATGGAGCGTGATTGTATAGATTTTGTCCGGAGATGTATAAAATGTCAAATGCACGGTGACGTTGTACGCGCTCCACCCACTGAATTGCATAGTATGATCGCCCCATGGACCTGTTCAATGTGGAGTATGGACGTGATTGGTACAATTGATCATCCCGCTTCAAATGGACATCAATTTATATTGGTGGCAATTGAGTACTTTACTAAATGGGTTGAAACGGAGTCATTCAAACATGTAACGAAGAAGGTAGTTGCCAATTTCTTGAGAGATCACATCATCTGTCGCTTTGGAGTACCCGAAACGCTTATTACAGACAATGCCAAGAATCTGAACAATGACATGGTAGATAGACTATGCGAGCAATTCAAGATCAGACACCGCAATTCTGCCATTTATAGGCCTCAGATGAATGGAGCTGTAGAAGCCGCAAACAAGAATTTGAAGAAGATTATCCGCAATATGACTGAAAGGCATCGAAATTGGCATGAAAAGTTACCTTATGCATTAATGGCGTATCGGACTTCTATCCGGACATCGACTGGGGCAATACCATATTCATTCATGTATGGAATGGAAGGTGTATTACCAGCTGAAGTTGAAATTCCTTCGCTACGAATCCTCATGGAAGCTAAATTGGAGGAGGCTGATTGGATGAAGCAGCGCCATGAGCAATTGACTTGGATCGATGAAAAGCGGCTCAATGCTATCTGTCATGGTCAGTGCTATCAGAAATGTGTGGCCCAGGCTTACAACAAAAAAGTCCATCGACGTGCATTCGAAAAAGGTGACAAAGTACTAAAGCGGATTTTGCCGATGCAAGATGAAGCTAAAGGCAAATTTGCTCCAAATTGGCAAGGGCCGTTTATTGTCCAAAAGATATTACCTGACGGAGCACTTATTTTGGCAGAAATGGATGGACGAACATTCCCTCAACCCATCAATTTAGACATGTGCAAGAAGTTTTTCATTTGATCATGCAAATTTTCTTTAGAAATTTATGCAAACGGCGAAATGCAAGTTACGCCATCTTCTTTTACACTTAAAACATTTTATCTCTACTTGTCCCATTTGAACCATCAGAACTGACAAATTTTCGCTTGATAACCCCTGAAAATTGCAAACCCCACACTGGGGCAAATTTATTTTGAAAGAGAGATGATCAAAAAGAGAACCCCACACTGGGGCAAATTTAGTTTTTTTTTTAAAAAAAATGTAAAAGTAAGGAAAATGCAATGAAGAAAAGGTAAAGAGAGAAAATTCGATCAAACTGAGGCAAATTGTCCTCAGTTTCGTTCAAAATTGAAGACGATTTCAAAGTAGTGCAATCTCAAGTCATTTCACACTTCGCATCAAAATTTGCTTTCAAGTCTCAACTTTTCTTGAAAAACACCCCACCTGACCTCATTACAAAACCCAAAGTCCTGGCTTTCGTCACTTATTGTATTTCTATTAGGAAATTTGTTAATCAACTGGCAAGTGATGCCCATAATGCATTCGCCTAATCTCACAAGGGAAGTGTATTTTACTGATGCCAAAAATCTTTAACTCATATTTTTGAGTTGATCATGGTCGAGATATTTCATTGTCCTTTAGGTGAAAATCCGAAAGGGCGCCTCAAAATGAAAAAAATGAAAAAAAAGGGAAAAGAATACAAAAAGAAATGAAATGAAAAAAAAAGAAAAAAGAGAAAAGGAAAAGAAATGAAAAGAAAAAAAAAGAAAAGACAAAACAAAAACAAAAAGGGTGGGGGCAACCTTGGTGAAAACCCGAAAGGGCGCCAAGGCAGGTTTTCTCAACAGACGAGCACGAGAAGGAACAGCTGGTGCCCGATTCATTTAGACTTTTCCTCATGTTTGTGATACTTCTGCCAAAATCGAATTCCGAAGCAAAGATATCCAATGTCTTGAATATGATATTCGTTGGCCAAACTTGTATTTTTCTTTACAAATATTCTTTTGCAAAATGTATCTTTATAAACCTTTTGGTTTCTCTCGATTATTTGCGTTCGACTGCTTGTGGTTGTCTGCATTCTTTTGCATGCTCATCTTTGCCTGACATAGGAAATCATCTTGCATATTTTTATATCATTAATTTTTATATGACAAATTTTCATGCATTATTCTTTCACCATTGGATTCGAATGGATGATAAACCCTAAGGTTTGTACAAGGATAGGGGATTTAATCATCTATTAAAGTGAGTAAAATGCAACAAAACTGCTACATAGATTTGGTGACGTGGTAAATACGTACTTTATCAGTTTCAAGAATTGAAAGGTTTCAAAATTACAAGTTCGACTAAGCCAGACGCCGCAGAACAGAAGCAAAAGCATCACAAGACTCATGTTTACACGATTCTCAAGGCTAACCGGATTAAATGATGGTGGCAAGTCCATTATTTCTTCTTTTCTTGCAGGAACATTGCATTTACAAACGAAAACAACCACTCTCCTTTTCGCACCTAAATCGATGTCAGAAAAAGTTTCCCAGTAAGCAAAGACGAAGTGATAATGTTATTGGCAAAGCTTGATCATAAGAAACAACATCAGCTATCGCTTCAGCTACAGAGATCAAATCTCCCTCTTGGTACAAAAGTTTGAACTACTCTCAGGTAAAAACTCAATTCATTGTTTAAACCTCTCCAGTGAAGTCCCGTTTTAAATTTCTGTTCGGGTCAGTCCCGTTTTAAATTTCTTGTTCGGGTCAGTCCCATTTTAAATTTCTTGTTCGGGTCAGTCCCGTTTTAAAATTCCTGTTCGGGTCAGTCCCGTTTTAAATTCCTGTTCGGGTCAGTCCCGTTTTTAATTTCTTGTTCGGGTCAATCCCGTTTTAAATTCCTGTTCGGGTCAGTTCCGTTTTAAATTTCTTGTTCGGGTCAGTCCGGGTCAGTCCCGTTTTAAATTTTTTGTTCGGGTCAGTCCGGGTCAGTCCCATTTTAAATTTCTTTTTCGGGTCAGTCCCGTTTTAAATTCCTGTTCGGGTCAGTCCCGTTTTTAAATTTCTTGTTCGAGTCAGTCCCGTTTTAAATTTCTGTTGGGATCAGTCCCGTTTTAAATTTCTTGTTCGGGTCAGTCCCGTTTTAAATTCTTGTTCGGGTCAGTCCCGTTTTAAATTCCTGTTCGGGTCAGTCTCGTTTTAAATTTCTTGTTCGGGTCAGTCCCGTTTTAAATTCTTGTTCGGATCAGTCCCGTTTTAAAATCCTGTTCGGGTCAGTCCCGATTTAAATTTCATGTTGAGGTCAGTGCTCGTTTCAATAACGACAGTCACTCGAGTAGCTGTAGCCGAATAACACAGGTAAGTATTTGGTGTCTACTTTTTTGTCTCAAGTTTTTCCAAAACTCAGACAAAAAGGGGCAAACTGTAGACACCAAATTTTTGGTTTCGAACTTTATTTATTTAATTAGTTTAATTTTAGATTTATTTGTTTGTTTCAATTTTAGGTTTATTTTAGTTGATTCCTGTTTCGTGTCTCTTATTTTATTTTAATTAGTTTACGAGCATTTATTTTATCTACTAATTTAATTTAAAAAAAATTAATCAAAAAAAAAGACTCATGCGCACGTGCTAGGCACGCTCGCTACTTCTCCTTAATATCATATTAGCAGAAAACAAAGCCGCAAGTTTACAGCTGCATTTTTTTTCAGCTATTCTCCTTGTTTTTTTTAGCTCCCTTCGATCATGTTAGTACTGTTACACCTAGCTTTCATCGACAAGCCAAAAAGCAATTTAGAAGTTGAGGCCAATCCGATGGCTGAGAGAGAAACGGTGACCTGAAGCTGTTTATGAACCATCGAGATGAGATTTTAGGGTTGGAGTCTGATATAAAAAGGGAGCTAAGGGTCTAGAGGGAGGAAAAAAAGAGAGGAATTGACGGCTTGCATAAGGAAAAACAGAGGGAGAGAAAGAAACCAGAGAGTAAGAGGGGGAGAGTTTTCTTGGACGACTAACGTTGGCGGTTGAAGCAAAAGAAAGCCGAGAGTAAACCGAAAGAACTGAGGGTAAGGCCGAGAGATTCTAAGCAAAAAGGAAAAGGAGAAGTAGAGGGTGAGGGAGAAAACTAGCGCCTCCATCGTCGGTTTCCATCATCATTGAAAGGCGAAGCTGTCTGCTGAAGATCTTTCCAATCCGCTTCCATTTGTTGCTGTCCAGGTATATTACTTCTTCTCTATCTGTTTAATGACAACGTTGTAGCCTTGCCATGCCCATGATTTTGATGTTCACAGCACGGTCTATATTGAACCCATTAGGTCTTTGTTGGATGTTTATAGTTGTTCCCGCATGTTTGACAAGCAAAAATTAGGAAGAATGACATGATCAAGACGAAACCTTTCGCTTGTTACAACCATATTCAGTAATGTTTTTGTAGTTTTCTTTCCTTTCGGCTGCTGAGGTAGTGGTTGTGTGATATTGGTTTACTATTTGATTGAAAGGTTATAGTTTTCTCCAATTTGGTGAACGAAAGACTATATCTTGGGTCTTTATTTGCATAACTTGAGCCTGTTAAGATCCTTAGAGCCGTATTGAGGGGTTGTTGCAGCAGTGTGGAATTTCTTTTGGTTGCTGGAGTTTGAAGTGTTTTGACGTTCTTGCTGTTGCTTATTGTTTGAATGTGATTTCATGAACATTTTTGCTATCAAAGCTGTTGTTTTCATGTAGGAAATTAAAAGGATGAATGGTTGTAATACAGTGAATCCATCGTAGAAGTAGATTGTCTGCATTAAAAGAAAAAGAAAAAAAAAACTTCAGTTGCCTTAAATGAAGTCTCGGTTGAGTTTATGTTCATGTCCAGATGATCAATTGCTGTCTTTTTTCTATTTTTAGGTCAGTTACTGCATCACTTAATGGGTTAAGGTTTGATTTGCTTCATGGGAATACGTTTCAGTCGAGTAAAAGTGGCATGAACATATGTTGTGGTTGATTTTTCTTGCTGCATTTTGTTGTTCTCGGTTGGGATGGTTTGGGGATAGGCAGTCATTGCTTAAGCTATGTTAAGATTTATGCTTGAAGATGTGCGTGAGTTTGAGTCATGAATGATGAATTTTGTGCGATGTTCTCGGCATTCCATCCATGCGAGTATCAAGCTGTAAAAAAAATTGCAGCAGGGCAAAGGTTGCCGCACCTACTTTGCTATTTTCCTTGTCCGTAACCATGCACTAGGCTTTAGCCTCTTCTAATCTGTTAGTTAGTCTTGTGTAGAAAGTGAGGAGTGGAAGTGTGATGTTGAGTTTGCATGTTTGGATCTAAAAAAAAAAAAAAAACACTTGAATCATGTTTGAATGTTTGCTGGAAAAATAGACAATCAGGTTACCGAACCATCTTTGCATGAATGTTTTGTCCAGATTTTTTTGTATCAGTTCCTTTACTGTTTCTTGCTTGTTTGGAGTTTGAAGTTATGTAGTCTGTTGCTTAGCTTAAGGTTGTGATGTTGGGTTGAAAAATATTTGATCAAAGCCGTGTATTTGAATCAAAAATCTGGTCTGCATGATGAAATGGAAAGAAATGCCGCGGCTGGAAAAAATTTGCAGAATGCTTTTCGGCTGGAGAAATTGAGTTCCTCGTAGCTTGCATGGATGAAATTCTTTTTGAAAATTACATTTCAACCTCACATGTTTCCCCTTATGCTACTAAAGGTCCAATTAAGTTCTAATTTCTTGCAAATAGGTCCTAGAGTAATTGCAAATTGAGCCATTACTTGACTTTTTCATTACTTATGGACCTTTGAAATTCCAAAAATGTTTAATTGGATTTGAGTGATTGGTTAATGTTTGCAATTGGGTTCTTGGTAGTTTTTCTATTTTAGAAATTTGATCAATAATTTACTTTCTTGGAAATTATGCATTATGTGTTTTTCATTTAAGTTGCGATTGACAGGGATTTGGTGATTTTGTTTATACTTTACTATTAATTGGTGACTTGACCCCTTTATTGTTTTGAAGCCATTTTTCCTTCATTTGCTTACCATTGCGAGGGAGGTACACTCTATCATTTATTTTTGACTTTATTTTGACCCTACGTGCGTATATATGTCTTATGTGTGCAATTGCATGACTTTAAGTGTTTATTTCATTTTTACTTTATTTCATTAGTTGCTTAGTTTTTGCTTTAATTTTAGTTCAATTTTATCATTTGGGGGGCACTTGAATGCCAAGTTGTAATAGTTATGTTTATTTCATCTATTTTTCCTTCTTATTTCCCCTTTTAGATTGTAGTAGGCTTTCCCCCTAAAAATGTAATAGTTAGGGCCTTAATGGCCTTGTGTGATTTGCATGCTTACGTGCTACGTGTTATTTGCTTTCTTAGGGTCTTGCATCTAGATACCATGCTTATGTGTTATGTGCTATATGTGATTTATGTGTTTATTTGCTTTATTAGCCTTTACATGATTTATTTGATTTATAATGAATGAATGCGTCACCGTGGCTAGTCCAACGCTGGTCATGGTTTTTCCTCTCAAGCTCTCGCAAGTCCAATGCTTGTAAGAGAATTCTAGAAAAGGGGCTAGTCCAATGCTAGACCCAAATGGCCGTCCCCTCTCGTTGGTACATACTTGCATGTCTCACTACATTTCATACATTTTTCTTAGTTTTTTAGCATTTGGCATGCTTCTCCAATCCTTTCCCTTTCATCTTAGGTTTTTGCATCCTCATGTTAGTTATAGGGTACATTTGCTTGAAAGTCCCCTTTCGGTAAGAGAAACGAGCGAGTGTAGCTACAAAATAGCCTTAGCACGCTAGTTCTTCCTTCTAAGCAAAGGGAAAATTAAAATCGTAAAGTTAGGAGTCATTCCCGTACCCGACTTGATGCATTCCTCTAGGTTCATACACTTTCATTTTATCATATCACTTCCTCACTTTCTTTATCCACATTCTCTCACTACTTATATTTTTCTCAATCCACATGCCATGTTCGCACATTTTTCTTCTTTTCCTATCACTTATTTATTTTTCTACCTCACAAATTGCACCCAATTGCACTTATATATTTACTACTATTATACCATATTTTCATCCACTTGCACACAAACACCTTTATTTTCTCAATTGGCACACATGCACTTTTCTTACATTTGCACACTTGCACTTACATTTGTATTTTTATTCTTCTTACATTTTCACACTTGCACTCATATTTGGGTCTTCATTTGCATTACCCGTAACCTCTATGAGAGTTTTCCTTATTGGCCATCACAACTCATGTGATTGGGACCAAAAAGCCTCATAAGAGATATTTTAGATTTAGGATTGCATTTTTTTTATATCCATTAGTCACATCCAACATGCAACACATATTTTGGATAGAAGAATTAGGAAAAGAATGACTAAATCACGCAACTAGATTTGGCTAGGGTAAGGGAGTGCCTTAGACTTTGCCTTTGCCTTCTCCCTTATCAAATGTGACCCCCGATCCCTTTCTTTGATTACATAGACCTAAAAAATTCTTTAAAAAGGGTTTGTTTACTTTTCTTTCCAAAAAATATCACTTTTTGGGTGATTTGGTACACCCTAATTCTATACCAAGTGGCGACTCCTTTCCTATCTAAAACCCTTTATTTGGCCAAACCGTCGCATTTCACAATCACACGGCCTTTTATTTTCACTTTCACACACGTTCACATACATATCCCACATACTATTTTCACACCTCAAAAAGTGGGGTGCGACACATATTCAATCTAATATGTTTTAGACCAATTTTATAGTCCAATCTTGGCCGATTGGATACTTCAGAATCAACCTTGTGGTCTTAGTCGATCAACTAATTTCTTCACAACATTCTTATACTCTAATTCTGACAGAAAACACCCAAATCTAACCTTGTAATTGGGCTAATTCTTTAATGTTTATAGGCACTCCAGAATCAATTTTTTAAGCTTACAACTCTGATACCAATTGTAGAATCAAGAAAATATTGGGCCTGTTTGGCACCTTAGTTTTTTACCAAGTTTTTTAGCTACTAGTTTTTTAACAACTTTTGCTACAGGAATCCCAAAAAACTTTTTAAAGTTTTTTACCTACACACTTCAAAAATATATACACAAAAAATTTCTCAAAAACTTTTCTTCCTCCCTCACCCAACCCACCACACCAGACACCGCCTCCACCACCTCTTCCGGCGCCGGTCACCTATTTCGACGCCGCCGGTAACCTCAAAAAAAATTTTGAATTTTTGAGTCCCTCACCCTCAAAAATTTATTATATATATATTATATATTTATAATATTATATATTTATATATTTATTTAAACATATTATAAATATTTTATTTTATTTAAAATATATTTTTATATATTTATATAAATATTATATACCATATAAATTAATATTAATATAAATATGTAATTATACATTTATATAAATATTATATATTATACATTTAATATATATAATACATATTATATATATTACACATTTATGTATATTTATATACAATTATATTATGTATTATGTATAATATAATACATTTATACATAATATTAACACACAATATTAATTATATATTTATACATAATACTAATACATTTATATATTTATATTAATTATATTAATACATTTATACATAATATTATATATTTATATATTTATAATATAATAATTTATATATTTATATAATATTCATTTATAATAATATACAATTATTACATTTGTAAATATATTTATATTATGTATTATATATAATATAATACATTTATATATTTTTATATAACTATATAAATATATTTATTTATAAATGCATAAATATATATAAATATTTAAACAATAAAATTATAAATTATAAACAATATTAATTATACATTTATACATAATATTAATACATTTATACATTTATATTAATTATATGAATACATTTATACATAATCATCATATATATTTATAAATTATAATTTATACATTTATATAATATTCATTTATAATATATACATTTATATTAATTATATATTTATACATTTATAAATATATGTATATTATGTATTATATATAATATAATACATTTTTATATTTTTATATAAATATATTTATTTATAAATATTTATAAATGTATTATAAATGGATAAATGCATATAAATATTTAAACAATAAAAATTATAAATTATAAACAATATTAATTATACATTTATACATAATATTAATACATTTATACATTTATATTAATTATATTAATACATTTATACATAATCATCATATACATTTATAAATTATAATTTATACATTTATATAATATTCATTTATAATTTATTCATTTATATTAATTATACATTTATACATTTATAAATATATGTATATTACGTATTATATATAATATAATACATTTTTATTTTTTTATATAAATATATAAATATATTTTTTTCTAAATATTTATAAATGTATTATAAATGCATAAATGTTTAAAAATATAAAAATTATAAATTATAAAATACTCAAAAATATGTTTTAAAAATACATCTAAAAATAATCCAAAAAACATCTACAGTAACATTTCAAAAACTTCTACAAAAAAGTTTTTTACCTTACAAAAACTTCTATAAAATTTTTTCAAAAACTTCTACAGTGCACTACAGTAAAGTTTTAGACAAACTCCCAAAAAACTCAGGTTCCAAACAGGCCCATTATAGAAGTAGGGAGATACTTGAATGTGTAGGAGGAATGGAATAATACCAAGAATAATATATTAATCATACACCAACACCATAATAACAAGGTTATTAAATTTCACTCTTCTCAACTAACTATGTTAAAAGACTTCCAAATTATAGAAAAGATGACTTTATAAAAAAGTCTTGACCACAAGAAATTTGCTAATAAAATACTAATTCTTAATAATAAAACTACTATAACTTGATTTGACTCCATAGAATTACTAAAATTTTAACTTAACTAAAACACTACTAAATAATAATATAAAAAATTTTACTTTCGTGCCTTGGTTTCATATGCCAACAAAAAGAGTGAAAGACATCCTGTGCAGAAAAATTTCCTGGAAATCATTTTTTTTTAAGGCCAAAACTTAGGTAGACCTAGTTTTCATACACCCAATGACTCAGATTATGCCACATCACTTGGTGAGATGATGTGGCACAATTTGGACCACTGGATCTTTGAAGACCAAGTGCGAGCCTTTTATTAATTTATATACTTGTCAAGCTTACATCTGCATCTGAAATGTATTGTTTTGATTGGCAAACAAAAGTCCTCATGTCTAACCTCAGAAGCCTTCCTGGACATATCCCACGTCTAGTCATCAGAATAGAAAAGAGTAGCAAAAGTTGATGTGTTTATTACAATAATGATGGTTCCCGATCTTTTCCAGCTCCCTAATCTCATGTTAGCATATATCAACGTAGTAATCTGATATGCATCTGTGAGTGCTCCCCCTCCGCTATACAAAGGAAAGCTGGAAATTACAGACAAGGTAATCACTGTTGAGAAAGTATGGCTGCGCAAGGGGAGACTTTTAAGCGCAACTGGAGATGATCTGGATTCAAAGTTGAAGGACATGTGCCTTTCTTATACGTTATACAGACTTCTTTGTCGGCGATCTGCGGGATATTCTTTTCCTGAATGCTCACAGAAGGAGATGTGGAAATTTGTCCTAGAAGGGCCTCTCCAAGAAGGTGGGGATTCTGAAAGACCATTTCAACTGATTGAAGTTGAGCTTGCATTTCTATATGATGTTGAGTTTATACAAAATATGCTGTTATCTTCAGAAATCCAGTGCTCAAGCTACTCTATTTCTTCTTTCTTTTGTTAGGCAGTTGTATCATGATTGGCATGCTCAGCTATTATGATGAACCTAAAACTAAATTGTCAGGTTCTGTTACAAAAGTTGGGCACAAAGGTGGCATTTTAGTGAGTGGGATTACCATTGGAGTAGTTTTCTCCCTAGATATCATACAATTTGTCCTGTGTGTAATCTCAGATCGGCGTAAGGTGCTACTGTTATGCAAGTATGTGGAGAAACCTTCTTTACAAGAAAGCAGATTATATGACATGCTAGCAACAGTAGCATGTAGTGTTCAATGGCTAAAACCCTGGGGAAACAAACTTTGCCAGCATCACTTCCTCAAATCCTGTTATGCAAAACCTCCTAAATGGAAGTATAATTATTTCACCTCAGATTTTCTTGTAAACCCTGGCAGAGGATATCAAGAATGTGCTCGCTTGGAATTATCTAAAGAGTTCAAGAGGGCTGTTCTTGCCTGGATCAATGGCTCTAAATTGACAAATGGGATTGAATCACTACGTCAAAATGGAGTAGACAATGAGGAGTAGACAATGAGCTCTCTTGGGCTTGCAAATTTGAGACCATCACACAAGTAATAATGATCTGGCAAATTACCACCAGTCTATGTGAATTTGCTCTATCAGAATCAGAAGTTACCTGAAGGGGAAAATAAACATCAAAGTCCACCAGATCAGGCACAAGTTGCAGTGGCGACAAGCTTATCCAACTAATGTGCATATCTGGTCATTTTCGCACCACGATTGTTACCTGATCATCACTATGCTTCAGATTCCATATTTAAGCAAATTGTACAAGAAGCTCAAGAGGTTTTCATAGGGCTCACGACCATGGAGAGCAAGTACAAAAGAATGATGATTTTGGGTGAAAAAGAGGCTACTAAGAGCAGTGTTATAGAAATTAGTGCCAAGCTTGCAAAACAGTTGATTGAAGGATTTGATCAGGGGAAAATCTGGAAAATATTGGCAGATTTCTGGACTGAGATGGTTTTATTTGTAACTCCTTCAGATGATGCATTTGCCCACAGCAGAACAATTGGCCAATGGTGGAGAGTCTCTGACGCACTTGTGGGCTTTGCTTTTCCACACTGGTATTGTTGAGAGAAACGCCATTGAAGAGGTTTGAGAAGGGAATCATGTTGGTTTTCTTTCCCTGTATTTTGGTTTAATAAATTTGTATCTTTTGGCATATGCTTAGCTTCGAGTTATGCAATGTATTATATAAGTGCATAGTGTACTTTGTTTCTACCCTGGCTGTGAATAATTTTGTAAAACTTTCGTGTTACACTTCTTGTTATACTACATCTTAGGTGACGTGTTATATTCAATATTATAGGTAATGTTGAACCAAAAGTCTAACTAAGGATCCAAATCTCTAATTTTTCTTGAAAAAAAAAAAGTGCAGGATGTATCTTTCACCATGTTGCACCTGACGAACAGTTCATATGCTGAAGTATTGTCCATACTCCATTGGAAGATTGATCTAGAGTAGATTCCAGGCCAATTGTGAGTATATCACCATGTGAACTCTCTAGAAACATGATGCAATCTCCTAGATGATTATGGCTTCCCAGTTCCAATTCAATCATACCTAGGAAGAGATACGTTATATCATAGTCTATTTAATTCTATCATGTAAGATTAAATGATAAAATTATTCTTTAGCGCGTGCAAAGGGGTGAAAGCTTTTCAGGATTTGCAATTTAATTAGTATGACAATTTTGTTATACCACCATTGATCCATAGTTCTACTTTGAGCGTAGATAAGTGGAGAACTGATTGGCCAGACCATGCAAGCAACTATAGCTAAGTGGGAGATTTGCTCAACATATAAGAACTTGAATGGTAGAGTCATCACTGTTTTGGTATATCTTACATGAATTCAACTTCACAGGTTACAACTGATATGATTAATAGTGTAAATAGACTACCTATAAATTCATAAAACAACCAAATCAGCCAAAACTTGTGGGCTGTACAACAGAAAGTGGCTCTTGGAGCTAAACAGGTTTACTTCAAAATCCCAATACCTCAAGCTAATCGGCATAATGCATCACTTAATTATCCAAAAAAGAAGAATATAGTTGTCCATAAATATCAAAAGCTACTTCAATATTCTAGCTTCAAGATGACTTCTGTTTGAATTTCTTTGCTGAAAGAGTGAAAGATACGGAGACTGAGATCACCATTCTAGATTTTAATAAAGGTGGACCTCATTGTTAGCCTTCTAGTCCATATAATGAGATACACTCGTCTTTGAAGAGTTCAAGACAAAAAAAATAATGTTTGGTAAATTTTGAAGTGTCAATATTTTTTGGCACATGCCAACTACTCCAAAAGTCAAGAAATGAGTATTCAAAAATCTAAAATAGATACTCCCTAAAAAATTTTTGTATTACCTAATCATGAGTACTCTTGTAGCCACTGATGATTGGTTTTCTGCAATGTCGAATTATTCATAGTAGGACTCTCAAAGTTTGGTTATTTTCTGTAACTTGTAAGTCAATGTCCATAATCCATAGCATATATAGGAAATCCCTGCCTTTCCCAGTGCCAAATAATGAATAAATGTCTTAGTTCTGGATCAACCAATAAATACAGTTTTTCAGAAGTCTTCGCTGAAATTTCCAAGTCAACTGGCGTGTCAAAGATGGAGCTGGTTTTTCCCTCCTCGCCGTTACTAAAGAGCTTGAAGCTTAGCATATTATCATTAAGCTAGTCCTGATGATTGATTTCCGTAGATTGTCTGTTTTGGTATGGTTTGTGTTGGCTAATACCCAGGTAGGGAATAGAGCATGGATCTTGAATTGTTTTTGGCTTTCCTTTTGATTTGTCATGTCCTGCCTCTCTCGGTCTCAGTCTCGGCTGAAGAAGATACCATTTGCTTGGAGAGTTTTGATTGTGGAAGCCTAATTCGGATAACCTTCCCTTTCTTCGATTGGTCATACCCATCTGATTGTGGCTTTTGCATGCTCGACTGTGAGGCTAAATCAAAAATTGCATTCGAATTGTCAAAAAAGCAATGGTTTTTTGTTAAAAGCATAAGCGATGACTCTGTGATCACGGTTCATGACAATGTACTTGAACATCTTTTCGGTAGTCTAAGTTGCAAAACTTTCGACTATGATATACGCCTTCCAAAGTCTCCTTCAATTTCATATTCATACTCTGTGCTTTGTTTGTTTAATTAGTACCTTTTAGCTAGATAATGTTGGATATTCTTTCTTGATATAAGATTTTCAATGGTAGGTCAAACACTTTTCTCTGTTTGATCTTCAACTAGGTTGATCCCCTCTAATCAAAGTCATTTGACAATGTCAAAACCTTAGAATTAATGTTAGCAAGTTATTAATATTCTCATTCCGCATGCCTATGTGTGCACGCACAAGTCCCTCTGTGAGTGTGTGTGGTTGTTTTTTTTTTTTTAAGGGTCTTTATTGGATCCATGTTTCATGAAAAACGAACTTGAATTAAAGTTAATAAAAAATGAGGAGGCAACATGGTTCAAAGTCGCGGTTGTGACCCGGAACGTTCCACATCGGTGTCGGCATATCGGTCGCGGTTTTAGTAAGATGCAAATTTTAAAGCATTTAATATTCTAAAAATTGTTAATAATATAAAAAAAATTATGCTAAACAATAATAATAAAAAATAGCAAAAGAAAATTTGTCAAATGTTCTATTTTTATACATATTAAACACAATAAGTACTTTGAATTATTTAAGACAATGGCATCACAAATAAAATCAAAATAACATAGACCACAATTTTAAAACTAATAATTGCAAAAGTAATATCAACCATTAACAATACAAACTAAGGATTTATTTATAGCATAAAGTTGGAATATTTTGATCAATCTCCTGCCAAAAATAAAAAGAAATCATATTAAATAAAAGGCAATTATGTAAAAAAATATACTAGTACTTTATATTTTCATACCTGTTAATACCAAGTAGAATGACGATGTGATTCAAAATTACCCTCATTTCTCGATGAATGGTAAAACAGATGTGGAAGTGGCATAGGACCTTGAGTAGGTAGTGTATAAGAGTTATCTGGTGTATTTACTGGATATGAGGATTGACTAGATGTTCCATAATCATTAGACGGAAGAACTTCTGGATTGGAGATGAATTGCTGAGTATGATGGTAGTATCCAAACCCTCGATAGTTAACATTATCGCTAGTACCATATGATGCAGTAGAATCATGACCATAAAACCCAATGTTATTGGAATCAAAAGAAGAACCATCACGAGATTTATCCATTTCTTTTTCATAGTATCTACTACCATGAATGCTAATAAGCCTTTCAACCTGTCCATATCCATCAAATGGCCGATATCCACTATAATAGTTAGGAGTGATTCCATATGATTGGTCATAGCCATATCCCAATTGACTAGTACTGCAGTTTGGGCTAGATTCATGCTCATAGGTTGGGTGTATACCTAAATTTTGCATCTGATCATCGACTCCTCTATATCTTTGTGAGAGAAAGTATTCTCACTTGAAAATTGAGTTAAATTATTGAGGAATGGACATTGTGCTTCTATGCTAGGACCATAGCCATGATCAGTATCTTGAGTGGTATAATAATTATCTTGTCCTTGAGCCCATGACATACCTCCTGTTTGTTGGCTATCTTGATTGTAACCACCACTATGCTTGAAAGAATTGTTCCCTCCATTTCCATTGTCACCATTGTCATCATCATTATTACCGCTGTCACTTTTATTCGAAGATGATGAAATAGTATGCTTTCTGGTTTGTTTAGTCTTACTTTTTTTTTTCCTACTTGATGATTCAGCAAGACCTTTCTTTCTTTTTTTTTTTTTTGTGGTAATATATTGGGACAATGTATCACCAAAACCATCATTGTCAAGTTCTTGATATTCACTACTTTCTGATTCAGTTTGATGAATGCCCTTATCCAACCAATCCAAATTATCTTCAGGCAATGTGGGTTGTTCATTTTCTCTTATCCAATCATCCAATATATCATCTTGGTGAAAAATGTGATTCAAGTCAATTGGGTTGTAGAAATCATCAGTATATCTTTGATGCATCAAAATTTTCACCTTTAATCGCATATTGTAATGCACAAAAACTAATTTATGCAATTTTTTAACTGCCAAACGGTCACGTAGTTTTGTATGAATTAATGACCATGTACTTCAATTTCGCTCACAACCAGAGAATATGCAGGTTTGACTCAATATTTTCACTGCAATATTCCTTAAATTTGACGAATCTTCACCGTAGTTAAGCCACCATTCAGCTAAACAAACAAAGTAATAATAATAATAATAATAATAATAATAATTTATTATTATTATTTTAAAATTATAAAAATATTAACTTCATTAATATGATTTAGATGTTTATTTAAGTATGAATTAAGTTGAAACCTGGTAATGATTTTGTTAACGCTCTTGCTGCAATAGCACTTTCAAATTCTCCTTTTTTGTCTACAAAAATTTTGATCTACAAAAATAATATATACACAGGTGTTAAAATTTTAAAATTTGTTCATTAATATAAATAAATAAAATAATCAAAAGAATACCTCATTTATTGAATGAACTTGTGCATCTAAATTTGGCTCCAACTTTGCAATGACTTCTTCAACCCTTTTCAAACTTCATCCAGATTAAACTCATAAGTTTCAGAATATTGAAGGATCGGGTTGAAAAAATATGCTAAATACAATAAAATAACAAAATTAGAAAATAAATAAATACATATATATTACATATTTAAATTGGATGTAATATTTTAAATTACCTACCGCATGTAAATTACAATGAAGTTGATTTTACCATCTATTATCAATCACTTCCTAACTCGTTTTCCAAGATTTCACTGACTTTTGAATAGCCATTTTTGCTCTATCCATTGCCTCATAAATAATTGGCAATGTTGGCTTATTATCTTGATCATAGTTTTTAAAACTTTGACCAGAGGCTCCATTATTGCACACAATATTTCTAACTTTTTTTCAAAACTTCTCTTGGCAATATCAACTCAGCTACTTTAACAACTCCCACTTTTCTCTTGGTAGTGTTATTGAACTCTGTCCATTCATCTGAGGTGCACATTTTTTTCAGTTCTATAGAATGCCAAAGAAGACTTTCCATAGAAATGAATTCAGTTGCAAATCTAGTGATACCTGGACGTAGCAGTTCCCTTTTTCTTGTATATGTCTTCATCAGATTCACTACTTTGTCGTTGTTATATATGAAACTTATTATCTTCTTCCCCTGAGTAATAGTTTCTTTTACATTATCTATTTTGTCAATATCCTCCAACATCAAATCTATACAATGAGCAACGCAAGGTGACCAGAATAGATTTTTTCTTTTTTTCATCAACAGTTGTCCAGCTGCTTTCATACTAGATTCACTATTTGTCACAACTTGCACAACATTTTTTTCTCCCACAGCCTCTACTACCTCATCCATTAACTTGAAAATATATTCAGCAGTTTTCTTGACATTGGTACAATCAACAGAACTATGGTATATCATGTGCCTATCATAGTATACCATAAAATTTATTATTGAATGTTTTTTACAGGTGCTCCACCCATCACACATAAGTGCACAACCAAAAGTTGAAAATTTATCATAAATATCTCCAAGATATTTCTCAAGCTCTTCAAATTCTTCGTCTAAATATTCATTTCCAAGTTGATAAGCTGAAGGGCCTTTAATACCAGAACCAGCTTTGGCAATTTCTTCAATCATCAATTGATAATAAGGATTGTCAACTGCATGAAATGGTATTGCATTGTAATGAAAAAACTTTGAAATTGCCTTACCAACTCTTTTTATATTTTCCCCCGCAAACATTGATTTGACTGATTTTTGTTTCAAAGGAAACATATGTGAGTCAATTTCTCTGCTTGTCATTTCAGCCGCTTGTCTGATACTAAAATTACGTGACAATTCTCTTTTATTTTCAGAAGTCGTTGGTTTTGAAGTGCCAGCACCCATATTCCCTAGAATTCACAAAGTTTAACAAATAAAAAATGAATAAATAAATTGCAACTTTATTTAATTATATTTAATAAAATGATATCAAATTTGTTATAATATTTTAGTTTACAAATGATACCTAACATACTTGACATAAATATAGAAGGTCGACTCCCAGATATTGAATGCCTTCGTTGTTTGTCTAAAAATTACAAGTATTGGCTCTCTCTAATTGCTTGCTTCATCTGTTTTTTTTTTCCAACGCCATCCTACTTTCTTCATCAATTTCAAAAATGTCTTCGTCCTCCTCGTCGCCAACCATGTTGAAATTACTATACATATTTTCTTGTTGCAGAGAGTTCAATATTTCATCTTTTTTCTATTTTATTGTAGCTCTTTGAATCTTATCAGCCTTTAGATGCATTTTTATTACATCTGTAACTTCTCCTGGGGCCCTTGAACAAGGTTCAACTTGTCCCGTGACATGACCGACATGTTCTTTTAACATTGTAATGCCACCATACATTACTTTTCCACAATAATTGCATCTCACAATTTTACTATTCCCACCCACGAGTTTACCATGTTCCCAACCAATATCCTTGCTCGTCATTGTAACTATGACACGTATCAATATAAATGATTAATTCATCACAAATAATTAAAGATATATGAAAAAAATACAACAAGTAGTTTAAGATATTTTATAATGGTAATAATTTATTTCTATTATATTAGTAAGTTAAACATCTAATCTATAATGTAAACCTGCTACAATGATCATTTTTTTATTTATTAAAAGAACTTCAAAATTTTAAATATTTATTAAAATTATTACTGCATTTTAGAAAATTATTCAAATAGCTGGGCCGTTATGATTATAAGTATAATTAATTACTATTATAGCTAAAGTCAATAAAGATGAAACTTCTACTAATAGTTATTTCGTAAAATGAATTACTAGCAAGAAATTTTATATTAAAAGATATAACAGTTATTTTAATATTTTCACTAAATATCAAATGAATTTGAACTAATTTATTATGTACTTTGAATTATATGTGAGATAAGTGTTAAACTTGTGTTTGGCCCAAAATAAATTCCAACAACACAAATTAGCTAGATAAATCTAAATTTCTAAATTTTATTTTGGACACAATCATAATTAATCCAACCTTGGCCTATTACATAAGGGCTATAATTAATCCAAATATGTTTCTAATTCATACCTTCTAATAAGTATAGAAAACTTAAAGAAATAAATTCATATCTGTTGACTCACGGGAAAAGTCCTTATTTCAAAGGAAAGACCAAGGGAGGGCAATGAAAGGGCCGCTGCTGCAACTAAAGTTGACGACTAGCTATTTTCGATAGGAAAGAGAAACTTGATCGGTAATCACAAATCCCAGTTCTCCGAGTTGATTCCTACTATTTTAGGTACTATCTCGCTTCCCTAAGAACGTCCAAACAAGAACAGAGATGAGAGAAAGCATAAAAATTTTAAATCTGTGGACTCTTGCACCGACACATAAAATGACTAGTCTAGTCTTTTATTTAAGAGTTTCGTACCCAAGTGCCAAAGCTCCAGAAAGTTGCAGGAGAAAGCCAAGCAAAGCCTATATAAGAATGGCAGTCGCATTATGGACATCCCATTTGAAAGACAAAACTCTAGGTGGATCCCACCATAGCATATGAGTTCATAAGAAGAGTACTATGACTGGGGTGGTCTTCCAGTTTACTTTTGGGCATTTCTCCTCTGAACCTCCTTCGCTCACTTTTCTATCACCGTGGAAGTGATAGCCTTTGAAAGAAAAGTAAAGTGAAGGTGCATATACTTGATACATGAACCAAGTTGGAATAATATTACCGCATCTTTTCACATGATCAGTACTTTGGCAAATTTGTTTCTATTTCCCAATGAATGATTTCAATATTGACTTCTCCTTCTCGTGTGTTGGGATCTAGCTGTAGTTGTTACCCAATGGCTCCGGGTTTCCCTTTTTTAATGCTTTTTTTCCTTTTTTGCTAAAGGTTTTTTGTTAAATTCAAGTTAACTCGGAATAACTCGAAGTGACTCGGCCGTTTCAACTCGTCGTCACGGTGACATATCGGCCGATTTTTCGGTTAGCCAAGAATCTCAGTATCGTATCGAGAGGGCCCGAGAAGATAACGACTCCGCCGAGACCTCTTGTCTTTGAACCATGGGAGGCAACGAAAAGATCAAAATTTATAGTGTGATTCCATTAGTGTATGAACTAAATTTGGATATAAGTTGGAAGGCCTGTAAGTCCACTTAAGCGCTTTGCTGATTTGCTATTGATCCTGCATCGTCCATGGCATTGTCAATGAAATCTTTGCTTTTTGGTTCAAGGGAGTAATTGAGACTCAACAAAAACTCTGATGGTTAGACTGATGCTTAATAATGAATCCAAAAGGAATAAGCAAGATTAAAAAACTAATTATGTTTTTGTTGTTCTGTGATATTGGTTTACCACTGAAAATGATCTATATCTTATTTGAAAGGGCCCATAAATTGTTCTGATCACTAACTGATCTGAAGTGTCAATGCCAAATCTAGCGGATGCTGATAAAGTTATTTCTGATTGGCGCAGGTCAATCATGAGAAGCTACAATTTAAGCATCATATATGCAATATATGATCTTCTTTCTTCGCTACTATTTGTTAAGTTCTTTTTGCCCGCTCATTGTTACGATGTTCCTTTTTAACAACTCAAGTGAATTGAAAAGCTGCACTTTCTTTAATGCATGCACTTTGGATGGGTGAGTGATTTTCCACTTAGCATTTAGCTTTATACAAGCCAATTTATGGAAGTCATCACTGGATATTTCATTACAAGCATAAGATTTTCATTTCATGAGTTGCTCTGGAAAACTGATTATTAAATGACAAATTGCAGGAACAAAGAAACATTTGGTGATTTTAATGGCAATAGGTAATCAATCTTGGCCTTTGCCTCTTTCAGACTCACACTTTGTAAGCCTTTCTTGTTCCCTCCCAAGTTTCAACCTAACATCTTATTTTGGCTTGCTTGTACACTGCTGGTGGTTTGTCAAATCTTCATCGCCCCCATATACCTCAACTTTCATTCAAATAGTTATCCAAACAAAAAAGTAAATTTAGCCCCTCTAATTAAGTAGTTGGAATTTTGCTTGGCATGCTCTTGTTCTACATAGAGCTACTTCTGCTGGTGATCCTGCTATTTTAGTAATTCTTGCCTACTTCTCCCAAGGGAAGTACTCATTTCTAGGTATTTGGTGTAAAAGGGAGAAGTTCCACAATGTTGTAAGACTTTCTCAAGAATTATGGATCACTGGCACCCTGCGATAAAGAAGATGACTAACTCCTTCAAAATCAAGCTAGGACAAGGTGGCTATGGCTGTGTATACAAAGGAATGTTACACGATGGAAGTCCTGTGACAGTTAAAGTTTTGAAAGAATCAAAAGGAAGTGTAGAAGAATTTATCAATGAGGTGGCAAGTATTAGCAGGATTTCCAATGTCAACATTGTTACTCTTCTGTTTTTCTGTTTCCAGGGTTGCAAAAGGGCTCTTATATATGAATCCATGCCTAATGGATCCCTTGATAAGTTCACTCACGGTGGACGATCCTCTACACATCATCAACTAAGAATGCAAGAACTGTACAAAATTTCAGTAGGAATTGCACGAGGATTGGAGTATTTGCACCATGGATACAATACTAGAATATTGCATCTTGATATTAAACCTCATAACATTCTTCTTGATAAAAACTTCACTCCCAAAATCCCGGATTTTGGCCAGGCTAAACTTTGCCCTGGTAAAGAAAGCATTGTGTCAATTTTAAGCGCAAGAGGAGCCATCGGATACATAGCCCCGGAAGTTTTCTGCAAGACCATTGCAGGGGTATCCCACAAGTCAGATGTCTATAGCTATGGGATGACGGTTTTCGAGATGGTTGGAGTAAGAGAGGACACTGAAGTTGGAGTAGTAGATGATATCAGTGATATGTACTTTCCCGATTGGATATACAAAAGACTAGATCAAGTTGATGAATATGCAATTAATGGAGTTATGACTTATGAATGAAGAGGAGAAAATACTTGCAAGGAAGATGATCATAGTGAGCTTATGGTGTATACAAACTCATCCTTCCAACCGACCAGCAATGACTAAGGTGGTGGAGATGTTGGAAGGAAGCCTTGAGGCCTTACAGTACAGATCCCTCCCTTGAAACCCCCGCAAGGATCTTTAACAGTAGACCTAACCTCTCCTTGTGATTCTGTCATTCTGCTAGACATTATTAATTAATTCGCCAAAAAAACCTTCCAACTTGCGTTTCTGCCAAAATCTGTTTTCTTTTCTAATGATTGTTTCTAATTATTCAGATTAGAAGCTTCAAAATCCGAAATATAGTCAATCAAAAAATATAATTAAAGTTGTGATTTCTTCACGTTATAACTACAATAAAAAAGGGGTAAGTGTCAAATGACGAGGAGTTACAATAATTCTACCTTGAGGACATAATATTTGTAAATCACCACTAATTAATCAATAGACACTGAGTCCAAAACGAAGGCTATTGCCTCCAGGAAACTGTTAAAACCCAAAAGAAACGCAGCTAGGTTAAGAATCTAGATGAAATTTTGTTTGATCAAAAGGCTAAGAAGAAGAAAGAGAGGGTGCTGAAGTTGAAACCAAAAGTGGAAGAAGACAACAAAATTTATGAACTAAGTGACTTTGGCGATGATGCCTCACAGGTTGCCATTGATTTGAAGGATTCAAAAGGGGAAGCACAAGTTTTCATGTTGATGATAAATGTGGATGATATGACTCAACTTCGAGTGAAACAACGGATGAAGCAGAGAAGATTAAAAACATGCACCCTTGAAGTAAAGTAAATAAGAAATGAGGAGGTGACGAAAAGATCAAAATTTATAGTGTGATTCCATTAGTGCATGACCTAAATTTGGGTATAAGTTGGAGGGCTTGTAAGTCCACTTAAGTGCTTTGCTGATTTGCTATTGATCCTACATCATCCATGCATTATCAATGAAATCTTTGCTTTTTGTTCAAGGGAGTAACTGAGACTCAGTAAAAACTCTTAACGGTTAAAATGATGCTTAACAATGAATCAAAAAGGAATAAGCACGATTAAAAACTAATTACCTTCTAGTTATTCCTGCCATATTGGTTTACTGCTGAAAATGATCAGTATCTTATTTGAAGGGGCCATAAATTGTTCCGATCATTAACTTTTGATCTGAAGTGTCAATGTCAAATCTAGCGGATGCTGATAAAGTTATTTCTGATCGGTATAGGTCAATCGTCAAAAGCTACAGTTTAAGCATCATACATGTAATACTGTGATCTTCTTTCTCTACCAATATTTGTTAAGTTTCTTTTTTCCCTGCTCATCCTTACAATGTTCCTTTTTAACAACTCAAGTGAACTGAAAAGCTGCACTTTATCTATTGCACGCACTTTCCTTTTTGGTTAAATTTCCAACTATTTAGAGGGGCTAAATTTCCTTTTTGGAATTTTGCACGCACTTTATCTATTGCAAACCATAAAGGAAATTTGGCCCCTCTAAGTAGTTGTACCACATACAGCTGCTTCTACTAGTGGTCTTGCTATTTTAGTCATTCTTGCCTACTTCTCTTGAAGGAAGTACTCATTTCCAGGGTAGCAAAAAGGCTATCATACAAGGATTCATTCCTAATGGATCCCTTGAGAAGTTCGCCTATAGTGGAAAAATCCTTGACAAACTGTCAACATGGATGGCAAACATTGTACAAAATTGCAGTAGGCATAGCTTGAGGATTGGATTTTGCACCGTGGTTGCAATACTAGAGCACTACATTTTGACATAATGCCTTGTAACATCCTCGTAGATAAAAACTTCTGTCCCAAAATCTCTGATTTTGGCCTTGCTAAACTTTACCTTCAAAAAGAGAGCATTGTCTCAATACTAGGTGCGTGAGGGACAGTTGGATATATTGCTAATGAAATTTTTTGCAAAAACATTGGAGGGGTATCTCGTAAGTCTGATGTCTATAGCTATGGGATGATGGTTTTTGAGATGGTTGGAGAAAGAAAGAATATCGATTTTGGAGTAGATCATAGTAGTGAAATATACTTTCCTCGTTGGAGTTACTCAAGACTAGATCGAGGTGACTAAGAGCTTGGACTGTATGGAATTTGGAATGAAGAGCAGAACGAACTTGCAAGGAAAATGATAATAGTGAGCCTGTGGTGCATACAAACTAATCCCTTGAGCAGGCCATCAATAAGTAAGGGTGTGGAGATGTTAGAAGGGGAACTTCCAGGTCTTGGAAATCCCTCACAAACCTTTCTTGTCTTCTCCAGCAGGAGCATCAGAAGATTCTTCAACTATATATCCATCTGGAATAGTCTCATGATTTTGTAATATTAGCAATTTCACCGAAAGAAGTACTGGACTCCTGTTTCTGCTAAAATTCCACTCAGTTTCATTTTTAATCCCAAATAAAAGTTTAGATATGAAAATGCAGAAGCTCCCCCTTCATGCCTATAAAGGCAAGTAAAGAAGACGCTAACACTATGTAGATGTAAAGACCACGTTTTTGTCATTTACTAGTTTTAGACCTCTAGAGGTGTCACTTGATTCTTGAATTGATAAGTTTACCCTTTATCGATATATGGTTAAAAAAAAACTTGATGATTCTTTTTCCTTGTTAGTATTGATTGTAGTTCATAACTGTGTGGAGTCTACAGAATTCACCTACATAAGTTCTCTTGATTTTTACTTGTAATCATCGTGAAATTATCAGTTGAATTGAACTGTCGAAACAGAGAAATTATCCGTTGCATCAGAGCTTGTCAAGTTCTTTCCTGTATTTTTTCAGATTGAGAAATGGTGACTGCAAATCTCGAATGGTCAAACAACAACTGCTACCTTCATATGTGCTGCTTGCCAGACTGATATTCCCCAACTGAAGGCATATCAGTTCCATATTCTCCACTAACTTAAAGGTCAAAGCCTTGGCAAGGTTCTTTGCTTTGCTCTCATTGTCTTGACAACCAAGGATGCCATCGAATGAAAACGGCTACTGGATTTGAAGTGAATTGCACCTTGAATATTTCTTCGCTTTGATCGTTTTTTTTTTTTTTTTTTTTTTGAGTCAGCCAGAGATATTTGTATCTACTGTGGTGTCTGACCAACAGATGTGACTGTAATATATTTGCCACTGTGTCAATAGAAAGCTCTTGAGAATTAGGAGATTGTGAGAGCATTGACTGATCGATGGGATGTTGCATATTAGTTGAGCTCCCAAATTCTCAAGTTGAAGATTCTGATTTTGAGCCGAGCCGTATAATCATAATCACGGAAGAATGGGATTGGAATTCAGAAATTGAAGTTCTTAACGAGTGGAAAGGAAAAGACTAACGGCCAGCTTTGGGAGCTTAGGATAGAAAAAAAGAAGGGAAAAAAACAAAGAGAGAAAAAGAAGAAGAAAAGAAAGGATTGGTTAGGGAAAAATAAGAGAGAAAAGACTCAAGTGTACGGGGAGTTGGAGAGGTAGAGAAAGTTTGTAGTTGGATTAATCTTTCTTGCACTGACAGTGTTGGATGAATGATAACTATGTAAAATTTGATTTTAAAAGTTAACTTTTACACACATGTCATGAATCAAGCAATAATAGTATATATACTGTCAGTGTATATAAGATTTACTCTTTAATTAAAGAATGATGTTACAACTTATAAAGGTTGTATGTACTAACAATTCTTTTGGTAAATAACTCTTTATCCTCCTATGGTATAGCTAATTATTACATAATTCCCCTATAGTTTTAAAAGCTGTATATAGCCCCATTATAGTTTGAATTAAAATTTCAAAGTGACGAAAATAATCATCTGTAACAAAACCTATAAAAATATCAAAATTATCCTTGTTTAAAACTTAAAATGGATGAAGCGATCAAAATACATAAACATAATATGTATGACATTCTAATTCCATATGATTTTATATTTTACTATATAAGCCCCTTATGATTTAGTAATTTATCATATAATCCCCTTATGATTTTCAATATATATACATTACTCCCATGTGGATGGTTAATAAATAATTTTCAACTTTACATAGGGGTATTTTTTATATTTTAGTTGACTCTATTATGGATTACAAATTCCGTCATTTTGATACTTTAATCCAAATCATGAGAGGGTTATATATAACATTTGAAACCATATGGGGAATATGTAAAATAATACTAGACCTCAGGATGGTATAGTGTAATTTGCCCTTTTTCTTTTGGTATAACTTGAGAAAAATCACTTGTATGTTTCAACAAAGACAGATTGCTAGAGAGTTTTGTGGAATCCTTCAACAACCTTCTCTGTTTTTTGCGGTGAGTAATATCTCTAAGGAACCTTTTATCTGAATATAAACTTGTAGTGGATAAAGAGCAGACCAATATCCTGATTTTGCACTTGAGTCTGCAACATGCTTAGGTGTTTGCTTTCTGATTTTAAGCCCTGCTTTCTGGGCTCTGTGTGATGATCTCCTGTAGTGGAACTTGGACATGGTTGAGGTTCTCAATTGATGAAAAATGATAGTAGTATCAATTGGCTAGTAATCTCAATTTCAGGAAGTAGTTGATTGTGTGTGGATAACGTGCTTGATGAAGCTGATAAGTTTGTATCACATACTATGACCTCATTATTTTTGCCAATTTACCGGCCTTTGATGGGTACAATGGAAATGCTGCTGCAATTTTTTATGGAGATATTTTGATGGGCAGGAAGAAATAGGAAGCCTTTGGCATGGTAATAACAGGTTATTTACCACAATACTACTTATCCATATGGTAAGAATGATGGTCAATAAAGCTAGAACTTTCTGTCAGCATATAGTTTCCCAAAGCTAACTTCAAGAACTTGAACCTTGGCCCGTTAAGGTATTTCAGTAAAATGAGCTTTTCATACTAGCTTGTAACCCTACATTTCGAGCAAAAAAAAAAAAAAAAAGAATTATGAAAGGATAGAACCGCTCAGGGAAAATAGAAAAAGAAAAGGCCTCGCGTTGGTCATAGACAAGGGGCATGTGCGGTTGAAGGTGAAATATCCAACATCTACCAAGAAAAAGAAAAATCATTGGTATCAGTATTTTAGGTTGACTATTTTGATTTCGTAGTTTCAACTTAAAAGATTATTAGGTCAGTTCGTTGGATGCGCACATCACAAATGATATCAGAACAAATATTGCATAGTTTTAATGTCATGTAATGAAAAAGCATTGGTATAAAATGTTGGAATCATCGAATTACTAATAATTTTTTATTTTAAACCCGTGACTTCAGCTCAAAAGATTATTATCCCAATCCGTTGGATGTGGGATTAAGCGCCACATTGGACGGTGGCCATCACACACAACTGAGTGGATAGTTGGATTTTGCGTCATAGCATTGGTATATAATTTCAGAATCCATCGGATTACTAATCATTTTAAATTTGTGATTTCAGCTCAAAAGATTATATCTATTTTGAACCTGTGATTTCAACTCAAAAGGTTACCATCCCAACCCAATAGATGCGAGACTAAATGCCACATTGGACAGCGGCCATCACGCACAATTGAGTGGATAGTTGGATTTTGCGATAACGCAAAGTTTTAAAAGTGAAAAATCGACCAAGGAAAAGGAAAAGCATTGTCATATAGGGTCCGTTTGTTTCGGATGAAAATGTTTTCCAAGAAAATATTTTCTTAATTTTCCGTGTTTGATTGCCCAAAAATTACTGAAAATATTTTCCTATGTAAAATATTTTCACTCATCTTATGGAAAACAACTTCCCTTCCAAACTTATTAGAGTTGTTTTCCGAAATGCATGCATCTTGCCCGTAGTATGTTCCAAACTTATTGAAATCATCTTGTAGTATGTTCTTTTTTTTTTTTAGTGTAAACAGGAGGGCTCGAACCCAAGACCTCTTCCTTACACTCCCTCCCCCGTACCACCCAACCCAACCCTCCCCCTAGTATATTCAAAATAAAAAAAAAAACCTCATCCTGCTCATTCTATGCTAGTAATTAATTATGTATAACAGGGACATTCTTTTCTAGAGAAACTTTTAGCAGTGAGAGTGCAAGATATATGTCACAATAAGCATTACATGTGATTGATATTTGACACTAAATGGCCAGCAATTTGTTTATTGCTTAAGGAGATATTTTTTATTCATATATACATTTCTCCAAGATTTTTTAAAGTTAAACAATGAGATAAATTTTCTTATTTTGCATGGGAAGAAGTATGTAATTATAATGTGTAGAAAGTAAAGATAGAGATAAAAGTGAAAATATTTCAAAGGTTAAACAAACACCAGAAAAATGAAGTAAGAAAATATTTTCAATAAGCTAACCAAACACCTGAAAATGATGAAAGGAAAATGATTTTCATGGAAAATTACTTCCACGGAAAATATTTTCCCAAGGAAAACATTTTACTTCCAACCAAACAGACCCATAATGTCCAACCTGTTGTGTTCAATTCAAAAGACTATTTTGCCAGTCCATTGAACGCGGGGTGTTACAGCAAGTGTTTTTATATAACGGTTCTTAGTGGTACAAATCGGCATCATCAGTTCGGTATGATTTGAACCATTCATTTAAAAACTTACCCAAAAAAAAAATACCAAACTGATATAGCCCAATTTAAACCAGTAAAGAGATTCTAGATTTGTTGATCACTTCAATCTAATCTAATACATATGTGTAAGCAAGGACTCAAGCCATGTCTTGGCCTTATTTAAAATGTTTATTTAAAAAATTCTCATTGTGATACATTTTGTTTTCCTATTTCATACATATATTCACGTTTTTTATTTTTCAGATTTAAGAGTTTTTCCAAATCTATATGTTTAATCTAATGATTTTTGAAATCAGATATCTGTGACATATGACATATTCTATGTATCTTCTGTCATTAGTTCAACTTTTTTTATCAAGCAAATCGTGTTGGACAATTTTCATCTTGTTTATTAATAATATTGACTTATGTTTTATAACCAAAATAAAAAACTACGATTTCTCAATCATCATTTTTTCTTAGTATAATAGCTTAGCTTACAATTTACCCGATTTCCATCCTAATAATTTTGGTTGTTCATATTCTTTATTTCACAAGTGCAAGACATTAGGCATTCACTATGTCATTATGCTTCATATGCTTAAATAGTTGAAAGATAATTAAAATAAAAGTTGTTTTTATAAGAGTAAAATTAAATTTCATAAAGTAACAATAAACGTTTACCCCAAACCCCTTTCTGTTCCTTTATATATAGTATAGATTATTATTATTATTATTATTATTATTATTATTATTATTATTATGTAATTGCATTCTAATTGCCATGTCAGGGATCTACTCTCACAAGTGCCTTGAATAAAGTTTTCCCCTAAAGCAAATACAATAAATACATACATAATTTACATTTGTAGATTATAACTTAAAAGATTGTTCACTCCTCTATCTCACAACTGGTAAAATGCTGCATTATTTGTTCTTTTCAGCAGCAATTTATGGAAGAGAGAGAGAGAGAGAGAGAACCAGGAACTGGAATTTGCAAAAGATTAATCGCATCACCACAACCTGGAAAAGCCTTCACAGAACCAGAACCAGACAAGAAGCTAGCAAAAGCATCATCCAGCATATAGAGAACTCTGATACACCTTGCATGTTCTTCAGAGCGTGTAGCACCAAGAACCTGGAAAAATAGTAGCAGCTAACTACCCAATGTTCCAATGCTCTACATGTATACTGTATCTTAGCAAAATTAAGCTATTAGAAAAGCTATTAAATGGAAAGCCAACCTGTTATGTTAAATTAAGACAGCTTCAAGCCATAGAGAAACAACAGCGGTAGGAAAATGAAAACCCAAAGATATCTCGCTGGTGCTTTATCACTTGAAGCCGACTACAAATCAAACAATATTTTGAAGCTTGTAAGGATGAATGGTTCCAAATGCAGTCCCATGCATCAAAATCTGTGAAGAAACTTTCAATAATATTGGTTGTCTATGTAGATCGCATGACAAATGGTTATATTAGAGAGATAAGTCATACAAAGAAGCTTCGTCACCTCACTATTACCTCAAGCTTACTACCAGGAGACAATTGAATGCAGAAACATGGTTTGTCTCTTGCCATAAAAGGCTTGGTAACCATGGGGATGAGGCAACGAGTTAAAATAACTGGACTCCACTACACTATCAAGTTATTTTAGACCACATTTTTAGCAAAAACAAAATTTTCCTTGGTCAATGAATTTTTTCTCCCGACATATGACTACAAAGAATAAACAGACGATGAAGGTAGATGTTCTTATGCTTGAGAAGAATATAAAATGAAAAAAAAAAAAAAAATCAGATAACTAACCTCAAACCCACTGGACACAGTAGTTATGTCTATCATGCTGCACTCATATGCCTAAAAACAGTGATAGACTTGTTGTGTTCATCATCATCAAGGCCTTTGGACCTTTCTTTTTCAAGCTACATCAAAACAAGATCAATGAGGATCAAGAGCTACAAAGTTAAAAAAGAAAAACAGGGGGAAAAAGAGGAATAAAAGCAAGACATTTCAAACACATATACCTCAGCCTCCAACTCAGCTATTCTTCGCAATGATATTTGTTCAACACATGCGCGTCTTTTGCACTCGTCCTCGAGTAATCCTGTTATTTGATACCTTAATTCAGCCATTTCCTGTGCCAAGTCCTCGGCTTCTTCTTTTGCTTTTAGCTTTTCCTCTTTTAATTCTTCCTAGCACCATCAAAATAAACATCTCAGATATTGTCTGTCAAAATGCATGACCACTTGCACTTCTAATTATCATACTGTGGTTGACTTGATTGCTATCAAGTTCACTAATATGACAAATCACGTCCTCATGGAAGTGTAAACATACCTTAAGCCGTTCTACAAGAAGTTCATATTGATGCACTTGATGTGACATTTTGTACATCTTTTCCCTCAGTTCTGCATCTGAATCTCCTAAGACTACAAGTTTCGAAGGGAGTGGTCCCAAAATTTCTCCACAAGTTCTTCAAAACAAATACAGCAGATATAACATATTAAGTTCAAAAAACCAAAAGAGAGAAGACAAATAAATTATAATAAGATGATGAAGAGTTGGTATTCAACTAGAAAGCTAAAAACTTAAAAATAAGTGACCTAGTTGAGCATACAGAATGTGGAAGTTCAATTAGGATCAACATCCAGAAAAAGGCATGTCATTCATGAATAAGTATCGTTATTGTCTTATAATTCCAGCCAGTTATCAGGAAATTGGGTAGGAAAAGAAAATTCCCGCCACATGTATTCCAGAGAGCTTCCTGTCCCTAGTAGCAGTTTGAAACTTCCAGAATTTGACCATGAAGAATTTTATTGGGGGATAGGAAGGGGGGGGGGGGAAGAAGAAGAAATGAGAATAAGTAAAAGCAACTTTCATTTCAAAATTTTTTCACATTGTCAATTCCATAATAAGCTGATAAAGAGGTGACTTCCACAATTCAATTCTGACCAACTATTCAGAGGCATCTGGTGATGGTTTCAAGTAATTAAGACACATTCTTTACCAGATCCAGCAATCTAAATTTGGCAAGCATCAATTCACCTTGCAATGATATCACAAAACAAATTACTATCTACTAAAGCAGACATTGATGACCTACAATGTCACCCAATTTATAAGTCCTCCAGCCTCATTTAAGTTCTTACCAACTAGTGCATTATCATTTAACTATGTTGCTCGGACTCTTCACTTCACCCTGCTGTATCCATGTCCAACTCTTCATTTGGCACAAGAGTTCCCATGTCTGCAGGACTCTCATACCCGAGTCCGAGTAACATAGACATTTAACAAGCAAGACACCTCCCCGAAATGTTGGTGGCTTTTAAACTTTTGTAGGGTAAGAATGCATCAAGTGCTACCCAAACCATGAAGCTATTGTTTAAGATTTATCAACTTTATTGCAATGACCTCTCCTTAAGCTGACCCCAAATATGAACAACAATTTTTGTTAAGGAAAATTAGAAATGATGAGACTTTAATACCTACAAATGTATGCACACATATAAATGCATACTTGTTAAGTGCATATCCAGGCTGCAATATACCTAATATCTTCTCCTAATTCACTCAAGGGCAGGTCCTTGTCCACTGGAGACCCTTGAAATTGTTCTTCCACCTTTTGGCAAAACACTTTTGTGTCCATTTTGGATTTTTGGAACATTAAAGTTAGATCTTTATTTTCCTTTCCTAAGCACTGAATGGTCTTCTTTTCATCTTGGAGTTGATGCCTAAGGTCTTGAATCAAATTATTCATCCGAGCATTCTCTAGGGCTGTTTCTTCTTGTAATTTCTTAGCTTGGAAAAATTTCTGCTCCAAGGCTAATAAATCGAGCTTCATGCTCTCTATTTCGCATTGATAATCTAGTCCAGCAGATGAAATTGACTCCTCCAATTTATCTATACACAGGATTGCTTTTTGTAGCTCCACCTCTTTATTCTCCAATTCCTGCATCAAGAAGGAGTGCTCGAAGTTGGAATTTCTCAACTCCTCCCTTAACCTTATGACCTCCTCCTCTAGAATTTCCATGTTTGCAAGTTTCAACTGAAGACTGCAAACCTGCTCGTCGAGACAGACTGCCTCTGTGTTTCTTGCATTTAGTTGATCCTGCAGATAATCTGCAAGGATAGCATTGAAACAGAAGCTTTAGGAAGACCTCCAGGTTAGGTGAACGGAAGATAAACTATAGCCTGGTAATACACTTGTTGAAAACAAGGGAAGGGAAAAATACTGTACATATATCCACTTGGAATGGTCCAATGAGAAAGAGGCCACATGGAAGTTCATAGGGTAATCTACAACTAGTAGGTGTATCCTAGTAGCTGACAGAATAGAAAATCATCTCTTGCAACCTGAATGTATGTGATGTACTTAAGGCAGTTAGGGGTTTTTTAAGCGCTGCATCCCCAACAAATTCCATGGTTGAGAAGAATTAAGAAACTAAGCAATTAAACAGAAGAAAACAAGAACATTAACACACATGAGACAAAATTTCTCTGTTAGCAGAACTTCAGGTTTTCAGCAACCTCCAAGACTACCAAATAAAGTGTGGAAGTAAAGTATTAGAGGCCCATCACCAGAAAACTCATACCAAGGCAAAAACGCCGCCCAATTAAAAGTTGAAGCATTAAAGCAAGCTTCTTAATATCTGAACATTACAATGGGAGAAATATATGGCCTGTAGAAAGCATTAAAGAAGCCTGTACATTACTAAATAATCATCTTTTCTCAGAATAATTTTCTAAGGGTGGTTGATGAACATAATACTTGAGAAGATACCAGAGGCGTGCTATCATCTACATCTCTTCAGCAGACAGATTCTAGAATTTTACAAGCAATAAAAAGAACTAAGATATTGGAATCTGTGCCACAACTTCTAGAAGAGTGATTGAACAATTAAATGCATTGAAAGAGAAGTACAAATAGCACCTATTTCTTGGGAAGAATTGTTGAGCTCTCTTTCTAACTGCTCTATGCGTTTCTTGTCTTCTGTTTGGGCCTCAGACAGCGTCTTCACGTGAAGTTCCAGTCTCTGAATCAAAGGAACTTAAATAGTCAGGCCATTATTAGAAGCTGCTTGTGTCTTGCTTCATCCCAATACTGGCTATACTTGGTAGTGTAAAAACATTTTAGCAATCCAGTAGTTAGATAACTCTCGCGTTCACTTTCATCATATTCAAAAATAAAAGACAAGACAAACATTACCTCATCTAAGAGTCATTAACGACAAAATTTGACAAATATTGCAATTAATAAGCATTTCTCTGCTATAAGCAAGATAGGTGGACACTAAAAAGAATTTCCAATACATGGTACTTTTGTTGACGACCTACTTGAAAGCTAGCAAGAAAGACGTATACTCCAAGTCTTACACTCAAGTAATATTACGTACAAAAGCACTCAGAATCTAGATTTCATCACTGCTACAATCAGAAAGCTAAATGCAGCAATGTAACAATTAACAGAATTTTAAGTACTAAATCTCCAGCAGCTTTTGACTAATATAGTGCCACAGATATGAGTTAAATGATAACCTCAACCATGGAGGGTCTTACTTTTGCTTATTAGAATGCGATTGCAGACATGCTATATCCCAAAAGCAAGGAGTTTTAAAGAGATTAGAACGTGATGCATCATGTTTATGCAAATTTCTTGAATGGAGGAGTTAAGAATAAAGAAATTACTCTAATCAGTTCAAAGCTCTGAGATTGTGAATCCTTCAACTTATCCTTTTCTTCCCTCAACTGCAACGAAAACATAGAAAGCAGAAAAAATCAATGATACCAGCAGCAGAAAGATCTCCATTCAACATGACAGATCCATCATCTTATCCACAGTTAGCAGCTTACATAAGTACCAATGAGCAGAAAACATCTATACCAAGTTATAATACTAAAAATTTACAAGGCCGTATCCAATGCATAGATTCCTCTCTGGACTAAAGAAAGAAAATAGGTAACAGCTATAGGATGGAAAAGATGAAAATGTCCAAGATTGTGATGCAATCACTACCAACAGCTCAGACACAGCATTAGAAAAAGAAGTAAATTCACTTTATAGCTAGTATCTAGGTCCCACACAATTCACTAGAGTGCAAGAGCAACTGGACTCTTCTACATTTCTTCAATTTCTCTTGATGAACAAATGAATCAGATAAAACCGACCAAAAGGTTTTCATTAATGTTTTAAAACAGTAAACCAACAGTAAAATTTTCATACAAAGAGACCGGCACATGATTATAATGTTCTCTTCAATGTTTCTGAAATTAAATCATGAACTAAACACTAATGTAGAATGTTTGATACAAAACTTTTTCTTTCCAACTTAATCTTCATTCCAATTTTAAATTAAGCAGCAATTACCAAATTCTGTGCAAGATAAACGGGAAAAAGATAATAAAAACTGAAACTTTTACCTCTTTACATCGAGTCCTAAATTGGAAAAGCTCCTCAGCATCAAAGGAATTCTCACTACTACTGCTGGATTGACTAGACATCTGCAAAACATAAAACAAATACCAAAATGAACAAATTCAAAAGAATACTTGTTTCTTTAACCGAATTTATGCATATCTCACCTGCTAAAACTCCTGAAACAATTCATTGACGCAAAAACAATTGCAACAAAAAAAAAATCAGCAAACTGTGTTCTACAAAAGGTTTCTGTAAAGAAAAAAAAATAGAAAGAAAATAAAAATAAAGACTTTCTTCTTTGCTTGATACATGCATTTGTGGCCAAGGAAAAAAAAGTTGTGCAAGAAAATTCATGAAATGGATGGATTCTTGATGACCCATCATTGTTACTTTCTAAAATAATCATAAATCTTCTGCTAATTCAAGATTAAAAAAAATCAATATACTCATCGATGACGGGATGGGGAAGGGCATACCTATTGGTGCTTTGAAATTTCCCAAATGATTTTCTATCGGTATGTGAGATTGAATTTGCAGGAATTTTTAGTGAAATCCAAGAAGAATGAACCTGAATTGAATTGAAGAAGGCTGAAAAAAAGAGATTTAAAAGTTTGGGAAAGTTTTTCTACCAAAAAAAATTTTTGGGAAATTTGCTTAGCTGATTGTAGAATGAGACATCAGGTGGTCAATTAAATTGAAAAGGGGAAAGTAAAAAATTACTCAAATTTCAAAAGTAGGGACCACTAATTAGCTAAGTTTTCATGTAGTGGGCCGGGATGATCGTATTAGAATACGCATGGACTTGAGCCTGGACCTAGATTGCAAACACCGGAGGGATCATCATAGTCTGATACGGGAGTTGGACGGATGTCAGAAAACCGTTCAAGAAATTTTAAAGGCTCAGATCAACTGGAAGGAACATGAGCGGTCAAGAAGATGTCACGTCCTCTATAATAAAAATGGAGATGATCACAGCGTAATACTAGTGGGTTTGTTTGGGTAGTGTATTATTTGAAATATTATTTGGAATAATTACTGTAGCACTTTTTGTGATGTGATGTATGTGAGATAAAAAGGTGATTGAGAATATAAAAAGATATGTTAGGAAATGTGTTTATGATGCAAGCAAAATATTATTTGAGATAATTTGGATATCCAAACACTCTCAGTACTGTAAGTTACTACGTCATTTCAATAAGCGAAGCAAAAAATGAAAAATAAAAAGAACTTATTCTATAACATTTTTGTTTGCCGTTGATGAAATTCCAAAGTTCAAAATCCAAATTTGAAAAGAAAATTTTGGTGGGACTAGGATTTAAAACTAGTATTTGAATTTTGAAAGGATAGGAAGAAATTGGTGGCAGTGGATTTTCTTAGAACAAAATAGGGGGTCAAACATTCACAAACAAAAATCTATTTTATTTGAAACAGTGATGCTGCAGTTCCTTGTTACTCTCTTTTCTCACAAATTTCCCAATAGAGTTTTAAATCTCATCATCTTCCACTCACTCACAAATAAATTTTGGAGGGAAGGGGTACAAGAAATAGCTGTGGAAAATCCGCAGGAGCAATATAGGTTGATTTAACTTTAGAATGATTGAGAGAAGCATTCATCAGATGGCAAATATATGCTTAGAACTTGTAGGCGACTCATCTATTCTATAACCCGAAACATGGACGACTTTGTTGAAGGTAAATGCTGATATTATAGACAATTTGGTTATCATATTTGTAATATATAGTGAAAAATACTTTGAAAATTACAAGGGTTATGTAATTACCCATTTTTGGAGAACACGCGTAACTGCAAAAATTGTCTTTTTGTTCACAATTTCAAATACAATATTTATTGTTTGTTATTTCATAGCTACATATGCATTTGCTACAACTGTGCTCCTCAAATTATTGTTTTACTTTTTATAATATAATGGATCATTCAATTAATAATCTCTCTACACATAGATAGAGCTGTTAACGAGTCGAGTCGAGCTCGAGCATGTGATAATCGAGCTCGACTCGAACCCCTAATCGAGCCAGCTCGAGCTCGCTCGATTAGTAATTCGAGCTTCACAAACTATTCGAGATCGACTCGATATGTTCGCTAGAAAACTCGAGCTCGAGCTCGAACTCGAGTTTAAAATTGAGTCGAGCTTATCGAGCTCGAGCTCGAGTTTGTCGAGCCTGTAGAGTATCAAATACACAATAAAAATGACGCTAATACCCCTACTATTCGAGCAGTTTCGAGTTCGAACTCGAGCCTATCGAGCCTGTAGAATATCAAATATACAATGAAATTACACTAATACCCCTACTATTCGAGCCTGTCGAGCTAAAACGAGTCGAGCTATGCTCGGCTCGTCTATTAAACGAGCATCAAGTTGAACTCGAGCTCGGCTCGTTTCTCTCAATAAACGAGGCGAGTCGAGCCCTTATCGAGTCGGGTCGAGCTCGGCTCGCGAGCTACCCGATTCGATTAACAGCTCTACACATAGATTACCAAGGATATATTATGTAATGGTGATTTTAAAGTAATCTTGCTTAGTTATTTCAGAAAATTTATTATCTAGGTCAGTATAGGGAAAGTTGAATGAGTGGATGCAATAAACTCTTTGTCAGTAACTCAATGGTTAGACATATGGTTATATTATAATAAGTGTTTTGTTGTAACTTACTCATGGTTATTCAGTTTTTATATTGGGGTTAATTCCACTTTGTCCCTTCAAACTTTTGACGATTACCCACTTCAGTCCCGAAACTTCAAAATGGGATGCTTAAGTTTCTAAACTTATAAATACCTTCCACTTAAGTCCCTAAACTTATAAAATGAGACACTTAAATCTCTAAACTCTTATAAAATGGGACACTTCGACCACCAATGGCTTTTAGGATTTGTTAATAATTTTCCTTAAGTGGGAGGTATTTATAAGTTTAGGGACTTAAGTGTCCCATTTTGAAATTTAGGGACTGAAGTGGGTAATCGTCCAAAGTTTGGGGGGACAAAGTGGTATTAACCCTTTATATTGTACACATTGTTTATTATAATTTAACCATAGTTATTTAATTTTTAAACATTATTATTTTGTTGGTACACGTTATTGTCTATTTCATTCACATTAGCATACTAATGTTTGAACCACTATATGAGCTCTTTTTGCACACTCAAAGTATGATCATTTAATTTTTACACTGTACATATTGGGTATTATAGTGTACCCTTAGTTATTTTGTTTTTACACGTTGTTATTTAATTTGTAAACATTATGATTTATTTTGTACACATTCTTTATTATAGTTTACCACTGGTTATTTAATTATTACACATTTTTTTCTTATTTGTACAGACTATTATTTACTTTGTGCACACTGTACAAGTTCTCTTTGCAAACTCAAGCATAGTCATTTAGTTTTTACACTACACACATTATTATGTATCATGATTTATTCTTGGTTATTTAGTTTTTACATATTGTTATTTTGTTTGTATACATTGTTTTTTACTTTGTACATAGTGGTTATTATGGTTTACACTTTGTTATTTAGTTTTTACACATTATTACTTTGTTTATAGACATTATTGTTTACTTTATACACACCGTATAAACTCTCTTTGTTGCTCACTAATGTATGGTTGTTTAGTTTTTTACATTGTACACACTGTTTACTATGTAGTTATTTTATTTGTACACATTATGATTTATTTTGTACATGCTAGCATATAAGTTTCTAAATCATTATACAATATCTTTTTTAAGTATATAGGTGGATCAGAACACATACAATTGGTGCCTCATCCACCTCATCTATGATTCAATATAGGATATCCTACTGTGACCATTCTAACTCACAATTCCATCACCGAAGATGTTTGCCTTCCATGACAATCTCCATGCAAAGCATGAAGAAAACAATATTTATGTATTTAATTTATCAACGTTACTTTTATAATTGCATATTTGTATTAGGAGAATGTAACCAAATTTATTTGAATTGGATTGGAACTTATTAAGACTAACTTATATAGATCACGCATATAGGTGGTCAGCAGCATTTACCATTGATGCCTCATCTAATTTTCGGCACAGAATACTATGTTGTAAACATGTCAATGTACACTTTCGTATGAAAAGCTAAGAAATAGTATTCGACCGAACACAAGTTAGCAAATACTGAAAAAACCCGCCCTTCCGGGGTTGGAGCTGATGGTAGTAGTCCAGTTGGATGAGTATTATCGTCACGGTTTCGACTCCCGGCACTACTGTGGCTGGTGATGCTTGGGGCGGGTCTCTCCCAGCCCGTAATGGAATTAGTTGGATCGTACGGTAACCAGTCCACGGGCCCAAATACCCACTGTCGACAAAAAAAAAAAAAAAATACTGAAAAAATCCACAAATTAGATCCATTGAAAATGTTTGCTTCCATGACGAGCAATCTCTTTCAAGTATACAGATAGATCAAAGCCTATATCATTGGTGCCTCAACCACTTCATCTAGTCTTTCATCTAGCCTTCAGTATAAGATATCTTACTGTGATCATACCAATGTACAATTACATCATCGAAAATGTTTGCCTTCAATGACAATTCTCATGTAGAGCACAAAGAGAACGACATTTATGTATTTAATTAACCAATGTTGGTTTCATAACTACACATAGATTCGGAAAATGTAACTAATTTTATTTGAATTGAATTGGAACTTATTAAGACTAAAATATTTATCATCTTTTTATTCTCGGTAGAGTCTATGAATATCCATAGTTGACCAATATTAATTATTTTGTGTAATTCAATCAATTTCATTTGAATTAGATTAGAACTTATAGAAACTAAAATACTTGTCTTATTTCTATTCTTCGTACTAGTCTATGAATTATCCGCAGTTGACCAATATTAATTTGTTCGTGTAATTCAATCGAAATGTGATTATATTCGACAACTTGTGAATCTATACTAACAATGACTCCAACTTGTTGAATTACAAACAAAACCTGTGTATAGGACGTATAATGTTCAGGAGATCACTTATTAAACTTATTGCTGAGATTAGAACCAATTAGATATAACTTACAATCGATTGAATACAATTTACGCACATATTGACATGGTGTACCAACCCAACCGACATCACAAAACTGACCAATAGTAGTAAGAACATGTTCCAAATCGATTGTTCGTTGTTTTAAACCTACTCCATACTACCAGGATTTACAACATGTTTCAAATTGATTATATTTTGCGTGATTTGTATTACATATAGTTTCATTCTACAACGCCCTTTAGTTTGATATTCTACAAAATAGTTGTCAAACCATTGTGATAGGGATAATTTAGATAGAAAGTCATGTATAAATATGCTGTACAATGCGTAGCACTAGTGCAATAAAATAATAAGAATATTATTATGAAATTTCGGACAAAAGATGGTTAATGCAATATATCCACTGAACAACTAGAAGTCCCACATACTTTCAACTTTGCCACAAGCTGATTTTGCAACTTTGCCTGCTTCAATTTCTTCTCTTTGTTTACCACCTTTTAGATCTACTTCATTTCCTATATGCGATCCTATACATATTTTTACATGGAACCTTGCCCAATCAGTGAATTCAAAATTATAGAAACTAAAAATAATTTGTAAAGTAGTGAATACAACGTATTTTCCTAATAATAATAATAATAATTACATAGAATAAGTACATGTAAAATTTTCTTCTAATTAATCAGTTTTTTTTTTGTATAAATTACTTCCCTTTTCAAACTTTTTAACACATAAACTCATAAATCTTATATGTTAACAGCCTAAATACATACTATCTCATTATTTTCTACTCTGTCAATAATTGTGACACCACCAAACTAATTGTATATTTTATTATCAAGTTAGCATAAACTCAAAAACTTACCTAACACATTTAAATATTTATCTTATTTTTAATTACCTTTACATTAATGGTCAAAATTTCAAGTGCTAATGACACCACTTATTTTGTGTATTATGGTTTACTCTTAGTTATTTAGTTTTTACAAATTATTACTTTATTTATGCACATTGCTATTTACTTTATACACATTGATTATTATGATTTACTCACGATTATTTAATTTTTACACATTGTTACTTTATTTGTACACATTGTTATTTATTTTGTACACACCGTACAAGCTTATTTGCAAACTCACAAATAGTTATTCAATTACTAGACATATTCTGTATTTTGGTGTACCTTAGTTATATAATTTTTACACATTATTATTTTGTATATACACAGTTTAAGTACCTGTTGTTTTGCAACAACTCTAATTATCTAATAATCTTCAATTATTCGCTCTTCTAAATTACTTCTTTCACCGTAATACCTATAATTATTGCCCACACATGTGGTGTTTAGCCACCAATAATAGTTTGTTGTTTTCTTGCCCTTGAATAAAGTCATACAAATAAAAACTAATGGTTTGGGATAGTGAACAATCTCAAAATAGAGTAACATATACTTTCTATCCTTTATTTTGGCATGTAAATGGTCCAACAATTTGTCAAATTACATTTTTTTTTTTTTTTGAAAAATAACTGCAGTCATCAATCGCATGCACAAGTTCCTTACTTTTTCATTTGTCACCCCCAACAACAAAGGATGTTCTCCCTTCACTTGAATATTAATTATTTAACAATTTGCACTCAGTCACGATTTCTCTTCCTTGCAATTGCCTCTGCTTCATGCTATGGATAGATCAGATTATGTAGAATTTTCTGTGGACTAACTGGCAAGGAGACTTTCCTACTCTCATATATTTCGACAACGAAACCTACGGTTTCTCAAACTCTTACTATGGTATTGTTTTTATGGTGGTTTTAGTGTTTGTTTCTATATATTCCAGCAAAATCGTTATCTCTACTATTTAAAGCTATTGGTGTGTCTGGAGTAGGACTCAATAAAGGGGAGTTGGAGGCAAAGGGAAAGTTTGATGAGAATTTTGGTTTGATTTGATTTGTGTGTTTTAGAGTTTAGGGGGGATAAAAATTTCACTTGTGTATGCCGTTTGATAACACCGTTTAGCAGTTTCTTAAAATTTCTTTTTTTTTTTTTTTAATAATGTGATTACTAAATTAAACAACATCATTTGAAGCATTGTTCTTATCTAAAGACATGAATACATTTTTGCCCATTGATTCGTGGAAACAAATCTTAAGTGTTAACAACTCCTGGACGGTTGGCCTGGTAACTGTTCAAGCCCGGTATCCATCATATTTTTTTATTTTTTATTTTGTATTTTATTAGTTTTATCAATAGTAAAATATGGGTATAACATGAGTTATTATGCGTATCCATATTATACTGATTTTTTTATATGTATGTTAAAAATATTTGGTATAAAATATAATTTTTGACAAAATTATGTATATAAATATATACATGAATGGTACAAATATATTTAAAAGTTTTAGAATTAAAATATTGATAAAATTACTCTAATTCTCAATTACTATGCTACATTTATATTAATTTTAACTCTTTCTTGTATATTGAGACATTATGTTTATTAAAATTTTATCACATTATCGTTTTCATATGAATTAATCTTTAAAAATATATGATGTATATTGTTGTTATTTTCATTTTTTGACTCAGAAGGTAATGCTATTATCTTACTCAAATTTTAAGGTCTCCTAAAATGTCATTAGCTTTTTTATGTATTTTATATGGGTAGTTGAAAAGTACAAATATTTTCAAAATATTTTTTAATTGTACAAAATGAGGAACTTTTTGAATTACATAGATACGTATATTATATGAGTATTTACTAACTAAGATTGTATCTTGAACTACGCACAACCTAGGTAGGATTAATATGTTTTATGTCCATATTGTACCACTTAAATATCCAATAAATTCTACTTTCCTTTTAATTTTTATAAACTCTTTTTTATTAATTTATAATTCTCCTACTTTTCTTTATATTTTCATATCCTTTTTAACTTTGTAAATTTTCTTTTTGTACTTCTCTTTATTCATCTTGCATGCAACAAAAATTTTAAACAAACATTTGTATCTAAGTTTATTCATGGTGATATTTTGTCCCGTTGGACCCAAAAGATTCACATAGATGTTGATTTAATAGGCTAATTTAAAAGACATTATGCTAGAAAATAGAAAGGAGAAGAGCAGTTAGATTTGGATGTCATTTGGGTTTTGGTAAACCCAAGTTTGACTCACGAAAAAACTTGAACATTCGATTTTTTAGGCTTTAGACTCACATTTGGGCCTAATACTCAACTCATAAATATATTGGGATTTCGAACCTATTTTGTGCTTACCCAAATCTCACAATTGATACATAGTCATTTATCTATTATAAAATATTTTTATAAAGTTAGATGCTAATTATAAATTAAACTCACTGTGATATATAATTATCAAATTACACACATTAATTTATACAACTAATGAAATATTGATATAAATTTATTTGGGCTAGGCTTCAATCATGTTGAGCGCAGTGAAACTCAGACTTGGCCGATAATTAAATCAATCTCAAACATGTCCAACCTTAACTAGACCCAATATTACACAAGAGTCGGTCCCATGATTTTCAAGTCAAATCTGGAGAAGTAGTCTCTTTTTTTTTTTTCCTTTTTTTGGTAAAATAGAAAGTAACTTAATTTTTAAATAATAAACTCTTAGATGTTTGGAATTGTTTTTGGGATTTGAAATGTGAAAATAATAAAAAAAATTTCAGCTAAAGAAAGAAAATAAGAGGAAAGGTAGATCTCGTCATTGCCTAATAAATTCACATTCTAGCAGGAAATCATATTCCGCGAGTAAGAAAACTCCTCCCAAACTTATAAAAATTCAATCACTCTTCTTGGGGTTTTTAAGGAATGTAAAAATTTCATGAATACTTCTTGCGAACTGCAACTTGTATTAAAACTTTGATGTTTTATGATATTGATCAATCTTCAGTTGACAATACAAATACAAATGTATTTCTGTTAGAAATGAGATTTGTGTCAAAATCAATATCTATGAGGTTGAGAACATGATTCACTAAATCTAAGTCATGTCTATCATAATAATTTAAGATTGGAGCAACCAATTAAAGCTGTCGAACCCTTTAAAAGCAGATGGAACTCGTGATTTCTACCATAAAGTGTTTAGAATTCTTAATTGGAACGGTTTCTTCTCCAAGCATCATGCACAATTATTATAGACATTATATAAATTAAGCTAATTTTACTATTTTTCTCCTCATCTAGAAGTAAATCATAACCCGTGTCTTCCTAATCCCACTTATTTAGGAAAAATTGTATTTGTGGGTCCTTTTCAACCACTTGTACTGCAGTAAATTGAAGCATGGCATAATTTTGAAAGAATATCATAAGAGGCAGAAAGATTGGAGTCCTCTTTGTAACTACCATTGGCCGGGTAGTGATTCCTCTCTTTTCTACCAGTTCAAATAAGTCCCACAAGAAGAGAAGAATATTATAGAAGTAAATAAGTTTTTTTGGTTGCACTCCAAGTTCTTGAAGAAGATATCTATTCTAGTATGTGTTTGGTGAAACATATTAACTGTTTAGTGACTGACGAGGCTTATTGTGCGAAAGGCAACTCTTGCTATTATTGTTGCGGTTCGATAGAAGGGTTAAAATGGAAGGAGACAAAGACTCCTTTATATGATGTGAATTTTTGGAGACAGACAGAATTTCCAGAAAGAGCGCAATCATCAATGTCCACTAATGGTGATAATCAAAAGTTAGATTTGACCTTCATTCATCAGGCACCCAACTTTTTGGAAGAAGATGACAATGACCATTTAATCTCTTGTTACAATCGCATGAATAATATATTCTCGTTGGTAGGCCAATGTCATATTCCATCCTTACTCCACGAGGACAAGCAAAATCACAACGAAAAAGTGGTTGTCATTAAAGAAATGAAAAGCCACAAATTACATGGTTCAACAAGTTAATTACTGACTTGGCTATCAAAACAAGAGTGCCGACGATAATTAAAAAGTTGTTCATCCTTGCTTGCTTTATTGAGTTTGTCATAAAATTTATAACTCTACCAGTAAATATCAATAAGCAAGGCCTACGTAGGTGATAGGTCTTGTGTTCTTTTGATGGTGGATAATGAAACTCATAAATTGATTATGTTAAAGGGGGTTATGCTATCAAAATGGATGAAATCTCCACAAAGGGGAATGAGATTCATAAGGATGTGCATCTATTTTTGAATATAATTGAAGAATTCCTTATCTAAATTGAATGTTTGAATGCATCACAAATTACTAAGTTCTTCAGATACATCAAAGCTAGAATGGGATTACACAACTTTGTCAACTTTAGAATCCCTATCACACATCCTATCTTTTGGAATGCATTAAAAAATGTTAATTTGGTGATTTACTATTGGAAACATATCACACATCCTATTTTTGTAATTTGATCTCTTTTATTGAATAATTTATACTTGTTCACCCATTCTTCATCCGTAACTCCGTAACTTAATTCATTTGTGTCACCAACAAAATTCTTTAAAAATACAAAATCATAGTTTCCATCACCAAAATGTTCAACATTATATACTTTTGTGTTGATTGGTTTATCTTGATAACAGTATCAACTTTAGTAGTGTTATTATCTTCAATTAATGTATGTACTCAACAATTGATATCAACCAAATCAATAATTTGATTTTTCTCTTTAAAAAAAATTATCATCCCTAACAAAATTATTAATTCTAGCCACACCATTATCTTGAATTAGTTCATTAATTTCACCAATAATTTCACTTTTTTTTTATTAACTACTTGCAAAAAGAAATTTTAAACTACAAAATTTTCATTTTCGAGTGCACTCACAATTTTTGGAATATCTTCATTCTTTGGTTTGTCAAAAATAGTTTTTCTTCTTTCCCATCATAAATTTCTTCTTCATTAATAAAATAATCATAATCAAATGCACCAAATAATATATGCAATGCAAAATCATCAATTGATTCAAATTCTTCATAAATTATTTCACCCTTTATGTACTTGTCATTATCAAAATATACTTTTCTTGTATTACCAAATTTTAGAACATAATCATATGAGGATTTATATCTACCTTCAAAGATATCTTGTCAAAATATATGACACACATGAGAATGATGAATAAATTTCTTGAAAAGCATCTCAAGCATTAACTTTCTCATAATTTGAAAAAACAATCTTACAATGGATAATCACTAATGTATATGGCTTGACCAATATTTTATTTAAATTGTAATCACTTCAAAATTTTTACCATTAACGAAATCTCTAAACAATGGATAAATAGGATAAAAAACTTACCTGTTTGACAAAAAATTTTCATCAATCATCTTTCCTTTGGTTAACTTCTTGAACTCCATGAGTTGTACCAATTCAAGTTCAACAAAAAATTTAACTTTGTCTGATTGTTCTTGCCTATTCCAATCTTCAAACAAACAATTAATGTATTATTAATTTTTTTCAGTTTGTATACCAATTAGAAATAATTTTGTGCCTTAGTTAGTAGCAATAATTTTTTTTATTTTATGCCTTAATTTTGAGAACAATCCCAAATTCTAAAGTCTAAAACCATTTATTAGTACCAAAAAAACACAATTGAAGCAATTTTAGCACATTATAAATATGTGGGAAGAGGAAAATAAATAAATTCATACCATGTACTCAAAAATATCTATTAATTTAAAAACTCAAACAATAACTGCACTTGGCAATAACCTTTCACTTATAATAATTCACAAATCTTACAAGACTCTTAATTCGAGTAGTCTCTCTTCAAGAATTAGTATGACAGGATCATTGCTATATATAGACTTGAGATAACTAACTAAACAAATTCTAACTAGAGGGTCCCAATAACAAATAGGAAGTTGACTGATTAAATGAATTTGGCTCAAAATGGAACCAAAGTACTATGACACAACTAGCCAAAAAAATCTAACGAAACTAACTAGTGTAATAATACTTTAATAATTATGTAATTAACTAAAAATAGATTAATTTAAATTTCATTAGCGTTGATTAAATAGTTGTGTATAGTTGAGGTAAGTAACAATTAAGGTAATCAAAATTACAATGAATGAAATTGAAATCAATGATCCGATTAAGGTGAAGTGGACATTAAATTTTTCACTAATAGCAAAACGTACATTGAATATGACCCAAATAGAATAAACTTAAAAATAAAAAATACTATTGATATAGGTTACAAGTGAAAAGAAATATTGTAATTGAAAAAACACTGGTGCATTGTGTCAATATTAGTTTGATATCGATATTGAAGACTTAGGTTAATCAACCCTTGATTTTGATGATTAACAACCCAAAATCATGATTTGAACTAATATTTTTAGTAAGAATTTTGTTAGAACCGATACTCAAACATTTTGAAAAAGAAAGGATGAAGAATAAGAAGAAATAAAGTTTTTTGCTGAGTATTGGACGAAGTTTTGAATACACATCGGGCAGATCGGATGCCCAAAGTACTTCAAAAACAACTCAAGTGAATTTCGGATGCAGTTTTGGACACTAGATAGAAGGATTAAATGTTGAATGAGTGAAGAAAATACTAACTTTGATGATTGGATGCACATCATAGCTACTAGACGTCCAATAAGCTATCTAAACTCTCTGTGAACACTTTATTTCTATTAGATACATTTTTGGACGTTACGTTGGATGTCTGAAACTCCCAATGAAGACCTTTGGATGCAAGGTCGAATGCAGAACCAAACTATAGGACGTTCGATAGGTCCAACGGCTAGTTTTTAATAGGAAGTCTTTTTAACTATTGGAGAAACTTTTGGGACAAAATTTCGTTACCTTTAAATACCCCTAAGTCTAAAGAAAAGGAAAACTTTTGCCTGCAAGACTACAAGTTTGGTAATAGTGATTTTGAGGAAAAATACTCATGTGTGGGTGTACTTGTAATTTTGGTGAGATTGAAAAGTGTGGTAGTTCTTAATTGGTTGGGGCATTCAATTGTAACATAGTGAGAGTTAATTTAAGTGAAGTTATAAAACTTTTTGACTCAACTAAAGGGTGTTTTGAATAAGCAAGGAGTGAGTCTTCTTATTTATAATGTGGTTTACTACGTCATCAATTGATGAAATTACTAGTGGAAGAATCAATTTCAAATATGGAATAAGTTTGGAAGTTTGTTTGGTTTGAAACTTTTGTTTACCTTCTATTGCTATCTTTTTTACTTGTTTGTATAGTTAAATTGCCTTATTGTTATTGCTATTTGGTTTGTTTAGATGTGTGTTAATTTAGGTAAATTGGATAGATAAAATTGGATGTAAATATGTAAATATTTGCTTGATTGTTGAACTGCCTAATTCATCCCCCTCTTAGATTACTTTGGATTTTACAAATATATAATAAATTTTTAGATGAATAATACAATTGGGTGGAGATGAAATTGTAATTTATTAAAAAAATAGGCTTCATGTTTCAATTTTATTATTATATGAATGATGGGTGTGGTCATTATGTGTATGCATGAATGATGGTACACATAGTATAAATTATACTTTATAGTAGGAAACTAAAAAGTGATTAGTGAGCATGCTATCAATTATGGATATTTATAGTATGTCTGGACTTGTGATTCATAGTGCAATTTGTTATATTTTGTAACTCTATTAAATCTAATAAATTTTCAAATTAGATATATTTGTGACATGTTTTATGTATTCCTACCATTAGTGTAGCATTTTTTGTCAACCAAATTGTTCTAAATGATTTTCAACTAATTTATTAATAATATTGACTTCTATTTAAAAATATATATAGGTTGATCTGAAAGAACACATAGCATATTTTTTGTACATATAGCAATTCAAATGATAATAGTATAGAAAATCATTAATCAGTAAACATGTTTGTTTAAATAAGCAATTCAATAAAAAGTATGTGAGATTATTGATATATTAAAATATGGCATCACAATATATCATTTAAAATTAATTAAATGTTAAGTTGATACAATAACTACAAGGATCAAAATATAGTATCACAAAAAATAATTGTGATGTATAATATATCAATTAATCTTACAAACAATAACAATATATACACTAGCAGGTATTGATGCATGTTATATGTGTAAAATTTAGAGTTAAAATTGAAATTAATATGATGTGGCATAAATTTACACTTGATAGTGTATACATTATTAGTGTTAGAAAGATTAATCTAAAAATTTACTCAATAATAAGTTTGTATACATAATCTATATGTTACACAAATTGCATAGATCAATGTGCTATTGGTTGAAAGTTCTTCACTATTGCACGGACTTCAACAGTGTTAAGAGGAACTTAGGGGGTGGTTGTTGGTACAGGTAGACTTGGAAAGTCTAGTTTGCTTGCTTACATCAGGAATGGTAGTCAAGTGGCCACTCTGCAACACACTCAAAAGGATATTGGCACTGTTAATCTTCTTTTCGGCTTCGATTGAGCATATATTTAGGGAGAGTAATTCCTCGGCTAATATGCTGGCAAATTTGCGGCTTCCTCGGAGTTTTTTTGTACTTCATACAACCAACTTCCTGGGAGGATTCGGGTTTTTTTGAATCTAGATTGTCGAGAGTTCTGCTCAATACGTATGCAAGTTGTTAAGGATGTGACGATCCCACTTCCCCCTAAGGCGAACTAGAGGGTTGGCGGGCCGTCTGCCTAGCTCTCGCCAGGACTCACGCAAGCAAGCTAGCAAAAATCCTTCCGAAGTATAATTTAATCTATTACAACATCGTTTCCCTCCAAATAGGCCGGTTTCTAGAATCACATTAACTTCAGAAATAACAGTGCCTTAAGATAGCCAACGTCGATTCTTAAAATACCTTCCCGATTACAACCCAAGAAACAAAACATACAATTCAAATACATCCTTACAAGCCAAGTAACAAATTCATACAAGCCACATACAAATCCAGGGTTTACACTTTTCCCACTTCAAGTGGCAACCCAAGGCAAAACTACATTGTTTAACTCGAATTACAATCCTAAAAGTAAACAATCTAGTACTACTTCCGAGCACCCTTGGTCTCAAACCCTGTAAAAGAAAACCACAACGTGGGATGAGCTACACAGCCCAATGAGGTTCCAAGACACTCTAACAGTTCAAACAAATCAAGAAAGTTGTGCATGTCATATGCATGGTTCGAGATTACACAATGGCAGGTTATCATGAGGTGATAATCATTACTCGGGTAATTGCTACTTTGAAAACACATGTAGTAGTAGTACTTTTGCTGGTAACTTTACTATGAGTACAACTCATAAATTATCTAAAATCACTAACGTATTTTTGGAATGAATGACCATATAAATATATTTTCATGAATTTTTAGTCAAACAAATAGTGGCTCGTCTGACTAGAAGAACATTACAAGGATTGCTTCATCTCAGAGATTAATGTTCATGAAGAGTCTTACCCGAGAAATGTCAACTAGGAGAGCAATAACATTATTAATAGTAAAGCAAGCACAAAAGGATACGGTACTCGGTCCACTTCCCGTCCTTATAACTCCGATCAGTAACTCCTTCGGTTGACTGGCCATCACCTTATCCCTCCAGTGGTAGTACTCGAGTATACCGAAACGGTTGTCCAGGGTTCCAACCTTCCCGACCGAGCCCAATCCTGGCTCGAGTAGGTCAGTAACCTAGGCAGGGCCCAAGTTCAGCTTATAGCTTACAACATGCACAGGTAACCAAGTAATTCGACAAAAAGTAAGATTCATCATTTGAATAGGTCGAGTGAGGTAAAGTACACACTCGCCTAACAATGATGGACAACTTCATATAACATGTGATTCATGATAATCAAGTAACCAAGTAGATACTTAGCACGTAAGCAATACAAGTTGATTTCATTGAAGCATGTAATTCACGGATATCGAATAGTCATGTAGATTGGAAATCATATGAGAGTCGAGGAGATTCACTCCAACGACTTTATGTCCAACACTTGGCAAGCGCAAGCAACTAGTCGAGGGATTCACCCAACGACGTCACAACACCTGAGGTATTCACGAAAACATTTCACATAAATCACCACTCGAAAGGTTAGTGTGATAAAGTACACACTGCTCACTTCGATGGATCAGAAATCATTTTTCCAATTATCACATATCAAGTCACGAAAACACTTTAACCAAGTAGGCTAGGCAAGCAATCTAGCAAGCTAGGCATGTATCGAATTCATAGTCGATATGCACTGCAGGTATACATTATTTATATAGGCATGAGTATTGTCAATACTTAACACATAGTACTTAGCACTTAATAATCATGAATAAGCGTGTCCTAGATTTATTCAATTACGTATTCCTATATGGAACACTCACCTAGTCAAACAAGCGCGATAGGTCTCAAACAAGCGTTTTAGGCATCCGCTCCGAGTTCCTCTTGGAGATCTCCTCGATTACCTGAGCAAACAATAATTCAAGTACCACTCAATATCGCTACGAATTCTCTAGTTTTCGATGAAGATTGTACGCTAGTGCAATCTAAGAAATTAACGCGGAGACGAGCCTAAGAATTCGTGTAACTCGAGGTTCAAAAGTGGGGTTTTAAAACACAAGACAAATCTGATTTCCATCTCTGGATTCAAATGTAAAACAATCAAATGATATTGAAAGAAGTGAAGAGTTCGAAACCCCCTTAGTTTCCTTTAAGTTAGAAAATTCCAGATTTAACAAGTAATTTTTGAAAAATCATATCTTACTCTCTGCAAGCCCAAAATTGGAAAGCTTGATACTATTGAAAACCTCTTTGAAAGTACTAAAAGTTCTTATAATACACTTTTCTAAGATTGCACATGGAAAACATTCAAAAATAAGCTCAAAGTCTCTGTTTTGGTTCATAAGGCAGATTTAAGTTGATTTTTGGCCAACTTTGAAAATTCGGCAAAATTCACTTGATTGGAACTAGCTTTTGAAATTTGGTACTATTTTAGAGTTACAATCCAAGTTTATAGTAAAACAAGCGCAATGAGAAATGGAGTTTTGAGTACTATGATATGGCAACTCAAAGTTACCAGAATTTTAAGGCAAAGCTGCCTTGTATATGAAAATTTCCTTTTCCAAACTTTTGACCAAGGGAAAATCCTCTAAACATGGTTCATTTGTTTAGGCGCAATCTAAAGAACATTCATGGTACCTTTGGTGGGTGTCTAACTCCAAGAAATTTAATTATCAAGTCTATACCAAGCCTTGCATCAAATCTGTCTAAAAACCAGGGTTTTCAAGAGCAGGGCAGGTTCCGTATTTTGATCACAAGTCACTCCAATTAACTCGGAATTGGGCATGGTTGAAGGCGTTGGAAAAAAAAATTCATAAAGCTATAATTTCACAGAAGAAATCATTTTGAAATTAGGCGCGCAACTAGCTCGAATTCGAGCCACAAGTTGCAGCCTCAGCATTTTGTTCTTGTAAAATAGAGAAACAGAACAGCCGACTTAAAATGGTTGGTTCGGCTCACGTACATGGAACCAGAATGTGCATTTTATACCGTCGGAAAGTTTGGAATGTTTAGTTTCAAATGCCGCTGACGGCACTCGATTTCGACATCGGAGCTCAAAATTATGGCCGAAATACGAAAGCTGGTCAGAGCATTTCGGAAATAGTTCCAGATTTACTAGCTTTGTGAAATCAATTTATTTGACCAACCAAACCTCAATATTTTTCAATGAAACTTATACACCATATATTCAACATATCAACGTGATATACAAGTCATGAAACCCTCAAAATTTTGCAAAAAAGGGTGCGATTAAAACAGGGCAAATCTGAACATTTTTGAACTATGCATCTCTTGGAGTCCAGACTAGCTAGGTATCATTAATCTACCTATTTAAACACTAACTAGCATTATATCCATCATCAATCCAAGGGTGGGAGTTCATAGAGCCCACCATCAAAATTTTCCGACATGAAATAAAGCAAATAGCATGTGATTTTGGCAAATAATTCCACCACAATAAATCTGTCCTCGGCTAAACAGAATTTCCAGCAGCTAATTGGTCATAAATCCAACTTTTTACTCGGCTAAAACATGATATTAAGTACTCAATTTCGGCATGCAATTTCTTAACTAGCCAATTAACATTTCCAGTTCAAAATTAGATTCAAACAACAGTTATAATCATCCCAAAAATTCCAGAATTTGTTCACCTATTCTCGGCTAGATTGCATGCAACAGATTCCTTGTTTCCTTTTCTTTTTCTTACTTAACCGAGCTAAAGAACGGCATGCAAAGCTTAAACACTTAATTCTTAGTTAGTTAATCGCAATTACAAGCTCAGATTACTTCAATTAAGCAAGATCAAGTATGCATTTCTGATTCAAGCTCACGGCAATATCCATTTCCATCAAACCAGATTTTCCTCATGCTTTGATTTCATCGACCAAACGCACAAACTCAACATGCAAGCTTTTAAACAGCTTCTTCTACCAGTAATTAGTTAATCTAAGTCTCGAATTTACCTCAGCTAGAAGGTCAGTTCATGCAACAAGAAAAGCTGAAATTTCTCTCCTCTCGGCTAAGCTCACGCACGCGATGGTTGCAGCTGTGGTGTTGCGGTTGGAAGATGATGGCAGCTGGTTGGGGTGAAGGTGCAGATTGAAACGGTCAGCTCGCGGTTGGGAGGAGGAAGGTGATGCAGCTCTCGCAGTTCCCTCACAATCACTCGCGGACAGTTTGAGAAGGCAGGTTGCGTAGCTTCCTTTCTTGTTCAAGCTTCTGATCAGAAGGAAAAGGAAAAGCTCGGCTTTCTCTCTTGGCTATGATCACGAGGTAAGGGATAATGGTGTGGGACAATTGTGGTTGTGATTAAGGCTGAGGTAGTGGGGATAAGCGAACCGTGGAAGAGCTGGAGTGTTTGGAGTGGAGAATGAAATGGTAGTGCTGGAATTTTCTTAATTCTCGGCTGGTACTCACTTTTTAAGAAGGTAAGAGAGGTTTCTAGTTTTTCCTTCTTGTTGTCTTTCAGTTTGTAATAAACAGAGGTAGTGAATGTATTGTAGTTGTTTCTTTTCCTAAGTTTCTCTCGGTTTCAAGACAAATGGAATAGAGTTGGTTGCATGGTTATTTATTCAAGTATTGAGACTTTAATGGTCTTTTAACATTAAAGTATTTATTTGCTAAGGGGTTGGAATCTTATCATCTTCAAGTATTGTCTCAAACTTTAGTTTATTCTAATTTACATACCCCTATAAGAGTTTTTCTCACACCATCCTAGGTATTACCAGTTTACTTGTTAACGAAAAAATTAATTAAACCTGTATTTTAATAAATAAAAGAAAATGGAACATGTATTAAATTTTAAATAAGGAATAAAATTGTCAAGCTCTCACTCAAAATTCTTACTGTTATTCTTAGTTAAATCAGGATATTTCTAAATTCTCAATTTTTATGAAAATTCAATTAGGCTGTTAATTTAACCACTTATTCGTTATATGTAATTTCTCGAATCGATTATTTACTCCAATCGCGTATTTACTATTTTCACTTAACGAGCTTATAGAAATTAAATTTCGAAACGAATCGCTTTAAAAATATAACTAAACTATGGATACGTTTAATTAGACCTAAAAAGCTTAGAAAATAATACTCGAAGAAATCGGGTGAGTAAATACTTATTTTAGCCAGTAAAAAAAATAAAATAAGCAAAATTTTCGGGTCCTCACAAAGGAGTAATTTTTTAGTTGTATCCAAGGGTGTAACTCTTCTAATTTTTTAAAACTCATTGCATCTTTGTTGATTATTAATAAAATGAGAGGCTGGCATCCCCATCCAGTAAATGAGCTTGCTAAAAGAAAGTCATAATATTCTGAATAATATTTCAACTAGCGATAAAAAGTTGTCAGCACACTCATATGTTAATTAAGTAATTCACTCAATAAATTACGATATTTAAGCAATCATAGATACATGAATTGTCCAATATCGAAAATCAAACTTATCGAAGAGGTAAAGTATGCTTGGTAAAGAAAGTTTTGATTTGATAATGAAATATAGAGATGTAATTCAAATATTTCAAAAACTGAAACTGAGGGCGATAATTGGACGACAAGATTGTACAACTGAACATAACATATAAATAACCTATAAATATAATTTTATCAAATAAAACTATTGCTTATAATTCAAGATGAGTGATTAAGCAAATTTAATGTAAAAATCATAAAGAAGAGTAAATAGGAGAGGACATCATAAATTTAGAGCTACTTAGATTTTAATATTGGAGAATACAAGAAAAAATTGTGTTAATAACTCAAATACACGTGTATAAACCTATAGGATAAAATTTTAAGATCTAACAAAAAGGAAAGAAAAAACCATCAACTAAGCATATATGGCATGAAGGTTGCATGTCGAGTTACATTTATACGACTTTTTAACCCTCTGACGTTGTTGGTAAGGAAACAATAATCACAAGTTTAATAAGAGGTTGCATATTAAATGAAGTGAAACCCGGTATCAATGATTGCAAAACAAAGATGGACATAGTATAATAAGTGGAGTGAGGTTTAGAAAAAAGTAGCTATTCAAGATTACTTTGTTTAAATTGTAGAAGTATTTGATCAAATTGAATCTAGAAATTAGACTTACAAACAAAAAAAAAACCATTTATAGAATAAGAGTAAGTCATGGAAGTTTTGTAGGAGAAAATAGATATAATACTGTGCAAAATAAAAAAAAGATAAAAAAATACTATAAAACATTGTAGATCAGAGGAAATAGAGAAGAACTTTAGATACTATATGATGAGTTTTAAAACATTTTCAATATGAAAAATGTGAACAAGTGGGTGTTTATTTTTACATGGAAGCATGTCTTCTTGCTTTCCTTTTTTTTTTTTATGGAGTTTTATCTAAAGAAGCACGTTTCACTTGAAACTAAATAGTCAAGTTGTGATGCCCCCACTTCTCCCTAAGACAAACCAAAGGGTATCCGCGGAACGCCTACCCAACTCTCGCCAGGACTCACTACAATCCACAATTCAAAAGCTCGGAATACTTCAATAATACTTCAAATAACTTCAATACATAATAAAAGTACTCCAAAATATCCCACACTTACAATTAATCAACTCTCAAACTTAATACAATCCAAAAGAATATTTACTACAGCCATCTGCTGTAATACAACATAAAGTTTTCAAAAGAAAGCAATCTAGTACCATTCACGAGCACTTTTGATCTCGAACCCTGTTAAGAAAAATAAAATCGTGGAATGAGCTACACAGCCCAGTGAGGTTCCAAGACACTCTAACAGTTCTAATAAATCAAGTAATTGAGCATACCGGATGTATGGTTCAGGGTTGCACGTTGACATATGAACATGAGACAATTATCATTCTAGAATAATTTGAGCATATCACAGGTATAGCGCACATTTGCACGAAACGGTTATCATTATATAAAATAAACACACATTGAAGGATACGGTGTTCCATTGGAACTATTTCGGTCAACTGCACCTTATAACTTCCGGTCCCCACGATACTGTCTGGCTATCGTCTTATTCCTCCAGTGGTAATACTTGAGTATACCAAAATGGTGGTTCAGAGTTCCAACCTACCAGACCGAACCCAGTCTTGGCTCGAGTAGGTCAGTAACCAAGGGCAGGGCCCAAGTTCAGTTTAGAGCTTACAACATGCACAAGTAATCAAATAACTTGGCGAACGGTAAAAATTTATTCTTTTGGTAGGTCGAGTGAGATAAAGTACACACTCGCCTTAAAATGATGGACAATTTCATATGAGTAATTACTAGCAACAATTAACACATAAACACGTAAGCAATATTTGATAATTTCATGTGAACATGTAATTTATGGTAAGCAAGTAATCAAGTACCAGGTAATTAACTAGATAAGAAATCGCTAAGTAATTACGGTAAACGGTAAACGGTTGACGGTTAACGGTTAACGGTTGATGGTTAACGGTAGTAATCACGGTTAATTGGTAGACATTAGTCATTTTAGTAGGCCGTCTTTGGCCGTTTCTCACTTTTACCACTTAAGAGTCGAGGAGATTCACTCCAACCGACTTATGCAGCCATAGCATAATTAATCATTTAAACACTTCACGTAAATATACAATTCAAGTATTTCATATCGCGTAATTGAAGTATATGCACTTTAAGTATTTCATGTCGAGTAATTCAAGTAGTCACGTAAACATGCTCTTCAAGCATTTCATATCGAGTAATTCAATTATACCCTACTTAAATATGCATGAGTGTGGTAAATACTTAATATGTAGGACTTAACACTTGACGATCATAGAATAAGTATGTCATAGACTTATTCAAATTACGTACTCCTATATGGAACACTCACCTATTCAAAACAAGTGAGTAAGTACTCAAACAAGTATTTAGGCGTCCACTTCGAGTTCTTCTTGAAGGTCTCCTTGAGCGCCTGAGCAAATAACCATCAATTATTATACACTATCACTTAGAACCCCTACTTATCAAAGAAGGTTGTACTAGTGTACAATCTAAGGAGAATTCATGAATTGAATCTTAATTATTTATAATCGAGACTCGGAAGTGGGTTTCAAAAACATAAGAGAAATTTGATTTTCGCCTTTGAAATCAAGTGTAAAATGGTCTAACAATATTGGAGGAAAATGGAGAGTTCGAAACCCTTAATTTCCTTTAATTTGAAAATTTCAGATTAGGCAAACAAATATTTGAAAAATCAAATCTCACTCTCTATGAGTCTAAAATTGGAAAACTTGATACCGTTGAAAAATATTTTCAAAGTACTAAAAGTTTGTAGAAGATACTTTTCCATGATTCCAAACCGAAGGTATTCAAAATTTGTCTCAAAGTTGCTGTTTTGGCCTGCGAGACAGTTTTGGGGTTGGTTTTCATCAAAGTTTGGAAATTCGGCAAAATTCACACAATGTGGACCAACCTTTGAAATTTGGAACTCAATTAGAGTTGTAAACAAAGTTTAAAACATAACAAGCAGAATAAGAATCAGAGTTTTGAGCACCAATATATAGAAGCTCAAAGTTGCTGAAAAATCGAAACTTTTAGGCAATTTCTAGGTTCAAATCACAAATTTTGGGACTTTGGTTAAGTATTGAAATGGACTCGGAATGGCACCAAATTTGGAAGTATTACACTACCATATAAGGGTTATTCCTCTGTCGAATTTCATGGAAAAATACGTACGAAAAGTCAGTTAACAAAGTCACGAAAGTTTCTAAATTTTCAAGGCAAAGCTGCCTTGTGCTACCATTTCCCTTTTCTAAATCATTCAGCTAATGACATATTTTCAAACATGATTCATTTGTATAGACAATGTCTAAATAACATTCAAGATACATTTTCTTAGGTAATTAACACCAAGAATTTTGAAATAACAAGTCCCAAGTCAAGATTGGCCATTCGGCTAAGAGAAAACGAAAAGTTTTTCAGATTCGAAGAGCAATTTTGGGACATCATTTTCACTAATTTAAGCACTAAACCAAAATTAATTTCATCAAAGCATAACAAATCAGTCCATCCAACCATGGTGGGAGTTCATAGAGCCCACATACAAAATTTTCATCCAAATAACAATACCCACATGAAGTTACAAGCTTCATATCAAAGATCCATCCACTAAAACCAAGACTAGAAGATTAGATAATTGCCTCCTAGTTTTTGAGATGAAACCAGAAATTTTAGCCACTAAAAAACTCCAAGAAACCGTGGAAATGATGCTCCTCACCTGGCTAGAGTTGTTCTTCTAGTATTATGGAAGTTGTGTACAAATTTTGAGGTGAAATGGTCAGATGAATGGAGGTGAAATGAGAAGAACTTTGTTCTTTCTTCTTTGCTTAGTGTGTTCAGCCAGCTTGAAAGAGAAAGGAGAGAGATGGGGCTGATCAAAAGAGGCTTCCTAGAGAAGCTTGGTGGTTGGTGGCCTTTTACACAAAAATCAACTCTTAATGGTACGAGTATGCGCATGTTTCGTACCTCCGTTTTCTCTCGGATTTGTTTCAATTGTGCACTAAACCTCTAATGCACTTGTATTTATACTATTATTATTCACTTTTAATGGTCTAAAAAAAAGGCCTTAAGTCCCTTAATTGATCGCGCGCGTACAAACGCGTACTTCTGATTTAAGGGCGATAAAGTGAAATTTCCAAGAAATTCTTATAACAATAGTATAACTAACTATCACTTGAGCATTTAAACATAAAATACCTATTTCAAGACTAATGTATAAGTCTCCAATTTTTCAAATTTATTATACTCTCAAAACGGTTATTGCTTCCAAACGTGCATTCATTATTCTCACTTAACAAGTTTCCAAAAATTAAATTTTGAAACGAGTTACTTTAAAAATATAATTGAGTTATAGACCCATGTAATTAGGTCTAAAGAGTTTAGAAAATAATATTCGGAATAAATGACCAAATAAATAATTAAATAATTTAGAAATAGGAAATTAAATAAGTAAATTTTGCGAGTCCTCACAACTTTCCCTCCTTAAAAGGAATTTTGTTCTCGAAATTCATACCTTCCGTAATTTCAGATAACCCTGAACTTTGTTGTGTGATCATTTCATATGTTCTTGCAGATGCCACTGGTCGGTTTTCTCTTCCATTGACTTGTCGAGAATTAATTCTATTTCCTTGTTGAGTGGTAGTCTCTCGGGGATATCTCCTTAGACAGTCGTGAACTTTATGGTTGGTACTCCCACATCCCATACATTTTCGTCCCTTCAGCCAACAGTTTTCTTCGTTATGGTTTGTCCTTCCACAATATCCACAGGTCGAACGAGACTTTGTGACTTGCCTTGCTTGTGAGGTTTCTTTTGATCGTATTTGTCCGACTGGAGTTCCTTGTGACATATTTCCTTTTGGTTCCTTTATCATGAGTGACGCAAGGAGTGATAGTCTTATCCCATCCTCTCCTTTTCTAACTTTGGGTGGTGGTCCATTTTCTCTGGGTCTATTATCGGATACATCTCTTTCCTTCGCTTGAAAGGCTCTCAGTTGGAATTTTATGCTTTCTACCCTTTGCGCTTTCTCGAGAGCGTCACTAAATGTTTCAATCTGTGCTGCGGCAAGGGCATCTTGGATTTCTAAATTTAATCTCTAGATAAACCGTTTTATTCTCTTCCGTTCAGTAGCCATCAACTCTGGAGCATATGTAGATAACTTTGTGAAGTGTGTTTCGTACTCAGCCACACTTAAAGTTTCTTGACGAAGTCTTATAAAATTGTCTTCTCTCTTCTTTTGGATAAGTGGAGGAAGAAATTTCTCATTAAATTCTCGTACAAAGTTTATCCAAATTCTTGAAATTTGATTTCTTTTCCACTTATTTTCTATAACATTTCACTAGGTTCGGACCATTCCTTCAAGTTGAAATACAGTAAAAGTGACTTGTCTTTCCTCTGTGTAATCCAAGACATCGAATATATTTCTTATATTTTCTAACCAATTCTCAGCCACTTCTAGGTTAGGCTCTTCAGAAAATTTGGGCGAAAAAAATTTCTGAAACCGTTCCAAAACTCGATCCTCCCCTATCTCTTGATTTTCACATTGGTTTTCTTGTCCCACCCCTTGACCCTGTTGAGCTACTAAGAGTTCTAGTATATCCGTCATGTGAGTTAAAACTACTCCCATTTGGTTATTTCCTCTCCCAACACTTGGCTCGACATTTTGATTAATATCAGACTCATTATCTACTCTTTGATTTCGGGGTTATCTAGGTTGACGTCCCTTTCGTTGTCCTCTAGTTTCCATATTCACAGCTAATCTATACGCATATGTATAAATCTCACACTAAACTATAGTTAAACAATGCACACATACCAGTAACAACTTTTAAAGAAAAGAAAATCACTTACACAAATAACATTATCATTATGCAAGTAAACACAAATTAGAGCTCGTTAAATCATGACACAAGTTTTAGTCAAGTAAAATTCATACAAAATCAAAGTCAATAAACAAAAGTAAACAATTGATTATCAAAAGTACATTCATTTTCAGGGTACAAACTCTTAAGTTCTACTCCCATCGTCCCACTACGAAAGATCACAAGTAGTGTTTCACTAGATTAGTTGGAACTAAATGATTCCCGTTCCCTAACATGTTCAACTTTAACCCCAACACAAGAATTTTTTTTAGACCACGATCTTCTTCACCTCTCGCTCTTAATTATTGTGCCATCTTAATCAAACGATTATCGGTTTCTTATAACTATTCACGTGAAATATCGATTCATTCTTATTCCTCACAAATGGAGATTTCAAGTCCTTAGCATTTTTCCCAACTCCCAAGTACTCAGGTACAAGAATCCGAAATAAAGTAATTCACAACTCGAGCCAGCCGGTCCCGAGAGTAAATCATCACATTCGAAATTTCTACCCAACATACATATCAAATTTCCTCCAAAAATCAAGATAAAGGTTTTACAAAATATCGCATTCATAATTCACAGCTTACATTTCTAAAAGAGTACTTAAGTCTTTACTCAATCACATAGTAAGGACCATAACACCACTTGGTCCAAACTCACCCTACGCAGAAACCACACGAAGCAGTTCTGATTTTCATCCCTACAAGCGGTCACTTAACTTTCAAACCAATCCTACAGTCTGGTATGCTAAACTTTTAAATATAAGACACACTACAAAGATTTGAATCCTAAACTCTGATACCAACTGTGACGCCCCCACTTCTCTATAAGGCAAATCAAAGGGTATCTGTGGAACGTCTGCCCAACTCTCGCCAAGACTCAATACAATCCACAATTCAAAAGTTCGGAATACTTTAATAATACTTCAAATAACTTCAATACATAATAAAAGTATTCCAAAATATCTCACACTTACAATTAATCAGCTCTCAAATTTAATACAATCCAAAAGAATATTTACTACAGCCATCTGCTGTAATACAACTTAAAATTTTCAAAAGAAAATAATCTAATACTATTCACGAGTACTCTTGATTTCGAACCCTGTTAAGGAAAACAAAATCGTGGAATGAGCTACACAGTCCAGTGAGGTTGCATGACACTCTAGCAGTTCTAATAAATCAAGTAATTGAGCATACCGCATGTATGGTTCAGGGTTGCACGTTGACATATGAACATGAGACAATTATCATTCTACGAGTAATTTGAGCATATCACAGGTATAGCACATTTGCATGAAACGATTATCATTATGTAAAATAAACATACATTGAAGGATACGGTGTTCCATTGGAACTATTTCGGTTAACTACACCTTATAACTTCCGGTCGCCACGGTACTGTCCGGCCATCGCCTTATTCCTCCGGTGGTAATACTCGAGTATACCGAAACGGTGGCCCAAGATTCCAACCTACCTGACCAAACCCTGTCCTGACTCGAGTAGGTCAGTAACCAAGGGCAGGGCCCAATTTCAGTTTAAAATTTACAATATGCACAAGTAATCAAATAACTTGATGAACGGTAAAAATTTATTCTTTTGGTAGGTCGAGTGAAATAAAGTACAAACTCGCCTTAAAATGGTGGACAATTTCATATGAGCAATTACTAGCAACAATTAACACATAAACACGTAAGTAATATTTGATAATTTTATGTGAACATGTAATTTACGGTAATCAATTAATCAAGTACAAAATAATTAAGTAGATAAGAAATCGGTAAGTAATTACGGTAAACGGTTAACGGTAGTAATCACGGTTAATTGGTAGACATTAGTCATTTTAATAGGCCGCCTTTGGCCATTTTTCACTTTTACCACTTAAGACTCGAGGAGATTCAACTCCAATCGACTTATGCAGCTATAGTATAATTAATCATTTAAACACTTCACGTAAATACACAATTCAAGTATTTCATGTCGCGTAATTGAAGTATATGCACTTCAAGTATTTCATGTCGAGTAATTCAAGTAGTCACGTAAACATGCTCTTCAAGCATTTCATATCGAGTAATTCAAGTATACCCTACTTAAATATGCATGAGTGTGGTAAATACTTAATATGTAGCACTTAACACTTGACGATCATAGAATAAGCATGTCATAGACTTATTCAAATTACGTAATTCTATATGGAACACTCACCTATTCAAAACAAGTGAATAAGTACTCAAACAAGTGTTTAGGCGTCCACTTCGAGTTCCTCTTGAAGGTCTCCTTGAGCGCCTGAGCAAATAACCATCAATTATTATACATAATCACTTAGAACCCTTACTTATCAAAGAAGGTTGTACTAGTGTACAATCTAAGAAAAATTTATAAATTGAGTTTTAATTATTTATAATCGAGGCTCGGAAGTGGATTTCAAAAACATAAGAGAAATCTGATTTTCGCATTTGAAATCAAGTGTAAAACGGTCCAGTAATATCGGAGAAAAATTGAGAGTTCGAAACCCTTAATTTCCTTTAAATTCCAAAATTTCAGATTCGGCAAGCAAATTTTTAAAAATCAGATCTCACTCTCTATGAGTCCAAAATTGGAAACTTGGTACCGTTGGAACTACTTACAAAATACTAAAAGTTTGTAGAAGATACTTTTCCATTATTCCAAACCGAAGGTATTCAAAATTTGTCTCAAATTTACTGTTTTGGCTTGCGAGACAGTTTTGGGGTTGGTTTTCATCAAAGTTTGAAAATTCAGCAAAATTCACACAATGTGGAGCAGCCTTTGAAATTTGGAACTCAATTAGAGTTATAAACAAAGTTTGAAACATAATAAGCAGAACAAGAATCGGAGTTTTGAGCACCAATATATAGAAGTTCAAAGTTGCTGAAAAATCGAAACTTTTAGGCAATTTCTAGGTTCAAATCACAAATTTTGGGACTTTGGTTAAGTATTGAAATGGACTCGGAATGGCACCAAATTTGGAAGTATTACACTACCATATAAGGGTTATTCCTCTGTCGAATTTCATGAAAAAATATGTACGAAAAATCAGTTAACAAAGTCATGAAAGTTTCTAAATTTTCAAGGCAAAGCTGCCTTGTGCTACCATTTGCCTTTTCTAAATCATTCGGCTAATGACATATTTTCAAACATGATTCATTTGTATAGACAATGTCTAAGTAACATTTAAGATACATTTTCTTAGGTGATTAACACCAAGAATTTCGAAATAACAAGTCCCATATCAAGATTGGCCATTTGGCTAAGAGAAAAGGAAAAATTTTTCAGATTCAAAGAGCAATTTTGGGACATCATTTTCACTAATTTAAACACTAAACCAAAATTAATTTCATCGAAACATAACAAATCAGTCCATCCAACCACGGTGGGAGTTCATAGATTCCACACACAAAATTTTCATCCAAATAACAACACCCAGATGAAGTTACAAGCTTCATATCAAAGATCCATCCACTAAAACCAAGACTAGAAGATTAGATAATTGCCTCCTAGTTTTTGAGATGAAACCAGAAATTTTGGCCACTAAAAAGCTCCAAGAAACCATGGAAATGAAGCTCCTTACCTGGCTAGAGTTGTTCTTCTAGTATTATGGAAGTTGTGTACAAATTTTGAGGTGAAATGGTTGGATGAATGGAGGTGAAATGAGAAGAACTTTGTTCCTTCTTCTTTGCTTAGTGTGTTCGGCCAGTTTGAAGGAGAAAGGAGAGAGATGGTGCTGATCAAAAGAGGCTTCCTAGAGAAGCTTGGTGGTTGGTGGCCTTTTACACAAAAATCAACTCTTAATGGTTCGCGTACGCGCACGTTTCGTACCTCCATTTTCTCTCGGGTTTGTTTCAATTGTGCACTAAATCTCTAATGCACTTGTATTTATACTATTATTATTCACTTTTAATGGTCTAAAAAAAAAGGCCTTAAATCCCTTAATTGATCGCGCGCGTAAAAACGCGTACTTCTGATTTAAGCGCGATAAAGTGAAATTTCCAAGAAATTCGTATAATAATAGTATAACTAACTATCACTTGAGCATTTAAACATAAAATACCTATTTCAAGGCTAATGTACAAGTCTCTAATTTTTCAAAGTTATTGTACTCTCAAAACGGTTATTGCTTCCAAACACGCAGTCGCTATTTTCACTTAACAAGTTTCCAAAAATTAAATTTTGAAACGAGTCATTTTAAAAATATAATTGAGTTATAGACCCACGTAATTAGGTCTAAAGAGCTTAGAAAATAATATTCGGAATAAATGGCCAAGTAAATAATTAAATAAACTAGAAATAGGAAATTAAATAAGTAAATTTTGCGAGTCCTCACAACTTTCCCTCCTTAAAAGGAATTTTGTTCTCGAAATTCATACCTTCCGTAATTTCAGATAACCCTGAACTTTGTTGTGTGATCATTTCATATGTTCTTGCAGATGCCACTGGTCGGTTTTCTCTTCCATTGACTTGTCGAGAGTTAGTTCTATTTCCTTGTTGAGTGGTAGTCTCTCGGGGATATCTCCTTGGACAGTCGTGAACTTTATGGTTGGTACTCCCACATCCCATACATTTCCGTCCTTTCAGCCAACAGTTTTCTTTGTTATGGTTTGTCCTTCCACAATATCCACAGGTCGAACGAGACATTGTGACTTGACTTGCTTGTGAGGTTTCTTTTGATCGTATTTGTCCGACTGGAGTTTCTTGTGACATAGTTCCTTTTGGTTCCTTCATCATGAGTGGCACAGGGAGTGATAGTCTTATCCCATCATCTCCTTTTCTAACTTTGGGTGGTGGTCCAATTTCTCTGGATCTATTATCGGATACATCTCTTTCCTTCGCTTGAAAGGCTCTCAGTTGGAATTTTATACTTTCTACCCTTTGCGCTTTCTCGAGAGCGTCACTAAATGTTTCAATCTGTGCTGCGGCAAGGGCATCTTGGATTTCTAAATTTAATCTCTAGATAAACCGTTTTATTCTCTTCCGTTCAGTAGCCATCAACTCTGAAGCATATGTAGATAACTTTGTGAAGCGTGTTTCGTACTCAGCCACATTTAAAGTTTCTTGACGAATCCTTATAAAATCGTCTTCTCTCTTCTCTTGAACAAGTGGAGGAAGAAATTTCTCATTAAATTCTCGTACAAAGTTTATCCAAATTTTTGGAATTTGATCTATTTTCCACTTATTTTCTATAACATTTCACTAGGTTCGGACCGTTCCTTCAAGTTGAAATACAGTAAAAGTGACTTGTCTTTCCTCTGTGTAATTCAAGACATCGAATATATTCCTTATATTCTCTAACCAATTCTCATCCACTTCTGGATTAGACCCTCCAGAAAATTTGGGCGAAAAAAATTTCTGAAACCGTTCCAAAACTCGATCCTCTCTTATCTCTTGGTTTTCACATTGGTTTCCTTGTCCAACCCCTTGACCTTGTTGAGCTACTAAGAGCTCTAGTATATCCGTCATGCGAGTTAAAACTACTCCCATTTGGTTATTTCCTCTCCCAGCACTTGGCTCGACATTTTGATCAATATTAGACTCATTATCTACTCTTTGATTTCAGGGTTATCTAGGTTGACGTCCCTTTCGTTGTCCTCTAGTTTCCATGTTCACAACTAATCTATACGCATATGTATAAATCTCACACTAAACTATAATTGAACTATGCACATATACCAGTAACAACTTTTAAAGAAAAGAAAATCACTTACACAAATAACATTATCACTATGCAAGTAAACACAAACTAGAACTCATTAAATCATGACACAAGTTTTAGTCAAGTAAAATTCATACCAAGTCAAAGTCAATAAACAAAAGTAAACAATTGATTATCAAAAGTACATTCATTTTCAGGGCACAAACTCTTAAGTTCTACTCCTATCGTCCCACTACGAAAGATCACAAGTAGTATCTCACTAGATTAATTGGAACTAGATGATTTCCGTTCCCTAACATGTTCAACTTTAACCCCAATACAAGGATTTTTTTTAGGCCAGGATCTTCTTCACCTCTCGCTCTTAATTATTGTGCCATCTTAATCAAACGATTATCGGTTTCTTATAACTATTCACGTGAAATATCGATTCATTCTTATTTCTCATAAATGGAGATTTCAAGTCCTTAGCATTTTCCCCAACTCCCAAGTACTCAAGTACAAGAATCCGAAATAAGGTAATTCACAACTCGAGCCGGCCAGTCCCTAGAGTAAATCACCACATTCGAGATTTCTACCCAACATACATATCAAATTTCTTCCAATGATCAAGATAAAGGTTTTACAACATATCACATTCATGATTCACAGTTTACATTTCTAAAAGAGTACTTAAGTCTTTACTCAATCACATAGTAAGGACCATAACACCACTTGGTTCAAACTCACCCCACGCAGAAACCACACGAAACAGTTTTGATTTTCATCCATACAAGCGGTTACTTAACTTTCAAACCAATCCTATAGTCTGGTATCCTAAACTTTTAAGTATAGGACACACTACAAAGATCTGAATCCTAAACTCTGATACCAACTGTGATGCCCCCACTTCTCCATAAGGCGAACCAAAGGGTATCCGCGAAACGTCTGCCCAACTCTCGCCAAAACTCACTATAATTCACAATTCAAAAGTTCGGAATACTTCAATAATACTTCAAATAATTTCAATACATAATAAAAGTATCCAAAATATCTCACACTTACAATTAATCAGCTCTCAAACTTAATACAATCCAAAAAAATATTTACTACAGCCATCTGCTGTAATACAACTTAAAATTTTCAAAAGAAAACAATCTAATACTATTCACGAGTACTCTTGGTCTCGAACCCTGTTAAGGAAAATAAAATCGTGGAATGAGTTACACAGTCCAGTGAGGTTCCATGACACTCTAGCAGTTCTAATAAATCAAGTAATTGAGCATATCGCATGTATGGTTTAGGGTTGCACGTTGACATATGAACATGAGACAATTATCATTCTACGAGTAATTTGAGCATATCACAAGTATAGCACATTTGCATGAAACGGTTATCATTATGTAAAATAAACATACATTGAAGGATACGGTGTTCCATTGAAACTATTTCGGTCAACTACACCTTATAACTTCCGGTCCCCAAGGTACTGTCTGGCCATCGCTTTATTCCTCCAGTGGTAATACTCGAATATATCAAAACGGTGGCCCCGTGTTCCAACCTACCTGACCGAACCCAGTCCTGACTCGAGTAGGTTAGTAACCAAGGGTAGGGCCCAATTTCAACTTAAAATTTACAACATGCACAAGTAATCAAATAACTTGATGAACGGTAAAAATTTATTCTTTTGGTAGGTCGAGTGAAATAAAGTACACACTCGCCTTAAAATGGTGGACAATTTCATATGAGCAATTACTAGCAACAATTAACACATAAACACGTAAGTAATATTTGATAATTTTATGTGAACATGTAATTTACGGTAATCAAGTAATCAAGTACCAAGTAATTAAGTAGATAATAAATCGGTAAGTAATTACGGTAAACGGTTAACGGTTGACGGTTAACGGTAGTAATCATGGTTAATTGGTAGACATTAGTCATTTTAATAGGCCGCCTTTGGCCGTTTCTCACTTTTACCACTTAAGACTCGAGGAGGTTCACTCCAATCGACTTATGCAGTTATAGTATAATTAATCATTTAAACACTTCACGTAAATACACAATTCAAGTATTTCATGTCGCGTAATTGAAGTATATGCACTTCAAGTATTTCATGTCGAGTAATTCAAGTAGTCACGTAAACATGCTCTTCAAGTATTTCATATCGAGTAATTCAAGTATACCCTACTTAAATATGCATGAGTGTGGTAAATACTTAATATGTAGCACTTAACACTTGACGATCATAGAATAAGCATGTCATAGACTTATTCAAATTACGTAATCCTATATGAAGCACTCACCTATTCAAAACAAGTGAATAAGTACTCAAACAAGTGTTTAGGCGTCCACTTCGAGTTCCTCTTGAAGGTCTCCTTGAGCGCCTGACCAAATAACCATCAATTATTAGACATAATCACTTAGAACCCCTACTTATCAAAGAAGGTTGTACTAGTGTACAATCTAACAAAAATTCATAAATTGAGTTTTAATTATTTATAATCGAGGCTCGGAAGTGAATTTCAAAAACATAAGAGAAATCTGATTTTCGCATTTGAAATCAAGTGTAAAACGGTCTAGCAATATCGGAGAAAAATGGAGAGTTCGAAACCCTTAATTTCCTTTAAGTTCCAAAATTTCAGATTCGGCAAGCAAACTTTGAAAAATCAGATCTCACTCTCTATGAGTCCAAAATTGGAAACTTGGTACCGTTGGAAACTACTTACAAAGTACTAAAAGTTTGTAGAAGATACTTTTCCATGATTCCAAACCGAAGGTATTCAAAATTTGTCTCAAAGTTGCTGTTTTGGCTTGCGAGACAGTTTGGGGATTGGTTTTCGGCAAAGTTTGAAAATTCGGTAAAATTCACACAATGTGAACCAACATCTGAAATTTGGAACTCAATTAGAGTTGTAAACAAAGTTTAAAACATAACAAGCATAACAAGAATCGGAGTTTTGAGCACCAAGATATAGAAGCTCAAAGTTGCTGAAAATCGAAACTTTTAGGCAATTTCTAGGTTCAAATCACAAACTTTGGGACTTTGGTTAAGCATTGTAATAGACTCGGAATGGCACCAAATTTGCCAGTATTACACTAACATATAAGGGTTATTTCTCTGTCGAATTTCATGAAAAAATACGTACGGAAAGTCCGTTAACAAAGTCACGAAAGTTTCTAAATTTTCAAGGCAAAACTGCCTTGTACTGCCATTTCCCTTTTCTATATCATTCGGCTAATGAAATATTTTCAAACATGGTTCATTTGTCTAGAAAATATCTAAGTAACATTCAAGATACATTTTCTTAGGTGATTAACACCAAAAATTTTGAAATAACAAGTCCCAAGTCAAGATTGGCCATTCGGCTAAGAGAAAAGGAAAAGTTTTCTAGATTCGAAGAGTAATTTTGGGACATCATTTGGATATCAAAATGGTCTTAGAATATCACCAAATTTTTCAAAATTAAACCTCCATATGAGGACTACTTCTCTATCAAATTTCATTTAAAAATTCACACGGGAAAGTAGTTAACTAAACCATCAAATTTCAAGAAATTTCCCAAGGCAAAACTGTCTTCTAGCTCTTCTTTCCTTTCTAAATATTGTGTCCAATGCAACCAACCCAAATCTGGTTTATTTGTGAAACAAAGTCCAAGGAATATCTAATATAAAGTTTGGTAGATGTTGGACATTAAAGTTTCCAAAACAACAAGTCCCAAATTGAGCTAGGCCATTTAACTAGCCAAAAGAGGATTTTCAAGCAAAAATCCAGGTCTGTAATTTGGCCATATCTCACTCAATTCAACTTGGAATTGAGCGTAGTTGGTGGCATTGAAAACTTCATTCATAAGGTTACAATTTCTCAGAAGAAATCGTTTTTAAAATCTGTCCACAACTAGTTCATCTTTGAGCATCAAGTTGCAGCTCAAGACGTGGACTCCAGTGAACCAGCGAAATAGGGCAGTCATGTTCAAATGAGTAGTATGGTTCACTCAGGTGGAGTCTGGACATGAATTTTATACCATTAAAAACCTGGGAATGTCTAGTTTCTAGTGCCGCAAACGACACTCGATTTCAACATCGGAGTAAAAAGTTATAGCCAAAACAATAACACTGCTAGAGCAATGGCGGGATTTTGCTGGTTTCCGAAAATACATCATTTGGCCAACTAAATCACATTATTTTTTATGAAACTTTCTACACAACCCGCACAACATATACACATCATAACGAAGTCATTAGAACCACGAAAAATCACTCTAAAGGTCACGGACAACACAGGGGCAGAAATGGAAAATTTCTACCTTCACTCCCCTTTGAGTTTCTATCCGAAATATCACTCATTTTCACTAATTTAAACACTAAATCAACATTAATTTCATCAAAACATAACAAATCAGTCCATCCAACCATGGTAGGAGTTCATAGAGCCCACACACAAAATTTTCATCCAAATAACAACACCCACATGAAGTTACAAGTTTCATATCAAAGATCCATCCACTAAAATCAAGACTAGAAGATTAGATGATTACCTCCTAGTTTTTGAGATGAAACCAGAAATTTTGGCCACTAAAAAGCTCCAAGAAACTGTGGAAATGATGCTCCTCACCTGGCTAGAGTTGTTCTTCTAGTATTATGGAAGTTATATACAAATTTTGAGGTGAAATGGTTGGATGAATGGAGGTGAAATCAGAAGAACTTTGTTCCTTCTTCTTTGCTTAGTGTGTTCGGCCAGCTTGAAGGAGAAAGGAGAGAGATGGTGCTGATCAAAAGAGGCTTCCTAGAGAAGCTTGGTGGTTGGTGGCATTTTACACAAAAGTCAACTCTTAATGGTACGCGTATGCGCATGTTTCGTACCTCCGTTTTCTCTCGGGTTTGTTTCAATTGTGCACTAAACCTCTAATGCACTTGTATTCATACTATTATTATTCACTCTAATGATCTAAAACTAAAGGCCTTAAGTCCCTTAATTGATTGCGCGCATAAAAACGCGTACTTCTGATTTAAGCGCGATAAAGTGAAATCTCCAAGAAATTCTTATAACGATAGTATAACTAACTATCACTTGAGCACTTAAACATAAAATACCTATTTCAAGGCTAATGTACAAGTATCCAATTTTCCAAACTTATTGTATTCTCAAAATGGTTATTGCTTCCAAACGCGCATTCGCTACTCTCACTTAACGAGTTTCCAAAAATTACATTTTGAAACGAGTTACTTTAAAAATATAATTGAGTTATAGACCCATGTAATTAGGTCCAAAGAGTTTAGAAAATAATATTCAGAGTAAATGACCAAATAAATAATTAAATAAGCTAGAAATAGAAAATTAAATAAGTAAATTTTGCGAGTTCTCACACAAGTAAGATATGATTCATTATATTTTCCTTTACAACTCATGAATTTCAGTCTTCTAACATTGTTAACATACTTGTGTGATAGTGATTTTAGTTGTAAGATCAGTACTTATGAGTTTGTAATTAATATCTCCCCAATCGATGTTTTTATATATTAGGCTTGATGTTCAACAAATGTAGCCTAGTAGCATTTGGTTTCCTCTTTTTTTTTTTTTTTGTTCGCAATTAGCCAGTTTGCATGCATTATAGAAGAAAGAAAGGTTCCTATTGAGGCTGAAGTCAAGAACTTGCAATTCAATTGGTATTGCTTCTTTGGCACATGATGTCATCAAATCATTTGATCAAATTTGAATCAATTCCTAATACCAATTTTGGGTACAGAAATGATGCTAAATCAAAAGACTATAAGGATATGGTAATATATCTAACTTATGAGAAAAACTTTGAGTTCAAATCTAATACTAGTGGAAGGGGTTGACGTCAAATTGAAGAAGGTGAAGGATTTCTTGTGAAAAATTACTAGTCAATGTTTATTACCACTTTTGGATATAGTTTTGATTCAAATGATAAGGTGGTTCATTTCTTACGAAAGATTTTGAATGAAGACTCAGCTCTTTGTAGTATCATAGTGACCATTACAACTCTAAATTAAAATTTGTATTCTATTGGTGTGAATATTTATTGCTTTAAACAAAGTATTGAATAAAAAAGTTGTACTAGTTGTATTTGCATCCTATCTTTCCTTTGGCTTTAACAATTTAACAATAGGAATTCTATTAACTATTTCAATTATGCAAAATCACAATACATGAAAAAATTCATTCTTATTAAAAAAAGAAAGAAAGGAAATGCCCAAGTGGCATTGATGCAATTAATTGACATTGATTTATAAATAAACAGAGTTTAATCTCATAGTATAGTAACTATATATTATATTTCCTTCCATCGCTAATTTGCTTGATAAATGCTATAAATAATCAATGACATGTGATCCATATACACAATTAATACAAAAATATTAAGAACTAAATGAACAAATTTTTTATTATTTTGAGGAAGTATTTTTAGAAGGTTTGAACCAATGTTATAGTTCTCATCAATATATTTATTTCTTCTTTCTTTTTGTTAATATAATTTTAATACGAAACTAAATTAACTATAATAATCCATTTTTACATTAAGGCCCTGTTTGATAATCCAATTTACCATTTAAACTTAATGGATTTAGATCTTAATATGTTCAGACGTATTTGATAACTAAAAATAAAGTATCTGAATTAATTAAGTGGCACTGAATTTTCTAGACAAAACTTGCCTTCAAAATTAAGTGATAAGTTAGTTACTTATAACTGAATGTGATATACACTCAAGTGTATTAGATTTAAATTTAATAATTTAATGGATTCAAACTTTAGATTTTAGATTTTAGTTTTATCAAACGTACCCTAAGTTTTTTTTTTTACTTACTATGGCATCACTTGATAGGTCAATAATCTTTTTTGATAGCTCATGTTATTATTTCTTTTCTTAACTTTTTTTTTCATTTTTAGTCATTTAATCAATGATATGTGCATTTCTTCATTTAAATATAGTTTAAACTTACTTTTTGCTTTCTTTAATACTTTTATGAGAAAACACTTTTAATGTTAGAAAAACGTGAATTCCTGCAGTACAAAATTTGAAGTAGGTCAAGTCTAGCATGAAAGTATAGAAAATCTTTTCAAATATGGATATGAGATTACGGTTGATTCCAAAGAAGAATTTTATGAATATATACGTGGTGCTTGCAATGGATAGTCCGCCATTGTAGTAATCAAGCAAGAGAGCATATTAGGTAATTGAATAAGTGATTATAGCATCAATATACTTTATATTCAGTCAAATTTTTGGAATAATCTATTCTATATAACTCACTTTTCACCAAATCTGCAAGTTCTAGATTGGGTTTCAATTATATAATCATTTTGACAACAAAGGTTTAAATTTTTCACAAAAAATGCTATTTGCTTAAATGATTTGTATAGAAGGCACAAGTTTCCTTTACGACTAATAAATTATTTGCTGAATGATTATTTCATGATATCTTCTCTATTGGTGTTGAGCTTGTGTACCTATTGTTGTACGGCAATATTTGTAGAAGTTTAATTGATTCTAATATAGCAGGCAGGAGTATATTTTATTTATTTATCATATGTTTCAATATTTTATATAGAATGGTAAGATATGCATATGTGATTAGGCTTGAAAAGTACTCTGAACACGGTATACAAATGAAGTTATAGTTGAAACTAATGGCTAATCCTCCACATTTGTTTGGCATCAATTTGCGGGACCTATCCCTTGATAATGCTGATGAATTGGCTTTCATTACTAGCATTTTATCAGTACCACCAATACTAGTACATTCCTAGACAAATTTGTAGAGATAGTGAACTCTTCGATCAACAATAGATCTGTGAATTTATAAATAGACATCGGGACATAATATTTGAGAACTTGCATATAGATGTTCCTACATTCTTATATCTTTGTACTTTGTTGATGGAAAGGAATTACTTACAAGCACACTCAACTCGAAACGTGGGAATTCATGTGTCAATGGCTATTGCATTAGTATGTCTTAGTTATGATGAATGACATTGGGTTCTCTGTAAGCACTTTTAGCATTTTCCAAAAACTATTGATCAACATGTGAGATGTTGTCTCATAGCACTAGAATGTTGTGGACAGGATATAATCAAGCTGAAAAATTTCAGCCAAACTTATTCACAAATTCTAAATAGTGCAAAATTTTACTCCTGATCAAAGGTTATTCACTTATTTGAAAAAGTACAAAATTAGTTTAATTGATCAACAGTTATACTTGTCTTATTGGTATAGAACTATGTTAGGGGTAATGTACGGGACTTATATGTTGACCTGGTCCCAAATATAGTTACAAGATAAATTTTGAAATAGGAAAAGAGATTTATCTTTAAAAAAATACTATATATATGTGACCATGATATGAGATTTGTGCTTGTCCGATATTATTAAGAAAGTTTTGCATATGAGGCATGGGACCTGCAAGATACTTTGTTTGCTCCACAATCTATATTTCCTATACTACCAAAGAGTATGTATCTAATTTACTACTTGTCTGAGCTATAATTTTATTTTAAACTTGAAAGTAGGTGTATAATATTTGTATAGGTAAGTATTATATGGTAAACTAAACATATAATAATATTTCCAATTTCATGACACTGTATAGGGCTGTTGGTGGGAGATATGGCAGAATGCAGAGTTAAAGGCCTTTTCAATCATTATCATTTTTCACTTAGAAATGTGATTAAACAAAGTTTTGGTGTGTTAAAAAAATATTTTTCAATACTGACTGGCTCAATGTAGAATTATCTCAAAATAATTATATTATCATCGCTTATTAAGCTCTCCATAATTATATGAGGGACAAATACTGAATGACAAATATTTCATGAACTAGGCTACTATTGAGGCAATAGAAGTGAACTCAACAACCAAGTTGCAAAGCCACAATCATTTGATATGTCACAGATAGTTATTGATAGTTGGAATGACATGCGTCAAGTAATTGCCAATCATATGTTGGAATACCAACATCAGTAGCTAAGATTAACTTGTATTTTGATTTTTGCATTATTGCTAAAAATTTCACCACTAAAAAATGGTTATATGACAATGAAATAAGTCTTTTATTTGTTAGTTGGTTAGTGGTGCTTTCTTTTTTGTCAAGAAATAGTATACATGCTCCTCATATGTACTGATCCTATCTAAGATGTATTATATATCTATTATTTGTGTGTCATGGTAGTTGTTGTTGGCAATTTTTTTAGAACCTTATCGGACCGATCGGTTTGACTGATTGAATCGAGAATCGGTCATAGCAACAGTCCTCTCTAGTACAAAAGCAGGGCATTACTAAAAATTTCTGAAACCAGGCAAACTGCATGAATTATTAAAAAATCATTTGAAATCATAAACTAATGGTTTTTCAAATCTTTTAACATTTCACTTAAGTGAAAAATATTTTAAAAAAAACCTATCTCAACACAAATATATAAACATAGCTCAAAATAGCCGTCGCTCTCCTCTGTTTTCTTTCTTGGCAACATTGGCATTGTTTCTACTTTCAAAACTCAAAGGCTGATAATCTCTGTTTTCTTCCTAATAAGCTAGCTGACATTTCAACATCTTGAAGCAAAGATCATTTTCAGGGAAAAAGTGAGATTAGCTCCTTTTTTTTTCTCTTTTTTATTTTACTTCCTAATTTTGTTTAATTGATTCAAAGGCTCCATGACAATCTAACTATCCAAAACAAGATTTTGCTTTAAGACTCCAATCCATTAGGCTAACATTTTTAGTTGATTAATTGGCTTTCATCTTGGTGAGTTAAAATTTTTCCTGTCCAAGACTTTTTTCTTTATGTTTCTTTTTGTAAAGCTAATTGATGTTTTGCTATTCTTTTTTTTTTTGTCATAATTGATGTTTAAAGCTAATTGATGATGAGCTATTCTTTTTGTAAAGTCAATTAATATGTCATTATTTTTTTTGTAAAGTTTGCTGTTCAATAGTTTTTTCCTAGTTTTCATCTTTATTTTTTGTAATTGATGTTGAACTTTTGTTTGATATTACTGTTATTAGTTCTTTAAACTATTTAGTTAAGGTTTACAAATAAGAACCAGCTAATCATTTGTTTCATTAGCCTTCAGTTTTAGCATATCAACTTCTTTTGAGATAGTGGATAGTATTGACTTCAAAACCTTCACAATTAATAGCGTAAGAGGCCCTAATTCCACTAAAACTTTACCTAATTACCTTGGCTAAGAAATAGTTAATGCATTCTTAGATGACTCAGATGAGGGAAATTACATATATGATAATGGTCCTTATCTAGCCTCATCTTACATAAAAGTTTAGGTATAACAGTCCTTTCAATGGTTTTCCACTATATAAGTGTACAAATTCCCTTTTTTTTTTTGTATGAAAGATTACAAGTTTTCATTTCTTACTCATATTTCAGTATTCCATTTTGCTAACAACTTAAAGACATAAAAGTGTAGTACTCTTTGTGTTTCCCAACTTCTGTTGTAATTGAGACGATTTCTCTGTACAGCGGTATATGCAATTTTAAAGATGGTACACAATTTAAAGAACTAAAAATATTTATACATGTTGATTTTAGATTTACAATTCTTAGTGGTTTAACAGTGAATTTATTTAACTAGTCCTCTATCAACAAGAGATTTACTTAGTAACTAGTTAAAATTTTCAAGTTTATTTAGTAACTAGTTAAAAACTTCAGTTTTTTTTCTTTTTCTCTTAGTACTTTTTAGCTAGCAATTGGTAGTTTATCTATGAAGGTTACTTGAGCCCTTTAAACCAATATTCTCTAATATAAGATTTTTCAAAATAAATTGATTGTTAAGAAATAAAAAAGAACCATGTCCTAATAGCACCTAGAATTGACGAAATAAAAAAACAATAAATATGACTATCCCTATGCAAGACCCATGTTCCTATTAACTCTTCTAAGGTCTGAGGGCTTTAGATGATAGAATATTATCTATGCATTAAATTTAAATTTATTTTTTGGGACTTTTAATGCATCAAGTGTTGCTGAAGCTTTTTTAAAATTTTCTTATCAGTGCACCATATTGAAATAATGAACCAATTATGTCTAAATTAATTATGTTAAGGATAATGGATACTACTACTGATACTTGTAGCAATTCACAATCTTCGACTATGGGAGCCATTAATAGTGAAACATCAGCAAGTGAAAGTCACATGCAAAAGTCAGATATAGCATGGAATCACCGTTCAAAGGGTGTGAATAAGGAAGAAAAGTTCTGACATGTGGATGTTATTTTAAAATAATTACTTTGGTAGCATTAATCGTATAAAGTAGCATTTGGCAGGAGAACAAGGCAGTATTGTTTCATCTCCAAAGGTTGACTTGGCAGTTAGACATGTAATTTTATCATCGATGAAAGAGAAAGAATAGAAATCTAAAGAAAAGAAAGGAGACTTTGCGATAGAAATTTCATTTGGTTAAAATATGCATGCATCAGATGGTGATGAAGTGCAAGAAATTCCTTGTTCTCTGGCCAATGAGATAGGTGCATATACTAAAGGAAATAGAAAAGCAATTGCCCCAGTTGGTAAACATGCTTTCTTTAAAGGGGGCAGGATACTTTTCAACCAACCATCAAGGCTTGTTTGCAAAGGAAAAAAAAATATGGACATGGCTATTGTTCTTTGGATTTATGATGTTTGCATTCCCATAAATGCTGTTAACTCTCCATTTTTCAAAAAATTATTGATCAAATAGCATCAATGGGTCACGGGTATAAAGATTAATCATATTATTATTTGAGAGTTAATTTGTTGTGAAATGTTAAGGTAGATTACTTCATTTTGAAGTGTTTGGACAGAAAAAAGTTGCACTGTAATAGGTGATGGATGGAAACATACAAAACAAAGGTCATTGATACATTTTTTGATTTACTGTCCGAAGGCCATTTCTTTTATTAAATCTATTGATGCATCTGACATTGTAACTGTGACGGCCCCACCTCCCCCTAGGGTGAACCAGAGGGTTCGGCGGGCCGCCTGCCCAACTCTCGCCGGAACTCAGTCGATCACTACAATCCTCAAATATATTACAATAAAAATCTCAAATATACATCACATGGTCCACAAATATACATCCAAGTCTCCAATAATTACATGTCACAAATGCAGCGGAAACTAATCCCAAATATACATAAAATAATTCGAAATCCAAAATTGTACAAAGTTTAGGCCATCCATACACGTGCACAACTACTACAAGTCCTTCCTTCGCCACGAGCCCTGTGGAGGGGAATAAAATAGTTTTTGGGGTGAGCCAAAAGCTCAGCGAGTAACCAGAAAATCATTAATCAACTCGGTTTCATAATAGTTCATTTCAATGATGTCATATAGCAATGATGTCATAAATTAAATGATAAATCCGGAAACAACTACAACATTTGCAAAACAGTAAATATGGATTATCAATAATTCAAGAAACATTTACAATGGAAAGCGATAGTAACATTCATGAAAGGATACATTTATTCTCCTGACATTTCCTCGCTCATTTGGTCATTCATTTCATTTCATTCACCCCGTCCCTGGCTTTTGGCCAAGCTCCACCAACCTACAGAGGTAATACTCGAGTATACCAAACGTTCACCCAAGTTCCTAATCGCCTGACCGAGTCCGCTTCTGGCTCAAGACGACCGGTAACAAGGGGCAATGGCCAGTTCAGCCCAAAAGGCTTACATTCATGCGCAAGTAACATTTCAATCAGAAATTTCACATTTATCGAGGTCGAATGCGATAAAATACACACTCGTCTCGAAAACTCGTTTTGAAAATCATTATAAGCGCTTAACACGTTATCAACCAAAATACAAGTCATGAAGTCAAGAAATATAGCAAACAAGGCACACTCAAATGCCAGCACACATGATATGCAAGAAAACATTTCAAAAGTGACTTTGGAAACAGTTCAAAAGTAAATAATGTAAGAAACGGTTCATAAATCACTTTAGAAGTAGTTTGAGGTCACTCACCTCCATGGCTCAGAAATCATCCATCATATAACATTGCCTTACTCAAATCCAAGTCTTAGATCACAAACTCAAAGCAATCAAACCCTTTAAAACTTCGGACAGCACTTCCCCTAAATTTGCTTACTTTCCCAGCCATCATGGCTTCATTATTTCCTCAGCCAGTTCCAAAGTCACACAAATAAGTTCATCCAATAGCCATTCAGCAAGCTCCAAGTAGTACTAGCACAAGTCAAGCTAGGGAAAAGTCCGGAAATGAAAGTTAATCTCAAAACCAGAAAAACAGTTTTGACGTCATTTTGCGGTAATGGTACCAAAGGCGCTACGATTGTCGGATGAAGGTGAAAGACCCACCGTTTCGAAGCTAAGAGTCAGGGCTACAATATTGCAGAAGGTCACTCAACCCAATTTCGAGTGCAAACAGGTCAAAAAGGCAAGATACTATATCAAAAATGTAAAACAGATTCACCAAAACGTATTCTAGCGGAAACATCATAACTCAGGCTCTACAAGTCCAAATCCAGAAATTCCAAAGGTATATGGTAGCTAATACATCAAGCTACATTTCATCAGAAGACCTCAAAGGCCAAATCGTGCATTTTCATGATAAAAAATGGAAGACTACACGAAAACAAAAATCTGGGCGCGAAACAGGTTTAAAAAACAGTCAAGGGTATTTCGGTCATTTCACATGCTACAGTGTCGGATCAAGCTGAAAATTTACAGGCAACTATTTTATAGCCTTGGATACAACTTTCATGTTTTGGCCAAAATCTAATTCGGTGAGAATAAGGGTGAAAGGTCACGGTCAAATCGAGTGAAAAAGCAACCCTGTTCGCAGCACCCCTTCCCAGACCAGTCTCAGTATTTCCGACTTTTCTCACTCCACACTACTCCAATTGACCTGAAATTTTACAGGCACCTTTAAAACATCAATACCTACAACTTTCATGTTTTAAACCAAGGCCAATTCGGCCTCTAACCATGAGATACAAAATCGGACAGAATTGGGGATATAAAACCCTAACTTTCTCAAATTCCTTCCAAACCCAAAATTGGTTGCAATTACCAATCATTTACACCTACTAGAGTTATTAAACATGATTTCCAACCATCATGGACAGCCACAACATCATGATCAAATTAAATCAGAAAAATCATCAATAAATCAAAAACTTCACCAATTCATCTCAAACCAAGAAATAAACCACAAATTTCAGCACTTTAGCTCCCACTAGGCATAACTTAAGCTTCATTAAGTGTAGGAGGAAGTTCAATCACCACTCACCTTAACAATAGAAGAGAGAGAACAACTAGGCACCTTAACCTTCCAAATAACTCCACCAAGAGCTTCAATCTTCCTTAGCTAGCAAGTTTTATGGAGTGATTTGCAATTTAATCGGTTGGAACTCAAGATTTGAGCAAGAATTGAAGTTGAAGTTGAAGAAACTCTCTCTTGTTCTTTCCTCACCAAAAATTTCGGCCAAGACAATAAAAATGGAAGAAATTGGGTCAAAATTTGGTTTAGTAAAGGTTAAGACAAGTCCAAGTCAAAGTCAAGGTCCAATAGTTAGGTGACAAATGGTCCTCTAGGATTTTAATCTTATCCTTTTGTCTCTCCAAGATTAAACCATCTAAATAACCTCTAATTATCTCTTAGCACCTTGTAAAATAATATCACTTAATACAAAATTCCAACAAGTTGTCAAAAATATAATGTATTTACCGCACTAGTGGGTCCCACGTCCAAAATACGCTTTTAATTTCTCAAAAACTAACCGATACTAGAAAAATCATTTTAAAACTATTTTTGCTCATAAACTTTATCTGGGAAATTTTTCTAATCAAGAAAATGTAGAAAAGGCGGGCGTTAAAAAAAATAAACCCTAGAAAATTAGAAAATTTCCGGGTTCTCAAATTCATTTTTTTTCGAGGCGTCACAATCTCCCCTCCTTAAAAGAATGTCGTCCTCGACATTCCATCTTGTACCAATCAAGTCAAGACATCCCGCAAAAATCTCTCAAGAGTCAATCAAACCCACAGTCCGGCATCCTAAACTTCAAGCCTAGGATACACTACAGAGATCTGAAGCCTAAGCTCTGATACCAACTGTGACGGCCCCACCTCCCCCTAGGGCGAACCAGAGGGTTCGGCGGGCCGCCTGCCCAGCTCTCGCCGGGACTCAGTCGATCGCTACAATCCTCAAATATATTACAATAAAAATCTCAAATATACATCACATGGTCCACAAATATACATCCAAGTCTCCATTAATTACATGTCACAAATGCAGCGGAAACTAATCCCAAATATACATAAAATAATTCCAAATCCAAAATTGTACAAAGTTTAGGCCATCCATACACGTGCACAAGTACTACAAGTCCTTCCTTTGCCACGAGCCCTGTGGAGGGGAATAAAATAGTTTTTGGGGTGAGCCAAAAGCTCAGCGAGTAACCAGAAAATCATTAATCAACTCGGTTTCACAATAGTTCATTTCAATGATGTCATATAGCAATGATGTCATAAATTAAATGATAAATCCGGAAACAACTACATCATTTGCAAAACAGTAAATATGGATTATCAATAATTCAAGAAACATTTACAATGGAAAGCGATAGTAACATTCATGAAAGGATACATTCATTCTCCTGACATTTCCTCGCTCATTTGGTCATTCATTTCATTTCATTCACCCCGTCCCTGGCTTTTGGGCAGGCTCCACCAACCTACATAGGTAATACTCGAGTATACCAAACGTTCACCCAATTTCCTAATCGCCTGACCGAGTCCGCTTCTGGCTCAAGACGACCGGTAACAAGGGGCAATGGCCAGTTCAACCCAAAAGGCTTACATTCATGCGCAAGTAACATTTCAATCAAAAATTTCACATTTATCGAGGTCGAATGCGATAAAGTACACACTCGCCTCGAAAACTCGTTTTGGAAATCATTATAAGCGCTTAACACGTTATCAACCAAAATACAAGTCATGAAATCAAGAAATATAGCAAACAAGGCACATTCAAATGCCAGCACACATGATATGCAAGAAAACATTTCAAAAGTGACTTTGGAAACAGTTCAAAAGTAAATAATGTAAGAAACGGTTCATAAATCACTTTAGAAGTAGTTTGAGGTCACTCACCTCCATGGCTCAGAAATCATCCATCATATAACATTGCCTTGCTCAAATCCAAGTCTTAGATCACAAACTCAAAGCAATCAAACCCTTTAAAACTTCGGACAGCACTTCCCCTAAATTTGTTTACTTTCTCAGCCATCATGGCTTCATTATTTCCTCAGCCAGTTCCAAAGTCACACAAATAAGTTCATCCAATAGCCATTCAGCAAGCTCCAAGTAGTACTAGCACAAGTCAAGTTAGGGAAAAGTCCGGAAATGAAAGTTAAGCTCAAAACCAGAAAAACAGTTTTGACGTCATTTTGCGGTAATGGTACCAAAGGCGCTACGATTGTCGGATGAAGGTGAAAGACCCACCGTTTCGAAGCTAAGAGTCAGGGCTACAATATTGCAGAAGGTCACTCAACCCAATTTCGAGTGCAAACAGGTCAAAAAGGCAAGATACTATATCAAAAATGTAAAACAGATTCACCAAAACGTATTCTAGCGGAAACATCATAACTCAGGCTCTACAAGTCCAAATCCAGAAATTCCAAAGGTATATGGTAGCTAATACATCAAGCTACATTTCATCAGAAGACCTCAAAGGCCAAATCGTGCATTTTCATGATAAAAAATGGAAGACTACACGAAAACAAAAATCTGGGCGCGAAACAGGTTTAAAAAACAGTCAAGGGTATTTCGGTCATTTGACATGCTACAGTGGTCGGATCAAGCTGAAAATTTACAGGCAACTAGTTTATAGCCTTGGATACAACTTTCATGTTTTGGCCAAAATCTAATTCGGTGAGAATAAGGGTGAAAGGTCACGGTCAAATCGAGTGAAAAGGCAACCCTGTTCGCAGCACCCCTTCCCAGACCAGTCTCAGTATTTCCGACTTTTCTCACTCCACACTACTCCAATTGACCTGAAATTTTACACGCACCTTTAAAACATCAATACCTACAACTTTCATGTTTTAAACCAAGGCCAATTCGGTCTCTAACCATGAGATACAAAATCGGACAGAATTGGGGATATAAAACCCTAACTTTCTCAAATTCCTTCCAAACCCAAAATTGGTTGCAATTACCAATCATTTACACCTACTAGAGTTATTAAACATCATTTCCAACCATCATGGACAGCCACAACATTATGATCAAATTAAATCAGAAAAATCATCAATAAATCAAAAACTTCACCAATTCATCTCAAACCAAGAAATAAACCACAAATTTCAGCACTTTAGCTCCCACTAGGCATAACTTAAGCTTCATTAAGTGTAGGAGGAAGTTCAATCACCACTCACCTTAACAATAGAAGAGAGAGAACAACTAGGCACCTTAACTTTCCAAATAACTCCACCAAGAGCTTCAATCTTCCTTAGCTAGCAAGTTTTATGGAGTGATTTGCAATTTAATCGGTTGGAACTCAAGATTTGAGCAAGAATTGAAGTTGAAGTTGAAGAAACTCTCTCTTGTTCTTTCCTCACCAAAAATTTCGGCCAAGACAATAAAAATGGAAGAAATTGGGTCAAAATTTGGTTTAGTAAAGGTTAAGACAAGTCCAAGTCAAAGTCAAGGTCCAATAGTTAGGTGACAAATGGTCCTCTAGGATTTTAATCTTATCCTTTTGTCTCTCCAAGATTAAACCATCTAAATAACCTCTAATTATCTCTTAGCACCTTGTAAAATAATATCACTTAATACAAAATTCCAACAAGTTGTCAAAAATATAATGTATTTACCGCACTAGTGGGTCCCACGTCCAAAATACGCTTTTAATTTCTCAAAAACTAACCGATACTAGAAAAATCATTTTAAAACTATTTTTGCTCATAAACTTTATGTGGGAAATTTTTCTAATCAAGAAAATGTAGAAAAGGCGGGCGTTAAAAAAAATAAACCCTAGAAAATTAGAAAATTTCCGGGTTCTCAAACTCATTTTTTTTCGAGGCGTCACAATCTCCCCTCCTTAAAAGAATGTCGTCCTCGACATTCCATCTTGTACCAATCAAGTCAAGACATCCCGCAAAAATCTCTCAAGAGTCAATCAAACCCACAGTCCGGCATCCTAAACTTCAAGCCTAGGATACACTACAGAGATCTGAAGCCTAAGCTCTGATACCAACTGTGACGGCCCCACCTCCCCCTAGGGCGAACCAGAGGGTTCGGCGGGCCGCCTGCCCAGCTCTCGCCGGGACTCAGTCGATCGCTACAATCCTCAAATATATTACAATAAAAATCTCAAATATACATCACATGGTCCACAAATATACATCCAAGTCTCCATTAATTACATGTCACAAATGCAGCGGAAACTAATCCCAAATATACATAAAATAATTCCAAATCCAAAATTGTACAAAGTTTAGGCCATCCATACACGTGCACAAGTACTACAAGTCCTTCCTTTGCCACGAGCCCTGTGGAGGGGAATAAAATAGTTTTTGGGGTGAGCCAAAAGCTCAGCGAGTAACCAGAAAATCATTAATCAACTCGGTTTCACAATAGTTCATTTCAATGATGTCATATAGCAATGATGTCATAAATTAAATGATAAATCCGGAAACAACTACATCATTTGCAAAACAGTAAATATGGATTATCAATAATTCAAGAAACATTTACAATGGAAAGCGATAGTAACATTCATGAAAGGATACATTCATTCTCCTGACATTTCCTCGCTCATTTGGTCATTCATTTCATTTCATTCACCCCGTCCCTGGCTTTTGGGCAGGCTCCACCAACCTACATAGGTAATACTCGAGTATACCAAACGTTCACCCAATTTCCTAATCGCCTGACCGAGTCCGCTTCTGGCTCAAGACGACCGGTAACAAGGGGCAATGGCCAGTTCAACCCAAAAGGCTTACATTCATGCGCAAGTAACATTTCAATCAAAAATTTCACATTTATCGAGGTCGAATGCGATAAAGTACACACTCGCCTCGAAAACTCGTTTTGGAAATCATTATAAGCGCTTAACACGTTATCAACCAAAATACAAGTCATGAAATCAAGAAATATAGCAAACAAGGCACATTCAAATGCCAGCACACATGATATGCAAGAAAACATTTCAAAAGTGACTTTGGAAACAGTTCAAAAGTAAATAATGTAAGAAACGGTTCATAAATCACTTTAGAAGTAGTTTGAGGTCACTCACCTCCATGGCTCAGAAATCATCCATCATATAACATTGCCTTGCTCAAATCCAAGTTTTAGATCACAAACTCAAAGCAATCAAACCCTTTAAAACTTCGGACAGCACTTCCCCTAAATTTGTTTACTTTCTCAGCCATCATGGCTTCATTATTTCCTCAGCCAGTTCCAAAGTCACACAAATAAGTTCATCCAATAGCCATTCAGCAAGCTCCAAGTAGTACTAGCACAAGTCAAGTTAGGGAAAAGTCCGGAAATGAAAGTTAAGCTCAAAACCAGAAAAACAGTTTTGACGTCATTTTGCGGTAATGGTACCAAAGGCGCTACGATTGTCGGATGAAGGTGAAAGACCCACCGTTTCGAAGCTAAGAGTCAGGGCTACAATATTGCAGAAGGTCACTCAACCCAATTTCGAGTGCAAACAGGTCAAAAAGGCAAGATACTATATCAAAAATGTAAAACAGATTCACCAAAACGTATTCTAGCGGAAACATCATAACTCAGGCTCTACAAGTCCAAATCCAGAAATTCCAAAGGTATATGGTAGCTAATACATCAAGCTACATTTCATCAGAAGACCTCAAAGGCCAAATCGTGCATTTTCATGATAAAAAATGGAAGACTACACGAAAACAAAAATCTGGGCGCGAAACAGGTTTAAAAAACAGTCAAGGGTATTTCGGTCATTTCACATGCTACAGTGGTCGGATCAAGCTGAAAATTTACAGGCAACTAGTTTATAGCCTTGGATACAACTTTCATGTTTTGGCCAAAATCTAATTCGGTGAGAATAAGGGTGAAAGGTCACGGTCAAATCGAGTGAAAAGGCAACCCTGTTCGCAGCACCCCTTCCCAGACCAGTCTCAGTATTTCCGACTTTTCTCACTCCACACTACTCCAATTGACCTGAAATTTTACAGGCACCTTTAAAACATCAATACCTACAACTTTCATGTTTTAAACCAAGGCCAATTCGGCCTCTAACCATGAGATACAAAATCGGACAGAATTGGGGATATAAAACCCTAACTTTCTCAAATTCCTTCCAAACCCAAAATTGGTTGCAATTACCAATCATTTACACCTACTAGAGTTATTAAACATCATTTCCAACCATCATGGACAGCCACAACATCATGATCAAATTAAATCAGAAAAATCATCAATAAATCAAAAACTTCACCAATTCATCTCAAACCAAGAAATAAACCACAAATTTCAGCACTTTAGCTCCCACTAGGCATAACTTAAGCTTCATTAAGTGTAGGAGGAAGTTCAATCACCACTCACCTTAACAATAGAAGAGAGAGAACAACTAGGCACCTTAACCTTCCAAATAACTCCACCAAGAGCTTCAATCTTCCTTAGCTAGCAAGTTTTATGGAGTGATTTGCAATTTAATCGGTTGGAACTCAAGATTTGAGCAAGAATTGAAGTTGAAGTTGAAGAAACTCTCTCTTGTTCTTTCCTCACCAAAAATTTCGGCCAAGACAATAAAAATGGAAGAAATTGGGTCAAAATTTGGTTTAGTAAAGGTTAAGACAAGTCCAAGTCAAAGTCAAGGTCCAATAGTTAGGTGACAAATGGTCCTCTAGGATTTTAATCTTATCCTTTTGTCTCTCCAAGATTAAACCATTTAAGTAACCTCTAATTATCTCCTAGCACCTTGTAAAATAATATCACGTAATACAAAATTCCAACAAGTTGTCAAAAATATAATGTATTTACCGCACTAGCGGGTCCCACGTCCAAAATACGCTTTTAATTTCTCAAAAACTAACCGATACTAGAAAAATCATTTTAAAACTATTTTTGCTCATAAACTTTATGTGGGAAATTTTTCTAATCAAGAAAATGTAGAAAAGGCGGGCGTTAAAAAAAATAAACCCTAGAAAATTAGAAAATTTTCGGGTTCTCAAACTCATTTTTTTTCGGGGCGTCACAATCTCCCCTCCTTAAAAGAATGTCGTCCTCGACATTCCATCTTGTACCAATCAAGTCAAGACATCCCGCAAAAATCTCTCAAGAGTCAATCAAACCCACAGTCCGGCATCCTAAACTTCAAGCCTAGGATACACTACAGAGATCTGAAGCCTAAGCTCTGATACCAACTGTGACGGCCCCACCTCCCCCTAGGGCGAACCAGAGGGTTCGGCGGGCCGCCTGCCCAGCTCTCGCCGGGACTCAGTCGATCACTACAATCCTCAAATATATTACAATAAAAATCTCAAATATACATCACATGGTCCACAAATATACATCCAAGTCTCCAATAATTACATGTCACAAATGCAGCGGAAACTAATCCCAAATATACATAAAATAATTTCAAATCCAAAATTGTACAAAATTTAAGCCATCCATACACGTGCACAAGTACTACAAGTCCTTCCTTCGCCACGAGCCTTGTGGAGGGGAATAAAATAGTTTTTGGGGTGAGCCAAAAGTTCAGCGAGTAACCAGAAAATCATTAATCAACTCGGTTTCACAATAGTTCATTTCAATGATGTCATATAGCAATGATGTCATAAATTAAATGATAAATCCGGAAACAACTACATCATTTGCAAAACAGTAAATATGGATTATCAATAATTTAAGAAACATTTACAATGGAAAGCGATAGTAACATTCATGAAAGGATACATTCATTCTCCTGACATTTCCTCGCTCATTTGGTCATTCATTTCATTTCATTCACCCCGTCCCTGGCTTTTGGCCAGGCTCCACCAACCTACATAGGTAATACTCGAGTATACCAAACGTTCACCCAAGTTCCTAATCGCCTGACCGAGTCCGCTTCTGGCTCAAGACGACCGGTAACAAGGGGTAATGGCCAGTTCAACCCAAAAGGCTTACATTCATGCGCAAGTAACATTTCAATCAAAAATTTCACATTTATCGAGGTCGAATGCGATAAAGTACACACTCGCCTCGAAAACTCGTTTTGGAAATCATTATAAGCGCTTAACACGTTATCAACCAAAATACAAGTCATGAAGTCAAGAAATATAGCAAACAAAGCACACTCAAATGCCAGCACACATGATATGCAAGAAAACATTTCAAAAGTGACTTTGGAAACAGTTCAAAAGTAAATAATGTAAGAAACGGTTCATAAATCACTTTAGAAGTAGTTTGAGGTCACTCACCTCCATGGCTCAGAAATCATCCATCATATAACATTGCCTTGCTCAAATCCAAGTCTTAGATCACAAACTCAAAGCAATCAAACCCTTTAAAACTTCGGACAGCACTTCCCCTAAATTTGCTTACTTTTCCAGCCATCATGGCTTCATTATTTCCTCAGCCAATTCCAAAGTCACACAAATAAGTTCATCCAATAGCCATTCAGCAAGCTCCAAGTAGTACTAGCACAAGACAAGCTAGGGAAAAGTCCGGAAATGAAAGTTAAGCTCAAAACCAGAAAAACAGTTTTGACGTCATTTTGCGGTAATGGTACCAAAGGCGCTACGATTGTCGGATGAAGGTGAAAGACCCACCGTTTCGAAGCTAAGAGTCAGGGCTACAATATTACAGAAGGTCACTCAACCCAATTTCGAGTGTAAACAGGTCAAAAAGGCAAGATACTATATCAAAAATGTAAAACAGATTCACCAAAACGTATTCTAGCGGAAACATCATAACTCAGGCTCTACAAGTCCAAATCCAGAAATTCCAAAGGTATATGGTAGCTAATACATCAAGCTACATTTCATCAGAAGACCTCAAAGGCCAAATCGTGCATTTTCATGATAAAAAATGGAAGACTACACGAAAACAAAAATCTGGGCGCGAAACAGGTTTCAAAAATAGTCAAGGGTATTTCGGTCATTTCACATGCTACAGTGGTCGGATCAAGCTGGAAATTTACAGGTAACTAGTTTATAGCCTTGGATACAACTTTCATGTTTTGGCCAAAATCTAATTCGGTGAGAATAAGGGTGAAAGGTCACGGTCAAATTGAGTGAAAAGGCAACCCTGTTCGCAGCACCCCTTCCCAGACCTGTCTCAGTATTTCCGACTTTTCTCACTCCACACTACTCCAATTGACCTGAAATTTTACAGGTTCCTTTAAAACATCAATACCTACAACTTTCATGTTTTAAGCCAAGGCCAATTCGACCTCTAACCATGAGATACAAAACCGGACAGAATTGGGGATATAAAACCCTAACTTTCTCAAATTCCTTCCAAACCCAAAATTGGTTGCAATTACCAATCATTTACACCTACTAGAGTTATTAAACATCATTTCCAACCATCATGGACAGCCACAACATCGTGATCAAATTAAACCAGAAAAATCATCAATAAATCAAAAACTTCACCAATTCATCTCAAACCAACAAATAAACCACAAATTTCAGCACTTTAGCTCCCACTAGGCATAACTTAAGCTTCATTAAGTGCAGGAGGAAGTTCAATCACCACTCACCTTAACAATAGAAGAGAGAGAACAACTAGGCACCTTAACCTTCCAAATAACTCCACCAAGAGCTTCAATCTTCCTTAGCTAGCAAGTTTTATGGAGTGATTTGCAATTTAATCGGTTGGAACTCAAGATTTGAGTAAGAATTGAAGTTGAAGTTGAAGAAACTCTCTCTTGTTCTTTCCTCACCAAAAATTTCGGCCAAGACAATAAAAATGGAAGAAATTGGGTCAAAATTTGGTTTAGTAAAGGTTAAGACAAGTCCAAGTCAAAGTCAAGGTCCAATAGTTAGGTGACAAATGGTCCTCTAGGATTTTAATCTTATCCTTTTGTCTCTCCAAGATTAAACCATCTAAGTAACCTCTAATTATCTCTTAGCACCTTGTAAAATAATATCACTTAATACAAAATTCCAACAAGTTGTCAAAAATATAATGTATTTACCGCACTAGCGGGTCCCACGTCCAAAATACGCTTTTAATTTCTCAAAAACTAACCGATACTAGAAAATTCATTTTAAAACTATTTTTGCTCATAAACTTTATTTGGGAAATTTTTCTAATCAAGAAAATGTAGAAAAGGCGGGCGTTAAAAAAAATAAACCCTAGAAAATTAGAAAATTTCCGGGTTCTCAAACTCATTTTTTTTCGGGGCGTCACAATCTCCCCTCCTTAAAAGAATGTCGTCCTCGACATTCCATCTTGTACCAATCAAGTCAAGACATCCCGCAAAAATCTCTCAAGAGTCAATCAAACCCACAGTCCGGCATCCTAAACTTCAAGCCTAGGATACACTACAGAGATCTGAAGCCTAAACTCTGATACCAACTGTGACGGCCCCACCTCCCCCTAGGGCGAACCAGAGGGTTCGGCGGGCCGCCTGCCCAACTCTCGCCGGGACTCAGTCGATCACTACAATCCTCAAATATATTACAATAAAAATCTCAAATATACATCACATGGTCCACAAATATACATCCAAGTCTCCAATAATTACATGTCACAAATGCAGCGGAAACTAATCCCAAATATACATAAAATAATTCCAAATCCAAAATTGTACAAAGTTTAGGCCATCCATACACGTGCACAAGTACTACAAGTCCTTCCTTCGCCACGAGCCCTGTGGAGGGGAATAAAATAGTTTTTGGGGTGAGCCAAAAGCTCAGCGAGTAACCAGAAAATCATTAATCAACTCGGTTTCACAATAGTTCATTTCAATAATGTCATATAGCAATGATGTCATAAATTAAATGATAAATCCGGAAACAACTACATCATTTGCAAAACAGTAAATATGGATTATCAATAATTCAAGAAACATTTACAATGGAAAGCGATAGTAACATTTATGAAAGGATACATTCATTCTCCTGACATTTCCTCGCTCATTTGGTCATTCATTTCATTTCATTCACCCCGTCCCTGGCTTTTGGGCAGGTTCCACCAACCTACATAGGTAATACTCGAGTATACCAAACGTTCACCCAAGTTCCTAATCGCCTGACCGAGTCCGCTTCTGGCTCAAGACGACCGGTGACAAGGGGCAATGGCCAGTTCAGCCCAAAAGGCTTACATTCATGCGCAAGTAACATTTCAATCAAAAATTTCACATTTATCGAGGTCGAATGCGATAAAGTACACACTCGCCTCGAAAACTCGTTTTGGAAATCATTATAAGCGCTTAACACGTTATCAACCAAAATACAAGTCATGAAATCAAGAAATATAGCAAACAAGGCACACTCAAATGCCAGCACACATGATATGCAAGAAAACATTTCAAAAGTGACTTTGGAAACAGTTCAAAAGTAAATAATGTAAGAAACGGTTCATAAATCACTTTAGAAGTAGTTTGAGGTCACTCACCTCCATGGCTCAGAAATCATCCATCATATAACATTGCCTTGCTCAAATCCAAGTCTTAGATCACAAACTCAAAGCAATCAAACCCTTTAAAACTTCGGACAGCACTTCCCCTAAATTTGCTTACTTTCCCAGCCATCATGGCTTCATTATTTCCTCAGCCAATTCCAAAGTCACACAAATAAGTTCATCCAATAGCCATTCAGCAAGCTCCAAGTAGTACTAGCACAAGACAAGCTAGGGAAAAGTCCGGAAATGAAAGTTAAGCTCAAAACCAGAAAAACAGTTTTGACGTCATTTTGCGGTAATGGTACCAAAGGCGCTACGATTGTCGGATGAAGGTGAAAGACCCACCGTTTCGAAGCTAAGAGTCAGGGCTACAATATTACAGAAGGTCACTCAACCCAATTTCGAGTGTAAACAGGTCAAAAAGGCAAGATACTATATCAAAAATGTAAAACAGATTCACCAAAACGTATTCTAGCGGAAACATCATAACTCAGGCTCTACAAGTCCAAATCCAGAAATTCCAAAGGTATATGGTAGCTAATACATCAAGCTACATTTCATCAGAAGACCTCAAAGGCCAAATCGTGCATTTTCATGATAAAAAATGGAAGACTACACGAAAACAAAAATCTGGGCGCGAAACAGGTTTAAAAAACAGTCAAGGGTATTTCGGTCATTTCACATGCTACAGTGGTCGGATCAAGCTGAAAATTTACAGGCAACTAGTTTATAGCCTTGGATACAACTTTCATGTTTTGGCCAAAATCTAATTCGGTGAGAATAAGGGTGAAAGGTCACGGTCAAATCGAGTGAAAAGGCAACCCTGTTCGCAGCACCCCTTCCCAGACCAGTCTCAGTATTTCCGACTTTTCTCACTCCACACTACTCCAATTGACCTGAAATTTTACAGGCACCTTTAAAACATCAATACCTACAACTTTCATGTTTTAAACCAAGGCCAATTCGGTCTCTAACCATGGGATACAAAATCGGACAGAATTGGGGATATAAAACCCTAACTTTCTCAAATTCCTTCCAAACCCAAAATTGGTTGCAATTACCAATCATTTACACCTACTAGAGTTATTAAACATCATTTCCAACCATCATGGACAGCCACAACATCATGATCAAATTAAACCAGAAAAATCATCAATAAATCAAAAACTTCACCAATTCATCTCAAACCAAGAAATAAACCACAAATTTCAGCACTTTAGCTCCCACTAGGCATAACTTAAGCTTCATTAAGTGTAGGAGGAAGTTCAATCACCACTCACCTTAACAATAGAAGAGAGAGAACAACTAGGCACCTTAACCTTCCAAATAACTCCACCAAGAGCTTCAATCTTCCTTAGCTAGCAAGTTTTATGGAGTGATTTGCAATTTAATCGGTTGGAACTCAAGATTTGAGCAAGAATTGAAGTTGAAGTTGAAGAAACTCTCTCTTGTTCTTTCCTCACCAAAAATTTCGGCCAAGACAATAAAAATGGAAGAAATTGGGTCAAAATTTGGTTTAGTAAAGGTTAAGACAAGTCCAAGTCAAAGTCAAGGTCCAATAGTTAGGTGACAAATGGTCCTCTAGGATTTTAATCTTATCCTTTTGTCTCTCCAAGATTAAACCATTTAAATAACCTCTAATTATCTCCTAGCACCTTGTAAAATAATATCACGTAATACAAAATTCCAACAAGTTGTCAAAAATATAATGTATTTACCGCACTAGCGGGTCCCACGTCCAAAATACGCTTTTAATTTCTCAAAAACTAACCGATACTAGAAAAATCATTTTAAAACTATTTTTGCTCATAAACTTTATGTGGGAAATTTTTCTAATCAAGAAAATGTAGAAAAGGCGGGCGTTAAAAAAAATAAACCCTAGAAAATTAGAAAATTTTCGGGTTCTCAAACTCATTTTTTTTCGGGGCGTCACAATCTCCCCTCCTTAAAAGAATGTCGTCCTCGACATTCCATCTTGTACCAATCAAGTCAAGACATCCCGCAAAAATCTCTCAAGAGTCAATCAAACCCACAGTCCGGCATCCTAAACTTCAAGCCTAGGATACACTACAGAGATCTGAAGCCTAAGCTCTGATACCAACTGTGACGGCCCCACCTCCCCCTAGGGCGAACCAGAGGGTTCGGCGGGCCGCCTGCCCAGCTCTCGCCGGGACTCAGTCGATCACTACAATCCTCAAATATATTACAATAAAAATCTCAAATATACATCACATGGTCCACAAATATACATCCAAGTCTCCAATAATTACATGTCACAAATGCAGCGGAAACTAATCCCAAATATACATAAAATAATTTCAAATCCAAAATTGTACAAAATTTAAGCCATCCATACACGTGCACAAGTACTACAAGTCCTTCCTTCGTCACGAGCCTTGTGGAGGGGAATAAAATAGTTTTTGGGGTGAGCCAAAAGTTCAGCGAGTAACCAGAAAATCATTAATCAACTCGGTTTCACAATAGTTCATTTCAATGATGTCATATAGCAATGATGTCATAAATTAAATGATAAATCCGGAAACAACTACATCATTTGCAAAACAGTAAATATGGATTATCAATAATTTAAGAAACATTTACAATGGAAAGCGATAGTAACATTCATGAAAGGATACATTCATTCTCCTGACATTTCCTCGCTCATTTGGTCATTCATTTCATTTCATTCACCCCGTCCCTGGCTTTTGGCCAGGCTCCACCAACCTACATAGGTAATACTCGAGTATACCAAACGTTCACCCAAGTTCCTAATCGCCTGACCGAGTCCGCTTCTGGCTCAAGACGACCGGTAACAAGGGGTAATGGCCAGTTCAGCCCAAAAGGCTTACATTCATGCGCAAGTAACATTTCAATCAAAAATTTCACATTTATCGAGGTCGAATGCGATAAAGTACACACTCGCCTCGAAAACTCGTTTTGGAAATCATTATAAGCGCTTAACACGTTATCAACCAAAATACAAGTCATGAAGTCAAGAAATATAGCAAACAAAGCACACTCAAATGCCAGCACACATGATATGCAAGAAAACATTTCAAAAGTGACTTTGGAAACAGTTCAAAAGTAAATAATGTAAGAAACGGTTCATAAATCACTTTAGAAGTAGTTTGAGGTCACTCACCTCCATGGCTCAGAAATCATCCATCATATAACATTGCCTTGCTCAAATCCAAGTCTTAGATCACAAACTCAAAGCAATCAAACCCTTTAAAACTTCGGACAGCACTTCCCCTAAATTTGCTTACTTTCCCAGCCATCATGGCTTCATTATTTCCTCAGCCAATTCCAAAGTCACACAAATAAGTTCATCCAATAGCCATTCAGCAAGCTCCAAGTAGTACTAGCACAAGACAAGCTAGGGAAAAGTCCGGAAATGAAAGTTAAGCTCAAAACCAGAAAAACAGTTTTGACGTCATTTTGCGGTAATGGTACCAAAGGCGCTACGATTGTCGGATGAAGGTGAAAGACCCACCGTTTCGAAGCTAAGAGTCAGGGCTACAATATTACAGAAGGTCAGTCAACCCAATTTCGAGTGTAAACAGGTCAAAAAGGCAAGATACTATATCAAAAATGTAAAACAGATTCACCAAAACGTATTCTAGCGGAAACATCATAACTCAGGCTCTACAAGTCCAAATCCAGAAATTCCAAAGGTATATGGTAGCTAATACATCAAGCTACATTTCATCAGAAGACCTCAAAGGCCAAATCGTGCATTTTCATGATAAAAAATGGAAGACTACACGAAAACAAAAATCTGGGCGCGAAACAGGTTTCAAAAATAGTCAAGGGTATTTCGGTCATTTCACATGCTACAGTGGTCGGATCAAGCTGGAAATTTACAGGTAACTAGTTTATAGCCTTGGATACAACTTTCATGTTTTGGCCAAAATCTAATTCGGTGAGAATAAGGGTGAAAGGTCACGGTCAAATTGAGTGAAAAGGCAACCCTGTTCGCAGCACCCCTTCCCAGACCTGTCTCAGTATTTCCGACTTTTCTCACTCCACACTACTCCAATTGACCTGAAATTTTACAGGTTCCTTTAAAACATCAATACCTACAACTTTCATGTTTTAAGCCAAGGCCAATTCGACCTCTAACCATGAGATACAAAACCGGACAGAATTGGGGATATAAAACCCTAACTTTCTCAAATTCCTTCCAAACCCAAAATTGGTTGCAATTACCAATCATTTACACCTACTAGAGTTATTAAACATCATTTCCAACCATCATGGACAGCCACAACATCGTGATCAAATTAAACCAGAAAAATCATCAATAAATCAAAAACTTCACCAATTCATCTCAAACCAACAAATAAACCACAAATTTCAGCACTTTAGCTCCCACTAGGCATAACTTAAGCTTCATTAAGTGTAGGAGGAAGTTCAATCACCACTCACCTTAACAATAGAAGAGAGAGAACAACTAGGCACCTTAACCTTCCAAATAACTCCACCAAGAGCTTCAATCTTCCTTAGCTAGCAAGTTTTATGGAGTGATTTGCAATTTAATCGGTTGGAACTCAAGATTTGAGCAAGAATTGAAGTTGAAGTTGAAGAAACTCTCTCTTGTTCTTTCCTCACCAAAAATTTCGGCCAAGACAATAAAAATGGAAGAAATTGGGTCAAAATTTGGTTTAGTAAAGGTTAAGACAAGTCCAAGTCAAAGTCAAGGTCCAATAGTTAGGTGACAAATGGTCCTCTAGGATTTTAATCTTATCCTTTTGTCTCTCCAAGATTAAACCATTTAAGTAACCTCTAATTATCTTCTAGCACCTTGTAAAATAATATCACGTAATACAAAATTCCAACAAGTTGTCAAAAATATAATGTATTTACCGCACTAGCGGGTCCCACGTCCAAAATACGCTTTTAATTTCTCAAAAACTAACCGATACTAGAAAAATCATTTTAAAACTATTTTTGCTCATAAACTTTATGTGGGAAATTTTTCTAATCAAGAAAATGTAGAAAAGGCGGGCGTTAAAAAAAATAAACCCTAGAAAATTAGAAAATTTTCGGGTTCTCAAACTCATTTTTTTTCGGGGCGTCACAATCTCCCCTCCTTAAAAGAATGTCGTCCTCGACATTCCATCTTGTACCAATCAAGTCAAGACATCCCGCAAAAATCTCTCAAGAGTCAATCAAACCCACAGTCCGGCATCCTAAACTTCAAGCCTAGGATACACTACAGAGATCTGAAGCCTAAGCTCTGATACCAACTGTGACGGCCCCACCTCCCCCTAGGGCGAACCAGAGGGTTCGGCGGGCCGCCTGCCCAGCTCTCGCCGGGACTCAGTCGATCACTACAATCCTCAAATATATTACAATAAAAATCTCAAATATACATCACATGGTCCACAAATATACATCCAAGTCTCCAATAATTACATGTCACAAATGCAGCGGAAACTAATCCCAAATATACATAAAATAATTTCAAATCCAAAATTGTACAAAATTTAAGCCATCCATACACGTGCACAAGTACTACAAGTCCTTCCTTCGCCACGAGCCTTGTGGAGGGGAATAAAATAGTTTTTGGGGTGAGCCAAAAGTTCAGCGAGTAACCAGAAAATCATTAATCAACTCGGTTTCACAATAGTTCATTTCAATGATGTCATATAGCAATGATGTCATAAATTAAATGATAAATCCGGAAACAACTACATCATTTGCAAAACAGTAAATATGGATTATCAATAATTTAAGAAACATTTACAATGGAAAGCGATAGTAACATTCATGAAAGGATACATTCATTCTCCTGACATTTCCTCGCTCATTTGGTCATTCATTTCATTTCATTCACCCCGTCCCTGGCTTTTGGCCAGGCTCCACCAACCTACATAGGTAATACTCGAGTATACCAAACGTTCACCCAAGTTCCTAATCGCCTGACCGAGTCCGCTTCTGGCTCAAGACGACCGGTAACAAGGGGTAATGGCCAGTTCAACCCAAAAGGCTTACATTCATGCGCAAGTAACATTTCAATCAAAAATTTCACATTTATCGAGGTCGAATGCGATAAAGTACACACTCGCCTCGAAAACTCGTTTTGGAAATCATTATAAGCGCTTAACACGTTATCAACCAAAATACAAGTCATGAAGTCAAGAAATATAGCAAACAAAGCACACTCAAATGCCAGCACACATGATATGCAAGAAAACATTTCAAAAGTGACTTTGGAAACAGTTCAAAAGTAAATAATGTAAGAAACGGTTCATAAATCACTTTAGAAGTAGTTTGAGGTCACTCACCTCCATGGCTCAGAAATCATCCATCATATAACATTGCCTTGCTCAAATCCAAGTCTTAGATCACAAACTCAAAGCAATCAAACCCTTTAAAACTTCGGACAGCACTTCCCCTAAATTTGCTTACTTTCCCAGCCATCATGGCTTCATTATTTCCTCAGCCAATTCCAAAGTCACACAAATAAGTTCATCCAATAGCCATTCAGCAAGCTCCAAGTAGTACTAGCACAAGACAAGCTAGGGAAAAGTCCGGAAATGAAAGTTAAGCTCAAAACCAGAAAAACAGTTTTGACGTCATTTTGCGGTAATGGTACCAAAGGCGCTACGATTGTCGGATGAAGGTGAAAGACCCACCGTTTCGAAGCTAAGAGTCAGGGCTACAATATTACAGAAGGTCACTCAACCCAATTTCGAGTGTAAACAGGTCAAAAAGGCAAGATACTATATCAAAAATGTAAAACAGATTCACCAAAACGTATTCTAGCGGAAACATCATAACTCAGGCTCTACAAGTCCAAATCCAGAAATTCCAAAGGTATATGGTAGCTAATACATCAAGCTACATTTCATCAGAAGACCTCAAAGGCCAAATCGTGCATTTTCATGATAAAAAATGGAAGACTACACGAAAACAAAAATCTGGGCGCGAAACAGGTTTCAAAAATAGTCAAGGGTATTTCGGTCATTTCACATGCTACAGTGGTCGGATCAAGCTGGAAATTTACAGGTAACTAGTTTATAGCCTTGGATACAACTTTCATGTTTTGGCCAAAATCTAATTCGGTGAGAATAAGGGTGAAAGGTCACGGTCAAATTGAGTGAAAAGGCAACCCTGTTCGCAGCACCCCTTCCCAGACCTGTCTCAGTATTTCCGACTTTTCTCACTCCACACTACTCCAATTGACCTGAAATTTTACAGGTTCCTTTAAAACATCAATACCTACAACTTTCATGTTTTAAGCCAAGGCCAATTCGACCTCTAACCATGAGATACAAAACCGGACAGAATTGGGGATATAAAACCCTAACTTTCTCAAATTCCTTCCAAACCCAAAATTGGTTGCAATTACCAATCATTTACACCTACTAGAGTTATTAAACATCATTTCCAACCATCATGGACAGCCACAACATCGTGATCAAATTAAACCAGAAAAATCATCAATAAATCAAAAACTTCACCAATTCATCTCAAACCAACAAATAAACCACAAATTTCAGCACTTTAGCTCCCACTAGGCATAACTTAAGCTTCATTAAGTGTAGGAGGAAGTTCAATCACCACTCACCTTAACAATAGAAGAGAGAGAACAACTAGGCACCTTAACCTTCCAAATAACTCCACCAAGAGCTTCAATCTTCCTTAGCTAGCAAGTTTTATGGAGTGATTTGCAATTTAATCGGTTGGAACTCAAGATTTGAGCAAGAATTGAAGTTGAAGTTGAAGAAACTCTCTCTTGTTCTTTCCTCACCAAAAATTTCGGCCAAGACAATAAAAATGGAAGAAATTGGGTCAAAATTTGGTTTAGTAAAGGTTAAGACAAGTCCAAGTCAAAGTCAAGGTCCAATAGTTAGGTGACAAATGGTCCTCTAGGATTTTAATCTTATCCTTTTGTCTCTCCAAGATTAAACCATTTAAGTAACCTCTAATTATCTCTAGCACCTTGTAAAATAATATCACGTAATACAAAATTCCAACAAGTTGTCAAAAATATAATGTATTTACCGCACTAGCGGGTCCCACGTCCAAAATACGCTTTTAATTTCTCAAAAACTAACCGATACTAGAAAAATCATTTTAAAACTATTTTTGCTCATAAACTTTATGTGGGAAATTTTTCTAATCAAGAAAATGTAGAAAAGGCGGGCGTTAAAAAAAATAAACCCTAGAAAATTAGAAAATTTTCGGGTTCTCAAACTCATTTTTTTTCGGGGCGTCACAATCTCCCCTCCTTAAAAGAATGTCGTCCTCGACATTCCATCTTGTACCAATCAAGTCAAGACATCCCGCAAAAATCTCTCAAGAGTCAATCAAACCCACAGTCCGGCATCCTAAACTTCAAGCCTAGGATACACTACAGAGATCTGAAGCCTAAGCTCTGATACCAACTGTGACGGCCCCACCTCCCCCTAGGGCGAACCAGAGGGTTCGGCGGGCCGCCTGCCCAGCTCTCGCCGGGACTCAGTCGATCACTACAATCCTCAAATATATTACAATAAAAATCTCAAATATACATCACATGGTCCACAAATATACATCCAAGTCTCCAATAATTACATGTCACAAATGCAGCGGAAACTAATCCCAAATATACATAAAATAATTTCAAATCCAAAATTGTACAAAATTTAAGCCATCCATACACGTGCACAAGTACTACAAGTCCTTCCTTCGCCACGAGCCTTGTGGAGGGGAATAAAATAGTTTTTGGGGTGAGCCAAAAGTTCAGCGAGTAACCAGAAAATCATTAATCAACTCGGTTTCACAATAGTTCATTTCAATGATGTCATATAGCAATGATGTCATAAATTAAATGATAAATCCGGAAACAACTACATCATTTGCAAAACAGTAAATATGGATTATCAATAATTTAAGAAACATTTACAATGGAAAGCGATAGTAACATTCATGAAAGGATACATTCATTCTCCTGACATTTCCTCGCTCATTTGGTCATTCATTTCATTTCATTCACCCCGTCCCTGGCTTTTGGCCAGGCTCCACCAACCTACATAGGTAATACTCGAGTATACCAAACGTTCACCCAAGTTCCTAATCGCCTGACCGAGTCCGCTTCTGGCTCAAGACGACCGGTAACAAGGGGTAATGGCCAGTTCAACCCAAAAGGCTTACATTCATGCGCAAGTAACATTTCAATCAAAAATTTCACATTTATCGAGGTCGAATGCGATAAAGTACACACTCGCCTCGAAAACTCGTTTTGGAAATCATTATAAGCGCTTAACACGTTATCAACCAAAATACAAGTCATGAAGTCAAGAAATATAGCAAACAAAGCACACTCAAATGCCAGCACACATGATATGCAAGAAAACATTTCAAAAGTGACTTTGGAAACAGTTCAAAAGTAAATAATGTAAGAAACGGTTCATAAATCACTTTAGAAGTAGTTTGAGGTCACTCACCTCCATGGCTCAGAAATCATCCATCATATAACATTGCCTTGCTCAAATCCAAGTCTTAGATCACAAACTCAAAGCAATCAAACCCTTTAAAACTTCGGACAGCACTTCCCCTAAATTTGCTTACTTTCCCAGCCATCATGGCTTCATTATTTCCTCAGCCAATTCCAAAGTCACACAAATAAGTTCATCCAATAGCCATTCAGCAAGCTCCAAGTAGTACTAGCACAAGACAAGCTAGGGAAAAGTCCGGAAATGAAAGTTAAGCTCAAAACCAGAAAAACAGTTTTGACGTCATTTTGCGGTAATGGTACCAAAGGCGCTACGATTGTCGGATGAAGGTGAAAGACCCACCGTTTCGAAGCTAAGAGTCAGGGCTACAATATTACAGAAGGTCAGTCAACCCAATTTCGAGTGTAAACAGGTCAAAAAGGCAAGATACTATATCAAAAATGTAAAACAGATTCACCAAAACGTATTCTAGCGGAAACATCATAACTCAGGCTCTACAAGTCCAAATCCAGAAATTCCAAAGGTATATGGTAGCTAATACATCAAGCTACATTTCATCAGAAGACCTCAAAGGCCAAATCGTGCATTTTCATGATAAAAAATGGAAGACTACACGAAAACAAAAATCTGGGCGCGAAACAGGTTTCAAAAATAGTCAAGGGTATTTCGGTCATTTCACATGCTACAGTGGTCGGATCAAGCTGGAAATTTACAGGTAACTAGTTTATAGCCTTGGATACAACTTTCATGTTTTGGCCAAAATCTAATTCGGTGAGAATAAGGGTGAAAGGTCACGGTCAAATTGAGTGAAAAGGCAACCCTGTTCGCAGCACCCCTTCCCAGACCTGTCTCAGTATTTCCGACTTTTCTCACTCCACACTACTCCAATTGACCTGAAATTTTACAGGTTCCTTTAAAACATCAATACCTATAACTTTCATGTTTTAAGCCAAGGCCAATTCGACCTCTAACCATGAGATACAAAACCGGACAGAATTGGGGATATAAAACCCTAACTTTCTCAAATTCCTTCCAAACCCAAAATTGGTTGCAATTACCAATCATTTACACCTACTAGAGTTATTAAACATCATTTCCAACCATCATGGACAGCCACAACATCGTGATCAAATTAAACCAGAAAAATCATCAATAAATCAAAAACTTCACCAATTCATCTCAAACCAACAAATAAACCACAAATTTCAGCACTTTAGCTCCCACTAGGCATAACTTAAGCTTCATTAAGTGTAGGAGGAAGTTCAATCACCACTCACCTTAACAATAGAAGAGAGAGAACAACTAGGCACCTTAACCTTCCAAATAACTCCACCAAGAGCTTCAATCTTCCTTAGCTAGCAAGTTTTATGGAGTGATTTGCAATTTAATCGGTTGGAACTCAAGATTTGAGCAAGAATTGAAGTTGAAGTTGAAGAAACTCTCTCTTGTTCTTTCCTCACCAAAAATTTCGGCCAAGACAATAAAAATGGAAGAAATTGGGTCAAAATTTGGTTTAGTAAAGGTTAAGACAAGTCCAAGTCAAAGTCAAGGTCCAATAGTTAGGTGACAAATGGTCCTCTAGGATTTTAATCTTATCCTTTTGTCTCTCCAAGATTAAACCATTTAAGTAACCTCTAATTATCTTCTAGCACCTTGTAAAATAATATCACGTAATACAAAATTCCAACAAGTTGTCAAAAATATAATGTATTTACCGCACTAGCGGGTCCCACGTCCAAAATACGCTTTTAATTTCTCAAAAACTAACCGATACTAGAAAAATCATTTTAAAACTATTTTTGCTCATAAACTTTATGTGGGAAATTTTTCTAATCAAGAAAATGTAGAAAAGGCGGGCGTTAAAAAAAATAAACCCTAGAAAATTAGAAAATTTTCGGGTTCTCAAACTCATTTTTTTTCGGGGCGTCACAATCTCCCCTCCTTAAAAGAATGTCGTCCTCGACATTCCATCTTGTACCAATCAAGTCAAGACATCCCGCAAAAATCTCTCAAGAGTCAATCAAACCCACAGTCCGGCATCCTAAACTTCAAGCCTAGGATACACTACAGAGATCTGAAGCCTAAGCTCTGATACCAACTGTGACGGCCCCACCTCCCCCTAGGGCGAACCAGAGGGTTCGGCGGGCCGCCTGCCCAGCTCTCGCCGGGACTCAGTCGATCACTACAATCCTCAAATATATTACAATAAAAATCTCAAATATACATCACATGGTCCACAAATATACATCCAAGTCTCCAATAATTACATGTCACAAATGCAGCGGAAACTAATCCCAAATATACATAAAATAATTTCAAATCCAAAATTGTACAAAATTTAAGCCATCCATACACGTGCACAAGTACTACAAGTCCTTCCTTCGCCACGAGCCTTGTGGAGGGGAATAAAATAGTTTTTGGGGTGAGCCAAAAGTTCAGCGAGTAACCAGAAAATCATTAATCAACTCGGTTTCACAATAGTTCATTTCAATGATGTCATATAGCAATGATGTCATAAATTAAATGATAAATCCGGAAACAACTACATCATTTGCAAAACAGTAAATATGGATTATCAATAATTTAAGAAACATTTACAATGGAAAGCGATAGTAACATTCATGAAAGGATACATTCATTCTCCTGACATTTCCTCGCTCATTTGGTCATTCATTTCATTTCATTCACCCCGTCCCTGGCTTTTGGCCAGGCTCCACCAACCTACATAGGTAATACTCGAGTATACCAAACGTTCACCCAAGTTCCTAATCGCCTGACCGAGTCCGCTTCTGGCTCAAGACGACCGGTAACAAGGGGTAATGGCCAGTTCAACCCAAAAGGCTTACATTCATGCGCAAGTAACATTTCAATCAAAAATTTCACATTTATCGAGGTCGAATGCGATAAAGTACACACTCGCCTCGAAAACTCGTTTTGGAAATCATTATAAGCGCTTAACACGTTATCAACCAAAATACAAGTCATGAAGTCAAGAAATATAGCAAACAAAGCACACTCAAATGCCAGCACACATGATATGCAAGAAAACATTTCAAAAGTGACTTTGGAAACAGTTCAAAAGTAAATAATGTAAGAAACGGTTCATAAATCACTTTAGAAGTAGTTTGAGGTCACTCACCTCCATGGCTCAGAAATCATCCATCATATAACATTGCCTTGCTCAAATCCAAGTCTTAGATCACAAACTCAAAGCAATCAAACCCTTTAAAACTTCGGACAGCACTTCCCCTAAATTTGCTTACTTTCCCAGCCATCATGGCTTCATTATTTCCTCAGCCAATTCCAAAGTCACACAAATAAGTTCATCCAATAGCCATTCAGCAAGCTCCAAGTAGTACTAGCACAAGACAAGCTAGGGAAAAGTCCGGAAATGAAAGTTAAGCTCAAAACCAGAAAAACAGTTTTGACGTCATTTTGCGGTAATGGTACCAAAGGCGCTACGATTGTCGGATGAAGGTGAAAGACCCACCGTTTCGAAGCTAAGAGTCAGGGCTACAATATTACAGAAGGTCACTCAACCCAATTTCGAGTGTAAACAGGTCAAAAAGGCAAGATACTATATCAAAAATGTAAAACAGATTCACCAAAACGTATTCTAGCGGAAACATCATAACTCAGGCTCTACAAGTCCAAATCCAGAAATTCCAAAGGTATATGGTAGCTAATACATCAAGCTACATTTCATCAGAAGACCTCAAAGGCCAAATCGTGCATTTTCATGATAAAAAATGGAAGACTACACGAAAACAAAAATCTGGGCGCGAAACAGGTTTCAAAAATAGTCAAGGGTATTTCGGTCATTTCACATGCTACAGTGGTCGGATCAAGCTGGAAATTTACAGGTAACTAGTTTATAGCCTTGGATACAACTTTCATGTTTTGGCCAAAATCTAATTCGGTGAGAATAAGGGTGAAAGGTCACGGTCAAATTGAGTGAAAAGGCAACCCTGTTCGCAGCACCCCTTCCCAGACCTGTCTCAGTATTTCCGACTTTTCTCACTCCACACTACTCCAATTGACCTGAAATTTTACAGGTTCCTTTAAAACATCAATACCTACAACTTTCATGTTTTAAGCCAAGGCCAATTCGACCTCTAACCATGAGATACAAAACCGGACAGAATTGGGGATATAAAACCCTAACTTTCTCAAATTCCTTCCAAACCCAAAATTGGTTGCAATTACCAATCATTTACACCTACTAGAGTTATTAAACATCATTTCCAACCATCATGGACAGCCACAACATCGTGATCAAATTAAACCAGAAAAATCATCAATAAATCAAAAACTTCACCAATTCATCTCAAACCAACAAATAAACCACAAATTTCAGCACTTTAGCTCCCACTAGGCATAACTTAAGCTTCATTAAGTGTAGGAGGAAGTTCAATCACCACTCACCTTAACAATAGAAGAGAGAGAACAACTAGGCACCTTAACCTTCCAAATAACTCCACCAAGAGCTTCAATCTTCCTTAGCTAGCAAGTTTTATGGAGTGATTTGCAATTTAATCGGTTGGAACTCAAGATTTGAGCAAGAATTGAAGTTGAAGTTGAAGAAACTCTCTCTTGTTCTTTCCTCACCAAAAATTTCGGCCAAGACAATAAAAATGGAAGAAATTGGGTCAAAATTTGGTTTAGTAAAGGTTAAGACAAGTCCAAGTCAAAGTCAAGGTCCAATAGTTAGGTGACAAATGGTCCTCTAGGATTTTAATCTTATCCTTTTGTCTCTCCAAGATTAAACCATTTAAGTAACCTCTAATTATCTCTTAGCACCTTGTAAAATAATATCACTTAATACAAAATTCCAACAAGTTGTCAAAAATATAATGTATTTACCGCACTAGCGGGTCCCACGTCCAAAATACGCTTTTAATTTCTCAAAAACTAACCGATACTAGAAAAATCATTTTAAAACTATTTTTGCTCATAAACTTTATCTGGGAAATTTTTCTAATCAAGAAAATGTAGAAAAGGCGGGCGTTAAAAAAAATAAACCCTAGAAAATTAGAAAATTTCCGGGTTCTCAAACTCATTTTTTTTCGGGGCGTCACAATCTCCCCTCCTTAAAAGAATGTCGTCCTCGACATTCCATCTTGTATCAATCAAGTCAAGACATCCCGCAAAAATCTCTCAAGAGTCAATCAAACCCACAGTCCGGCATCCTAAACTTCAAGCCTAGGATACACTACAGAGATCTGAAGCCTAAACTCTGATACCAACTGTGACGGCCCCACCTCCCCCTAGGGCGAACAAGAGGGTTCGGCGGGCCGCCTGCCCAACTCTCGCCGGGACTCAGTCGATCACTACAATCCTCAAATATATTACAATAAAAATCTCAAATATACATCACATGGTCCACAAATATACATCCAAGTCTCCAATAATTACATGTCACAAATGCAGCGGAAACTAATCCCAAATATACATAAAATAATTCCAAATCCAAAATTGTACAAAGTTTAGGCCATCCATACACGTGCACAAGTACTACAAGTCCTTCTTTCGCCACGAGCCCTGTGGAGGGGAATAAAATAGTTTTTGGGGTGAGCCAAAAGCTCAGCGAGTAACCAGAAAATCATTAATCAACTCGGTTTCACAATAGTTCATTTCAATAATGTCATATAGCAATGATGTCATAAATTAAATGATAAATCCGGAAACAACTACATCATTTGCAAAACAGTAAATATGGATTATCAATAATTCAAGAAACATTTACAATGGAAAGCGATAGTAACATTTATGAAAGGATACATTCATTCTCCTGACATTTCCTCGCTCATTTGGTCATTCATTTCATTTCATTCACCCCGTCCCTGGCTTTTGGGCAGGCTCCACCAACCTACATAGGTAATACTCGAGTATACCAAACGTTCACCCAAGTTCCTAATCGCCTGACCGAGTCCGCTTCTGGCTCAAGACGACCGGTAACAAGGGGCAATGGCCAGTTCAGCCCAAAAGGCTTACATTCATGCGCAAGTAACATTTCAATCAAAAATTTCACATTTATCGAGGTCGAATGCGATAAAGTACACACTCGCCTCGAAAACTCGTTTTGGAAATCATTATAAGCGCTTAACACGTTATCAACCAAAATACAAGTCATGAAATCAAGAAATATAGCAAACAAGGCACACTCAAATGCCAGCACACATGATATGCAAGAAAACATTTCAAAAGTGACTTTGGAAACAGTTCAAAAGTAAATAATGTAAGAAACGGTTCATAAATCACTTTAGAAGTAGTTTGAGGTCACTCACCTCCATGGCTCAGAAATCATCCATCATATAACATTGCCTTGCTCAAATCCAAGTCTTAGATCACAAACTCAAAGCAATCAAACCCTTTAAAACTTCGGACAGCACTTCCCCTAAATTTGCTTACTTTCTCAGCCATCATGGCTTCATTATTTCCTCAGCCAGTTCCAAAGTCACACAAATAAGTTCATCCAATAGCCATTCAGCAAGCTTCAAGTAGTATTAGCACAAGTCAAGCTAGGAAAAAGTCCGGAAATGAAAGTTAAGCTCAAAACCAGAAAAACAGTTTTGACGTCATTTTGCGGTAATGGTACCAAAGGCGCTACGATTGTCGGATGAAGGTGAAAGACCCACCGTTTCGAAGCTAAGAGTCAGGGCTACAATATTACAGAAGGTCACTCAACCCAATTTCGAGTGTAAACAGGTCAAAAAGGCAAGATACTATATCAAAAATGTAAAACAGATTCACCAAAACGTATTCTAGCGGAAACATCATAACTCAGGCTCTACAAGTCCAAATCCAGAAATTCCAAAGGTATATGGTAGCTAATACATCAAGCTACATTTCATCAGAAGACCTCAAAGGCCAAATCGTGCATTTTCATGATAAAAAATGGAAGACTACACGAAAACAAAAATCTGGGCGCGAAACAGGTTTCAAAAACAGTCAAGGGTATTTCGGTCATTTCACATGCTACAGTGGTCGGATCAAGATGAAAATTTACAGGTAACTAGTTTATAGCCTTGGCTACAACTTTCATGTTTTGGCCAAAATCTAATTCGGTGAGAATAAGGGCGAAAGGTCACGGTCAAATTGAGTGAAAAGGCAACCCTGTTCGCAGCACCCCTTCCCAGACCTGTCTCAGTATTTCCGACTTTTCTCACTCCACACTACTCCAATTGACCTGAAATTTTACAGGTACCTTTAAAACATCAATACCTACAACTTTCATGTTTTAAGACAAGGCCAATTCGACCTCTAACCGTGAGATACAAAACCGGACAGAATTGGGAATATAAAACCCTAACTTTCTCAAATTCCTTCCAAACCCAAAATTGGTTGCAATTACCAATCATTTACACCTACTAGAGTTATTAAACATCATTTCCAACCATCATGGACAGCCTCAACATCATGATCAAATTAAACCAGAAAAATCATCAATAAATCAAAAACTTCACCAATTCATCTCAAACCAAGAAATAAACCACAAATTTCAGCACTTTAGCTCCCACTAGGCATAACTTAAGCTTCATTAAGTGTAGGAGGAAGTTCAATCACCACTCACCTTAACAATAGAAGAGAGAGAATAACTAAGCACCTTAACCTTCCAAATAACTCCACCAAGAGCTTCAATCTTCCTTAGCTAGCAAGTTTTATGGAGTGATTTTGCAATTTAATCGGTTGGAACTCAAGATTTGAGCAAGAATTGAAGTTGAAGTTGAAGAAACTCTCTCTTGTTCTTTACTCACCAAAAATTTCGGCCAAGACAATAAAAATGGAAGAAATTGGGTCAAAATTTGGTTTAGTAAAGGTTAAGACAAGTCCAAGTCAAAGTCAAGGTCCAATAGTTAGGTGACAAATGGTCCTCTAGGATTTTAATCTTATCCTTTTGTCTTTCCAAGATTAAACCATCTAAGTAACCTCTAATTATCTCTTAGCACCTTGTAAAATAATATCACTTAATACAAAATTCCAACAAGTTGTCAAAAATATAATGCATTTACCGCACTAGCGGGTCCCACGTCCAAAATACGCTTTTAATTTCTCAAAAACTAACCGATACTAGAAAAATCATTTTAAAACTATTTTTGCTCATAAACTTTATCTGGGAAATTTTTCTAATCAAGAAAATGTAGAAAAGGCGGGCGTTAAAAAAAATAAACCCTAGAAAATTAGAAAATTTCCGGGTTCTCAAACTCATTTTTTTTCGGGGCGTCACAGTAACAAATGGAGAAAACTTGTGTAATTCATTTGTTGAAATTGTTGAGATGGTTGTCCAAATAATGTGGTGCATTTAGTTACTGATAATGCCAGTAACTCTAAGGCTGCTAGAGCTTTGCTAAATGAAAGATATTCAAATATTTATTGGTTATCATTAAGCTTCTTCAAAATCTCTGGCGGTAGGTTAGTTAGAAAGTGTCCTCCCAATTTGTATTTAAAGTTAATGATGAAAGTTTCAAGGGTATTTTTTAAAATTACAAGAGCAAATATCATGGTCTACAACAACCAATCAGAAAGATTTGAAAGATTTTTATATGATGGGAAATGTTGGTGTGTATTGATTCAAAAGAAAAGAGTTTCATGCTCCATTTTTAAGTTATCAAACAAAGATGACGTTGATAAGGTGCCTAATTTAACAATGGGTGATTTGCGTGGAACTAATTTTTTATTTCAAATTTATAGTACTGTAAAAAGATAATGTTGATTGTACCTTCGGTGGGTATTTTTAGAATCGGCATCATGCCTGGGATGTCTGAGATGATAAGTGGTAGGTTGGTCAGAAGGTGTCCTCCCGATCTGTATTAAAAGTTAACGATGGAAGTTTCAAGAATATTTTTTGAAATTACAAGAATAAATATTGTGGTCTAAAACAACCAATCAAAAATATTTGAAAAATTTTTACATGACAGGGAATGTTGGCGTGTATTGATTCAAAAGAAAAGAGTTTCATGTTCCATTTTTGAAATATCAAACAAATATGACTTTGATAAGGTGGCTAATTTAACAATGGATGATTTGCGTGGAGCCAATTTTTTACTTCAAATTTATGGTACTGTAAAAAGATAAGGTTGACTGTACTTTCAGTGGATATTTTTGGAATCAATATCATGCCTCATATGATGTAAATGGTTTGTTTTGAAAGAGGCGTCTGAGGTGATAAGAGGTATCATATCGTGCTTTGGAAAACTTGTCAAGGTGAAATTTACCACAGTGATGTAATAGGTATCAAAATTTTTGTGATTGGGGAAAAAGTGAAATTATTGTTGGCTAAATTTGATTACAGAAATATGGACAAAAAGAGTGGAAAAGCCATATATTACTTGATACGAGCTGTCTGTATCAAATGTTCAACAACACAGTACTATGACCTCATCCTACACATTTAGTTGCGGAGTATAAGCCATTTTGTAATGAGAAAGATTTACTGCACCAAAAACACTATTATCATCCTTTCCTCTTAAGGCATGAAGAGTGTCAGAAAATTTTTTTACGTATTTGTTCAAGGATGAGAGATAGACTAAAGCATTCAAAAATCTAACAATGGGTGATTTGCATGAGACTAATTTTTTACTTCAAATTTATAGTACTGTAAAAAGATAAAGTTGATTGTACCTTCGGTGGGTATTTTTGGAATCAGCATCATGCCTCACATGATATAAAGGGTTTGGTTTGACGAAGGTGTCTGAGATGATAAGGGGTAGGTTGGTGAGAAAGTGTCTTCCCGATCTGTATTTAATGTTAAAAATGAAAGTTTCAAGGATACTTTTTGAAATTACAAGAGAAAATATTATGATCTACAACAACCAATCAAAAGTATTTGAAAAATTTTTACATGATGGGGAATGTTGGTTTGTATTGATTCAAAATAAAAGAGTTTTATGTTCAATTTTTGAAATATCAAACAAATATGACTTTGATAAGATGGCTAATTTAACAATGGGTGATTTGCATGGAGCTAATTTTTTATTTCAAATTTATGGTACTGTAAAAAAATAAGGTTGACTGTACTTTCGGTGGATATTTCTGGAATCAGTATCATGCATCATATGATGTTTTGAAGGAGGCGTCTGAGGTGATAAGGGGTATCATATCGTGTTTTCGAGAACTTGTCAAGGTGAAAATTTACCACGGTGATGTAATAGGTAACAAAATTTTTGTGGTTAGGGAAAAAGTAAAATTATTGTTGGCTAAATTTGATTATAGAAACATGGATAAAAAAGGTGAAAAAGCCATAGATTACTTGATACGAGCTGTTTGCATCAAATGTTCAACAACACACTACTACGACCTCCTCCTAAACTTTTAGCTACGGAGTATAAGCTATTTTATAATGTGAAAGATTTACTACACCCAAAACTCTATTATCATCCTTTCCTCTTGATGCATGAAGAGTGTCTGAAAATTTTCATACGTGTTTGTTCAAGGATGGCAGATAGACTAAAGCATTCAAAAATCTAACAATGGGTGATTTGCGTGGAATTAATTTTTTACTTCAAATTTATAGTAGTGTAAAAAAATAAAGTAGATTGTACCTGTAGACACCAAATTTTTTATTTTTAGCTTTATTTGTTTAATTAATTTAATTTTAGCTTTATTTGTTTCAATTTTAGGTTTTGTATTTTTATTTTATTTTATTATTTATTTTGTCTTCGGGTCTCTTATTTTTGTTTGATTTAAGGTTAAAAGCATATTTTTTACATACTAAATTTCAGAAAAAAAAAAGAAAATCATCAATCAGAAAAATCCTTTAGCGTTTTATCTTTTATTCCTGGTTTTGCTCATTTTATTTGATTTTAGTTAAAATGTTATTTTCATTTTTCTTAAGTTATTATAAAAAAAGGAGAAAAAAGGAAAAAAACCACGCATGCAGCGGAATTACAGAATCACGAAGAATACCATTTTCCACGGTTTTTAATGCTTTTCTTTTTTTCCAAACCTTCAGCCACCTCATCCCCTTGGATTCTTATTAAAAACCTTCTGGAACAATAGCCATCGGATGGCCAAGGTAGAGGCATTGAGCTGGGGTGGTTTGTGACCATCCAGATGAGGGTTAAGAGAGATTCATGATGATATAAAAGGAAAAGAAAGGAACAGCGTGAGGGGGTTAGGGTGGATAAGGTTGGCGGCTGAGGAACACAGGAGTTTTTAAGGGACGGCTAATGAGGCAAGAGAGTTGGCGGCTAGGGTATTAGAAAAGAAACCAGAGAGGGGAGTTTGGTGACGGCTGAGGGTTGAAGGAAAGTGAGAGAAAACCGAGAGAGAGTTGAGAAAAGAAAAAGAGTGAGCGAGAGGGAGTGTGTGTGTGATGAAGCCAAAAGAAAACAGCAAAGGAAGAAAAACGGAGAGGAGAGCAGAAGAGCAAAGGAGGAAGACGAAATCTGGTGTTGTCTCCTCGGCGAGTCAAGAAATTATTGGAGCTGCTAACCCCTCACGAGAAGCTGTGATCACTTCATCACGCCATCATCAGTCTCAAATCTTCACCGAGAGAAAGAGCACGAGCACTGTAAGTTAGTCTTGTCCTTTAAACTTCAGTATATCTTCACGCGCAGATGCTTGAAGCTGTTGAAGCATGTATTCAGTATCTTTGCCTATGGAATGTCTACTATTTTATTGTTTACTTTTTCCTTCCTTCTTGTTTCATGTTCACTATGAATCTGTGGCTTTGTTTGTGAGTAAAAAGGCTAAGTCTTTTGGCTGCCATAGCTATGTCTTGAATTCATGTGATTGAGAGCTTGTGAACCAAAAAGCCATCAGCTTTTTCGTTTTTTTTTCCTCCATGAAAATGAATAGGTGGGAGCCGTGGGTTGTGAGTTTGTTGTCATGGTTGGGCTTTAAAATGTTTTCTCGAAGTTTTGAGTTAGTGGTCAGTGGAGTAGATGTTCATAATCACTTTGCATTGCTGCTGAACTTTGTTTGGGATTAGGAGATCCTGTTCCATTACCTTGCTGCATTTCATGTTCATGAGCCCTGTTGAATCTTCCCTCTCCCCATTGTCCTAAATTCTTGCGCTTTATGTTTGTATAAGTTAGAACTTGTAATGGGTCATTCTTAGTTGAATATGTTGGAACTCTTGTCAGGAATCGTCGCATTTTCAAGTTACATTTAGGCCCATGTTCTTCATCTTCTTTTTAAATCAAAAATTCATTTTTCAATTAAAAAATTGAATTAAAAGCCATTTTTCTAAACTCGTCTTTTATTTTTATTAAAAAATGGGGCGCGACAGTACCTTCGGTGGATGTTTCTAGAATCAGCATCATCCCTCAAATGAGGTAAAGCATTTATTTTGAAGAAGGTGTCTGGAATGATAGGGAGTAGGTTGGTTAGAAAGTGTCCTCCCGATCTGTATTTGAAGTTAACGATGGAAGTTTCTAAGATATTTTTTGAAATTACAAGAGAAAATATTATGGTCTACAACAACCAATAAAAAATATTTGAAAAATTTTACATGATGGGGAATGTTGGCGTGTATTGATTCAAAATAAAAGAGTTTCATGTCCCATTTTTAAAATATCAAACGAATAAGACTTTGATAAAGTGGCTAAATTAACAACGGATGATTTGTGTGGAACTAATTTTTTACTTCAAATTTATGGTACTGTAAAAAAATAAGATTGACTTACTTTCGGTGGATATTTCTGGAATCAGCATCATGCCTCACATGATGTTTTGAAGGAGGCGTCTGAGGTAATAAGGGGTATCATATCGTGTTTTCGAGAACTTGTGTGAGAACCTCGAAAAAATGACTGCATACATATATACATCTAGGCATATTGCATTGGCATTCTTGATTATTAAATAAATTCTAGCTTTATTTCTACTTGTTATTAACTAAGTACGTGAAAACAATTCTCAGGTTACAAATAATATAATTGTGCCAAAATATTAAATTACTTGGTTTTGTTAAGTTAATTTAACATCCCTTGAGGTAGATTATTTTATAGTCTTAATATAAATTCTTTGAATTCCGATAGCTAATCTTAAGCGTTAATAATGATTAAGTGTTAACGGGAACCTTAGCATCAAGACGAAGTCGATATATTTTAGACAAAACCATTACAAGTACACTTAGTATACTTAGGACGTAAAAGTCTCAAAAATTGAATATTTACGAGGTTAGTATAATAGTAGGCATTCAAATTACATTCGGGGTAAATTTTGGAATTAGATTAGGATTGAGGACTTAAGTGGAAATTCGGAAGAAATGTGAAAAGACCAAATTGGCCCTCCACCATCTCGGATTTACCATGCAACCACCAAAGCTTCATTGGCCAACTTTAAAACACAAACATTTTCATCTCTGCCGGATTGCATTTCATTCTCCACTCACACACTCCATCTCTTTCATCCGCGATTTATCTCTCCATTTCAACAACTCCAACACCCTACAACACCATTGCATTTCACTCCATTCCCTGCCTTGGTATCATCGACGAGAGGAAACCAGAGAGAGAGCTGTGCGAGTTACGAACCTTGAACTGTCCGAGAGAGGGTGAGAGCAAGAGATAACCGTGCGAGCTTCATTACTTCCTCCATCACCACCGAGAGCTGCCATTCCATTCTTCACCCTCAACCAGCCGTGATCAATTCAACCACAACCACCACAGCTGCAACCACTGAACTCAGATCAACCATCCTCGCGTGCGTGAGCAAAGCCGAGAGGCGAGGGAAAAAAAATTCAGCTTTCTGGTCGCGTGAGTGAGCTCCATTTGAGGTAATTTCTGAACTGAAATTAGCTGATTATAGGCAAATGAGGTCAGCTATGGACTTGCATGTGATGCTTGTGCGTCCGGATGTTGAATTGCAACATAGGAAAATCTGATGTGAAGAAAAATGGGTTGGCCGAGAGATTTAATTGGATAATGCAGCTAAAATTTGTTCGATCGTGATAATCTGAGCTTAGATAGGTGATTAGCTAACTAGAAACTAGATGATTATGCTATGCATGAGGTTAATCAGTTCGGATTAAGCAAGAAAAAAAAATGAAACAAAAATTTGCTGCATGCAAGTCATCCGAAAATAGTTGACCAAATTCTGGAATTGTGGATGAATGTTGCTGATGTCCGAACCTGTTTTGGACTAGAACTGATAGTAACTCCACTAATTAGTCATGCATGTTAGTTTTGAGTACATAATACAATGATTCAGCCGAGGAAAATTTGGATTGATGACTGATTAAGTGCTGGAAAATTTCTATGATATCCGAGGGAGTGAAGCCAGAATTTCAGCTTGTTCCTGGAATTCTCTTTGGAGAATAATGTTTAGAAACGTCTGAAATATGTCTGTTTTAGGTCTTATAAGATATCTAGATGTGAAACTCTTGAAATGTTGGTAGATTTGGCCGGAAATGTTGAACTAAGCTGCTGGAATTTTTCCCAGTGTAGCCGAGTGAAGAAGAAAAGAATTTTTCCAGATTTCTTTTGCGAATTTTGGGTTCTAAAATTATGTTATAAGCTGTAAAATTCATATTGTTGATTAAGATACTCCGTAGCATAATAATTACCATCTGCATGATAAGCTGGGAGTGAGAAAGATGAAGAAATTGTGGAGGAAGTTTCTCTTATAAAACTGCCAAATTGTTAGACAAAATGTGTGTTATGTGTTTGGTGTTTTAGGCAAGTAAAAAAAAAATGGAAACTTTGGCAAAAAAAGGTTGAAGTCATATTGCTAGAAATTTGGTTAATGGCCAAATGAGAAAGGATCTGAAATTCTTATATTGTTTCGGAAATGTTCATGATAATTGGCTGCAACCTTGAGTAAGATATTGTATAATATCGTGTACATGTTATTGAAATTTAATATTTGAATTTTTGGTTGATTCGTGGTAGTAAAGTAATTGTTTAACGCCAAGAGCTAATGATTGATGAAGCCTTGGTCATTTGAGTAATTTTTACAAGAATGAGAACCTTGATGGAATTGTTTGATGCCTTGGACTTATTTTGTTCAATTTTGATTAGAAATGAACCTGTTGAAATCTAGGGTTAATGATTGACGAAACCCTAGTGAAATGGATGCTTGAAATATGATTTTGCTATATTGACAAATTGGAGTATAAAATTGAAATGAATTTGGAATCGTGAAGTCCATTTTGGTTCTTGGAATTTGAGCACTCTTAAACTAAGCTTTGTTGAAATATTTTACCTTAGTATCGAACTATAAAATTTGATATAGTACGATAATGTTAAAATTAGGGTGTCGGGATTTAAAAAAAAAAAAAAAAAACCTTGCCAACTAGTTATTTCTTTCTTTGGCTTAAACTAGCCTTATTATTTTTAGAAAATGATTACACTAGTCTTTAAACTTTAGATTTGTTTAAAAAAAAAAATTTGTCCCAACTAGTTACTTTAGAGAAACTTGTCAAAAAAAAATATATATATATATATATATATATAAACGAGATTGGGATAATTTTAAAGGAAAGACGTATGAAACTTGCTCGGCAAGAAACCATACGAAATAATTCCACTACTTTTACTAGTTTTAACTTTAAGTGAATTGTCGTTTTGTCTTGAGAAGATAAACTAGTTATACATACAAATAATCTCTCCTACGTAAACCTAGAACTGGTATAGCCAAACTTATAGTTTTAAAACTTGGTATTTTAGGGTTTAACGAGGACGTGGACTTCAATTCCCAGCTTGACCTTTGAACTTCACTCTTGGTGAGTGTCCCTGCTTGTGCTATGCTCTTTTTGTTAAGATGCTTTATTGACTTGATATGTGATAATTGGAAAGTGGTTTTCTGATCCATCGAAATGGGCAGTGTGTACTTTACCGCACTAGCTCTTTCGAGTGGTGACTTGTTTGAAATATTTTCTTGAAATATCCTGTTTGCACTTGCTAAGCACTGAGTAGGGGAATGTACTACACCTGAGGGTGGGAGGGCCTCTTATCCTATCTCAAGTGCTAACACCTTGGAATACTAGCTAAGTACTGAGTAGGGAAATGTACCACACCCGAGAGTAGGAGGGTCTCTTATCCTAACTCAAGTACCCAATCACTAGGCAGGGGAATGTATCACACCTTAGGGTGGGAGGGCCTCTTATCCTGACCTGGTAATCACTTGTTGAGACATAACGTCGTTGGGTGAATTTCTCGACTAATCTATAAAAAGGTATACTCGAGTAATACCGAACTACTTGTTAGAAGAACGGGGCCCGGTGGGAGTAAGTTGGTCGGAGTAAGAAAAAATAAAAAGATCTACATGGACCTTAGATAGTGAAAGTTGACGGAGGGTCAACTACGGAGAATTTTGATCAAGCTCGTGGGGAAAGGCTCCTGAGAGCCCTGTATCCTATATTGTGCTATTATACGCTTTCCTAATTGTTTACTTTGGCCGAAGTTAATACTTGCTATTTATTTTATGTGATTACATGTTTTGGGGCACAACTGAGCTTTAGCTCACCCCACGTTATTTGTTTTCCTTGACAGGTCCTGGCATTTGAGAGATCTGAAATCTATTTATACTTTTTATGAATGTAGTTTGAATTAAACAATGTATCTTTTGTCTTGGGTTGCCACTTGAAGTTAGAAAAGTGCAAACCCTAAATTTTGGCTTGTATAAATGTATTTGAATTTTATGGTTTCACTTCGTGGTTTGTAATGTAATTGTAGTTATGTGTTAAACTGGTTGGAGATGTACTTGAGAATGAATGTTCAGATGCCAATGGCCATGTTATCTCTGAAGTTAATGTGTTTCTAGTATTCTGGAAGTTTAAAGGATTGGCTTGTTCGGTTGTCGAATTTTGTCTTGATTTAAATTATACGTCGGAAGGGTTTAGTTAGTTTTCTTACGTGAGTCCTGGCGAGAGTTAGGCAGGCGACCCGCCAACCCTCTGGTTCGCCTTAGGGAGAAGTGGGGCTGCCACAACTTGTCAAGGTGAAAATTTACCACGGTGATGCAGTAGGTAACAAAATTTTTGTAGTTGGGGGAAAAGTGAAATTATTGTTGGCTAAATTTGATTACAGAAATATGGATCAAAAAGAGTGAAAAAACGATTGATTACTTGATACGAGCTGTATGCATCAAATATTCAACAACACACTACTATGACCTCCTCCTAGACTTTTAGCTACGAAGTATAAGCTATTTTGTAATGTGAAAGATTTACAACACCCAAAACTCTATTATCATCCTTTCCTTTTTGATGCATGAAGAGTGTCAGGAAATTTTCATACGAGTTTGTTCAAGGATGGCAGATAAACTAAAGCATTCAAAAATCTAATAATGGGTGATTTGCGTGGAACTAATTTTTTACTTCAAATTTATAGTACTGTAAAAAGATAATGTTGATTGTACCTTCGGTGGATATTTCTGGAATCAGCATCATGCCTCAAATGATGTAAATAATTTATTTTAAAGGAGGTGTCTGGAATGATAAGGAGTAGGTTGGTTAGAAAGTGTCCTTCCGATCTGTATTTTAAGTTAACGATGGAAGTTTCTAGGATTTTTTTTGAAATTACAAGAGAAAATATTATGGTCTACAACAATCAATAAAAAATATTTGAAAAATTTTACATGATGGGGAATATTGGTGTGTATTGATTCAAAAGAAAAGAGTTTCATGTTCCATTTTTGAAACATCAAACGAATATGACTTTGATAATGTGGCTAAATTAATAATGGATGATTTGCGTGGAACTAATTTTTTACTTCAAATTTATGGTACTGTAAAAAGATAAGATTGACTGTACTTTCGGTGGATATTTCTGAAATCAGCATCATGCCTCACATGATGTAAAGGTTTTGTTTTGAAGGAGGTGTCTGATGTGATAAGGGGTATCATATCGTGCTTTGGATAACTTGTCAAGGTGAAAACTTACCATGGTGATGTAATAGATAACAAAATTTTTGTGGTTGGAGAAAAAGTGAAATTATTGTTGGGTAAATTTGATTACAGAAACATGAATAAAAAAGAGTGGGAAAGCCATAGATTACTTGATACGAGCTGTCTGCATCAAATGTTCAACAACACACTACTATGACCTCTTTCTAGACTTTTAGCTGCGGAGTATAAGTTATTTGTAATGTGAAAGATTTACTGCACCCAAAACTCTATTATCATCCTTTCCTTTTGATGCATGAAGAGTATCTGAAAATTTTTTTATGTGTTTGTTCAAGGATGAGAGATAGACTAAAGCATTAAAAAATCTAACAATGGGTGATTTGCGGGGGACTAAATTTTTTATTTCAAATTTACAGTACTGTAAAAAGATAAGGTTGATTGTACCTTCAGTGGGCATTTCTAGAATTAGCATCATGCCTCACATGATATAAAGGGTTTGGTTTGAAAAAGGTGTCTGAGATGATAAGGGGTAGATTGGTGAGAAAGCGTCTTCCCGATCTGTATTTGAAGTTAACAATGAAAGTTTCAAGGATACTTTTTAAAATTACAAGAGAAAATATTATGGTCCACAACAACCAATCAAAAGTATTTGAAAAATTTTTACATGATGGGGAGTGTTGGTGTGTATTGATTCAAAAGAAAAGAGTTTCATGTTCCATTTTTTAAATATCAAACAAATATGACTTTGATAAGGTGGCTAAATTAACAATGGATTATTTGCGTGAAACTAATTTTTACTTCAAATTTATGGTACTGTAAAAAGATAAGGTTGACTGTACTTTCAGTGAATATTTCTGGAATCAGCATCATGCCTCACATGATGTAAAGGTTTTGTTTCGAACGAGGCGTCTGAGGTGATAAGGGGTATCATATCGTACTTTGGAGAACTTGTCAAGGTGAAAATTTACCACGGTGATGTAATAGGTATCAAAATTTTTGTGATTGGGGAAAAAGTGAAATTATTGTTGACTAAATTTGATTATAGAAACATGGATAAAAAAGAGTGAAAAAGCCATAGATTACTTGATACGAGCTATCTGCATCAAATGTTCAACAACACACTCTCCTCGACTTTTAACTGCGTAATATATGCTATTTTGTAATGTGAAAGATTTACTACACCCAAAACTCTATTATCATCTTTTCCTCTTGATGCATGAAGAGTGTCAAGAAATTTTCATACGTGTTTGTTCAAAGATGGCAGATAGACTAAAGCATTCAAAAATCTAACAATGGGTGATTTGCATGGAACTAATTTTTTACTTCAAATTTATGGTACTGTAAAAGGATAAGGTTGATTGTACCTTCAGTGGGTATTTCTGGAATCAGCATCATGCCTCAAATGACGTAAAGGATTTATTTTAAAGGAGGTGTCTAGAATGATAAGGAATAGGTTGGTTAGAAAGTGTCCGCCCGATCTGTATTTTAAGTTAACGATGGAAGTTTCAAAGATATTTTTTGAAATTACAAGAGAAAATATTATGGTCTACAACAACCAATAAAAAATATTTAAAAATTTTACATGATGAGGAATGCTGGTGTGTATTGATTCAAAGGAAAAGAGTTTCATGTTCCATTTTTGAAATATCAAACGAATATGACTTTGATAAGGTGGCTAAATTAACAATGGATGATTTGCATGGAACTAATTTTTTAATTCAAATTTATGGTACTGTAAAAAGATAAGATTGATTGTACTTTCAGTGGATATTTCTGGAATCAGCATCATGCCTCGCATGATGTAAAGGTTTTGTTTTAAAGGAGGCGTCTGAGATGATAAGGGATATCATATCGTGCTTTGGAGAACTTGTCAAGGTGAAAATTTACCACAGTGATGTAATAGATAACAAAATTTTAGTGGTTGGGGAAAAAGTGAAATTATTGTTGTGTAAATTTGATTACAGAAACATGGATAAAAAAAAATGGAAAAGCCATAAATTACTTGATACGAGCTGTCTGCATCAAATGCTCTACAACACACTACTACGACCTCCTCCTAGACTTTTAACTGCGTAATATATGCTATTTTGTAATGTGAAAGATTTACTACACCCAAAACTCTATTATCATCCTTTCCTCTTGATGCATGAAGAGTATCAGAAAATTTTCATACGTGTTTATTCAATGACGGCAGATAGACTAAAGCATTCAATAATCTAACAATGGGTGATTTGCGTAGAACTAATTTTTTTATTTCAAATTTATAGTACTGTAAAAAGATAAGGTTGATTGTACCTTCGGTGGGTATTTCTGGAATCAGCATCATGCCTCAAATGATATAAATGATTTATTTTAAAGGAGGTGTCTGGAATGATAAGGAATAGATTGGTTAGAAAGTGTCCTCCCGATATGTATTTTAAGTTAACGATGGAAGTTTTAAGGATATTTTTTGAAATTACAAGAGAAAATATTATGGTCTACAACAACCAATAAAAAATATTTGAAAAATTTTACATGATGGGGAATGTTGGTTTCTATTGATTCAAAAGAAAAGAGTTTCATGTTCCATTTTTGAAATATCAAACGAATATGACTTTGATAAGGTGGCTAAATTAACAATGGATGATTTGCATGGAACTAATTTTTTACTTCAAATTTATGGTACTGTAAAAAGATAAGGTTGACTGTACTTTCGGTGGATATTTCTGGAATCAGCATCATGCCTCACATGATGTAAATGTTTTGTTTTAAAGGAGGCGTCTGTGGTGATAAGGGGTATCATATCGTGCTTTAGAGAATTTGTCAAGGTGAAAATTTACCACGCTGATGTATTAGGTAACAAAATTTTTGTGATTGGGGGAAAAGTGAAATTATTGTTGGCTAAATTTGATTACAGAAATATGGATAAAAAAGAGTAGAAAAGCCATAGATTACTTGATACGAGTTGTCTGCATCAAATGTTCAACAACACATTACTACGACCTCCTCCTAGATTTTTAACTGCTTAATATATGCTATTAATGTGAAAGATTTACTACATCCAAAACTCTATTATCATCCTTTCCTCTTGATGTATGAAGAGTGTCAGAAAATTTTTATACGTGTTTATTCAAGTATGAAAGATAGACTAAAGCATTCAAAAATCTAACAATGGGTGATTTGCGAGGGACTAAATTTTTTATTTCAAATTTATAGTACTGTAAAAAGATAAGGTTGATTGGACCTTCGGTGGGTATTTCTGGAATCAGCATCATACCTCACATGATATAATGGGTTTGGTTTGAAGAAGGTGTCTGAGATGATAAGGGGTAGGTTGGTGTGAAAGTGTCTTCCCGATCTGTATTTAAATTTAATGATGGAAGTTTCAAGGATATTTTTTGAAATTACAAGAATAAATATTGTGGTCTAAATCAACCAATCAAAAATATTTGAAAAATTTTTACATGATGGGGAATGTTAGTGTGTATTGATTCAAAAGAAAAGAGTTTCATATTCCGTATTTGAAATATCAAACAAGTATGACTTTGCTAAGGTGGCTAATTTAACAATGGGTGATGTGCGTGGAGCTAATTTTTTAATTCAAATTTATGATACTGTAAAAAGATAAGGTTGACTGTACTTTCGGTGGATATTTCTAGAATCAGTATCATGCCTCACATGATGTTTTGAAGAAGGTGTCTAAGGTGATAAGGGATATCATATCGTATTTTTGAGAACTTGTCAAGGTGAAATTTACCACGATAATGTAATAGATAACAAAATTTTTGTGGTTGGGGGAAAAGTGAAATTATTATTGGCTAAATTTGATTTCAGAAAGATGGATAAAAAAGAGTGGAAAAACCATAGATTACTTGATACGAGCTGTCTGCATCAAATGTTCAACAACACACTACTACGACCTCCTCCTAGACTTTTAGCTACGGAGTATAAGTTATTTTGTAATGTGAAAGATTTACTGCACCAAAAACTCTATTATCATCCTTTCCTCTTGATGCATGAAGAGTGTCAGGAAATTTTCATATGTGTTTGTCCAAGGATGAGAGATAGACTAAAGCATTCAAAAATCAATATTGGACATTGGACATGTAGAATCCGACAAGCTAACCAACCTATTTGTATTGTTGTGCTTAATTATCCTGCCATTGAGCGGCAAAGAAAAGTGACGAAACTACAAAACTAACTAAGTTTGGCAAGTCCACCACCAGTGATTGGCTCACACGATTACAACGATGACTTTTGTCCTATATAGATTTTTTTAAAAATTTTAGTGCTCATATTGAAAATCCTGACACACTCAATAATTATTGGCAGCTAATAAGAAACTTTAATTCAAATTCGTCATTTTGCCTGAAAGAGATATAGCTTTGGCAAGTAATTTAGAGGGTAATTATCTCATGAGAATTTACAACAATGCTATTTTTGAAGACTTAAAGTTTTGAAACCTGACTTAAAAGTTATATTTTATGAATCTTACTCTTGCATTCTAGCAAGTTAAGCTCTTTCATGTCTTCTGCGAGACAAATAGATGGGTTAGCTAAGTTATGGACAAATTGGATTAAAATTTTATAATTTTTGAAAAATTGTCCTTGCTATATATTTTTTGCACTAGATGAAAACTTGAGAGGAGAAATTTGTTTTCCTTATACTACCGAGTGCTAAAGTAATCTAGAAATATCATTGATCTTCATTCCCTATTTGCTTGTCTTTAGTTAGTTTTTTGAGGATGTCATATCAACAACTGCTAAATCGATTGATGTAATTGTGTCAATTAAGCTGTAAACATCCGAACTTGGCATAGGGTAAATGAATGTAATGTAATGGTCCTTTTACTTTTTTTCGAAAAAAATATTTATTAGTCACTATGTATTGCACACTATATCAATTTAATTTTGAAAGATATTGGTGAAATGAGCGACATAAAAGTTCTAGTGTCTCTTGCTTTAATAGTGACTTTTTTTTAATCTATAATCGCCAGTTCATATTGAATTGATTAAGAAAGATTGTAGGGTGGGAAAAAATTATCCATTCAGGTGAAACTCGATTTGCAACTACCTTTATTGCATTGAAAAGTTTGCATGATCATAAGGATAGTTTCCAATCTTTGGCTACAAGTGGAACAAAAAATTTTTGAGAATTGAAAATGGGAAAGAGGTGAAGCAAATTATTTTGGATGAAAGATTTTGGAATAATTATTTGATTATGGTGTGAATAATGGGTCCACTTATTCGTTTATTACTTATTTGTGGAATTGATGAAAGGCTTTCATTAGGTCATGTTTATGAAAATATGTTTAGAGCAATAAATGACTTCAAAAATCTGTTTAAAAATAAATATTTGTTATACAAGCCTTATATTAATATCATCAATGATAGATGGGATAGGGTGTTGAGCAAAAAAATTTACATGCTGCAATTTATTATTTGAATCCTACTTTTCAGTATGATAGTCCTACATTTTTCACACATCCAAAGATTATAAATGGGTTGTTAGATTATATTGAAACAAAAGTGAATTAGTATGATTTTGCAAAATTATCACAAGAGATTGGAATATATCGAAAATGGCAAGGAAGTTTTGGACGAAAACTTGCTATTCTTACTTGCAAGTCGGATTGTCCAAATAATTTATATTTTTTCTGACATTTATAATTTATGAATTTATTCTTTACGTTATCTAATATTTTAATGTGATAATGATAGAGAATTGGTGGAAGTTAGACTATATGATTGTGATGCTCCAAATTTGCAAAAGTTTGCAATTAGAATTTTAAGTCAGACAGTTTCTTCTTCTAGATATGAACACAATTGGAGTATTTTTGAGCTCATTCACATTGAAAAATAAATAGAATGGAGCATCAAAGACTCTATGATCTTGTTTATGTGTACTAAAATTTGCGCTTGCAATATTAGTATAATTAGTTTCTCTTTGTCTTTGATTTTTTTAATGTACTACTAAATTTATAACAAGTGTATTATTTTATAGGAACGATCAACAAAAGAGATTTTATGATCCCATTAATTATGAATTTGTAGACAAAATGAAATTTTGGGTCGTAAGAGAAAAAAATGGTAATTTTGATTATGATGAATTAGAGAAAAAACTTGAAGAATTTCCTAATGATGATTTCCAATCTCAAGGTTGGTTTGACAGGTGTCGAGTTTGTATAATAATAAATATCTAATAGATATTCTAAAAAGGAAAACGATAAAATAAAGTAGTTTCTTAATATGAACAAAATAGCCAAAGATTAATCATCTGGAGAAAGGAATTTGATCTCAGCAACTTTTGATTTGGAGTTGGAAACTACCATACTGTGAAAATCACGAACATCCCGATGTTTTACTGCATATAAATCTTTCAAAAATTACCTATTTAGCTACTTCTTGTACCACGCTCCTGTAATTAACACAACTTACCAAAGATAAGTAATATCCACCAACTAATGCAATATTTGGTCAAAATTAAGGAAAAATATTCATAAATTTACTAACAAAATATACCTTGTCATGGTTCTAAATTAAAATACATAATTTTTACTTGTAACATGAGATGCTAAAAGTGTAAAATTGAGTTTTAAATTTTTCTGTAAGTATTGATTAGTACACATTTGTTGTATCATTTATTTATTCAGATGATGAAAATGAAGTTGAGAAAGATATTGATTTGGAAGCATTTCAACGCAAACGCCTTTTGGATGGTGGGGATGATAATGATTGGTGATAGAAACATTTTAATTTTTAACTGGAAATGATTAGTAGCATTTAAATTTTTAGGTGTTTAGTTGTATTCTATTCTCTTTGAAGTTTTTTATTTTTTTAATTAGTTATTTTTTTTATTTGAGTTTGATGAAATTTGACTTGTATCTTTGTTTTAAGTTTTTGACTATGTTAGGTTAAATTGAAGAAATTGTTAAGGTATTGATGTTCACATATATGATGTTACCTTGTGATGACAATAAAGGAAGTTTGTTATAGGCGGTTGACGAATTATATAACTTCATTTTCTTTTCTCTCAATCTAATTTTCTTGCCAAATAGTTCTTGTTCCTCAACTCATCAACTCTTAATCAAGAACCAGGTCCGGGTCCTTCTTCCTCAAAATTTTCTACTTAGAGAACCCTAATTCATTAGAATGGAAGGAAAGAACGAGATACATGAAGCACAGAAATTACTCCGTGGCGGCGATTCGCTGCCGTTTGATGAACTCATCTCGCAATTCGCGTCCAAAGTCCAGCCTTCTAACATCATTGGCTACTGCGACAACATAGAGATTCTTCTCACCAACGCAACTTTTCTTTGTTTCTAATCTCTCTCTCAATTAGGTTTATTCTTTTTATTTTTTCCTTGTTCGATAAGAGCCTATAAAATCTGGTAATTGGCCTGTCCTTCCGTGTTATTGATTAAGTTTTTTGTAAGCAAAATTGAGAGTGGCAGTGTAATAAGCTTTGTAGTTGGGATAAAGGAATTCAGTTTTAATGATTTTAATGAAGAGTTAGTCCGAAAGGATTTATTTAGAAAACAAAATAAAGGAAGTTTGTTAGTGAAAGTTTGAAACCATTGTTGTTGTACTTCAATTGTTAGAGTTGCTCTGACTTTTTTATGAACCTTTTAAGATTGTGGCATGTACTTTAATTAACATTTGGATTACGCTTATTAATCTTATTTATGTTTGGCACAAGTATTCATAAATATCTTGTCCTAAAAGATGATGGAAGTTTGTTAGTGAAAGTTTGAAACCATTGGTCTTGAGATTGTTGTTGTACTTCAATTGTTAGAGTTGCTCTGACTTTTTTATGAACCTTTTAAGATTGTGACATGTACTTTAATTAACATTTGGATTACGCTTATTAATCTTATTTATGTTTGGCACAAGTATTCATAAATATCTTTTCCTAAAAGATGATGTCTTTAATATGAGAAAATATTACCAGTGGCATTCTGCTAACATATGTTCCCTGTAAAAAAAAAAAAAAGAGAGAAGCATTTTTACTGGTTGGTTGAACCAGTTGTATCGTTAACAGTTCCCCTTACGGTTCATTGGCTGGTCTAAGTTTAAAAACATTAGTTGTTGATTATCTATTTTTATTCCTTTCTTTATTAATTGCAATGTCTTTCAATGGTAATCTAGTTGTCAATCTATGTATCATGGCAGTTATTGGTTATCTATTTTGATCCCTTTTTTTATTAATTGCCATGTCTTTCAATGGTAATCTAGTTGTCAATTATCTTCAAATCATAGGATTGTATGGTAGGGGAGCAAAATGTTTACCTTTTCATTTCAATATTCCAATAGGTAAATTAGAATGAACTTTCAAGTGATTTCTTTTGGTTTGATGTCAAAATGTGCAAGATATATGCTAATGATTGGGGTACAAATTGTCCAAATACTTGTACTTAATAATATCCAAGAAGTGATTTTTCCAAAAAAAAAAAAAAAAAGGTCAATCCAAGCAAAAAAGTTTTTCAGAAATAACAAATTTTGATATACAACAATCCATACGATAGGTCTTGTTTTTTAAATACATCAGCATTAAAATTTTTTTAAAAACCACTCCAAAAGCACCTAAGCCATATGTGTAACTTTTCTCTGGCTTTGCAGAGAAAGCAACTTATGACTTTAGTAAGTCTAAGGATATATAATGTATCTCCAATCAAAACACTAAGAACTACCCAACGGCCAAGGATAGGTCATTGCATGTTGCTCTTACTTTTTGTTGGGGTATTTTAATAAAAATTACAAATATTCCATAATTATTTATTAATATTTTCGATTACAAATTCTATACATTATTACGTAAATATGTAACGGCTATAATGGTTAAATAGGCATACCAGCTATAACAATTAACCTATTAAATACGCAACAGTTATAATGGTTAAATAGGCATAACAATTATAATGGTTAAATGACTTTATAAATTTTGAATTGACTGTTATATAATTAATCTAGACTATTATGTTTTATAACCGAAATTTCATTATGACTACTCGTTATTACCTATTTGTAACCCCTATATTTCCTTATACTATATAAGAATGAGTTTAGGGCAAAGAAAATACATCGGTTGTTAAATATATAATTACATAATATAGCATTGGAGTTTTGTTAAATTTTTGATAATGTAGTTCGGACAGACGCAAATATTTTAATATCTCCCATTAATGATTAATTCTTATCTGCTCACCCATTCTATGGGAATAATGGGACATAACAGAAATGAAAAAGGGGATTCTGATCGCAGATACAAACTACCTAGGCACAAAACTAAAGAAGTCCAGATTAAGTTGTTCCTTTTTTTATTTTAACCTAACCTAGATTAACATTAAGAGACTTAATTCTATTGAGTTTGAGTCAACTTTATTAGTACCAAATATAGTTAGAATTCAGAAATCCATAGAAAAATTAATAAATAATTAGACTACCCTATTTACGAGATAAAGAATAATAGATAGAATCGTTGAAATTTTCAATTTTGATAAAATAGAAAATAGATATGGGACAGAGGGTTTTTCTAAATAACTAACTTCTCTAAATTAGGAAGATTTTGAACATATAATGAAAAGATCACTCGCCCTTTTTGAATTTGAATTCAAACGTGTGGAAACTTATAAATAGAGGTTCTATCAGTAAAATTCTTACTTCAATTGGGTTCTAAATCTATGTCCTACGAAGGAATTTTTTTTACTATCTTTATCTTTCCATTACTACAATATACAATATATTATAGAGATGTATTATTAATAACGTATTTCATATGGGGGAAAAAATGATGTTATGTGAGATTTCTATCTCACTCCAATAGTGTAGATTGGAGTACATTATAGGAACGAAAAATTGGGCTATTATATTCTGAAAGCTACTTGTTGAGACCTATTACAACGGATTATATACTGTAGGGTGCAAATCGTTTTAAATAAAGTGACCTAATCCGCCCCTTAATCCACGCCAAACTAACTTTTATAGTACAAATTATTGGCATTTTCTTCACGCAATATTGAGGTATGAGATTTTCGCTAATTTCCTTGTTAAGTTTAATTAGAAAAATTATTGTTACTTGTATGATTATTTTAGTCCAGAACCAACACTTCTCCTGGTTGACTTCTTGTTGCTTTTTTTATAACTCTATATTGAAACTACCTAATTGCAAGTATATGTGTTTTGCCCTTTTTCAAGATTGTTTTTATATATTATAAAAAAAAATACATGTTTTATATAAGCATTCTTATGATATAACTCTTAGTAAAATATGAATCTTTTTTAATTCAAGATTAGCAGTGGAATGAACAAAGACTACAATGTCAAGGTGGGAGCTTCCTAAAGTATGGATACAGCTTAATGACCTCTACTACTAAAAAAACATAATCAATAATCAATAAAGGGCAAACAAATGGGTTCATTCTTATTAGGATTCCAATTAATGTCAATATGTTCTTATTTTTTATTAAGTACTATTGGGTTTGATCCCATTGAGGCCTAATCTCAAATATCATAGGGTAAATGATGTTGGCACTCCCAAAAAAGCTTTTGCAACTCCTTAGATACTAAATTATGATTTAATGAGTGAAATTGTCATTAAATTCACTTTTGCCCTTATTTCACCAAAGTGGTATCTTCTATTAGGATTCAAACAGCTATTGAAATATCAAATACACAACAATTTAATGACAAACAAGTCATAAGTATGAAAAATAAATGACACACAATATTTAATGTGGTTCGACTCCATCAATGAGTCTATGTCCACAAAGAGAAACCTGTACTTTATTATGAGAGGAAAATTCTATATAAGAATATAACTTGAACCCAAATTCAAACCCTTGTATATTATCTCTTATCTTCCAAGAATCCTCTCTCCATGTATAAGGTTATACGTCGTTCTTGTGTGTCCCTTGTGTGCCCCTGTGTAGTATGCCAACTCAATTATTTATAGAGAATATTATTTGGCCAAAAAACCAAATAACAACTAAAAACCAATGCTAATTCCTAAACTTATACAAAATAGGAAATACTTTCTAAATTCTAAATAAAATAAAAAATTCTCAACAACGATTTCAAGTAACCAAAACCAAATAGGCAACTAGTGGAAGCCAATTAGGAAACTAGTTACTTCCACACAAAACAAAAAATCTGTTTAAAAGAAATTAAGCCAATTTTCTAACAAATTTCCATCTTGACAAATATTTCTTTAGCAACCATTTGCTTTCAATTATCAAATAATATAATACTAAACTACACACCCGAACCAATGCAGTCCTGATACTTAATTGATTCAATCGGCAAATGAACATATGTAGTTATCTCAAATCCAATTTTCAATTGACTCGTGAGAAGAAGTCTCAATTCACCATCTCCCTTTTTAAAATTTCTTCTCATCACTACTTGTAACTTGAGATTCCCTTCTGTGAGCTCTATTTTTAATCATTGGGGCAACTAAATGGTAAAATCACCACACATCTTCCCATCTTCAGGGTTGTTTTGCCATGTGTGGTTTTCAAAACTCCACCTGCAACGTAAAACTCATAGCCATTAGAGTCTTCTGGCATTTGAAAATTAAATTCTTTTATTTCTTTAGAACATATGCTACACCACCTAAAGAATATAATTCGAATCCAGAAACCATCCGAAATGAAATATCAACCGTTGGAGATGTGAGAAAACCTCCGTCAATTCATGTCCAAAAATCGACATTGAACTCCATCTTTTTCTTGGCCCTTGGATCACCTATCTAAATTTATTGTCAAGTGTTTTCATGGTTTTCGGCTCCTAATCATTTACCATCAATGCTTCTTGTTAAGCCATTGAAACAAGGATATAAATTATTAAATTGTTCAATTGGTAATAGCCACCAATCTACTTAATCTCAATGGTAAACATGGATCCAACCATAAATCCTACTCTAATATCAGTTTGTTGGGATCCACTTACTCGTGAGCAGCCCAATCTCGTAACTTGGTTCTGATACCAGTTGTTAGGATTCAAACGCGGAATAAACAATTATTGAGATATCAAGTACACAACATTTAAGGACAAATAAGTCACAAGCAAAAAAGATAAACGACACACAATATTTAATATGGTTCGACTTTATCATTGAACTTACATCTACGGAGAGAAATCCGTTCTTTATTACGAGAGGAAAACCTTAAATAAGAATACAATTTGAATCTAAATCCAAACCCTTGTATACCATCTCTCGTCTCCCAAGAATGTTCTCTCACCCCCATCTATAAGGCTATATGTCGCCCTTGTGTGTCCCTTGTGTACTCGTATGTAGTATGCCAACCTACTTATTTATAGAGTATATTATTTGGCCAAAAACCAAATAACAACAGGAAACCAATGTTAATTTCTGAATATATATAGAATAGGAAATAACTTCTAAATTCTAAACAAAATAGAAAATTTTTTGACACCTACTTCAAGTAATCAAAACTAATTAGGAAACTAATTACTTCCACATAAAACAAGAAATCTGCCTAAAAGAAATTAAACCATTTTTCTAACATCTTTTTCCTTTCCAACTAACCAAGTAATGCAACACATAACTTGCAATGTCCATTAGTGGCCTGTAATTAAAGTTTATGATGATAGTGGTATTCTTGTAATTTTCAATATTTATATGGTAAGATATACAAGGATAATGTCAAATATACTTGTTGAATTTTATTGTTGATTATTTGTGAGTCATTTTCTTCTGGGCTTAAAAAAATCCAAATAATAAATTAAGGAGTTGAATGTGTCATGTATTATGAGATAGATTTTATCAAGTTTGGTGATGATTGTTGGGACAGGGGCGTAGTTTACACTATAATTGTGGTTATTCTCAGTGGAATTTGGATTTTTTTGGGGAAAATTAAGAATTAGATTCCCAAAATATCCATTTATATACACACACATCTATAAAACCTTACCATGTTAATTAAATTGAAAACTTTGCTATTGTTAAAAGTATATCTCCTAAAATCAACATGATAAGTGGAGGTAAGATACTGTGACAACCCCACCTCCCCCTAAGGCGAACCAAAGGGTTCGGCGGGCCGTCTGCCCAACTCTCGCCGGGACTCAGTCGTTCACTAAAGTTCTCGATTAAATTACAAGATATATCTCAAATTTACATCAAATTCTCCAATAATTACATGTCATAAGCGAAGCGGAAACAATTCTCAACTATACATAAAATGATTCCAAATCTAAACTGTACAAGATATATGCCATCCAGTCACGTGAATAAGTATTGCAAGCCTTCTTTCGCCACGAGCCCTGTGGAGGGGAATAAAATATTTTTGGGGTAAGCTAGAAGCTCAGTGAGTAACCAATAAAATCAGTAATCAAATATATTTCACAATCGTTCATTTCAATGATGTCATGAATCAGTAATCAAATGTACGTTTATTGCTCTCATGAGCAAGTGAAATCATTGTACTTAAACACCCAACGCTCAAAAAGATCTTTTAACGTTAACGTTGAACAGTAAGAGGGAGCAACGTTGGTGCTCCAGATCATGTCACAAACTCACGAAAGTGGTGGAGACGTTGGCTCCAGGTAAATAGTAGAGGAGACGTTGGTGTTCAGCACAAGACTCCCCAAGAACTCATTTAAGCCAAATCATTTCATGGACTCACATGCCGGCACACATGATATGTAAACGAGTAAATAATGCAAGAAACACTTCGTAAGTAACTTTGGAAACAGTTTAGGGTCACTCACCAACTAGGGCTCTTAATTCTCATCCATCATAGACAATTCCTCGATCAAGTCCAAGCTCTTCATTCTACCAATAATTAACCCAAACTCACAGCGATTAAACGTTCTCAAAGATTGGACAACACTTCCCTTTAAATTCCTTATTTTCCATCCTACAAGACATTACAAATCACATCTCAACTCAACTCAATCACAATAAAGCCCCAAAGTCATACATAAAATCATCTCATTTCAATAGCCGTTCAATAGGTTCAAAGTCATTCAAGTACAAAATGTAGCTAGGAAAATGACCGGAAATGAAAGTTAAGCCCTAAAATCCAAAAATAGTTTTGACGTCGTTTAGTATATTGGACACAACCAGCGCTACGATTAACAGATGGATGTGAAATATACACCATTTTGAAGCTAAAAGAAAGGGCTACAATGTTGAAGAAGGCCACTCAGTCCAGTTTACAATGTATCTAGGTCAAATTTACCAAAACAACCCCAGATTTTCCAGTTCGGAGTTTACTGTGGCAGTCCTGATTCATTCGATCATATCTCAGCACATACAACTCCAATTCAAGTGATTCCAAAGCCATCTGAAAGCTAAGATACAAAGATATAATTCTTAAGAAGATATCAACAACCAAATCAGTAGTATTCCCATTCAAACTAACCAATTACAGAAGCTGATTATCAGCTTCGGACAGAAACAGGGCAGCAGGGGTATTTTGGTCTTTTCACAGGCTACGTTACTCCGATTGAGTTAAAATTTTTCAGGCAACTATAAAACATCATTCTCTACAACTTTCATGTTTTAATCCAAGGCTAATTCGGCCTCCATCCTATCCAAACAGTGTCGGGAAGAATGAGGTTCAATGAAACCCTAATCTGGAAATTTTCCATAATACTACTTCCAACCATGAAATATGCTCATAAATTACCAAAACTACAACTTTAAACCACTAATTAGCAATTAATTGAAGTAAAGAGGATGTTCTAGGCAAAATACCTTAAAACCACAAGAAAGGTAGGAGCTTAATCTTTCGTCCTCCAAAATAACTCCACCAACACCTTTAACCTTCCCTAATGATCACTTGTATGGTGTGGTTTGTGATTTGGTTGGTTAAAACTCAAGATTGAAGCTAACAAGTGGAGTAGAAAATGAAGTTTTTCTCTCTTATTTTGCTCCTCTTAACAACCGGCCATGACAAGAAAAATGGGAGAAAAATTGAGTCAAAATTGCTTTTAGTAAAGTTAGAAAAGTCTTGGTCAAATTCAACATCTAATGGTTTTGTGACACTTGGCACCTCTAAGCTTTAATCTTATTTTCTTGTCTCTCCATACTAATCCATATAGGTAACTTCTAATTCTCTCTTAGCACCTTGTAAAATAAGATCATTTAATACAAACTCCAACAAGTTGCCAAAATATAACGCATTTACCGCACTAGCGGGTCCCACGTCGATAATACACTTCAAACTTAACGTGGACTAACTTGTATCAAGAAAATGATTTGAAAACTATATTCCCTTATAAAAATGTATAAGAAATTAATATATTGAAGAAAGACATAAAATTATAGACAAGAAAACAAAATAATATCTCGAAAATATATAAAAATTTTCGAGTTCTCACACTCATTCTTTCAGAGCGTTACAAATACAAATGTAGTAAAACATCTATCATATACAGGTCATGGACAACTGAAAATTTGAATAGAATTTTTTTTGTTATTAAGATTACATGATAGTCTTTTTTTGGTAATTATATTATGATTTTGTTTTTACATGAAATGGTTTTATTTTAAATTTTACAATAGATTCCATGGGCATGTAATTTTTTCAAATGGTTGGATCCTATTTTTAAAGACATGCTAAAAAAATATCGGATCTTCTTTTCAAGTAATTTTTTATTACTTATTATTACTTTGAAGTCATTAATGTTTCTTTGTTAAACCATTAGTGTTAGCCGTTGGTCAAGAGGGAAAAGCGCGACAAAAATAACACCAAATCTTAAGGGCGAGTGCAAATAACACTAAATCTTAGGAGGCTTAGTGGTTTTAAGCTCTGTTTTTAAACTCTGACCGGACCGGTCGATCCGACCGGTCAAATCGGGAACCGGTCAGTTGTCCAGTCTGAATTGACCTTAAAAACCGAAAAAATAAAAACTCGATCAAATCAGGTCAAAAACCGGATTTGACCCAATTTGACCAGAAAAATAAGAACCGGGCAAGTCATTTGCAAGCCCCTTCGCTTGGTTTGGTTGGGGAGTTTCGGGCTAGGTACAGAGCAAAGACTAAAAGTGGAAGTCCAAAAAGGACAAACTTGCAGAATCATCTTATCAGAAGCCATAGACTATTAGGACACTCCTTTCTCATCTTCCAGCAAAATGGGCCCCAAGGTCGATGGTCTGTTGTCCATAATCTCTTCACACTCCATATCAACCTCGACTTCTCCATTTAACTTACAACTCTCTTTTATCTGCCGAGGTTGGCACCAATTGCAGGCTTTGGAACCACTTCACTCTCTTTTTTTTTTTTTACTATTTTTTGAAAAGTCAAAATATTTTTAGTATTATGTTTTGACCTCAAGGTTGTTAAAAATTATTAATATAATCCAAATATTTCATACTTTATAAACATTTTCGTAAAGTTTGGTATTATTTTTCAATTAAGTCCATAATTTTAATTCTAAACTTGTTAATGCTCATTAAATAATATAAATTGCTACTTGATTGTTCTAATTTCTTTGTATTTTCTTGTCAAATATATTTAAAACATCATATATATATGAATATACCTTTATTAATATTAACATGTTATTAGGTATTTTACATATCATATTTTAATTTTTAAATAATTTTTATTTATGACATCATCCGGTTCAACCCCGATCGAATCCGATTGAACCCATTGATCCCGACTGAGTCGATACCCGGTTCGGTTTTGAAAACATAGGTTTTAAGTTTTAACCCTATCAGCACCTTATTCGAATCATCTACTCTCAAACATAGTTGTCAAAATCGCGATCCGGATCGTAGGATCGTACGATCCTACGATCCGGATAATCAAAATCGATCCGGATCGTATGCAGAGTCGCAAATCATATTAATTTTTGCAGGATCGCATAGAATCGTAGCAGGATCGTGCAGGATCGTGTAGGATCGTGTAGGATCGTAGGATTGTAGGATCGGTAGGATCGTACGATCCTACAATTTTTTTTGTAAATTTGTGAAATACGAAGCTCCATTTTGCAAATAAATAAAAATATTTGTGGTATATTTATAATTTATCAAAGAATTGCAACCTTTAATTGCAATTAAGAGCTTTTGATAGGATCTTACGATTCTACGATCCGATCCTGTGAAACTAAAATCGATCCTACTTAGGATCCCGATTTTACAAATCTTGCTCTCAAAATGTGTACATAAAGATCATAATCTGTTTTGAATCCACTGATGGCCGACCATTTAAACTTGATGGCTTGGAAATACTTGGGCCTTAGCCTAGAGGCCCAGAGACAACGATAAGATTTTCTGTTACAAGATTATTGAACTGTACCATTACCACTTCGCATGCCATGTCAGCCCAGATTGAAAGTTCTTAAATGACACGACTGGCTTCATCAATTCGTAACGTCTAATTGTAGAAGTAGCATTTTATCTGAGAAAAAAAAAAGGACCAAAAATTTTCCGACAAAAAAAAGGAATTATTTTCTTGTACACCTTTAGTGTAAGAATTTCATTACACTAGCAGGACTGAATACAAGCTACATAATCTCCATTCAAATTTAAAAATTCACTTATTATATATGTGATATGCATTTATACCTGTCAATATTAAAAAAAAATCTCTACATTGGTAGAGCATAAAAAAAAATCCCAAAAAAAGGACTAAAATTCCTTGCCCAAATCAACAATTTATTGCCAATTGATTTTCACAATTAACATATAGGTCCGGTTGACTAAGGGAGGTGATCAGGTGAACCGATCCCAAGTCAACTTGCCCAGATTAGATCTGGCGAAGGCCCAATTACAAGGCATTTCTTGCATTTTCATTTATTGCGCGTGATTGAAGTTGTCACGATCTGATCCATGCCTCCCAAATATTATTTGTCAAAATAGTCATGCATTATTTTTACCCCCCCCCCCCCCCGGTCCTTTCTTTCTCCTCTTGTTGCTTCTCTATTTTTTATGCTTTTTTGATTTTTTTCCATAATATGTGTGCAATAATCCTTTCTTTTATTTTTTACTTTCATTCTTAAAGTTTTGAAAGATAGGTATAACAAGTGTTACCAATACTCGAAAAGTTAAAAAGAAAACTCGATTCTTATTCGATGTTATGCTTTTATTCACGAAACTGTTAAAGTTCTATAAGTCTCATGTTTCAACTTAGAGTTTTGGGATTCTACCCATTTATTTATATTTAAATTACAACAATTTATAAAATCATCCAACCATGTCGTTGCTTTTCTTTTGATCTCTAGATCAAACTACTAAATATTGTTATTCTTTTGAGAAAATTTAATATTCGATCAATATCTGTGAACTATTTGAACAATAAAAAATGGGCCAGAATTGCAATAAAATTTTCAAAAGTTAGGCAATTTCACATGAAATTTTATGTATAACTAATCCAAGTGATCAAACATACTAAATGGTATTAATTTTCAAAAATAATTTTTAAATTAATTTTATTAGGGTATATTGGAGGGAAGTTCTCTCTCATGTAACAGAGATAGCCTAGCCCCTTCAACTTGCATGTTCCATGTGGTTCTTTTATTTTGGTTGGATGGCATAAAACTCGGTCTAAGATAGAAATTTTCAATTCAAGCATTCTTTACTGAATATCCTCTTGTTACTTTGTGCATTACTTTAAAATCTACTCTTATGGACATCCTCCGGCTTCGGAAAACTAGAATTTAGTATTCCCAATTGCCTTTTCTCTAGTTTATAAAAAAAAAAAAGTTAATCAGAAAACCATATTAACTTATTTGCATCAATTATTTATTCCAAGACGTTACAAAATAGTGAAAAAGAGGAGGCCTACTTCTCTTTTTTTTCTAATTCAAAAAACAATCCCAATGTAGCTTACTTCATCACATTAGCTTTATTTTAATACGTTGAAGTCAGACTACATCAATCTTCTTCTTCTTCTGCTCTATTCTATATGCAATAATATCAAGAAATATGGCAGTTCAAAAAAAATTTTTTTTTCTGTTGCCATGCTAGCTACAACTACTTTTCTTCCCTTTAGTTTATGGTAGATTTATGCAACATCAGTTGAAGTATTCAGAGTAACGTGGACATAATTAAGAGGAGAGTACTAGAAAGACTTGATTACTTGAACCATTTTGTTTACTTTAGGTTATTAGAGATCTTATAACTTGACGCGTTTGGCATCCTCCATGTAGAACAAGATAGTGTATTGGTATTCTATGCCTTTTATTATTATTATTGGTGAATCCTTAGAAAAACATACTTTTATGTGTGCTTCAATCCACTTGTCTCCTCTTGAATTATGAAGAAACATCCCATATGGGATTCAAGATAAATTGACAACATGGTAAAGAATTAATGAAAAGATTGTGCAATGAGATGGTTGTGATGTTTTATGGTAGGTGACTGAACAACCACCATGAACTCACTTGCTGTTTCCGTGTACATTATTAAAATTTCTTCTTTATCTCCTCATCTCATCACTTTTAGATACATGTCGAAATTTTTCAACACCTCACTGATTTTCCTTCATTCCCAAGTAAGAATTATTGCCCCCCAGATGAGTATTTTACTCTTCAAAAGAAGTACTACAGCTCAAGTAGTGTAAACGAAAGAATGAAATTCAAGAAAAGGATTGTTGCATCATAATATCCATTAACATGAATAATGAGGTGTACATGTTTCAGAAGCCAAGGAAACAAAAAGGTTATTTTTCTGCCAAACAAGTAAAGAATCATGTAAATAATGAAGCAGAAAATCAAGGGTTGTGATTAACTGACTAGTGAGATGGAATAGGGGCTACTAAGTGGCTAATAAATTAGCCCAATGGAATAATAGTTACTGCTGTGGACATTTCAATTGTGAAATGAATTAATGAATCTGTACACTTGAATTAAGGCTAGAAAGCAGGATGGTCAGTTAGAGCATCCCCACCAGTGGCTCAGGCTTGTGGTTGCTTGCAATCCACCAAGGGCTGAAGTAGACTTGGTCACTGCCCTCTTCTTCAGCAGGAGCAGGCAAGTTGAGATCCAGGAAGTCTCTGATTTCAGGAATTTGCTTCTGAATTACAATTCCTTGATTGCTTTTGGCCTCAGCAGCCAAGTGTGCCCTCTTGTGACCACCTAAGGCTTGACCTGATGGGAAAAGTTTGAAGCATATTGGGCATTCATGGCTTTTGTCTTTCTTAAATCCATAATCTGTATGAACAGTCTTGATCTCCTTGGACCCATAATCTGTCATTTCGACCTTTTCTTTGGAACCATCGGTGGTGGTATCAATATCCTTGCTGTAGCATTTGATCCTCAGTTTGCTGTCAGCAGTTTGATTTGGGGAGATTTCAGTTTCAGTGCTGTTTTCACTGCTATCAATTTTCGAACCCAAACAGCCTTTCATCCTCTTGTGGCTAGCCCTGTGACCACCTAAAGCCTGATAGGAATGGAAGGCCTTGTTACAAGTAGTACACTCAAATTTGCTTTTCCTATCAGAACCCAGATACAGCAACTCAGAATCAGAAACACCACAAGCCAGTTTCGTTATTGAGTAATCTGCACTCAATTCTGGATCATCATGCAAAGCGATGCACCTTCTTTTGCTCAAATTCTGCTTCTTGGATTCTGATTCAGACTGATTCTTTGGCAATTCAACTTTAGACTGCTGGAGTTCAGCACCCTCCTCCACTTTATTCTTTTTAATAAAGACATCTCCAAGAAAAGCATCAGTTGAAACTTCTGAACTCTTCACTCTGAACTCTTTTCTCGACATTCCAGAAGCTTTACTTGGTTCTGGTTGCTTAATCTTGGACTTCATCTTAGAGTCAAGACTAGAGGACTTTAAAATCTTGCTCTCAGTTTTACAATCTTGCTTATTTTGATTTGATGATCGAGCTTCTAAGAACTCAGAATTATAATCAGAGGACTCACCCCCACCAACCGATTTCAGACCACCCCAGTTACTCGCATCCCTCGAAAGCATTATCAAACTCATAGCAACCTCTTCTTGTTGTTCTTGCTCATGATTCTCAGTTACGCAGGGTGAAGGTTGTGCAATTGTTAAAGGAGCAGTATTAATATTTTTAGTAGCTTTGTACCTTTTGATTGTTCTTGATCTCTGCTTTCGAATTGGAGCTGCTGCTTCATTATCAGATTGGCTATCCATGACCAGCTTTTGATTAGCAGCAGCACTGTTCCAAGAATCGTCCTCCACACTGGCACTGTTATTTGATAATACTTTATCAGAGTGGCACTTCATGTGACCAAACAAGGCTTTCCAAGATGGAAAACATTTGCCACATTCCTTGCAGACTTTGCTATCAAGTGAAGTATCTTCACTTGAATTTGCAGCAAATTTACTTGTTTTCTTGGGATTCTCTCGAAGGCTGTAACCATTTTGAGCTTCTTTAGAGGAATCATCTCGATTACCAGTCTTGAAAGATGGCAACCTTTTCTTGCCATGCTTCTCGTTGGATTCAGCTGGAATATTGATCAGATGGGACCTCATATGACCCCCTAAAGATCTACCACAAGGGAAGCTTTTGTTACAAAACTTGCACACATGCTTCACTTCTTGATCTTCTTCCATCGAATTGGATTAAAGCTCAATGAAAAAGAATCAGATCAGACAAACAATAAGAATCGCTGATAATACTCAATCTGGAAAACAACCACAAAAAAAAAAAGAAGCTACAGCTTTGATCTCATTGTACTGAACAACAACTGATCAATGGCTTTTAATCAAACAGAGCAAACAGATCAAGAAACAAAGCTAGAAATTGAAATCTGAGCTGACAATTCAAGTGGGGTTGAGTTTCAATATCTTCTCCAATCTTGAACTGATCGAAGAAGAAAAGAATTTTTGGTCAATAACAAGATCTGATGAGCAGAAGAGTTAGGAAATAGCTGGCGAATATGTAGTGGTAGTGAAGTCTCTCTCCAGCACTAGTAGTAGTAGCTCAATTGGTTAGTTGAATAATAGTATTTGAAGCAAAAAAATTAAATATTAAAAAACATCAAAAAATATGAAGAGAAGGGCTATGCTAAGTTGCTAACCTTGTTGCCAATGATGGCAATGAACTAGCAATCCAACCAGGCAAAAGAAAGAATTGAAAGAGAGTAGTTTATACTCTGTCTTTCTTACATAGGAATAAACACAGACTATATTTGGAGGACAAATCCATGCATGGAGGCAAAGATAAAAAGAGGTAAAGAAGAGATAGATAGAGATAGCAGCACGTGTACTCAACTGAGAATTCTACGCCTACAAATATCCAATGGTTGAAATTTTGTCCAATTGGAGATCCCTATGGCTGAGAAAGCTCCCAATTTTAAACTAAGAGACTTAACTGCTTTCTAACTATTCTTTCCTTTGTCTTGCTAATAAGGAAGCCCAAGACTCCAAGTGATAAAAGGTTCCACTCTCTGGCCGTTATTCTTTTGTTTGTTTTCCTTCTCTGATTATTTATAATATAATCTGTGCCGTTGGATTTTGAGCAAGTACGATTGTGCTGTGTGCAATTCAGTTCGATTTATTTACTTAACACAATATTTGGTGTATAATTATACTATTCCTTCCGTCACACTTTGATAGCATTGATTTTTTTTTTTCACACAGTTTAACAAAAATTATCTAAATTTATTCGAAGAGTAAATCTGATATACTATTTTCCTAAAATACGCTTACATTGATATCAGGGATATGACTAATTACTATACCTTTACATTAATTACCACAACGATACTATAAAAAGTTGTACCAGTCAAGGTATAAATCAAAGCAATTAATGAATAAGGTAGGTTCTACTTGTTGATAGCAAAATACGTTAAATAAGGGTATTTTATAAAAGTTACAATTAATTATATTTTTTAATTGAAAAGTGGACTATAATTTGAAACGGATGACAAATAAAAACAAAACTATCAAAATGGAACGGATGGAGTAAATTGATATATCTAAATTTATGAAATATTTTATTTTTGTACGTTAACTTTTTATCCAATAAAAAGTTATTGTGTTATTGTACACAAAATATCGAAATAGATACAACATCATAATCGAAACCATTTTGAAACATAACCGTATTAATCCCAATCCCGATAAAAGTACAATGTAAAGATCCACAATGTTGGCAGGTCCCCTTCCAAGGGGTTGCATTTACTGCCGCTTACTTCACTAGCCAATTGGACCAGGCCATGTTATTTCTCCTGCATAGTCTATTCAAGCTTTTGGGGAAGTGATGGCCATGAGCTTAGTAAATTAATACTCCTTGATAATTCATTAAAAGGATGGCCATAAGGTTAGCTAATTAGTACTCCTTTGGTAATTCATTAAAAGAATTTTGACCTGCAAAACTTGGCAGTTAGGAATGCAATTATATCTTTATGATGTCCTAGTTTACAAGTTTACTAATGTATGTATTAGTTGGACCATACATTATACTAGATGTCCTACTGTACATTTTTTATGGGTTAAGATTTCTTAATTTGTATGTTGCAATTTAACTATGTACTAATATTAATTGTTACCTGATTAGTCAAAAGTTGAATTATTCAATTTGATTTTTGAAGGGACTTCCAGTCAATTAAATTCAAGTTGGCATTTGGAGTAGTGGTACAATATGCCTGCAGCTACAGCTTTCTTCGGTTACCACGTTGATTCTAAGTGTTGGCACATTTTTGTTTCTCCTTCCGTTGAAGGCGTTATATTTTCCATTTTGAAATGTTTTAAAATATTTGTCATGTTGGGAAAGTCAAAAAATTTTTCAATCTCTCTTTTAAATATAATCTCCCTTTAATCATATGCATGTTACCATAAGATTCGGAAGAGAAGCACAAATATCACAATCACACAACTATTTTTAAAATATTAATTTCCTGGAACATGATAAAATAATTGGGACGGAGGAATAGGAGTTTGGTCTGAACTTGAAATTAAGAATTAAGCCTTGTGTATGTACAGCCATATAAAATTAAGAATTAAGCCTTGTGTATGTACAGCCATATAAAGACATATTCTTGTAATTGCTTCTACCGCCAAGACCAACGCTGAAGCATGTAATAGTGGCACTTTTAACATCAATTTTTTTCCCCACGCATCTCTCCAAACTCCATGTTCTCATCACAATAAGCTCAAACATCCTTTCTTTTGGAACATTCCTAGTTTTAATCAATCAAACCAAATAACCATTTCAAGTGAGTGAAGCAAAACGTGAGCATTGATCTTTTTTTTTGGGGGTCATCAATTTTATTTCACATACGTCTTATGAAAGAAGGTGCTAAAATAAAATAAAGCAGAAATATTTTTTTTTTTTTTTCTAAGAATCGCAACCCAAACTAAGTCGAGCTCAAGCTCAAACTCCCCAATTCCAATGATGTGTAGTACAAAATAATTTGGAACTGGAGTTAAACAATTTTTAATAACAAATAGGTATGACTAATTTTGGATTTTAGTCCATGGTCGGTATAAACTTGTCACTTGATTGCCAGCAAGAAAAAGCTACTAGAGCATGAGCAAAATGAGTGACCGGCCTTGAGTTCACAATCAGTGCCGGCCTTCATTGCAGTAACCGAAACGTGAATGTCTCATTAGCAACAAATAGTTAATTAAATCTTGGCTATGAAAAATGGATATCCCTTTAGTTGTTGTGCCTCTTTCAGCCGGCAATTTCTCAAAGTTTAGCTGTAAGTTGTCTAGGAAGAGTTGTTTTATATTTGGTTGTTTTAATGAAGAGAAGCACATAGGAATTAGGAAGTAATTACTAGGAAGCAGCAGCACTTAATAAGCTTTTTAAGAGTCAATTCTTTTATGTAGTCTACATGTGCAAGCACATTATGTAAGCCCTCCCCCCACCCATTTGGCCGGTAAAGATACATGCACTATAATTCACTACTACCTTGTGATTAGCTAAAGAATCTTACAAATTGGACAAAATTTCCAAGATTCTAGCCTTTCTTGTACTATAACATGGGCTAAGTAGATGGGAGCAAGAAGAAAGAAGAATAGAATTGACTGAGTAAATTAGAGGATCAACATATATATATATATACATGCTTGGATTTGGGGCAGAAATTGGCCAGTGGTAAAGCAATCTACACTAGATTCTTTGTACACAATTGTGAGTTTTTTAACCTGTTGTAGCTAGTGAGTTTTTTACCTTCTTGAGATTCTTTGTACACAATTGTGAGTTTTTTTAACCTGTTGTAGCTTGTGACTTGTGTTACAACATACCCTACATAATGAACTAAGGGTATTGTTAGAATTTTCAAGATTCATTTCAAAGACGAAGTAATATATTTTTTGCACAAGAATATATGGTGAAAAGCGGATAAAAATAAAAGTTAGGAGAGCAGGCCAGCAGCTGAAGCAACAAGAAGACAGGAATGGGGAGATGGCAACTTCACATGTTGCTTGAAGCTTCCACTTCTAAAGATACAGAAATATCTGGGTGAAAAATCTTTTATGGCTCTATAGGGAATCCTGACAGCCCATTTATTAAGTTACACTGCAAAGCCAAAAGCAACAAACAATACATAATTTAAAGTCTGTTGCTGAAGCTATATATCACCAAATCTTGATACACTAGACCCTTCTTTGAAATTCACTATATCCATTTGGTTAAATTAGAGAGTTGCCCAACCACTTCTCATGAAGTGGTTACACCAATACTAGGGTATCAAGTGTATCCCCTTTTTTGGCTTTTGTACTTGTTTTTGTGCAAATGCAGAAAAGGGAACTCTTTGATTGTTATTACTATTTTTCTCCTGCTTGGACAAGTCGAATACATAGGGTTTATGCTAAACTCGAACTCAAAATCTCTAATTCACAAAAAGATGCTCTGATTTAATTGTATCTCCTTGAATCCTCATTACACATATATAGATGGGCGGAGTTTGGCAAAGGTGCAAAAGCTTTGGCATAGAATCTCCCGCTAGCTTCATAGTGCTAGAGTATTTTACTATACGGTACAACTCAATTTTTGTATCATCCACCTAAACTAACTAGAGGAGGTAAGGACCAAGGACCACTCTCTAGGACATCTACATCCACAAATTCAGTTTTCTACTATTAATAGTCATAGCCAGCTGAAAAATTGCATCTTCAAGCTGATATTAAAAATGCTCATCTACACTTGTTTATTTGTGTAGCACATCCAATTGGCAGAAGTGACTTCACTTGTGAGTGAAGTGTATAGTTTTTCCTAAAAGTGATGCTCAAAATTGACAAGCAGACACCTTCCAAGGAAAGTTTGGCCACTCCTTGTCTTCTCCCATCCCTGGTAACATTATTAAGACTAAGATAAGATGCTCTACTTTGGCTTTATGCTTTGGTCAAGCTTTCTCCCCTATTTTTTCACCCTCCCTCTGTAACCTAACCCCATGGCCACCAGGGTTGGGTGTGAATAACTAGATAGCTATCTTAACCAATTAATCAACTCTTTTACTGCTAGCTAGCTAATCCAGAAAAACCAATTAATCAGACCACTAGACCATTATTTTTCTTCTTCTTTCCTCCTCCATTCTTGTGTCAGCTCGGCCAACTGACTATAGCACTTTTTACCCTCTTTTATCCTTTCTATGCCAAACAAATTAAATTTGAGAACCTTACTAAGTAGTGTGATTTTAATATAATTATGGTAAATTATGCCGGTAGTAGATCTTTGCCGTGGCAAGAAAACGAATTCATGTTTGCATTAGTAATTCTATACAAAGCATTGTTTATTTGACTACATCCATCAATATTAAGTTGTTTGTTTAACCAAAATACTCATTCAACCAATTGGGATATGCTTTTTTTATGACTAAAAGGTATATGTTTTCATCAGTTGAATAATTAAAAGTGAAAGTTTTTATTAGTTGAGTGACCAAAAATTATACCTTTTCTATTAGTTAGCTGACTATTTATGCTAAGCAAAAAGTTTAGTAACCAAAATAAGAATTCTAAATACATTACTGATTTTTTTTCACCATTTGCTCTAAATTCTTAGTAGGCTAATTCACCCTGACTTTAAAATGTGGTAACTTATCCTCTTCGTAAATTTTTAAACTCAAGAGAAAATGGTAATTAAGCTGAAATTATTCAAACAATGAAAGTGTTGATTGATTTTGTTTGTTGTTCTAACACATCCTTTTATCCCAAGTCGAAGCAAGATCTAACAGAAGTCTGTGTGTGCTCTCATTTCAGCCCAGGTGGCGTAGATGAATGAGACTGAGGAAACAAAATAGAAGAGACACGCAATGCCTCACAAGCAAGTGCCTGTCACTGCTTTGCTGTTTCACCATGACCTAGATTATACCAGTCCCCATATAAAAGGATTAGAACATAAGAAAGCCCATTAATCATAGGCATGTCAAGTTTTAATCATGTCATAAATATTTGTCTTGGTGGTTGAGGGAGGGTGGGGAAGGATTCCCTGCTTAATTGCAGATCTAAGTTGAGACAAGTCTGATTGATTGTTAATTTTCATCAAGTTGGAGAAATTATAAGGGCAAGTTAGTACGATGAATTCACAAGAAATAGAAAAAAAATACATAAAATGTATTTAACGGTCCTCTAAATTAGTCTCAAGACTCTCATACTTTGTGTAATTACATGTACATGTTTTATGTTTTTTCTATGATTTATTTTAAAGAGTAGTCAATATTTGAACTCTTGACATCTTACACGAAGAAAATTGACAAAAACAAGGTCTCATGTATCTATCTGTTATGCTAATGGAATACCTTTATCATTTTTCACCACACAAATATATATACTAGCTAGACCAATTGTAAATGCAAGTCAAGAATATGTCTTTTCCCATACTTGTATAGCTATAGATAAACATTTACCATAACAAGTAGATACGCACCATTGTGTCTTTATATAAAAGCCTAATCATAAAGGTGCATGTGTTGCTTTAAACTGGTAATAATGGGGCATGTGTTAGTGAGCAACTAGTCCTCACCTGCAATGCTTAGGGAACACTCAATAGAGACCATAAAAATGCAGAAAAACATTTTGTATTTTGAATAATAGAGAAATTTCTGATGTGGGCTCCATTCTTCACCTAGTCTCCGGGATGGATCATATGGATGCTGATGAAGTGGTTTAGATGAGCTGAGCACCCTTGCACTATCCCTCTTCACTTAGTTTATTTAGTTGCTCTTTCAGCTAGCTAAGCAAGAAATGCCCCTTTACCAGCTGCTTGCATTCTTTGCACAAAGCCATGTGGCTGTTGGAATGAAAAATCTTTTACTAGATGACTGTCACTTCCTTATTTTGGCCAGAATTAAGGCATAGATTTCAATTGACAAAATCACAATTTGAAAGTCAACTTGCTAATGATAATTAATTAGCTCACTATGTCATTATTAAGTGGAAAATTGAGGTCCTAGTGGATATATGCTCCTTATCCATCATCTTAAAATGAAGTTTAATAAAAAAATTGCCTACTTTTCTTTTCCCTCTTGTCCTCCCACCTCCAAAGATTAAAATGCAATTAAAGATTTCTCGCTCGCTCGTAGAGTTGATTGAAGCTTTAGAGATCTAGTAAAGAATTAATTTGTGGGAGATAAGACTACTTTTCTTCTCCTCTTGTTTCTTTTGTTACCGCTCCTGTCAGGAAGAGGAAGGTGGGGTGGAGTTGACGTTAGTGAATATATGGTATAGTATATTAAAAAAAGTGTTTTTCAGTGACTATAAATGAACAACTCAGTCTAAAACTATACATGCTGCAGCTTTCAGTATTACATCAACAACTTGGTAGTTGACCATTAAAATATCTGAAATCTTCTTCAATGACTTTCAATGTGGAAAGTGATCCTGCACGAAAATGATTACTCATAAGCTATTAGCTATTAAGTTAAGTGTTATCAACGCAAAGCACCTGATCATATGCGTAATCAGGACTCATTATGATCTATTTGATTGATCAACAGTGAGTCAATCAGCATGCAAAGGACCGTGGATCTCCATCTTCTAATCCAAAAAAATATGATAATGTGAGACCTTAAAGTTTTCCTAAGAGAACTAGGGTGACTAAATTATATGTGTGAGCCTAATACTGATGTACAACTTGACATATCTGTTGTGAAAAATAGTGGTTGTATCGTACTTGGATATGATATTTGAGTCACACTACATATATAGCAGTAGTTTGAATGATACTTTTCTTTCTAGTGCACATAGGACATGTAGGGGTTGCAATTATAGCCTTGCTTCTTCTCTGATTCTTTGAATAGGGAAAAGTTGTGGGGAAGTGATACATGCATATGTATATTGCTACTCCGGTAATAAAAGCATCTTTTAAATGGCTAGCAGGAACATGAAGTGCGAGTCTTACGCACTTTCATTTCAAATGAAAATGATAGATGGCATTAAGCCCACGTCTAGAATAACTTATTCTTTGGTGCAGCTCCGTATTTGCACAAAAAGTTTGTAAACCCTTCCAATCCAGCAAACATCGATCCTTATGACCAAGTGTAAGTTTGTACCACTCTTTGTCTAGATGCATTTGACAGGTAACGTAACCAGAATCTAGTGTCAAATTGGCACTCTTACTCTGAAAAAGTTGGCAGATGATGTAACCAAAATCTGGTGGCAAATTTGCAGCAATCTGAGATGCATATTATCAGGTGTAAAAATTACATGCACATGAATACCAAACCACGTTTTTCTAGCACTCGTATTTGTGCGTTTAATACTAAGGTGATGACCAAATACCCAGCTTTTGCACTTAAATTTCCGGTTGGAACTGTTAAACTTGCTCTGCACTGTGTAGATCAGTGCTTGCAAATTCGCTCTCTGCAAACATACAAGCGGTTCACTTTGTTCAATTGAATAACTTCATGATCCTATGAGTGATGTTTCCCCAGTCATGTTGAACAAGAGGAGTTAGCTGAGCATTATACTAAGTTTCAACTCGTCTTGTACAACTCAAAATTTCAAGTGGCATAACTGCCTGGTAATGAATTATTTATTAGACAATGTCAAAATTACAACCTTGAAAGGCACATGGCCATGTGGCCTTTCCTCTAAAGTCTCTATCAGATTTTGTGCTTTTGTCTATGCGCATAGCTTTCTGAAACAAGATATCTACTAAATCTATCTGTGGAGCAGTATATACACTTCCAGCAGCTGTTCTTTAGGTATTGATCACCTCTGCACACTGGGATGTCAACTCCAAGCTGTCCTAGCCATCTCTAGTCTCGTGAATTCCAAGCTCCAGCACCGAAGACTTCTTCAATCACACTGGACGTCGGAAGAAAATCTTCATCCTTGGGGCAGGTCAAACAACCAACATCCCATTCTTTGGAACTACATGGCTCTAAAAAAAGTTCATTACCAGTACTGCTGCTCATACTACTAAGGTCGCTAGTTATATGTTTTGTATTTTGATTTCCACTTATGTCAGAAAGGACTTGGTCAAGTGGCTGATGCGCTTGATCTGAACTGCAGTTATCAGGCATGTCAATCGGACACATGTCTGACTCTTTACTGACACACTTACTGCCATCCAGGTTCAGCCTTATATTATCTTCTGAAGCTTCCTCAGCATTGATGTCATCCTTGTATTCACAGAGATTGTCTTCAAAGATCTCATTATGATCATCTTCCTCGGCAGGTGATTCAACCAGAGAGTCATCATACCCATTTATTTTTTCTATTACTTCATCAGCAGAAACATTAGTTCCTTCCCATTCATCATTGTCGCTGTCAATACTCAACACATCAATTCTGTTCTGTTCAGCACGTCTTCGTAACATAAAGACATTAAAATAATAGCTAACTATTTCCTTCTTGGTCCTAGAAGGAAATTCAATAGCTAAATGGTTCCAAAAGTTCCTCCCCAGTGATGCAGGATGGGAAAATACAACCTCAGTAAATATTTCCTCTTCCTCCTCGCTCCATTTTTCAGCCACTACCTCTCCCACTTCCAAAAAACCCAACTTGACAAAAGCCTCCTGGCCAAGGGTTTTCCTGAGTTTTTCTCGTGCTTCAGTGATGTGTTGCCGAACACATCTAACGGATCCCACATCATCACAGGAACAATCAATTCTTCCATCTCCAAGTTTCTCCACAGTGTCTTCAGACATGTCTGATCTAGGCATGGGAACTAGACAAGAACCAGAAAATTGCCTCTCATGGTCTAAATGATTACCAATATCTGACATGAGAGATTGGGATGAACGGTTGAAGACTTCAAAAGCATCTCCTGATGAACTGGACAACTTTTCATCATCACACCCACACCATTCAGGTATTTCTGCTTGAAAACCACTGCCAATGGGGACCAATTTCCGAGGAGGATATTCCAAAAGAGAAGAATAAATATCTCCGGTATGAAAAATGGTCCTTGCTGGAAAGTCAAGATTATAATGGTCTGGAGACAGCAATATGCAAGGTGCCTCCGACCTGACATCTTCTTCACAGGTAGTGCTTGTAGCCCAGGAAGAGTTGGAAATGGAGCAAGCCAGACTTCTATCTATTTCTTTCTCAACATAACTTTGGAATTCAGCAAGATTGCTGTCTACAAGACTTTCATCCCTTTCACCTTTCTTTTTATCGCAAGCAGCCCCATCTTCACCTACCCACATATTAAGACTGGTAAAAAACATAAAAGTACTGAAAGATAAGCATAAATATCGTACAAATATTAGCAAGCATCTAAAACAGATAGAAGTAAGAATTTAGCTTCAGAAAACAGTACTGAACTCTCCTTAGTGGGTCCATTCTTAAGTAGAAGAATAAGAGCTCAACCCACAGAGACAGAAGAAATTCATAGAGTAAAAGCTCTGAACTAATGTCCAATGCCATGCAGGTTTCTTGTTAAACCAAGGCATAAATTAGCCAAAAACATTTTGGCCAGAAGAACTTTATCAATCACTATCTTCTATACAAGTAGCTATGTGCAAAAAAGGCCACAAAGAACCAAGACATTCAATGCAGATTTTCAATAATATGGAAAACTGCTGAGAAGCTTTAGTTCAGAAGCAGATAAACTACTCTCATTTGGTTCTAGACAATAATACAGTGATACAAGCAGTCCCCTACATCAAGCATCTTCAAACGTTGATAGAGACTTCTTCGCACCTAAAATATGAAGCTTTGGAGGGATATTTCCATCAGGGAACTCTAAAACTGACACCCTCTTGTCACTTGGCTCCAGAAGCTTCGGTTGCTTAGACAAGGCCTCATATAACTCCTCACTAAGTGGTCGTTTTTGTACCATATTTAACTGCAAAAGGAGTTGAAACAATGTAAACTACTATGCACAAGAAAAAAGTAGAATAACTAAAGCAAAAGGGCATTCACTGGCATAGAAGAGGTAGATCAAGAAACAAAGACCCACAGCTCCATTTAGCACAATAAGGGCACAATAAAGGCAAGAAGCTTGACATATTTCTCAAGGAAAATGTACCGTAAAGGGCAATTTGAGCTTGAAATATATAATAAAGGCAGTTGAAAACCATATAGCAGACTTTGATTCAGTGAAAGAAAAGGAAAGATTGCATGTGCCAATCACAAATGAAAATTAGTACTATGAGTCTCACAAGCGGCACTGCAACAAACACAACAGCTAAAAAGGACAAACTGAGAAGTAATTCAATTTCCATCATCCATAAAGTTGGGTGAAAAAATGAGTTCGTTTCACGTCATGGTTACTGCACCAATGCACCAAATCCAAAAACATCCTATGCTCTGTACTAACTCCACAACACCATGAAACATGATCATACGCAACAACCAAAATGCTCAGATGCAAGAAGACGTCCTACTACCCAAAATTTCAGATCGACAAAACCATCCATTTCATGAAATAACATGACACGTGCAAGCCTCCTTCCAGCCATTGCTCTCTTAGCCTTTTTCCGGCAAGAAGTCAGAGACGGTTTCACACATATCAGTTTTTTCAAAAAATTTTAGTAAATTTGCCACATAATCGAGAAATTTTCACCAAACACTTTAATAATAAGTCAAAACAATTATTAAGCATGTTTTTACAAGGATAATGACACCAGCATCCACAATCACTCTCAAACAAGTTCCAAAATCTAATTCTCACAACAGCAGGCAGCCCACTTATGCTGAGCAATATATAGTGTGACAATTAAGACTAGTCCATGGTTGAATTAAGATCATTTACTAGGAAAATTATAAAAGATAAGACCACTTGACTAGCCTTCCAATCTGTACATATGTCATCAAGAATTTAGTAGTTTGAAAGCTCTCGCAATTAGTTAAGTTGTTTTGATCCAGCATGGATGGTACAATTGAGCCAATGATTTGCGAGCACCGTCTTTTTTTGTTTATTTTTTGGGATAAATGAGTAACAGCATCTGAACACGTGGCAAATAAACCTCAGCTAGATTAAAGCCGACAGATGGCAGGTATTTATTGCACAAAAGGAGTGCCCAAATCATTTTCTGAACATTAATTAATAAAAAACAAAACTCATTCTCAGGATAACTAAAAAAAAGTCTTAAAAAAAATCATTCCCAGAATTGTCAGAAGAAGAAAATGAAAAAAGATTCATTTACCTTAACAGTGAAAAAAACTTGCTTCCTCGAATGAAATAGCAGATCTTGTAGATTTTAAACCAGAATCAATCAATCAGCTGATTTTTTCTATAACTTCAAAATGAGATCTTCAATTTCGCCAAAATGATTTTCCAAAACCAAGATTAAAAAAAAAAAGAATAAATAAATCGAAACCCTAACCCTATATCCCCAAAATTTTTTCGACAATTTTTACAAATTAAAGAGCAACCCACCGACATAAACAACTTTTCCAACAAATTCCAGAAATGAATTTCAAAGATCTTGTGAATCGAACAGAAGAAATAGTTTTATAAATTCAATAAAAAATAACTATTTACTTGCTTTTAGGGAAAATTGCACGAAAGAAAAGATCAAATTTTTATCAACAGAGAAGGATGAAATCAGAGTAGAAAAGAGAACCCGGATGAAATTTTGTTAATTTACAAAGAAAACAGAAAAACTAAATAGATCTGACGAAGTTTAAAGAAATCTGAAACCCTAACCCTAGATCTCGAATTTTCAGTGGCTGAGGCTAAAAGAGGTATCAATCGACAGAGGAGAACGAGAATCGGAAGAATCGGATGTCGAATTGTAGATTGAGAGAGAAAATCGAGGCGAAATTTGGACGAGAAAAGGAGAGAGAAGAAGAGATCGAAAAAGAGGGTTACGGGGAGCAAATTTGTTGACTTGACTTAAAAGAGTAAAGCTAGGGTTCGGAAATTATGGAGACCGGGCGGTCCGAAAATAGAAGTACATCGGATGGACTAAAAAGGGCTCCGATTTTTAAACTAATTACGCCAAGTGCCGCTGAGATTTGTGCGTTATTCAAAGCTGTTGGCTGTTATAGGCATAGGGTGATTTTCGCAAATTCACAGAGGAACTGGTGGTGCACCTATAATAATCAATGGGCTGTAAGTACATGTGAGAAAATGGTTGGCGTTACCTCTTTTGGGGCACATAATAAAGCAAAACAACGGATGCCACGTGGAAGCTGTCATGATCTTTGACTTTTCATTTGACTTTGACCTCAATTTGACACGAGGGAAAATTAAAATATAAGAAATGCTATAATGAGAAATTTTGGGGAATTGTTTATATTGTACTAGATGGGATTTTTTGAGTAGTTTTTTTTTTTTAGCGTAGTTTATTATAATTAGTATTTAAAACACACACATCAATATATGTGCAACTAATAAAAGAAATTTGTGCCAAATTTTTTATCATATTTGAAATCATTTTCAAGAGAATTAATTTTATATTGTAATAGTAAATATTTAGAAAATTTATTAAAATAAAATATATAAACAAATAATTAATTAGTGGTTATTCATAACCATAATTACCCTCCTTGCTTAGCTTCGAAAAAGTTGAAGCAAATTAGGAGCGCTTAAACAAATGCACATTATAGATCGTGTTTTATTTTATTTTATTATTTTTTTTGAGCCACGTTATAGAATTTGACTACCCCTTCCCGAACGTAACAAGGAGATGGGAATGGTATGACCGTCAGTGAGAACGCCTTATGTAGTTGGTTCATCAAAAACAAAATTTGAAAACCTCCGATTTGAATTTTTGTGGTATTAAACATCAATCGGTACCTATGAACCATCCCTAACCTAAATAGGACATGATATTTTAAAATTTTCATGAAAAAATATTTACAAGCTATTCTTTTTCTTCTTTATTTCTTGAAAATATTGCAAGTTATTTTTAATAACCTAAGCCCTTGTTTTTTCTTTTTTTTTGGCAAACCCCGTACAGGGGGAAAGGACACCACTCCTGATTGTTATTAATGGTTACTCAAAAAAAGAAATAACTGGTACAGAAGAAAAAGTTGTAAACAAGGAGTACTACTCTCTTACATGGACACGTCAAATTGCTGCATAAGTGGTTATGTCTAAGACTGATAGAGATTGGATATGATATGGTAATTGTGCTAGGGAATAAAAAAAAACTGTGCTCCATACTCGGTAGTCCAGCCAGTGCATCTGCAATTGCGTTCGCCTCCTTTACAGATGTGCTACAACCTAAGCCCTTGTTGGAAAGTTATTTTCCTCCCAAAAAATTTTTACATTTTTCGTGAACTCATTTCCTAATCACTTTTTTATTTCACATACATCAAATCGTTGCAATATATTTGTCTAAAAAAAACTTTAAAAATAGCAATCCAAACAAACTCTAAAACTTTCTAATGATGATAAAAAAATTGGAAATTGTACAAGATTATATCAAAAATAAACCAATAGTTTGAAAATCAATCATAAGATGGCTATTTGGCTTTTCACTACTAATTACTACATCAAATGTTTCGTGGCCTAATGCTCATATCACAGGCGTTCTCCTTTTTTGAAAGGTGAACATGGTCATAATCAAATACGATCATGTTAATGCATCTATATGCTATGACTAAGAGTTAGAACTATATATTATATCCTTTGTTCTTGGGAGTGAAATATATAGTGTCATAAGATGATAAGATTGGTAATGAATGCTCCAAAGGTTGCAACCAACAGGGATTGATCCAATAAAGGACCTTGATTTATTGATAATTGATGCTTTATAATAAATAGGTTTATCTATATTAACCTGTAAAATCGAAACCTAGTGGACTAAGTAGGAAAGGAGTTCAATTTTATTAAAATGACCGTAATGTTTAATTAACCATCTGGTTTTTGATTATCTAAGAAATTTAATCACGACTTTATATCATTAACATTTTAAGCTGTTTAACCGGCCAAATTAAAGAAGAAGTACACGGATGTTGTGTCTTTGGCTAAATTGATGACAATTTTTCATAATTATAATGAGCACTAACTAGCCTATTGATAGTTCTAGCTGATATTTAGGTTTTTGCTTGTTCTAATTTCTTAATTATTAGTGTAAAAGTTTTTTATATAGAAAATAGTAGGTTTGGTAGTATGACATAGAAAGAGAATAATTAAAATTTGAATGGAGATTATTAATTAGTGTAAAAAAGACTTATATTGAATGGAGATGGTTGATTAGTGTAAAAGAACTAAGGTTGATTAGTGAATGGAGATTACTTTTGGACTTCCTACTATTGTTCACAGTTATATTTTGTACATTTTCTAATGTAATAAAACTACTATCATATTCCATTTACCATTTATTCCAATCTTTTTATTTTTCTTCGTTTCTCATTTTCATAGTCCATCTTACATTTGATATTTTAATCTTTTCTTATTTACTTTTACATTTGTCATTTTGGCCCCCCCCAAAAAAAAAAAGAATAAACCAATACAAGATGTCGTTATAATATAAATTCCTTGCCTTTTAAAAATGGGATAATTTCAAAAATCTCCCCTAAGGTTCCTGACAATTTCATTGCCCTCCTCCAAGATTTTAAAATATCACTTAGCTCTGCTGTCAGTCAATTGGGATTGAATGCTTACCTCATGGATGGTCAAATGACTTTATTACCCCTACAACTTAGGAAATTTTACATAGTTATATGGAAAGAAATAATTGAGTCACTTGTACTACCATAATTTGGAATGTAAAAAAATTTGAAAATCTTGAATACCAAGTTTTGTAATGATAATTGTTAACATTTTAAAATTCTATTTCTAAATTTTAATAGTTCTTGTAATTTCTTCCCCCTAAAAGAGATTAAAATTCCTATTGAGATATTATTATTTCAAAATTTTTTCATAAGAATAACAAGATGAATACGAACATACATGAAATAAAAAGGGATAAATTTTTAAAATATGTTTACAATTAGATTTTATTAAGTTATGGATAACGTGTAACTATACATAATCTATACTTTCCTGCTTTTCCAACATATTTATTTTTTTTCCTTTTCTTTGTATATGTAATCCCAACAAGAAAGTTAAAAATGATTTTCTCCACTTTGATTTACTTATTTTTCCATTAAAGTCATTTCCATTCTATTCATGCAAACATTGCTTGAGAGTTGTTATTTTTTGTGACAAATGATAGAAATTTCTTAGTAATCATGTAAAATAATGGACCTTGTAAGTGAAAGAAATAATTCAAAAACACATATTTTAGCATATTTTATATTTTTTATTTATTGTGGCATTTTTCTTAAAGAGGCCATATTTTGTCTTGTCCAATTGTTGTTCAAAATCTTCCAAATTCCACTACTAAGAATTTAGGAATTCTATGTATAAATGTGGATTCTAAATTAATAAAATTTCCTCTCCAATTCTTTGATTTTGCGAGCCATTGTTAATAATTCTACTTGGCTCATGCTACTGTTGTAATTTGCCTCACTTACATTGACACTTTCTAACAATAGTTTTTATTTTCTATTCTTAACTAATATTTTCTTTTGATTCTAAGTCAATCAACTAGTAATAAGTTGAGGGACACTTTAGTATGAAATATTCTTCTCACTCTTCTAATCATTTTTTATTATTAATTTTAATACAAAAAAAATAGAAAACAAAGATCAGCAAAAATATTGGATTACATATAAAATTAATTCGTCAAAAAAATCACTAGTTTGACATTTGATTATAATAAAAACCTAGAGGCAATAATGGTAGTTCTACAATTTTATTGGCAAAAAATTTTAAAAAAGGAATAAGAAGGAAAAAGAATGAAAAATAATTTTAAAACTCATTCTAAGTATAAGCATACGCAATAAGAGAATTTCATTAAAACATTTAAGGGTAAAATTCTCATTTTAAATGATAAGGGAGGTATGTGTAATTTTTCAAACTTCAGAAGAGTTTAGTGAAATTGTCAGAAACCTTAGGGGAGGTTTCTGAAATTATCCCTCGAAAATTTTGGTATCATGGTTAATGATTAAATTTTTTGCCACAAGCAAGAGTTAGTACAAGGCTTTCTAAGTTGGAACTAAAGCAAGGAATTCTTTTATTTTTGTTGTTTGTGTGGAGGTTCTGCATAATTTGTTCTTTCTATGCTGGTCTAACGTTGGTATAAGTGATCAGTTTTAGAAAGTCTGTAGACTTGAAACTACTGTAGGATTTAACTTTTTATTCTTTTATCTTTATTCGTCGAAAAATCTGGTCTAAAATTGTTGAACTAGTCGATGATTGAAATAGCCTCATGTAATTGAGAGCCGCATTCAAGCTTTGTCCTTTTTTTTCTGCAAAATAATGTCCTTGTTTGTTAAAGTTCTGTTCCTGTGTGAAATTCAATGCTTCGCGGACTGAAAAGTCGTCTTATATGTTTAGGTGTTTTGTGTGCTTTCGGTGTGGATAGAGAGTCAAAGAAAGAGAGAGAAAGGGTACTTTGATGGGGATGGAAGTGTATAAATTTTTTTTAGGCAAAAATGAACTATTTTATTGATATGCAATTCAGCTGTACAATGGAGAAAAGAACTCCTACTGCATCTGAGATACTTCAGTGATCGTCACTATACACAAGTGTGTCTATCTATAGCTACTACTGCAACTATTACATCAGACACTCTATTGACAACTTCCATTCAATCATCAACTGCTAATTCTTTTGAATTCGTGGAGCTTTAGGCCATGAAACAACCACCATTTAGACCACTTTACTGCTAGCTGTAAGGACTTGTCCAGTACCTGTAACAACATGTTGTAAAATCCTTCTATTCCTCTCCTAACAAAGATACTAGACAGTGACAGTAAGAGATAATCTTCTAATCTTAGCAGCAAAGGAGTTTGAACCACCATGGTGACACCACTAGTCTACTTCCTGTTCCCAGGGTAAGCACCCCATATACAGCAAGCACAATCTTTGCACTTTATCCCATATACACCTGGAGTAGGAACACTCGAAAAATAGATGTTTAACAGATTCGGTGTCTTCATTGCATAACACACATCTATGAAGTATATCAGTCTCACCTCACTTGATAAGTCTATCTTTAGTCATCAACTTTTGCTTTAACATCAACCACAGTATAAACGCATAGTTGGGAACAAAACCTTTTCCCTAAACTAAAGAATGTCGCTTCACTTTTCTATCTGCCCGATAAAGTTTCTTCAAAGCAGATTTAACAAAAAAAACACCTGAACCACATACAATCCACTTCACATGATCCTCTCTATGCATTTGCTGCAACATAAAATCGGGAATAGACTCTTGAAACTCTTGCACTATTGCATTAAACCTCCTTCCTTTGGGCTAGGACCATGTTCCATCATTCGCTGGATCACTTATCTTAGAGTTAATAGACAATCCTAAATTCTTATATAAAGATTCAGGATATCTTAAATATAAAAGCCCAAGTGCATGCCAATTATCAAACCAAGAAAAAATGCTCTTACCTTCACCATTTTAATCCATGGCTGAGCAAGGTGCCTAAGGTGTAACAACTTTCTCCAACACCATGAACAATCAGAAGGAATTTTTACTTCCCATAGACTGTGCCCTTTCAACATCACAAAGTGTTTCCATCTAACCCATAAAGTATCATTTTTCTGACATATATTCCAAATGAACTTAAGGATCAAACACTTATTCCAGTTGGCTATGCTCTGCACTCCTAGTCCACCATTCTTCTTTGGTTTACAGACATCTTCCCACTTTACTTTTGCTCCATAATGTGATTTAATTTCACCATACCAAGGAAATGAGGATAACATGCTGTCAATCCTTTGAAGTACTGCTTTGGGTAGTGTAAAAACACTAGTCCAATGGAGGAAGATACCACTAAGGATAGATAAGATAACCTGCAACCGACCTCCATAGGTAAGCTTTTTTACTGCCCAACATTGTACCCTCTACTGAATCTTCATAAAAACAGGTTGGCAGTCCTTGTAGCTGAGTTTTCTTGAACTAAGAGGTGGACCTAAGTATTTAACTGGTAGTTCACCCTTTGGCATCTCCAATATGTTGCACAGTTGCTATCCCACTTCATCGCTATCACCAGCTATAGACACACAACTCTTATGAAGATTAGGCTTCAAACCAGAGAAACTTCCAAATTCAGCAATCGTGTCCCTGACCAAACAAAAAGAATGCTCAATACTGCTAATATAGAAACAAATCATCTGCAAATGCAACATGGGATAACTCCAAATCTAAACAATACGAATGAAAATCAAATCCTTTCCCTCCAATATTCCACTTCAGCAATGAAGTGAATAAAGTTAAGCAGGAAAGAAACAAGAAAGAGGAAAACAAATAAAAGAAGAGAACCCCTTAAGAGAAAACTATATATAAAGAAAATAAGAATTCACCATGAATAGTACTACTAGGACAAGGTCAACAAATTTTTAGAATGAGGCAGTCAAATGTGGAAGATTGAAGAATCTCAAATCTTATGATAAAATTTGGACTTTGTGATGAAGATCGATGTTTATGAATGAAAAAGCAATTCAGGAAATGAGGAAAGGAGACAATGACAACTTGGTAGATAGATGATTTCTAGTACCAAGCAACATTATGTAAACAAGGCCACAGATGATGACCAAAGAAAACTTGTTCCATGCCATTTATTTGTTTCACAAGGGGACTTTTCGAATCTATTGGAATGTTTGGGTTTTAAGAAATTTATTTCAATTAGTTCTTTTGTTTGAAGGCTATTCTATGGAGACATTAAATGATGTTTTGACATGGACGGTTGTAGATTTTTTTTAAAAAACTATTATTAAGGTGGAACACAAGTTTTTCATCATAATGCTGGATCATATCTGCAAAAAGTTGCTTTCAACTTGTTCTGCTCCCAATTGTGTATGTACAGTACTACTTGGCTGAGAAAATCATACTTTTGGTACTTGTTTCCATAAATATGTGTGTTGCTCGTCAGAAATAAGGGATACCATCTCCATGTCACATGCCCTTTATAGTGTGTACTTTTATAAGCATGTCCTTTTTTGGAATCAAGAGATTTTTCTATGTTCTCTCCTATTTTGCATTTATATTGCCATTATTTACTAGATGATTTTATGGGATTTTTGTTTACTGTCGTCTTTGTTTCTATAATACTTTTTTTCTATCTTCTTTGAGAAAGATTTTGTTGGTTTGGTGGTTTTGATTCCTAAAATCTGTAGAGGACTAAATGCATAGCTAGTCTGCTTCCATGTGATCTCCGAAAGCTTCTGTGTTAGTGGTAGTGAACCCTTTATTTTGTTATTAAAACAATAAAGAATTTGTTACGCATTTTATTTTGAATACTTTGCGGTTTAAAAGACACGCATTAAAAGTTGCTGAATGTTTTCTTGGCTCTTGGGGCATAACTACTTGGTTAACATGGAGGATGTTGCTTAATTTTCCAGTGCTCAAAAAGCTTGTGTTCAGGCTTTTTTCTCATCTTATCAGAAATACGGTACCTCAATACTCAGTAATGTAGGATATGTAGGATATGTTTGTCATATTTCATCTTTATTTCTTGAGAAATCTGATCTAAGATTGTTGAGCTAGTAGATGCAAAAGGGCCATGTATTGCTTCCAAATGCTAGTTTGTTATTGGCTTCATCTGCCATGGAAATTCATTAGGGCAAGTAGATTGATCATATCAAGATCTAATGGGCTATCATAGAAAAGAGCAATATAAATCTTGGTTAACATTTTAGTCACGGGGTTTCGCTTTCAGATCAAATGCTTGCTTGTGAAGTACTCTAGTTCTGAAAAAGACATTTACTTCCCTAGAAAAGATCGATTTCCACAATATTTACTTCCATGATGCACAAGTCACTATGAAGCTGTACTTAATGTTGAGAGCATGTTTCTCCTTTGGGTCTAAGACATTTTATCTTTTATCTTTATATGTTGGCAAATCTGGTCTAAGATTTTTTAGCTAGTAGATGATTGAACTAACCAGTTTTTCATAGGTGTAATGGTAAGTTTATGAAGAGGATCATTAAAAATGGACAACCTACTTTAATTTAGAAAGGCATTAAAGCTTTGTTTTTCTTATCTCCAAAATAGTATCTTTGATCTTTAAAGTATTGTTACTGTGTATGACTGTGTGTTTGTATGGAATTCAATGCTTTGTGGGGTGAAAAATTTGGTTTCATGGTTGACAATCAAAGTTTTCTGGTATAAGCTGGAGTTAGGATAAGGTTTTGCTGTGCTAGAAGGCAAAGAATTTCTCTTATTTTTGTTGTTTATGCAGATGACTTGTACCTTGCACCTTTTAGAATAATGTTCCTAGACCCTGATGGTAAGGGCTATTTAGCCAGAGTTGAAGTTTATACTGCAGCTATAGCTTAGCTTCTGCATAATTTGTTTCTTTTTCTTGGAGGTCTGCAGGTCTATCATTGGTTTAAATGATCATTGTCACTTTTACCAAGCTATGGTAGTTTCTAATTTTCTATGTGTTGCTATTTGGGTTTATAATCTTTGCTTTCTTTAATTTTTAGGTAACATGGAAGAAAAGAGAAGCACTGTAGCGAAGTGGACAAGGGCTCAAATAAAGCATATGACTAATGAATACAATGAGAAGAAGCAGGAGAAGAAAGAGGAAAGTGAGAGAGCCCATGGCTCTCATGAAATGAACGCTACTGAGGGAAAAAAGAGGGAAGAATTGGAGTCAGAAAAAGTCACAAGAAATGTCGAAGAAGTGGTTAGAATTAGCAGCAGTAGCAGTGATGAAGAGCAAGAGAGGGAAAATGTAAACTGGAAGATGTTCAATAGAAAGACGAAGGGAACTGCTAAAAAGATTTTCAATAATGATGTGAGTAGTGGAAGTGATGTTAGGATTTTGGGGGAAGAGGAAGTGGTGAGGGAAGAATTGGAGTCAGAAAAAGTCACAAGAAATGGTTAGAATTAGCAGCAGTAGTAGTGATGAAGAGCAAGAGGGGGAAAATGTAAACCGGAAGATGTTCAATAGAAAGAGAAAGGGAACTGCTAAAAAAATTTTCAATGATGATGAGAGTAGTGGAAGTGATGTTAGGATTTTGGGGGAAGAGGAAGTGGTGGAAAAAGTGAAATTGAAGGAATTAGATAGGATGAGGAAGAGAGACACTATTTACAGGGGTAAGAATAGTGATAGGGGAAGTGGAAGTGATGTCGTGCTTGTAACTGAAGAAGATGTCCCTCCAAACTTGAGATGTAGTTATGTCAAGGGTAGGAAGCAGTTTCCATGTAGAAGAAGAAAGAGGGTTAGAAGTGATGGAAATGCAACAAATGAAAGAATGACCATGGAGAGTGAACCTTCAGGGAATCGAGCTCAAGACAAGGAAAAGGGTCTTCTAATTGAGAATCTTGATGATCTCAACTCAAAATCCTCTAGCTTTGAAGAGGATGCTGATGATTCTGATAATGCCTGTAGTGAAGAAGAATCAAGGAGCTTTGGTACACAATCAAACCATTGGGGTTATTGTAGTGAGGATAACCTTGAAGGAGGGATAGGAAAAGATGATGGCTTCATTCAACTACCAAGTCCAAAGTCCAGAGAACACGAACCAGGACTCGAAACATCAAGGAAGTGATGTCTTCTTGTTTCTGAGAGTGAAAGTTCTGATTCTTCAGGTAAGGATTCTGATTTATCAGATCAGAAGCCAAAGAAGAAAAAGGAAAGCAGTAGGATATCTAAACCCTCAAAGAGAAGAGAAAGAGATGTGGATTACATGAATATTCTTCTGGGGTTCATGCTGAAGGATGATGAGCAGACAAACAAACCATTTTCTTTTGAAGACAATGGTTCTACTCATATACTGCCATTAAAATTCAGATTTGATGACGAGGATTTAACCCCACCCAAGAAAGAAGACTGGCAGAAAGAAATTGATGATCTTTTTACTGAGATGGAAATGTGTCTCACATTACCAGATTCTGACTTTACTGAATCATCCGAGGTAATGGTGCTTTGTTAATTTTGAGAGATTTGACATTCTCTGATTACTACAGTGTGATTTTTGGATTTGGAGTTACATAAGTATCTACATAGTTTCCATGCAGGTTGAACAGTTTAACTAATCCTAGAGAAACGAATGATTGTTTCTTCAATACGTTACTGCTGATAATGATTTGAAAGATAGCTCATTATTATGCTGCTGCCTTATTCCTTCTGTTGGATCCATTCTTTGTCTGTCAGCTGAGTTTGGAGATTTTAGTTAATCTGCTAATGTTTTGACTTCTGCCCTGGAATACTGAAGTTGATGCCTTAGAACTTTGAAATGATTTGGAAACATGCAGTAGGTATCATCTCATGTTGGTCATCTAATATCTGTTTCTTCCTCGGTTATTATCTAATAATCCATGGTTAACAAGATCATGTAGTTTTTCAAATAGTTATAGTTTTGTTGACAGTATGCTTTCTTATGTAGTTTTAAGAATACAATACAAGTTGCTGTTTCATGATCAATTGTGCATGCTATTTAGTTGATCCTAACATTGTATGTTTGTTACTGATGGTGATGGAATGTGTTAAAAGAATATAAGTATTTTTGTAGATAATAAATTAGTAAGGGTATTCTTGTAAATAATTTGTTAGGTTTGTATTCCTATAAATACTAGTTGGTCACTCATAATACGGTGATTAGATGTTTTCCTCCCAAAATACCTGTTAACATGGTATCAGAGCAAAAGTCCTAGGGTTAGGGTTAAATATCTAGTCAAAAGTACTGTTCAGCCGCATTGTTCATCGCGACACTGTTCACGCGCGTACTGTTCACGGCGCAGTACTGTTCACGCCGTTACTGTTCACGGCGCAGCACTGTTCACGACGTACTGTTCACACGTCACTGTCATCTCGAGTTTTGACCTTATCTTTGGTTTGATGTGCTATTCGTCATGGTTGAAATGTTTGTTCATGCGGTTACCGCTAACCAAATTGAATCGAGTTTTTCAGCACATGGGTCCCAGAAGACAGTTACTATACCTGAGGAAGATTATGTTAAATTCCTACAGTACCAAACTACAAATCACGCATCTCTTCCCTCTACTTCTTTAGCACAAAAAGGTAATGACTCATAGATTATTGATTCCGGGGCTACTGATCATATGTCAGGTACCTCTAAAATTTTTTCTAATTTTCAAGAGTCTACTCCCTTTCCTCATGTTACTTTAGCTGATGGATCTACCACTAAAGTTAAAGGACTAGGCACTGTAGAAATTAATCCATCACTTCCGCTGTCTTCTGTTCTTTACATACCCAATTTGTCCTTTAATCTAATGTCTGTTAGTAAACTCACTAAATTTCTACAGTGTACAATTACTTTTTCTCCTGATTCTGTTGTCATTTAGGATTTGAAAACAAAGAAGATGATTGGTAGAGGGCATGAGCATAATGGTTTTTACTTTCTCAACTTCAATGGTCCGATAGCATGTCCTGCTACTGTTTCTCCTCTTGAAATTCACTGTCGTTTAGATCATCCGTCTTTACAAAATTTGAAAAAGTTGGTTCCTATTTTGAGTCAATTATTTTCGTTAGAATGTGAGTCTTGTCAGTTAGGAAAGCATCATCGTGTTTCTTTTGCTCCTAAAGTCAATAAATGGGTTTCTGAACCCTTTTTGTTAGTTCATTCTGATGTTTGGGGTTCTAGTCGAGTCACTTCAAAGTTAGGTTTTAAATATTTTGTAGTGTTTGTTGATGATTTTTCCAGAGTTACATGGCTTTATTTAATGAAAAATCGTTCAGAATTATATTCCATTTTTTGTGCATTTGTTACAGAAATAAAGAATCAATTTGGTGTGCCTGTACGTATACTTCGCAGTGATAATGCGAAAGAATATTTTTTCACTCCTTTTAATACCTTTATGACTAAGTCTGGTATTATTCATCAGTTCTCTTGTCCTCACACTCCACAACAGAATGGAGTTGCTGAAAGAAAAATTGGACATTTAATCGAAATTGCTCGAACACTGTTGTTGCACATGAATATGCCCAAACAATTTTGGGGTGATGCAGTTCTAACTGCATGTTATTTAATTAATCGCATGCCATCTAATATTCTTAGAGGTCAATTACCTCACTCCATTTTTTTTCGTCATGAACCTGTGTTTAAATTGCCTCCTCGTATTTTTGGATGTGTGTGCTTTGTTCATCAGTTTGCTCCCGGGGTGGATAAATTAGATTCTCGTGCTATTAAGTGTATTTTTTTAGGATACGCACAAGCGCAAAAAGGGTATAGATGTTACAGTCCAATTTTAAATCGATTTTTTACTTGTGCTGATGTTATTTTCTTTGAATCCACTCCATATTTTATCAAACAAAGTATGTCTTGTGAGTTAGACCAGTGTCCCTCTTTTTTCTCTCCTGTTTTACCAGTCCCTTCCCCTTTATTACCTGAGTTATCTAGTCCACCAGATTCCATAACTCGATTATCTCGTTCTCATCTTCAAGTTTACTCTCGTCGTTCCATAGTTGAGAAAGTTCCTGATATGCCACGCACTTCACCAATTAACTTTTAATCTTCAAATCCAGGTATGACGCCCTCCTCTGAGTTAGATCTTCCTATTGTTTTACGCAAAGGTAAGAGACATTGTACTTTTCATCCTATTTCTAATTTTGTTTCTTATTCTCGTTTTTCTATGTCATATTCTTCTTTTGTTGCTTCCCTTGATTCTATCTCCATTCCTAAGTCTATTGCTTATGCTCTTAATCATCCTGGTTGGAGATTAGCTATGTAAGAAGAGATGTCTGCTTTGGAACAAAATGGTACTTGGGATCCTGTCCCTCATCCTTCAGGTAAGCCTGTTGTTGGTTGTAAATGGGTGTACACTATAAAAATGCAGCCTAATGGTTCTATTGATAAATTGAAGGCTCGTCTGGTAGTTAGAAGATTTATTCAAGTGTATGGAGTAGACTACTTAGAAACATTTTCTCATGTTGCAAAGATTACCTCTGTTCGTCTTCTTATCTCTTTGGCAACAATTTATAATTGGTCATTGCATCAGTTGGATGTGAAAAATGCATTTCTGCATGGAGATTTGGAAGAAAAGGTATATATGGAACAACCTCCTGGATTTATTGTTCAGGGGGAGAATCCACGGTTGGTTTGTCGTTTGAAAAAATCCTTATATGGATTGAAACAGTCTCCGAGGGTTTTGTTTGGCCGGTTTAGTAGTGTTGTCATGGAGTTCGGTCTAACAAGATGTGGAGTAAATCACTCTGTATTTTATCGGCATTCTAATACTGGTAAAATTTTATTAGTTGTTTATATGGACGACATTGTGATTACATGTGATGATGTTGTGGGGATCCAGAAACTTAAATCCAATCTGCAGGCAAACTTTCAGACAAAGGATTTAGGTCATTTACAGTATTTTCTGGGTATTGAGATAGTTCGGTCTAAATATGGGATTTATTTATGTCAAAGAAAATATGTACTCGATATGTTGAGTGAAGTTGGAATGTTAGATTGCCGACCTGTGGATACTCCTATGGATCCCAATGTAAAATTAGCAGGAGATCAAGGTGCATTACTTGATGATCCTAAGCAATATCAAAGACTTGTGGGTAAATTAAATTATCTCACTGTAACGAGACTTGACATTTCGTTTGCAGTGAGTGTTGTGAGTTAATTTCTTGATACCCCTCGTATTAGTCATTGGGATGATGTTATACGGATTCTCAGGTATTTTAAGAGTGTTCTTGGAAAAGGGTTGCTGTATCAAAATCATGGACACACTGATATTGAAGGATATAGTGATGCAGATTGGGTTGGTTCTGCCTCAAATCGAAAATCGACTACAGGATATTGTGTGTTTGTTGGTGGTAATTTAGTGTCGTGGAAGAGTAAAAAGCAAACAGTTGTATCCAGATCAAGTGCAGAATCTGAATACCGCGCTATGGCTCACACTATGTGTGAGTTGGTTTGGTTGAAGAGCATGTTACTGGAACTTGGGTTTGAGCATAAACAGCCTATGAATTTAGTGTGTGATAATCAGGTGGCTGTTCATATTGCGTCTAATCCAGTATTTCATGAAAGAACAAAACATATTGAAGTTGATTGTCATTTCATTCGACAGAAATTGCTTAACGGGGTCATCAAGACATCTCATGTACCGTCTGTAGATCAATTGGCTGATGTGTTTACCAAGAATTTATGGGGCTCTAGGATAAAATACATTTATAACAAATTGGGTGCTTATGATATATATGCTCCAACTTGAGGGGGAGTGTTAAGAGAATATAAGTATTCTTGTAAATAATAAATTAGTAAGGGTATTCTTGTAAATAGTTTGTTAGGTTTGTATTCCTATAAATACTAGTTGGTCACTCATAATACGGTGACTAGATGTTTTTCTCCCAAGATACCTGTTAACAGGATGATTCTATTATTCATTTTAAGTTATTTATGCAACCCACAGGAAAAGCTTGTTGTTCTCCTTTTGAACCACTTTTAGAAATATTTAAGCTAGATATCAGTTTTAATGACAAAGAAAGTTTTCTCATCCATGTGCTGCTGTAAGGAAAAGGAGTCCATGAAATTTAGTCTTACTCTGATATTTTAACTTGTCCATGCATGAAAATTTTGATAATGTGGAAGTAGGCAATTTCCTCTGCTCTTGTACAATAACTTTACAATATTTGGATTGTAAGACATGTTTTCAATTTCCAAACTATACAATATTTTGGATTGTTTGATTTCTTTTTCGTCATCGTTGTATTACGTAAATTTGTTCTAGAAATTTCGTTGTATTCACAATCACATACAGATACTCCCATCTAGTTCTTTGCGAGATCTCAGTCATTAGACAGAAAGACATAAAAGTATTTTCAGTGTGCTATTTGTGTCATAAGAAACCTCCCAAGTTTTGCACCCTTCTGGTCAAATTTACCATTTGGCTTAGATTTGCATCGTCCAAATAATGTTATTGATATTTTTTGCTGGCTTTGCTGTCAATTTACAATGATGTTTTTAGTTTCCACACCTTTTTGGATTTTTAATTTCTGTTCATTCTGAGCACAAGAACATTGATTGAGTTTTCTTCTTATCATACCTGTTTTACTCATTTTAATTATCCGATTGTCCAAATTGAAACTCATGTGAGAAGATTTTGTGTTCTTGTGGTGTTGATCATCAGGATGGCGCTCATCATGTCACTGCAACGGCCAAGTGCCAAGCAGAATAATGTCTCTCAGGGAAACATCAGTTGATTCTTGAAGAACCAATTGGAATCATATGCAGATGTTGTCAAATTGTGCACAAGGAGATGAAGGACATTTTTCCTACTCTGGTATGTATTCCCACTAGTCCATTTGCAATTTTATCTTACTTGAATTCCCTTCTTTTATGCTCCTTACAGATGAACCTAAATAAATGAACTTCATATTCCTAATTTTTTTTTCACTAAGCTCCTTGCTTTATTGGCTCAAAACAGAAGCGTAAGCATGTAAGATGGGGGAACACCATGACAACGACAAAGAAACAAGAATTTCTGTTCTAAGTGCATAACAGACACTATGCTATTCTAGAACTCACTCTAAAACTTTAGGAGAAATGCCTAACTCTAGGCACACTAAACTGAAGAACCAAGCCAAACCACTAACCATACCACAAAGGTCCTGAAAGATTTGCTTGCAAAAATAGTAAACTGGATACAATAGACTTTTCGATAACTTTACAGTTTCCACTTCCCCAGAGCTGATAAACTGCAACAGCAGATCTCACCCTGCACACATTTCTACCAAATGACTTTCCAGCACAGTGTTGTTCAACCCATAACAATTCAATGGACCAAGTCTTAGCAACTGTTTATCTAGCTAGTTCTTAGAGAGTACGAACAAGAGTATATGCTCAGAGATTCATTAGGAACAAAACCATGTTCAACAGGCATACCGCATACCCCGAGAGAGTAGCCTGTCTTTAGTACTTAATCTCCACTCACAAATGCCAACCTTAAGATATAGGAATGTTCTAAGCATATATTTCTTTCCACAGACAACTATATACCTGGATAACTATTAGACTGAGATTGAAACTTTTTCATGGCTAATCTAGTAGTGTAGATTCCTGAAGAATCAGGTTTCCAATCTACCTGATTGTCAAAATCTACAACAGGCAGAAAATAAGGAGTATCATGTGTCAAAGCAGCAGCACCTTTTAATATCCTATCAGAGAACCAAAAACAACCACCTCTTAATTTCCTATCATAGAACCAAAAACAAGCACCATACTTAATGGTAGAGACCACCTTAGCATCATTTTTACTAGCAAAGAGCTTAATAATCTGGGCTGAGTTGTGTAGTGAAATGGGACCTTTACGATATTACCAGAACTTCATATTGTTGCTTGCATTCCCAGTTATTTTTAAATTTTATCTAAATTGCTATTGCCTGCAGAAAAAAGAGACTCCACGAAGACGGGATTGGGTTGACCTTAGCAGAGATTACTTTGGTATTCCTGAGCTTCATCTTGATGACTCAGCCTCTGGAAACTATTACACCCCCATTGATGCTGAAGGCTTTGTACTGGATCATATTCCAGATGACATTAGGATGTCAATGTATAGTCATCAGCTGGATGGATTTGTCTTCTTGTGGAAAAACATAGTAGGAGAAACCAACATCGAGAAGCTGAAAACTGAACTTTCTGATGATGGAAGAGGAGCCATAATATCACATTCCCCTGGCACCGGGAAGACCTGCCTGACAATTGTTTTTATTCTGTCATTGTTGAAAATGTATCCAATGTGCCAACCCGTGATTATAGCTCCTACAAGCATGCCGCTTACCTGGGAAAATGAGTTCCGAAAATGGGGATATAGAATTCCTTTTCATAACTTTAATAGCAAGGATTTGTCGGGAAACGAACTCAAAACTGATGCAAATTTTCTTCGAAGAGTAGGAAGCCGAATGAGAAAGCTGTACTCGTGGACAAAGGAGAAAAGTGTTCTAGGAATCAGCTACAAGTTGTTTGAGCACATTGCTAGTGGACGGAAGGGAAAAGGAAGTGATGAAAAACTTAAGGAAATCTTTCTTCAACTGCCTGGTCTTGTGGTTCTTGACGAAGGGCACACGCCTCGCAATCAACAGAGTCTTGTCTGGAAGGTTTTGACAAGAGTTAAGACAAAAAGAAAGATAATCCTCTCTGGAACTCCTTTTCAGAATAACTTCGAAGAGTTGTATAATACTCTTTGCCTGGTAAACCCAAAACTTTCTGGTTCAGTGACCTCTGAGAGTTGCAGCAGAAGATGGCAGCGGAAGAGCAATGTGGAGAAAGAGAGATGGGTTTCCTTGACCAATGCCATTGATAACAACTCTGACAATGCAGTAGAGGAGCTCAAAGCTATGATAGATCCTTTTGTACATGTACACAAAGGTTCTATACTAGAGGAGAGTCTCCCTGGTCTGAAGGACACACTTGTTATTTTGCGGCCAACTGATGAGCAGAAGGGCATTCTTCAGCTTATATCGGATGATTGAAGCAGGTTTGACCAAGTACATTTGGTGTCACTCATTTCTGTCCACCCCTCATTGGCTGCTTTCAGTAAACGCTTCTCTGCTGACAAAGACAGACTAGGGGTACTTGATTGTAGTCCTTATGCTGGAGTAAAGATGAAATTTGCCATTGAGCTCATCCGATTATGTGATGCATCGCATGAGAAGGTTTTAGTTTTTAGCGTATTTATTCACCCTTTGAGATTCATAATGCAGCAGTTGATAGATCAGTTGAAGTGGAGGGAAGGCATAGAAGTGCTGTATATGGATGGAAAACGTGACGAGAAGAATCGCCAGTCATCAATTAGTTCTCTGAATGATCCCTCCAGTAAGGTGAAAGTTCTTTTTGCGTCCACAAAAGCTTGTTCTGAAGGAATAAATCTTAGTGGGGCTTCAAGAGTTGTTTTGTTAGACGTTGTCTGGAATCCTGCAGTTGAAAGGCAAGCAATAAGCAGAGCATGTAGACTTGGCCAAAAGAAGTCTGTCTATGTTTATCATTTCATAACCTCTGGGACCTTGGAGGTTGAAAAGTATGCTCAACAGACTAACAAAGATCGCTTGTCTGACTTGGTATTTTCTTCTCAAGACAGGAAAAGAAACAAGTCTAGAATCTCATCTGTTTTCAAGGATAAAGTCTTGGAAGGAATGCTTGACAACAAAATGCTGAATGATATCTTTGAGAATGTTATTCACCAGCCAAAGGAATCAAATGCATTTTCAAACTTCAATTATGTTGAGCACAAGCAATAGCCAAAAGACCTTTCGCTGCTGTATCTCTCATCAGTTGTTGATACTTTCGCCTTTTGTTTGGGAGCTCTAGCGACCTTTCTTCTGGTAGCTTTTGAAACTTGCTGCACTTTGTCATTGAGTATACTCTGATAGTGACATGAAACTTGTTCTATGTTTTAAACTTGCTGCAGAGTGGTGTGTTTTTAAACTTTCTTCAAAGGTTTTTCTGTTGTATTTTAATCAGCATTGTTTTACAGAATAGTTTTTGGTTGTCGTGGTTCTTTTTACAAGTTTTTGAAAACTGCCAGCGTGATTTGGTAGTTTTGCCAGCCAATTGTTTGTTGCCTGAGAAAGTACTCGTTCTATGATTGATCAAGTAATTGTTTTGTTTTTCATTCAATGTTATCACTGTGTTTGCAGGGAATAACTACTCTGTGCTACAGACCAATGGTTCATCTAATGAAAACTGAAAAGACTGCTTGGTTTTGCTTACAGCTGTTTTTATATGTTGGTTTAACAGTTTAACTTCAGATTGGTTTCATGGTATGGATGGAGTATAGGAAAGTTTAACTTCAGATTGGTTTAAATTTTGGAATATTTGAGGAAGGATTAAGTGAAATAACAGAGACTTGTGTCCCAAAGGCAGTACAGGAAAGTTGAAGAGAATCCTCATTTGCTACCCCAGGAATCTCTCGTGCATATCTTGCCAATCTATGAGCTACCTCATTTTGCAATTTGGCAAATTATTGATAAGGAGTCTCTTATACATGAATTTCATCAGCAAGTAAATTGCTAGCATTTATTTGAAAATTAATTATCATACTTTTGGAAAGCAGCTAAGGCTTGAACAAGGTAAAGTGCTACTATGGTTAAGAAGAAAATCTTTTTGAACAAAGAAACTATTCATCATGTTTGTTACAAAATTGGACTTTGTCTTTAGGTTGTGAAGGCCAGCCATTTATAACCGTTATCCACAATGAAAAGTCCATTCTCCACATTGGAGTAACAAAGAATCAGTAAGCAGAAAATACCAAAGTAAAAAAACAAATGTTGAATTCTATTAGCCATTCAGAAGTCGGAATCAAAAAATTCGAAGTCTCACTATTTTGAATATTCATCTGCTGCAGACACTACTGAGATTTATACTATACAAGACCCAATAGAGATATACAGCTAGTGACAAAGGATATAGCATTCACAGGTATCATGCCTAACCATGCATCATTTAATCAAATTCTGCTCTGGATAATGGCCGGTCTACCAAAAAGCTGCAGGGAGGACAAGAGAACGCACAACGTGACAACCATCTTCCTTTTCCAAATTTGAATAACTTCTGTACACATAGAGCCTCACTCAACTGCAGATACAAAAATTACATCAGAACTAGCAACGTAACAACATCAAAGCAGCTAGAGCCTAGAAGACAACAGATAAGATACTTTAAAAGTTTGTTGTGCGCCAGTATTTCAGCAAATTGATTAGCTCGTAGACTTCGGTTAGAGATGAACAGTAAAACATATTGGAATCCATATTCTATCATGAAACCCCTACTGCAATAGAAAGTTTATTGTGTGCCAGTATTTCAACAAATTGATTAGTTGGCAGACTTCGGTTAGAGACGAACAAATGGTAAAACATATTGGAATCATATTCTGTCATGAAACCCCCTACTGCAATAGGAAGCTTACGTCCATGCTCATTTCCTTTTTTTTTTCAGAAAATAAGTATCCCCTGCATTTTCAGAAACCTATTATTTGTGGCACAGCATTAACACTTGTATTACACAAACATCAACACCTGAACTTCTTCATGAGTTCCATGCGGTATTAAAGATTATCAGAGTTGAGTGTATCATAGAACAAAAGCAAACTATTCATAACAGAATATAACAGACAGTGTGGGTAGTCAAAAACAACATCCTAAGAGACGCCTAAGGTCTGCAAAAGCTATTTGCTACATCTTTTGGGGTTGCATTGGAGAGAAAAGAGGCACAAGAAATCAACTAAGCTACTGTATCACAGTTTAGCATGTACTTGATCTGTAAACAGATAAGTGAAAATAGCAAAGGACACCCTGACTGTCAATAGTAAGGCAATACCTGGAGCGTCATACCAGGACAAAACATAAACATCAAGCTTAACAACCCACGTCAGAGGTCAACACCCTCATCAAGCCCTTTGGAACCAATCATTACATTTGAATCTATTTGCTTATCAAACTTCTTTTTCCTCCGAACTTCAAATTCTTGGAATCCTTCCATCTGAGAGAAATTTCAAGTTGAATTTCTTTTAGAAAAAGAAGAGCAATGCTAACGGAATTTTGAAAAACTGATGAACAATATAGAAGAGAATTAGGTTTCACCTGTTGAAATTGGTCCATCGAAATCGGGTTATTATGGAGAGAAATATTTTGAAGACTTCTGCATTCTCTTAATATATTTGGAGGTATCTGTAAGTGGAAATGTCAAGCCATCATTACAACATAAGTAGAAATCATTTTAGAAGTCATCTCCACAATTCAGAACTACAAACTGACAGATCACAAGTGCAAGATACTTCATGTAAAAACTAAGTTGAACCAACATTGGAATATAATGTGTCACACCATAAACGCATTAAAATGGCAAAAGAACTGTACCAAAAAGTACCCATCAACCAGAGGAAATGAGGAAGTAATGCTATGAGCACATTAGATGTCAATGACGAAGCTTGAGAAATGATTACCTGTTTCAGATCGTTATTGTCCAGGCAGAGTGACTTGAGGTGAACAAGATTGCATATTGGAGCAGGAATTTCTTCAATAGAATTATCTAAAAGCACAAAATACAGCATGACAAAGATGTACAAACAGGGACCAAAACAGAGATATGGCATGCAGCAGAACACTCTCCATCCTAAACTGAACCATGGAAATGTGGAACGAGCAACACTATCATGTAGATGAAAAGCTCATCAAAGGTAGATGAACATCCAGAACTGCCAAATAGCTAACTAGGCAAACCATCGAATGATTCATATGATTAAACTGGATATTACAAAACTCAATTCTCAAATTCAAAAAGCTTAAACCATGTTAAACTCTATGAATGAGAATGACAATGGAATATCTATAACCAAGTGGTACACCATCTTGAAGTTAATAAACTTAACCAGATGTCCCCAAGAAAGAAAAAAAGAATTTAGCAAAAGGCTGCTGAGATGCGTGAGTTATTAAACACTTGACCACACAATAAGCAAGATACTTCTGATAGAAGAAAATTCTGGTACAAGTGGGAGAAATATAACAAGAAGATCCCAATCCATGGTCTAATCCAATATTATCAGTCTACCATATCTTTGGCCATCATTAAATCATCCCTATGCAATTAGAAAGTCAGTCACAGAAGACATGCAATGTTCCTGAAGTTCCTGAAAACAATTCAGCAAAAGGTAACTCAGATGGACGAGAAACTAAACACTTAACCCCGCAATAAGTTAGATACTTCTGAATGAAGAAAATTCTAGTACAAGCGGGGGAACATACCAAAAAGATCCACAAAATCCATAGAGCTTAACTACTAAATTTGGCCTATCGCATCTTTTATGATCAATAAATAATTCCTATGCACTTTGAAAGTTAGCCACAACAGACATGCAATGTTTCTAATTCTGCAAAATCTCAAGGCAGCATAGTACTCCCTCCGTTCCACTTTGATAGTCCTGTATTTCTTTTTCATCTGTCCCAAATTATAGTTCACTTTCCAATTGAAGAATGTAGTTGTATTTTAATTTTCCTAAAATACCCCCATTCAATGTAAGTAGTTGTTACTATAAACTTACTCCATTTAATGAGAATTGATTCTTTTTTTACCATCAATTCAAGTTCCCATAAAGTTGTACCATATTTAATGTGAGAGTATTTTAAAAAAATAGTAATCTAAATTTACTTTTCCAACAAAGTTAATTACTTTTTCTTAAATTGTGTGAAAAAAGAAACAGGACTATCAAAGTGGGACGGAGGGAGTATTTCTATGCAGTAAAAGCTAATTGACAACTTAAACCATATTGAACTCTATCCTGACTGCAAGAAGGGCAGCATAACTGGTGGCACAGCCTCAGCATCCTCAATGTGAGAGATTGGATTAGCTGCGAGCCAGTGTTATTCGAAGGGAACAAGAAATCCTAGAAAAATTGTGGACAGATTAAATGGAAGTCAATTCCCTCTAGCTTACTACAAAGAACAAGAAAGAGTGTAGCAAAATAAGGCGATCAAAGCACGCACTGACTTCATAGTGACTCAAATGCATACCCAATTTAGGAAGTCAAATATTGCCTGCACTCTTAACCATGCATTGCAATAATAACCCGAAGTTAAAAGCTAGATATGAGGGTACCATTTGCTTGCAGTTCTTCAAGAGAGAAACAACTCCCAATTGATTCTGGAAGAGACTTTAACTTGTTGTTTGATACATTCAACAGCACCAACTGCATGGTCAAAACTTTAAAGTGTATCACTATATTATTTTATAAAAAAAAAAATTAAACTAAACTCTGACAAGGCAAGGATTATACACAAATCAAGCTTTTGCTTCTATCAAGATAATCATTTCGTCGCCAAAATTAACCACAGTTGAAAAGAAGAAATTGGAATTCACAGTTTGGAAGAAAGAAAGTGGAGATAGAAGTCTGAAACCATAAGCCTAACAATTAAAACACCCATGAACAACACACTGAATGTTCTCAAATAAGGACAATGATTTTCAGACTTCTTGTCAAAAGTTAATGACTCATATCAATTTTCATTAAAGATTCAAATCTTGCCGTAGCCCACAATGCAATTAGTCATGAAGCATGTGAGATTTCAAAAACAGAAACAGATGTCTAATCAAGTGGTCAGCAAATTTTCGGACATGAAAATTGTCAACACGGTAATAATATACATACAAGTGAACAACTTGAAATAAAAAGCTGGTTTTTGAATTATTTGAGTTATTTTTTCTTATTTTGTCTTTTTCCAGTTGATTTTAACTTAATATTTCTTTTTTTTTTGGTCGGGGGGAGGAATTTTGTCTCTCTGTATGTGTACTTGTCTGAGAGAGAGTGTGATGGAGATTAACTCCATCTAGCGATAGAAACTTTGCACATATAATACTACAGCTCACACTGATCTGATATCAGTAAGTAAAACCTCAGAGATAGACTGGGGAATTTTCTTTAATTTCTCTTTCTTTTTTTTATTGGTTGGGGGGGGGGGGGTGTTGGGGAGGTGGAGGGGAAATGTTTTTTTGGGCTCGTAAGGGAAGAGAGAAGGCTTATCAGAGAGAGAGAAGCTACTCTAGTTCTTAAATGGCATTGGTAAGCATGTGTTCAGCTGAAGCAACTTTAAGCAAAATTCCAAAAGAGCAATTAAAACCATTTCCTACCTAAAAAACCTCATCTTGGCAAGAGCAAAAATAAGTAATGATTTTAGAATACTGAAAAGCAAAGCAAATCATTGTTAGCATACTAAAAAGCAGAGCAAACAGAATGCAAAATCTATCCTCGGAAGAGTAGTAAATCCACAAGAATGATGCACATCAGTGGCAGCATTTGTCACTTATTTGATCAGTGAATGCAAAAAAATAATAATAATAATTATTATTATTTGATAAACGTACTCACGTTGCGCAAGCTTCCTATGGTTTCTGGCAGGCTTGTCAATAAATTTTCTGAGACTGATAGGCGCTCAAGTTTCACCAATTGGCCTACTGCAAACATCAAAGTACTGTTAACCAAACTTCATTGTTTACAAAAATAGATTTTTCAGTTAAGCAGACATACACGAACAAGTAGACAATAAATTCTCATGACATATTCCTTTAAAACGAAAATAACATTTACATTCATCTGGCAAGGTGGTAATCCTGTTCTTATCAAGTGATGCAACTTTTAGGGACTGAAGCTTTCCCAGGTTGATAGGTAACCGTTCAATCAGATTGTCAGCCAACATCTGCAAAAGAAGTAAGCATGCTATTGATGTCATAAACATTGAAGCAGGAAAGTATGGCAGGGATGAGGGAATGAAGACCAGCAAGCCATCCATTACTTTAGAATCCTCTATTCTTTAGTTTTTAATGGGAAACCAGAAGTTTTACAAGTAACTTTAGCACTCAAAACTACAAATTTATGCTGCTAATCAGAATTGTACAACACATAAGCAAAGCAAACATGTCCTCAACAGATATGAGTGCAAGGTTCCAGAAAATAAAGCATTACGAGTTTCCATCAGAATACAAACATTTAAGTTTATCCAAAGTATTTGTCTTCTGCTTTCTTGTCACTATAAAAGGACCTAAGAAAACATGAAGTCATGACACAGCCCCAAATCAGACCAAGTCATGTTTTAAATGCAGCTTGAAACTTATCTATTGGCAATTGAAAATGAGGTAAGAAGGCTTTCTCCACACCACAATGAGATGAGTCTCTACTCGGTGTCTTCCCTAACAAAGAAGACACCAATCTGGTTCAAAAGGAAAATGAAGATTCCAACCAAATATGGAACTAGTAGTTCACAAAATGATTCCTTATAGCATTCCAACTAAGAGCTTGTTAACTTATTCTCACTACTACTCTATTAAAGACTTTATTTTGCAATCAAAGATAGGTTGCAAAGATAACACCAATAGTGAAGAAGAGTGATAAAAGATCACATGACATGGTTGAAAACTAAGAATAGTCTCTTAAATGTGACATTACAAAGCTGGATTAATTGATTAAATAAGCACAAAATGCAAATAGATTTCTAAAAAAATGCAAATGTGTCACCAACATCATGCCCTATAGTTAAATGGATGAGGAGTATAAGATCGTTTTGAAAAGTTATTATACATGTAAAAAAAAAGCTTAAACATTATATGCATATGAAAATGGATACACTGAGCAACCCTGTCATTTGCATGTCCTCGGGTTAATATGAATACATAACAAGTCAGTAATTTTACAAGGCATCTAACTTGGGCTACCTTAAACACCATTTCTGTTTATCCTAAAAATTATCATGGAGAAGGAAACTTTACTTGACCCAATGCGACCACTTTATGATTTTTCTGCAACATAGATTTTAGAAGATGCTTATAACGTTTTCAGATCTGCAGCATAGATTTAAGAAGATGTTTATAACGTTTTCAGATAGCAGCCTTAGTAATACAAGAGATTTTAGAAATATATTCCACTTTCTCTAAAGAAAGTAGCTTAACTTGCATTCTCACCTTGCACTTGATTTACTTCTCCAAAGATTAACAAGAACTGTAATTGAGGAAACATAAAATCTCAAACCACCAATTCTGGAAAGTCACATAGGATAGAAGTATATTTGTCTCCAACATTAAAGTCTTTTCTGTAACGCACATCTCCTATCACCAGCTTATAATTAAAAACTACAAAGCAGTAATACATAAAAACTAAGATTGAATTTTCATTTCCTTTAACATAATATGAAAGAATGGTATCTCACCAATTAGAAAAGAAAAATTGTTTATTGCCATGTGTTCATTATGAAGAATGTCATGATAAATGCAAAAGATATAATAGTTAGTTTCTCACCAGTCTTTGCAAGTTAATTAATTTGCTGATGTCCACTGGAATGTCAACTGGCACAGAGACAAAACAGAAGCCATGAGATTCATCAGCAGAAGATTACAAGAAAACTGGATACGAATGTGGATTGGTGTTTGACAAAATATGAGACATGGCTTCTCAAGTCAGAGAGTAACTGCCACTGCTTAAATTAGTAAAAGAGCAACCATCTTGAATCCAAACTGCTAAACAATCAAAGATGGTTAGCTAATATATGGGATATGGGACAGATAAAAAATCAAGACATTGGTCATAGAAAGCAGGTCAGGTTAAATATATTATCTTTAGCACTTGAGCAACCAAATATCATAAAACCCACAAAATCAAGTTGATCAGTAGCTAGAAAGCATTACCTATTCTATTGTGTGTTAAATCAAGTGTGCGCACAGATCTGTCGAGGTCAAAAACTTCATCTGGAAATGTCTAATTCAAGAAATTAACATACAAAATTAGCAATCTCTATAAAAATCTATCTGTCTAGGGTCAAAAAATTAAACTGGATTGCTACAAGTTATGTAAACTTGGAAAAAATGACAAAACAAAAAGCAAATCAGAAGAATGATGCAAAAATCATCATTTCTAGCTTTATAAATGCAGAAATAGCAGTGCAAAATCAAAGCTAAATAAGTCACAGTGGAGAACTTCAAAGATTTTATAGAAAGTTTCAATTAAAGAAAAAAGGTCAAAATTCCATGCAAATATCAGGCAAAATATACATAGGAATTTCAAGAAAAAAGATACATGGGAGCATCTTAGTCAACAATTTTTATTTCCTGTTTATAGGGTAAAGCATTTCCTTTGGCTGAAGATGGTAAATTGTTCAAACTATATTCAAGTATTAAAAAAGAAGGCCATAGATTCCAGAGCCAAGGAAAGAAGTAGATTCCAGAGCCAAGGAAAGAAGCATGCAATATTCTTTACACAGCAAGTGTGGTCCCAGGATATAGGATGTTGCTTTCTACTTTATTAAAGGTGGTGGCCTAAAGGGCAAAGACCTCTTTATTAGGGCTTTCTAGATCTCTCTCCGGCCTAAGTACTTTCGCTAGGGCAGAGCTCCTGTCTCCTCCCTTAGAAACGTACCAATCTACTTCTTACCCCAGCAACTTAGATTTCCCAGAGTGAACCTCCAAAATCATTCTGACCCAGTTTTCCTGCTAAGTAGCGATCTGACTGTCCAACTTTATTGCCTAAAACATTCTTCACTAACCAAGTCAGCCTAGTGTGCCAATTATGAGAACGTGTGAACAGATCCATTAACATTAACTATCTTAATCATAGTTACTGTACCCAATCTTCTCGTCACTGTCACTTAAATAAATAATTTACTGCTCCAGCCATATATGCAACCATTAGAGTGTGAGGTAAAGCGATGCTTCTTAAAAAACATGTTGTGAAACTGTATTGGAGACAATCATGCAACACATAACAAATTTATTGTAAAACCGTATTGGACACAATCATAAATTCTTTCCAAACAAATATATGAACATTAAGATTTCTAGTGGAAGGATTATTAACTATGCTCCTTGTAAACCATACATTTATCCAAACAAATATAAGCTTCTCAACTAAGCTTGTTCTACAGTTTCCCAAGATCAGACACAGCAATCATACAGGCAGCATATACTGATACACACTACCATGAGTTAGGAAACATGTTACTCTCAATGGATGCTTCTGATCCGTTTTGTTTTCCTCCTATCAGATTATGAAAAACAGTTAACAATTCGGCAAGATCCTGCAATTACATTATACTCCTAAATACAATTCTCTGGAGAATCTTATCTTCTATAAATTGTTCTGGAGATTATAAAATCAAGGTTCAGTCTTAAGATTCATGAGCATGAAGTCATGACTAGTTTTGTAACTTCCAGTTCTACTCAGGTAGTATCCGATATATTCATTGGAACTTTTATTGTATCCTAAATACCTTATTGAACTACTACTCGGCAATCTTCATCTATATATCCCTCCATCCTCATCTCAACACACTTAACAATAGCAACGGAAGAGGAAAAAAAAAATTATATATATATCTCCTACCAGATAGACTAGGCTCCATTGCTGCAAGCCAACTTTAAATATGGACCGTTAAGTAAATATTTTTCCATTGGTACTTCATATTCACCTAAAAAGTCGATCCTTGATCATTTCTAAAGCAAAGAAAGGGTCATATAGGCAGTCTTGAATATTTATCCCGAAAATATTACTCATTCTGCTGATGATTTCAAATATCAAATGCTTCCATCACTAAACCATCAAACTATAAGAGGATCCAACGAGCCAAAAATGGCTGATGTTATAGTAATGCATAAGTAAATCAACCCAAGAAAAGAAAACATATGCGTCACAGGATGTTGAAAATGACGCAAATGCAAACCTGAACTGAACCCAAAAATTCAAACTAAAGGAATTAACTCTACAGCTTCAACTAACCTTCTTCAAACCAAAATTTTTTAAAAAAATCCAAGATTGTAAAAATTAGCAAAAACCCCATTTTCCCCTATACCCCGGTAAAACCTTTCCTATCATCACCCACCACTATACAATGTTTAAAAAAATATATATCAATCAAGCAACCCAATCAAGCAAAAACGACCTTCAATTTGGAGTCACGTAAGGCAACAATGCCAGTAGAACGCCAGCGGCTAACACGGCTTGCTTTCGAATTCGCCCTTTTGCTGCTGCAACATCCCATCTCAAAATTCTTCTCTGTTGTTAAACCCAGAACATATATTGTTGGTGAGGAAATTGGGATTATTAAACTGAAGTGAGTGAGAAATCAAAAGGGTTGTTGAATTTGATTGCGTATTGGGATCATGGGATGATGATGGAAGATGGGTTTTAGAGGATTTATATTCTTAGCAAACAGAAATGCATATGCGTTGAAATGTAGAAATATAGGACAGAAGACTTTGAAGTTTAAGCCCAAAGCGCGTCTTCTGGGGGAGTGGGGGCCGCTTCCGTTTGGATTAAGTCGTGTTTTTTCAAAAAGAAATGGAAATGGAGGAATTTTGAGAGAAATATTTGCATTTTAGAATTTGTACGAGATAAGAAAGTGATATATGAACTTTTCTAAACCTTGCGAAAGGTATACTTTAAATATGATTGCTTTCTAGATATGTTCGTTTTTTTAATTTGAATAATTGAGTTGATTTTTTACTTTTTTTGTTATTTACGGATGAATCAATAAATTCCTCTTTATAGTTGATCTTGTGCATTTTCCTAATTATTGATACTTTAAAGTTTGTTTACCTCCCTAATAGTTGGATTTTGAGATTCATTTTATCATTGGCTAACTAATTGCAAGAAAAAAGAATGAGTTTGGAAAAGTATAAAATTAGTTGTTTTCGGATATTTTTTGAAAACTTTACCGCATGTTTGTAAATGTATTTTATAAAACTTTGGGTCTGTATGAGCTAGATAGTTTTTGAGACATGCTTCCATTTAGAATAAAGAATCTTTTGAAAAATTATTTTTATCTTTCAAATCTATAGTAATAAACTTTGAAAACTACTCAAAAATAACTAAAAAAACACAATACATATCAAATGTTATGAAATAATTATAAGATGTGGAGATCCATTTATATTCTCAAGAAGGAAGATACATGTATTCTCCCTAGATTCATTGGTACATTGGATAAGCCCATTTATTGATGTACTTGATGTGAGGACCCAAAAAAAAAATTTTCTTATTTATCGGATATTACAAATTTACTTAAATATTTATTTACTCATTTTCTCCGAATTATTTATTTCGACCATTTAAAAATCCATTTATATGGAACAACGCCTCTTTTATATTTTAAAGCGTTTTGTTGGAAAATTCACTTTTCAAAAATTCGTTTAGTTCGGAATAGCAAGTACACGTTTTCAAGGCTATACTTGAATTAGGAGTGTATTAATATTGGAGAATTAAGAATGATCAATAGTAGATTAAGAAAGGTTAATTGAGGAATTAATACTAGACTCTTGTGAGGACTCGCAAAATTTATTATTTTAAATTCTTATTTCGAGCTTATTTGAATATATAATTTCCCATTTATTCTGAATATTATTTTTTAACCTCTTTAGACCTAATTACATGGGTCTATAGTCTCGTTATATTTTTAAAGTGACTTGTGTCAAAATTTAATTTTTGAAAACTCGTTAAGCGAAAATAGTGATTACGCGATTGGGGATTTTAGTTGATTTGGAAATACCATAAGTCGGGAAAATTAGAGACTTACACGATGGTCATACAATAGGTAATTTTATGTTTAAGTACTCAAGTGATAGTTATTAGTACTATCGTTATAAGAATTCTTGGAGGTTTCACTCTATCGCGCTTAAATCGGAAATACGCGTTCCACACGCGCGATTTAATTGAGGGACTTTAGACCCTTATTTTGGGACAATTAAGAGTGAATAATATTAATATGAATACAAGTGCATTAGAGGTTTAGTGCACTAGTGAAACAAACGCAAGAGGAATCGAGCACAAAACGCGCGCGTGCGCGAAGGAGAGTTGACTTTTGGAGCATTTTGGGCCACATATTCTTAGGTTTCTCATGGAAGCATCACACCAGATCAAAACTCTCCACTTTATCACTTCAAACAGCCGTGCAACTCCTTCTTTTTCTTCCTAAGAACAGTCGGCCAAGGGAAAGAAAAGAACCAACCTTGCTCCATCACTTTCTACTCCAAATTCTTGCACCAAATCTCAACCAAATCAAACCAAAATTGAACCACACTTAGCTTGATACTTGGAGATCATCTTAAGCTACAAAAAAGGGGAGTATTTCACGGTTTTCTTGAGCTGAGAGAAGGCCGAAATTCTGCCTTGTTCACCAACACAAGTAAGTGACGATCAACCCTCAAATTCTTGGCCTATGAAAGTTGATGTACACTTATGAGCTTAGATATTCATGTGGGTGGCTTGTTATTGTTGAAAATTTTGGAATGTAGTCTCTATGAACTCCCACTCTTGGATTGATGGCTGATGTGATGTTTGATGATGGATTTAATGTTGGTTTAATGCTCAAATTGGTAGATTAATGGTACATAGCTAGTATAAACTTCAAGTAGTGCATGGATGTAAAGTTTTCAATTCTGCCCCTGTTATGATCGTGCCTCTTATTGCGGAATTTTGACATTTTAATGGCTTGTATATGATGTTTATATGTTGTATAGATGGTGTATAAAGTTTCATTGAAAAATATTGAGGTTTGATTGGCCAAATGGATTAATCTCGCACAGCTAGCAAACCTGGAAAAATTTTCCCGTAATGCTCAAATAGCCTTCTTGTTTCGTCCATAATTCTGTGTTCCGACATCGAAATCAAGTACCGTCAGTGGCATTAACTAGACATTTCCAACTTTCCAACGGTATAAAATGCAACTCCTAATTCCACCCGAGTATTCCATACTAATTGTTTAAAGATGACTATCATGTTTCTCTGTTTTCCTGGAATGAAGTTCAAAAGCTACAACTTGAGCCTCGAATTTGAGCTAGTTGTGTGCTGAATTTCAAAATGATTCCTTCTGTGAAATTATAGTTTTATGAATATATTTTCCAGCGCCACCAACCATACTCAATTCCGAGTCCAATTGAGTGATTTGTGATCAGAATACGAAACCTACCCTGTTCTTGAAAACCCTAAATTTTGGGTAGAATTGATGCTAGATTTGGTATGGATTTGCCAATTGAATTTCTTAGAGTTGAAACACTTACCAAATGTACCATGAATGTTCCTTAGGCTTTTCCTACACAAATGAACCATGTTTGAAGGATTTTCCTTGTAAATGTTTGGAATGGAAAACAAAAGGCTCAAGGCAGTTTTGCCTTAGGATTTTTCGAAACTTTGGATGTTTGGTTGATTATCTTTCCGAAAGTATTCTTCCATGAAATTTGATAAAGGGATACCTTTTATATAGAAGTATTATATTGCCGAACTTGGTGCCAATCCGAGTCCATTTCGCTGCTCGACTAAATTACCAAGGTTCATGACTTGAGTTTGGAAAATCCTTGTTCCATAAGGGAATTTTGGTAACTTTGAGTTGCCATATCTTAGTGCTTAAAACTCCGTTTCCCGTTCTGCTTATTTTGTTTTAAACTTGGATTGCGACTCTAATAGAGTTCCAAATTTCAAAGGCTAGTTCCAATCAAGTGAATTTTGCCGAATTTTCAAAGTTGGCCAAAAACCAACTTAAATTTGCCTTATGAACCAAAACAGCGATTTTGAGCTTATTTTTGAATGTTTTCCATTTGGAATCTTAGAAAAGTGTATTCTAGAAACTTTTAGTACTTTGGAAGAGGGTTCCAACGGTACCAAGTTTTCCAATTTTCGACATGTGGAATGTGAGATACGATTTTTCACAATATCGTATCAAAACTGAAATTTTCCGAATTTCAAGGAAATGAAGTTTTTCAAGTATTCCTTATTCCTTCGATAGTACTTGAACGTTTATGCTTGATTTCCAAGATAAAAGATTCGATGGCTCTTGTACTTTAAGAAACTCCACTTGAATCTCGATTTACTAGTAATTGAGGTTCATTATCATGAAATTTTTCTAAATTGTACTAGTGCACAATCTTTCTTGATAATTGGGATGTGTGAATGATAATTCACTATTATTTGTTCAGGCGCACACGAGGAGCTTCAAGAGGATCCCACGGTGGAAGTTTGAACCTCCAAGTGACACTTTTGCTATAGACTCACAGTGAGTGTCAAGTGTGTGTATTATGTGATATATCTGCAAAGTGAAAAGTGTTATATAAATTGAGATTTTGAAACCTTTAAGTCGAGTGTGTACTTTATCGCACTCGTCCTCATTTAAACGAAATGAACTTGAGTTCGTGAAGTGAAGTGCTTACTTGTTTAAGTAACTTGTTAAGTGAATATGTGTGAAGTGTTTAAGTGATTATTTATGCTGTGATTGCATAAGTCGTTGGAGTGAATCTCCTCGATACAAAAGTGTAAAAGTGGGGGACGCCCAAAACTCTCTTATTGGCTAGCCTTGGACTCGAGCCAACATGGGCTTGATCGAGCTCCTCAGTGAACCATGAGATTTCATAAACTCGACCTATTGAGAGATCTTGCTTGGCATACTCACTGAAGTATCGCCTCATAAATATATTGCGGGCCTGGTGTGGTATGTAAGGTTGAGAAGGGGAAGTGTAAGTGATGTTTCTACAGATTAAACCTACTCGGTTGACGGAGTGTCAACACGTGGAGGTTCGTGATCGTGCAAGTGGAAAATAGCTCCTGAGAGCTCCCATATCCTTGAATTGTTTCTGTTTACTTTTCAGTAAAGTGTTCTTTATTGAATGGTTATTGCTTTAAATTGATTAATTTGGGAGTGTTACTTGAACTATGTGCCTGCATGTGTGTTCTTGGCCTCACGAGCGTTTTACTCACCCTGTAGATTTGTTTTTCTTAACAGGACGGGACATGGAATGGACTTGGAGAAATCCCGTTTGATGTACGTTTGGCTTAGGGTTTCTAATGTAATTTGGGTTAGACCTCTTACTGGTTGTACTTTTGGAAACTTAATGTATGATTTGGATTTGCTGTATCTGGATGTTGTATATTTTAGGCATTGAAGTATCCTTTGGATATTCGATGTAAGGCTCGGATAATTATTATCAATTGTTAAGTTGAAGGCTTCCGCATTATTTAATTTATTTTATTTAGTTGTAATGTCTAGTATTGCATTAAGGTTGAACAAAAATTGCTTGAGTCCTAGCGAGAGTTGGGCAGGCGTTCCACATATACCCTTTGATTCGCCTTAGGGAGAAGTGGGGCCGTCACAGTTGGTATCAGAGTTTAGGTTTTAGATCTCTGTAGTGTATCTTAGGCTTAAAAGTTTAGGATGCTGGTCTATGAAACAGGTTGGGAAGTTAAATGACAGCTTATGAAAATGAAAACTAAAACCTAGGGTTGAATTAGTGGATGACAAGGAGTCTTGATCTTGTGTGATACATGTCAGATAGTATGAGATGATCAAATCCAGTTTATTTAGTATATTTGGTCACATTTAAGCTTTTAGTTTTAATTGTAAGTCACGGAAGGTAACAGTAGTATTGAACCGTCTTGGGGACGCATTATGGTGACCATGGCCATGAAGGGCCTAGGGGAGGGCTCGTTGGAGATGTAATCCAACTCGCCGAACTAAGACTTTATGTGATTTCCAAAGCACTTACTCGTGCCCAAGTAATGGAGTGTTTATAGTAACCGATAATCGGAAATGGCTATCCGAGAAAAATAGGGTGATTCGAGGGGATAATCGAGATCTGAGGGCAATTGCGAATGCCTAGACTATTAGAAATTCCTGAAGTGGAGGTTGAGATACTTAAGGGGCAAGGAAGACAAAGGTTCCTTGTGAGAAGTTTTAAAAAGCTAAGAATCGACTTGTTGGGGTAGTGTCCAAAATTAAAGACAGAATGGATAAGTCGATGGTTGGGTGTATTATCTTGGTTGAACAAGTGGAGAATGACAAGATATTCGATAAGGGACATGTGATTTAAAACTCCTAGTGCTGGAAATGAAAATGATCCTATGGAGGTAATTAAGGCTTTTGGCTCCGCCAACCACTAAGTTAGTGATTTAAACTATTTTAATAATTTTTGCCAAAGATAGACGGGGTGACACTTGCTTAAAGGCCATTGCATTTTGTGTCTTGTTTCACTATGTTTCCTACCTTTTGAGGCAATTAAACGTTACTCATGGCATGCTTGACTTTACTGCTTCATGATTTTAAATCCATGATTGGGTTGTACCCATTTGCGATTATTTTGGTGTCTTTCCCTTTTATTCTTGTATTTGTTTGGCGGGATAAATGTATCACTTTTCAAACTTCGTTTATGTGCACTCACTTTATGTCATGCCTTTAAACATGTTAAATTTATAGGTGACCAAAAGAGTGAAAAGGATTGAGGGTGAGGGGTTAAGCAACCCCAAACTCAAGGGGACGATTATAGAACGACTGCTGGATTGAATCAAAACCCTAGAAATGAATGAAAATAATCGCGTAGTTATTGCTATTAACCAGACGATTGATGCCCTAGTACGATTAATGGAGCACTAAATCTCTAAACCAATCAACCAACCTAAGAACAAAGAAAGGTGTGAGGAGTTGAGCAATTCTTGAAGTTCGTCCATCTAAGCACATGGAAAATCTAATCTCGAAATAGTGAGATTGATTTGAGAAGATATAATAAGGCACTAGTGAGAACAAGAGATTATGATTTCTTCTTGAATGACATTGTAGATAAGTATTGAAGAGTGAACTGGGACATAGAATCTTTATATTAAAGAATAAGGTCCCCTTACCTTAATGAGATTGTAATTACTGATAGTAATCTCATGGAGACTTAAGAGCTCGCCCGTGTTAAGCAGAGAATGGTTAAGGCTTGTATACTGAGGTAACCTATAAGTAAAAAATGAAAGAGTATTATGGCTCGAGCTTCCATTATGAATAGCTACTTATTTGATCACTTGATTTACCTGGCAGGCTAGCATTTGACTTGAACCAACCGGTAAGATGACAAATTTGAAAGAAATGCGTAAGGAAGTGGACCTCCTTCAAAAGGAGGTAGAGTTTCAAAAAAAAAGTTGGCTGACTACTAGGAAGGGCGGTGGAAACAAGAATATGCTGAGAAAATTGAGTTGCTATATAAGAACGTAGAACTGGAAATAAAATACAAAGAAACTTCTCAAGCTGGTCAGGCCATGACTTCTCGTGCGACTTGTGATTACTGTGGTAAACCCAACCACACGAAGAATGAATGTTGGAAGAAATCGAGAAAATGCTTGTATTGTGGTAGTACCGAACATCAAATTTCAAGTTGCCCCAGTACCCCTAACAAAAGGAAGAAATACTCAGCAGCCAATTAGGTTCGCCCAAAGCAATCGAATGTCAGATGGAAGTAATTAGTACTAATGGTTATGCAGGGAATTCTAGTAGTGGAAGTTTTACGAGTGAAGATATTTTGACTACACTCGAGGGATAGGGGTTGTAGTTCACCCTAAACTAGACTAGCACTTTTGGAAGTTTAATCTTGTGAAAAGCGGAAAAGTCTTTTGTTGTTTTGTATCTTGGCAATTTGGCACGTTTTGTTACGATCTTGTTGTTTTCCTTTTCGTTTTGAAATGATTTGATAAATCTATTCTAATTTGATGTACCTATTATGATCCTTATGACATATGAAACTTTACTCCGCTTTTGATTGGTTTTACGACTTCCATGTATGTTCAAATCTTGCCCCACACTTTTATATTTATAATAAAACACGAACGGTGTTAGACATAGTCGAAATTGTACTTGAAAATATAGACCACCCTGAGGTCTTGGAGGCGACCAGGGATCATGACCAAATCGAAAGCTTGGTGTTGAAGTTGGGATCCAATGTTTGGTTACCAATTTGATATATTAATACTGTGAGACTTGGGTTAGTGAAAGAAAATCTTTGGTAGATTTGATGAGTATAATGATTGAGGGATCGGATATCACATTTGCAATGGAAGCTTAAGGGTATGTATATATATATATAGATTATCGAGACTTGAACGATGTGACCATTAGGAACAAATACTCCATTGTCTCACATAGCTGGGGATTTTGACCAATGGCAAGGAGCCGTGATATTATTTAAGTTGAATTTAAAGTAGAGCTATTACCAGTTGAGGATCCTAGAAACTGATATGTTTAAAATCACTTCCAATTCAAGACAGGGGCACTTTGAACTTTCAATTACACCGTTGGGTTGACCAATGCATTAGTAGCGATTATGACCTAGATGTATCGGGGTTTTAAATCGTAATTAGATTAATCTGTAGTGGCATTTATTGATGATATATCGGTATACTCTAAGGTTTGAGGAGATCATGAAAGATACTTGATGATGTTTTACAAACCCCAAGAGTACACCAACTTTCGTTAAGTTCGATAAATGTGAGTTCGATTGGAGGGAAATAACCTTTCTAGGTTATACAATATCTAAGGAAGGAATTGTTATTGACTCAGCTACAGTAAAAGTTATTAAGAGGAAACGACTAGAAAATCCTATCGAAATTTGAAGTTCTTGGTGGTAGCCGAACTTTCCTTTGGTTTGATCAAGGAATTTTCTAAGAGTGCAAGACTTGGCAAGTTATTTGGGATTTTAAATGTGAGGAAGAATTTTGAAAGTGAAAAATGTTTAATCGATGCACTTGTGTTAGCCCTACCAAGCTGAGGAGGCAGTTTTGTGATTTATATAGATGTTTCAAATGATGGTTTATAATGTATACTACTGATACATGACGAGGTGATTGTGTATGCCTCTGGAAAGTTAAGATACCACGAGAGAAAGTAACCAACTCATGATTTGGAGTTAGTGGCTGTAATAATAACATTAAAGAAGTGAGGACACTACCTATGTGAGGTAGACATGAGGCCGATTAAATTGCCCTATGATTTGGAAGTTAAAATGCCTATTGGAAAAAAAAATTTTAAATTAAGTTTTGATTACTAGTTGAATGAATAGAAATTGTGAAGTATAAGTTGGAAAATGCAAGTTAGTGATTAATCTGGTAGACTTAACTATTAAGAGAATGATATTGTTTTAGGTGTGAATTTCGAGGACGAAATTCCTTTTAAGGATGTGAGGATGTGAGGACCCAAAAAAAAATTTCTTATTTATCGGATATTACAAGTTTACTTAATATTTATTTACTCATTTTCTCCAAATTATTTATTTCGACCATTTAAAAATCCATTTATATGGAACAATGTCTCTTTTATATTTTAAAGCGTTTTGTTGGAAAATTCACTTTTCAAAAATTCATTTAGTTCGGAATAACAAGTACACGTTTTTTAGGCTATACTTGAATTAGGAGTGTATTAATATTGGAGAATTAAGAATAATCAATAGTAGATTAAGAAAGGTTAATTGAGGAATTAATACTAGACTCTTGTGAGGACTCACAAAATTTATTATTTTAAATTTCTATTTCGAGCTTATTTGAATATTTAATTGCCCATTTATTCTGAATATTATTTTTTAATTTCTTTAGACCTAATTACATGGGCCTATAGTCTCGTTATATTTTTAAAATGACTTGTGTCAAAATTTAATTTTTGGAAACTCGTTAAGTGAAAATAGTGATTACGTGATTGGAGATTTTAGCTGATTTGGAAATACCATAAGTCGGGAAAATTAGAGACTTACACGATGGTCATACAATAGGTAATTTTATGCTTAAGTACTCAAGTGATAGTTATTAGTACTATCGTTATAAGAATTTCTTGGAGGTTTCACTCTATCGCGTTTAAATCGGAAATATGCGTTCCACACGCGCGATTTAATTGAGAGATTTTAAACCCTTATTTTGGGACAATTAAGAGTAAATAATATTAATATGAATACAAGTACATTAGAGGTTTAGTGCACTAGTGAAACAAATATAAGAGAAATCGAGCACAAAACGCGCGCATGCGCGCACGAAGGAGAGTTGACTTTTGGAGCATTTTGGGCCACACATTCTTAGGCTTCTCATGGGAGCATCACACCAAATCAAAACTCTCCATTTTATCACCTCAAACAGCTGTGCAACTCCTTATTTTGAAAGTGAATTTTACCGAATTTTCAAAATTAGCCAAAAACCAACTTAAATCTGCCTTATGAACCAAAACAGCGATTTTGAGCTTATTTTTGAATGTTTTTCATTTGAAATCTTAGAAAAGTGTATTCTAGGAACTTTTAATACTTTGGAAGAGGGTTTCAACGGTGCCAAGTTTTCCAATTTTCGACATGTGAAATGTGAGATACGATTTTTCACAATATCGTATCAAAACTGAAATTTTTCGAATTTCAAAGAAATGGAGTTTTTCAAGTATTTCTTATTCCTTCGATAGTACTTGAACGTTTATGCTTGATTTCTAAGATAAAAGACTCGATGGCTCTTGTACTTTAAGAAACTCCACTTGAATCTCGATTTACAAGTAATTGAGATTCATTATCATGAAATTTCCCTAGATTGTACTAGCGCACAATCTTCCTTGATAATTGGGATGTGTGAATGATAATTCACTATTATTTGTTCAGGCGCACACGAGAATCTTTAAGAGGATCCCACAGTGGAAGTTTGAACCTCCAAGTGACACTTTTGCTATAGACTCACAGTGAGTGTTAAGTGTGTGTATTATGTGATATATCTGCAAAGTGATAAGTGTTATATAAATTGAGATTTTGAAACCTTTGAGTCGAGTGTGTATTTTATCGCACTCGTGCTTATTTAAACGAAGTGAACTTGAGTTCGTGAAGTGAAGTGCTTACTTGTTTAAGTAACTTGTTAAGTGAATATATGTGAAGTGTTTAAGTAATTATTTATGCTGTGATTGCATAAGTCGTTGGAGTGAATCTCCTCGATACAAAAGTATAAAAGTGGGGGACGCCCAAAACTCTCTTATTGGCTAGTCTTGGACTCGAGCCAGCATGGGCTTGGTCGAACTCCTCAGTGAACCATGAGATTTCATAAGTTTGACCTATTGAGAGATCTTGCTTGGCATACTCGATGAAATATCGCCTCATAAATATATTGCGAGTCCGGTGTGATATGTAAGGTTGAGAAGGGGAAGTGTAAGTGATGTTTCTACGGATTAAACGTACCCGGTTGACAGAGTGTCAACACGTGGAGGTTCGTGATCGTGCAAGTGGAAAATAACTCCTGAGAGCTCATATATCCTTGAATTGTTTCTGTTTACTTTTCAGTAAAGTGCTCTTTATTGAATGGTTATTGTTTTAAATTGATTAATTTGGGAGTGTTATTTGAACTACGTGCCTGCATGTGTGTTTTTGGCCTTACGAGCGTTTTGCTCACCTTGTAGATTTGTTTTTCCTAACAGGTCTGGACATGGAATGGATTTGGAGAAACCCCTTTTGATGTACACTTGGCTTAGGATTTCTAATGTAATTTGGACTAGATCTCTCATTGGTTGTACTTTTGGGAACCTAATGTATAATTTGGATTTGATGTATATGGATGTTGTATATTTTAGGCATTGAAGTATCTTTTGGATATTCGATGTAAGGCTCGGATAATTATTATAAATTGTTAAGTTGAAGGCTTCTGCATTATTTAATTTGTCTTATTTAGTTGTGATGTCTAGTATTGCATTAAAGTTGAACAGAAATTGCTTGAGTCCTGACGAGAGTTGGGCAAGCGTTTCGCGGATACCCTTTGGTTCGCCTTAGGGAGAAGTGGGGACGTCACACTTGAGATACTAAATTCATGTATTAGTATTTAATAGAGTTGATGTACCTTTGATCGTGGATCAACTATAAACAGGGGTGGATCCTACTTCATTTGTAACCTTGAAGAATTTTGATCAGTAAATATAATAATACTATAGTTCTTTATTCTCTCTCCCCGCTTCTCACTCTACTATTTCAATCTCTATTTTAGTAGTTTATTTTATCAATTTTAGAACACGTTATCAATATGAGTCTCTACTTTGAGCGAAGGAAAAGCGCGAATCTCTAATTTTTGAGCAAAAGTGAAGCACGAGACACTGTCAAGGTTCTGTCCGAACAACTTTTAAATACTTATCGAGGTAAAATTCTTTCCTATGAATCTACTGCATATTCTTATGGCTAATTTCACAAAACAAGAGTTCGTACCTCTTGATATTTCTAGAAAAAATTATTTATCGTGGGTATTAGATATTGAAATTAATCTTGACGCAATGGGTATTGGGAATACTATTGTTGAAAAGAATGAAGTCTCAAACCAAGATTGTGCTAAGGCTAGGCTTGTCAACGGGCCGGGTCCGGGTCGGAATTAATAAATCCGGACCCGGACCCGTAACACTGTATTAATTCCGGACCCGGACCGAATACCCGACGGGTCTCTTATTCTTTATCCGAGAACCGCATTCGACGGGTCCCGGGTCCGGGTCGGGCCTACGCGGATTAGACCAGTCAAAGAATCCTGATTTTGTTGCATCATAAAATTGGAACTTTGACAGATAAATGCATCCTAATCCATATGGGAAAACCGTATATCACACAAGCAAACAACACAATTGATCTGTATCTATGAGTCAAGTGATTGAATTCTGATCAAATTCCCTTCATAAATAGCCACAAATTTAGACCTTTCATCAGAGAGAGGAGAGCAAAATCCATGTGCTTCAATTTCTCTTTTCTCAATTCAAGTAAAAAAAAAAAACACCAACCATATAAAACCATCAAATGGCCCATGTAAAACCTTATCCTACCACACTTAGCAGTTGAAAAAGGAATTCTTTCAACAGGAAAACTTGGTCGTGTTCACAGATCTTCAATCTGGTAAGCATAGTATTGCACAATCCAACTAAAAGAAAAACACCAAACCAATAAAACCACGTAGCAAAGTTACTCTGCTACACGAAAATTACAAATGTTTCACATGTTTTAAACCTGATTACAAAGTTATTCAAAGTCAGAGATGGAGAGAGCTCGCCGACGTCAGAGATGGAGAGTGCAAGACACTGAGACTGGACCAGGTTTGGCTTCTTTGGAGCTGGAGAATGGAGATGGAGAGAGCGTCGTCGGAGATGGACTTTTTGGACCTCTGATATCGAACGCACTGCCCATCTGATATCCAACGCACTTCAGACGTCGAAAAGTGTCGCCGGAGATGGAGAGATGGAGCATTAGAATGGAGATGGAAGAGTGGACTGGTCAGTGGAGAGGCAGGAGGCAGAGCAAAAGAGAGAGAGAGTGAGGGGAAAAGGGGTGCGGCGGTGGGTATTAGGGTTCGACAGATTTGGAAATGAAACTATGAAAGTAGTATTGTGTATTGAGATGAATGATTGATAGATAGGCATATATTTTTTTAATTATTAATTAATTAAAACGGGTCCGGGTCAGATACGGGTCGAAAGGGCATATTCCATATTCGACCCGTAATTTTATTAGATAAAATGGTTCCGAGTCTGGGTCTCGGCTCTAGATACCTACCCGGATCGGAAAAATGTAGGCGGGCCTGGTCCGGGTCCGGGTCCTGACCCGGACCGTTGACACCCCTAGCTAAGGCCATGATTTTCCTTCGTCATCATTTAGATGAAGGATTAAAAACAGAATATCTTATTGTCAAAGATCCGCTCGTTCTTTGGAAAGATTTGAAAGAAAGATTCAACCACCTGAAATTGGTCGTTCTTCCAAAGACTCAATATGATTAGCTTCACTTACGGTTATAAGATTTTAAATCTGTCAATGAATATAATTCAACCATATTCAGAATTACTTTTCAATTAACATTATGTGGTGAAAAAATTACTGATGAAGAAATGTTAGAGAAAACATTCTTTACTTTTCATACATCTAATATGCTCCTGCAACAGTAATATAGAGAGAAAGAATTTAAGAAGTATTCTGAACGTATTGCATGTCTCCTCTTGGCTAAACAAAACAATTAATTGTTATTGAAAAATCAAGAGTCCTGACCAATTGGTGCTAGTCCATTCCCTGAAACCAATGCGACTCAACTTCAAAATTCTGGTTGTGGTTGCGGACGTAGCTGTAGAGGTGATCGAGAAGGCCGAGAATGTAGTCGTGGCCGTAGACGCGGATGTAGCAGATTTGTGCCTTATGACAATAATCGTGGCAAGCAATAAAATATCCCCTAAAAGTGGGATAATAACAATGATCAGAAAAATGGAGAAAAGAAAGTTTATGAAAATAAATGCCATCGGTGTGGCATGGAAGGTCATTGGTCTCGTACCTGTCGTACGGCTGACCACCTTATTGACTTTTATCAAGCATCAGAAAGACAAAAATGTCGAGACAAATTTTACTGATAAAAAAGATGCTTATGATGATGATGATGCTGACATGATACACCTAGATATTACTGATTTCTTTGACCATCCTGAAAATGCAAAATGATCATATATTAAATATTTAATATTTGTCTAGATGTTTAATATGTTATTAGTCTTGCATATTTTATCAATTTACTTTTTAAATATTCATTCTCGCATATTTTATTAATGTCTATTTTTGTTTATTTTCTATAGAAGAAATGGATGCCAAACATTTGGGACTATATAATGGTGATGATAATATTTGTCTCATTGATAGTGCTACTACGCACACTATATTCAAAAATAAAAGATATTTTTCTTCTTTGGAGATGCGAGAGACAAATATTAATACCATCAGTGGTAGTACAAAATTAATTGAGAGTTCCGAAAGAGTTACTCTATTTCTCCCTAAAGGAACTAAAACTGTCATAAATAATACACTACTCTCTCTCAAATCTCGAAGAAATTTATTGAGTTTTAGAGATATCCGCCAAAATGGATATCATATCGAGAAAATGAATGAGACAAATAGTAAATTTTTATTAATTACAAATATCATTTCTAGGGAAAAATGTGTATTAGAAAAATTACCTTCACTTATATTATGCACAAATAAGTGCTGTTGAAATTCATCACCTAGTAGACTAGAGGTCTACTCATCCTAATGATTTTATGATTTGGCATGATCGTTTCGGATATTCTGGATCTATAATGATAAGACGAATAATTAAGAATTCACATGGCCACTCATTGAAAAATCAAAAGGTATTAAAATCAAATGAATTCTCCTGTATTGTTTGTTCTCAAGGAAAATTAATTGTTAGATCATCACCGGCTAAAATTGGGACTGAATCTCCCACATTTCTAGAACGAATTCATGGTGATATATGTGGACCTGTAGATCCACCATATGGACTATTTCGATATTTTATGGTGCTAATTGATGCATCAACTAGATGGTAACATGTATGTTTGTTATCTACTTGCAACCTAGCATATACGAGATTACTTGCTCAGATAATTAAATTACGAGTACAGTTTCCTGATTATCCAATTAAAAGAATTCATCTAGATAATGCTAGTGAATATTCATCACATGCTTTTGACGAGTATTGCATGTCTATTGGAATAACTGTTGAATATCCTACAACCTATGTTCACATACAAAATTGTCTAGTCAAGTCATTTATTAAAAGGGTACAATTAATTGTTAGACCATTGTTGATGAGGTCTAAACTTTCTTTATCTGTTTGGGGACATGCTATATTACATGGAGCAACACTTGTGAGAATTAGGCCAACTAGTTATCATAATTTTTCCCCCTACAATTAGTATTTGGTTCTGAGACCAATATTTCTCATTTACAAATATTTGGTTGTGCTGTTTATGTTTCTATTATATCGCCCCAACGTCGTAAATTGGACCTCCAAAAAAGATTGAAAATATATATCAGGTATGAATCAACTTCTATAGTTAAGTATATTGAGCTATTGACAGGTGATTTATTTACTACAAGATTTGCAATTTGTCATTTTGACGAATCACATTTTCCTACATTAGGGGGAGGAAAAGATCAAACGAAAAAGGAAATCATTTGAAAAATTTCATTGATTTTCTGGATCCTCGTATAAAAGAATATAAACTAGAAATTCAAAGGATCATACATTTGTAAAATATTGCAAATCAATTGCCGAATGCATTTAGTGACTCCAAAAGAGTCACCAAATCACATATTCTTGCTGAAAATGCCTTGATTAAAATAAATATCCTTCAAGAACGAATCACAAGTGCTAATGAATCTAAAGCACGTCTGAAGTATGGGAGACATTTTGGTTCCAAAGATAAAAATCTTAAAAAGAAAAGAGGGTCAAATGAATCAATAATTAGTGACAAAATTCAATCTCCTGAAGAGGTAACTCTCGAAGAGTCAACTCCTGAAGAGAATGAAATTATAGAAAATTCAATAAATTTTGTCACTACAAGAAAATGTTGAAACCGAAAAGAAATAATTGTTGATAGTACTTTTGCATATAATACAGCACTTGATATTATAATAGATGACGAGTATCATGAGTTTAGATCGATTGATGAATGTCGGCATAAAAATTATTGGTTAAAATGAAAAGATGTAGTACAATCTGAATTAGATTCACTGACTAAAAGAAAATTTTTTGGACCTGTAGTTTAAACACTTGAAGTTGTAAATCCAGTTGAATATAAATAGGTATTTGTGAGGAAAAGAAATGAAAAGAATGAAATTGTAAGATGTAAAGCAAGGCTTGTAACCCAAGATTTTTCACAATGGCCTAAATTTGATTATGATGAAACGTATTCACCTGTAGTGGATACGATTACATTTAGGTATCTTGTACGTTTTGCAGTGCATAGAAAACTAGATATGCGTCTGATGGACGTTGTCACTGCTTATTTGTATGAAAATTTTGAAAATGATATTTACATGAAAATCCCTGAAAGATTCAACATGCCTGAAGCATGTAAATCAAATCCTAGAGATGTGTATTCTATTAAATTACAAAGATTTTTGTATGGGTTCAAATAATCTGGACATATGTGGTATAACCGTCTCAATGAATATTTAACTAAAGAAAGTTATACCAATGACCCAATATGTCCATGTGTTTTATCAAGAAAAATGGGTCAAATTTTGTGATAATTGCTATATATGTTGATGATCTCAATTTGATTGGAACTCCTGAAGAGATCCAAAAGACTGTCGAATATTTGAAGAAAGAATTTAAGATCAAAGATTTTAAAAAGGCAATATTCTGTCTTGATTTACAAATTGAGCATTTAGAAGGTAGAATTTTTGTCCACCAAACTGTTTATACCCAAAAGATATTAAAACAGTTCTGTATGGATAAAGTACATACATTAAATACCCCAATGGTCGTCAAATCACTAGATCCTAATAAGGATCCTTTTAGGCTATGAGAGGAACATGGAGAGATACTTGATCCTGAAGTACCATATCTCAGTGCAATTGGTGCGCTAATGTATCTTGCTAATTGTACAAGGCCAGATATATCATTTGTTGTGAATTTATTAGCAAGATTTAGTTCCTCGCTTACAAGACGACATTGGAATGGTATTAAAAACATTTTTCACTATTTCTAAGGAATAATTGATGTTGGTTTATTTTATTCAAGTAAATCTAAACTGAGTTGCTTGGATATGCTAATGCTGGGTATTTATTTGACCCACATAAAGCACGATCTCATATTGTCTATCTTTTTACTTGTGGATGTACATCCATTTCTTGGCATTCCACAAAACAATCCTTAACTGCCACTTCATCAAATCATGCTGAAATAATAGCAATTCATGAGGCCAGTTGAGAATGTGTTTGGCTAAGATCAATGACCTACTATATCCGAAAGAGTTGTGGGTTATCCTTCGAGAAGGAAAATCTTCCAACAATTTTATATGAAAATAATGCAGCTTGTATAACTCAATTAAAAGGACGATATATTAAAGGAGATAGGACGAAACACATTTCACCGAAATTTTTTTTTACTCATGATTTGAAGAAGAATGGTCAGATTGATGTGCTACAAATCCGATCAGATAATAATTTGGTAGATTTGTTTACCAAGGCATTGCTGACTGCTACATTTGAGAAACTGGTGAAAAATATTGGAATACATCGGCTAAAAGATCTCAAATAATGTTTGTATCAGGAGGAGATATTATTACACAAGAATAGTGTACTAATTTTTTTTACTAGGATTTTTGTCCCACTGGATTTTTCCCTAATAAGGTTTAACGAGACATATTCTTTGTGTAATAGACATTCAAGGGGGAGTGTTATGAAATAATTATAAGATGTGGATGTCCGTTTATATTCTCAAGAAGGAAGATATATGTATTCTCCCTAGATTCATTGGATAAGCCCATTTATAGATGTACTTGAGGTACTAAATTCATATATTAGTATTTAATAGGGTTCATGTACCTTTGATCTTAGATCAACTATAAATAAGGGTGGATTCTAGTTCATTTGTAACCTTGAAGAACTTTGATCAGTGAATATAATAATACTATAGTTCTTTATTCTCTCTCCCCGCTTCTCACTCTACTATTCCAATTTCTATTTTAGTAGTTTATTGTATTAGTTTTACAACATCAAATACACTAAAAAAAAAATCTCTCTTTCTTCTTCATCCATCACCTACCCCCACCACCAACCACCATCACACACCACTACCCGTTGTCAGCTTCCCCTTTTCTCTCCTCCCTTCTCCTCCTCCCTCTTCCTCCCTTTCCCTCCTCCCCACCCCACTCTCCCCACCCCTCCCCCTTTCCCCCACAGCATTTGCCTATGGTATGAATGCTGGTGGATAGGAGACATAATGTATAGATTGGTATGGTCTCATTTGAGGTAATCATTCGACGACCTGAATATTTTTTGTAAACTTATCAGTTATCTCTACATTGGCATGCGCATTCTAGTATCCTATCCAATCCCCATGAAATTGAGCCCAATTCCTTCTCTAATGACTTTGACAATAAGCAGTCGTGATGCAGTAAATATGCCATCTATGGTAAAACACCTAAAGTGTATGTGCTCTACCCTTTTACTTATTTTTCAGATATTTATCCTAACTACACCATAGGAGTAGGCAAACTTGATCTCAGGTCACCTTGTGATTTTTGACAAATAAATCAACTATTTGGTTGACTGTGAATCAAATACATGCAAATGAGCATCCCTCATCAAATTGTTGAAACATTCAACCATATTTGTAAATGTGTGGCACCAATGATATCAAACCAATCTTGTGGCTATTCCAGTCTAAATCCATAATATTGTATACTTTGTCTACCAATTCATCATAACATATTTTTTCTGTAATGAACATAACTTTTTTCGGTATAGGTGGGTCATATAAATTGACCCTCCAGATTATATAATTTTCCCTCCCCAATAGTTGAATCACCTCGACATGTTACACCTAATATAGGTGGGCATTGATGATATTTTAAAACTATGTTAATATGATTATTGAGTAATTAAGTTAATCAAATATATTTAATTTATAAGATGTGACAAGTATACATAATTAAATAACCACCAATTGGGTTAGTTAATTACACATGTTTTTATTATTTAGTACATTGCATACATGCATAAGTTAAATGTTGACCACATTAAGTACGTTAATTACATTATTCATATATTTGAAATATTAACCAATTAACGCCTACTTAATCGTTTAGCAACACTAATTACACTTATTATACATATTTGAATTATTAACTATATTAATTAATTCACTCATTTAAATTACCCCGCCTAGTTGCCTTTCTTAATGACTACATTAATTACACCTAAATTAATTTAACCATAAACCGTAAATTTAATCCATTAAATTAGTGAGTAACCAATCTAACTTATGTAATCTAATTGATCACGTAGCAAATAACAGAAATCATTATTATATAAATTACACCTTTTTAATTTATTATATTATTAAATATTTTAATAAATTACACTTTTTAATATCAAATTGCTACATGCATAAGTTAAGCCTAATAAACTATGCCAATTATAGGTTAAATTTACATTTATTTTTTCTTATACTAACTCTTTTTTCAACCTACATTTTACATTCTATCAATGAAACAACTACTCTAATACCATATCTTTCAAATATTAACTACCATTAATGACACCTATTTCAATGTTTAGCTACACTAATTACACAAATTATATTTATTGGATTTATTAATTGCACTAATTAATTCATTTATTTAAATTACCCCGGCTAATTAGCTATCTTAATCACAAGTCAAGACTACATTAATTACACCTAAATCCATTTAATCAATATCCTAAAATTAATCCATTAACTTAGTGACTAACTAAACACTAAAATAATCTAACTAATCATATAACAAATGACATAAATCAATATTAAATCAATTACATAATAATATAAATTAAATTATTTAATCTACAACTACTTTTACAATAAATATATTAGACAATAATCTAATACTATAATGTAACAATATAAAAAAATTTATCACTAAGTAACATAATATAACAAATGTTATTAATTATATAACAAATAACATAAATCACTAACCTCTTTAGAGCTGTCCACACTAGAAAAATTGATGGCCCACCTAGAGTGATCAACATAGCAGGGTTATGAAAAGTCGCAATGCCGTGGGGCCGTTCGTCAATGTCTGACTTGGAGCTTTGTTTGAGGTTTTCGTTTGAGTGAAAGAGTAAGATGTGGAGAGAGTGAGAGAGTGACAAGAGAGAGAAGCAAGAGAATGAAATAAGGAGAGTGACAGAAGAAACTTTGTGTTTAGCCTTATATAAGCAAGAATCGACCGTTGGCAAAGATCTAGCTATTGATCTCAATAGCTAGATTCCAACACCACTTTTTTAAGAAAATAAGCACTCCCATCGGGCTAACTTAGCTCGGCAGTAAACAAGTATTTGGAATACAAAAAATGTTGTAGGCGTACAGTTTTCAAAAAAAGAATTACCTGACTTCTTGAAAAAAATATATGTTTTAGGTACTTTTTTTAAAACATCATCCTTATCGAGCTAACTCAGCACGGCAGGCATAGTTCAAGAAAACTATGCTATCATATCAATATTTATGCGATTTTTTTATCAATAATCTAAGGAATTAACCCAACTATTGTCACATGATACGCTATAGTACAAGATTTGTGCCCACCCATCTATGTAAAAATTCTATGCCATTTTGCTATAGTTGATACATCGATGTTAATAATATAATTTTATAAATAGAAAGGACGAGAAAAAATATTAGTAGTAATTAATCTTGTTAGATAGATGGTATTTTCACATATCAAAAGTTAATGTGTAAAATTTGTTTAATAGTGCCGCTAGTTAACATGTTATTTATGCAGTATGTTGTAAATATGCATAAGCATATATGATAAAGACAAAGGTTCATTAGTATATATTAGTAAAACGTAAAATTCAAAATTTAGATACTGATGAGGGTGCAATCTATAATAAAATAAAACTACAATTTATAATCTATAGTGAAATAAAGGTACATAATTAATGATTGCAATGGTAAGGTAGTACGTAGTCCATTACAGTTTTTAGATATTATGAAAATGGAAATTTTCTTGAGTCTTGAAAATAAACTTATCCAATAGGGTATTGAGATGAAATGGGATTTAAGAACACATGATATGAATTCAGACTTTGCGTTTTATGCAATACCACTCTTAAAGTCCTTAAATTTCTATCCATTGGATTTTTAACCTCTATAAATATTCACATTAGTCTTGTACTACCATGCTTGAACCTCTTATCCAATGTTCAAATTTTGAGAGCATCAGCAATGGATCCTACTAGACTAAAAATTTTGAATAGAGTTTTGTCAGCAATAGCTTTCATGGTGAGGGGACATGAATCTGTGATCCAAAAGTAGGCAAATGCAGTCTCCAAAAATACAAAATAGAGGGTTAGAATGAAATCATTGAAAAAAAAATGTGTATGCGATTAATTACCTTTACTCTTGTGAACAAACTGCTCCCATGAACGGTTTGGGAAAACACCATGCATGACATAGATACTTAATTTTGTTGCACCATTAGTGGTCAAAACTTGCTGTAGAACCAAAAAGGGCTAGAGGAAAACAAACATGGAAGCACCAAGTTAGATGGATGTACTTGTTAGAGGTATAACATAGCATATATCCAATTATATTCTCTTAAAGCATCCTAGTGAAATAGACCAAAGATATACCATTGCACATCAATAAAATTTGTTATAATCAAGTATCAAGATTAGTGGATGTTATGTCTCTACTAAGGATGACATCTCTAATTCATTTCAAGCACTTCAAGCCACTAAAAGTTTACTCCAGCTATATCTGTATACTACTGACTTGAATATCAATCATTATAGTCCATGAGACCTTTTCCATCAAATAAAAAAGTATTACAATATTTAGAGAGGATGATATAATGTATCACATCCAATGACCACCCTACTCTCCCTCTCCTCTAGAAAGGGGGAAGTATAAGAAAAAGAAAAGAAGAGACAGAGGAAAGTAAAAGAATTATTAATTGGCACTCAATTAGAGTACCTCCAAATTGAACCAAATCATCAACAATCACAATATAACAACATTCTGAATTACCTTTTTTCAGCCTCACAATTCTTTTATCACCTTCATATATCTTATTACAAACAACTTTCCATTTGATAATCACAAGCATCCAATATGTGATTAGGTAGTGAAATAGAATGATAATTAGAATACAGGTAAATATGTCAACCATTGGGAAGTGGTCCAATTGCTTGTAGAATCTTTTTCATGCTCTTTCATTTAGAAAACCAATTACAATCTCCAAAATAAATATATTGCATTAGAGATGAATTAATTAGACATTTACTGATTAGAGAGGAAAAGAATACCAAATCCATAAAAATAAGAATTGATAACTCTAAGATATAATAACAGAACCAACACCAACCCCAACCCCCTAAAAACCTTCTTAGACTACGGAAGTTGGTGAAACCATTGTTTCAACAAAAGGAATCTCTATTTCAAATAAAGGGAAAATTTGATCAGTGGCGAAAAATCTTTCCTACAAAAGAAATAGTCAAAGTATTGATGTAGAAGATGAAAAGATAAAATGGTTTTTTGTTCTACATCTATTGGCTAAGTTTTCATTCAAAAGGTTATGGTGCAATACAATTTTTGTTTGTTTTATGTTTCTTGACATAATAGCCTCACATTCATTTTAAAGTTATCTCTTACAAACCATTAAAGTTGGTCTAATGTAGCAAACAAGTTTTAATTGTATTATTATTTGGGTTAACTATAATTGCTCCCCTCGTAATTTAACTAAACTACCATTACACTGCCAAACTTCAAAAGACTGTTTGGACGCCCTGTCAAAAACGATTGTTTGATAAAACTAATGTTGGCAAGCATAAGACCAAATAATAAATTTGAAAAATACCAATTGATATTAGTGCCTTTTAGTTTTAGGAGTTTGATACCTCTTTTTGGCACCACTTGATCCTCATTTGCATACGATTCTACTCTTATCTCTATTTTCAATTTTCTTGAAATATCAACCAAATCTTACAACATGATGGGAGTTTTCTCTCAATTTTTTTCCTCAATAGAATTTCAAGAGAAAAAGCAATAGAGGTTAAGCTTGTTAAAAACCCAATACTCATTGGATGCTTTTGGAGGTCTAGAGGATCCTTTCTCGAAAGTGAGCATGCGCATGATCTCTATATGTTTTTGAATTTTCTATTTTCAAACACTGAATTTATTTATTTTTATTGTGATCCTATTTTTCTGGTTATCAATTAGAATCTAAGTATTGTTACAATATTGTCCAACTTAAGTTAGGCTTTTTGTCTATGCTATCTATTCTTTTTGATCTGATCATGTGGGTAGTATTGTTTCTAGAAATTAGTATATTATAGGGGTTTAAAATAATTTCTTACACACTATGTTTGTGTAAATTTTGTTTTTAATATGCAAATACATAAGTTAAGCATAATTCGATTCTTTTGCTTACTAAAATTGAGTTAGTATTGATTTTTTAATTAATAATTAGTTATATTCTCCTAATGGTTGTTGTAATTTTGGCATTTGTCTTAAATGGCTATCTGCAATATTTATGACATATGATACAATCCAAGGTTGAAGTCCAAGGTCAAAGGTTATTTCTCTTGTTCGCGTCAAGCTCAAGTTCGATTGCTCATGTGACAGCACTTTCATACTCAAACTATTCAAATGGAAGGAAGTAAAGGAAAAACCATCGGATGAAGTTTGGAGACAAAGTTGGTCATTGGAGTCATTTATTTCTTTTTTATTGGTCAGCATTATTAAAGTGTTTAAATAATTATTTTCATTGTTTCTTAGTAGCTAAAATTAACGGCCAACTTTGTTGCTCAATAAGGCTGATTGGTTTCCTAGTCAACGTAGGATTGTTTTTACTTAAGTCATTCTATGTTAATTTAGGATTTAGGGTTTTAAGGTTATAAATAGCCTTATCTTGTAAACATTTAGGAGGAGTTGATTTTCTTTTTGATAAAAAATTGAGAATTTTTCTCTTAAGGCTTGTTGCAAGCTTCTTTTGAATACTTAGAATTAGGCTCTAGTGTTCGTTGGCTTTATCAATCAAGAAACGCACTTGATTGTGGTGCTTTCTACCAAAACCGAGTTCGCTAATTTGTTAGTTGTAAAATCACAACTCTGGGATCAGTGGGGTCTAAGGGTTCTCTCCGCTACTCAAGCTTTGGGAAATCATCTAAGTTTAGGGTTTGTGAAATACGGGTTTCATTTTTGACAGGGTTCGTATCATCTAGTATCAGAGTTGGTTGACGTACCAGGTTATTTATGTTTTTTTTTTCTGTTTTTGGTTGTTTGTGTCAACTTCTTGTTGTTTTCTTCAAGTTTTGTTTGTCATTTGAATTAATTGTCTTTCTGTTTGTCGGCCTCCCTTATAATTCGCTTGTCATTTGATAATTCTTGTTGTCCAGCCATGTTTCTTTTTGTCTTGTGTCTTGTATCATTGTTTGTTGGTTGTCTCCTTGTCGTCTTGTCTTGTTAGAATTTGCTTCATCATTTATAACAAAAAAAAATCCAGTCGTGTGTTACTTTTCTGCCCTAGCTATCTATTTCGTTTCTTGGTTGTTTGAAATTGCCTTTTTTGTTTGCGGACTAATCTTGGGTAATTCTTGAAGTTTCTTGAAACTGTTGATCAAATCTTAAAGATATTGGAAGTTCTTAAAAATCCTTATTCGTTTCTTGAAGTTCTTGAAAATCTGAAAAAACAAAAAAATCCTTTGTTTCTACATATTGCAGGGCTGTTTACACGAAATCACTGAACAAAAATTGTGAAACCAGCACAATTTGATCTTCAAAACCTTCAAACCAAGTTGTTTGTTGAGTTTTGGAAACAAAGAGTAAGAAAAATATTGCTGGAAAATAACCAAAATAGCCGTTGCATACCATTTCCAGATTAGAATTGGATTCCTTGGAAACAGCCTCCTACTTTGCATTTTTGTTCAAATATACATTGAATTGGGGCAAAGTGGTCTCATAATCATTGTTTCTTGTGAGAAAAAGAGTTGGTGACATATTTTACTTCACAAATTGGTACAGACCAGTCTTGGAATTTAAAACAGTCTCAATTTTCAATTACCTTTCCTAGTCAGATTACGAATTGCTCTTTCTCAAACCTAACTATCTTCTGCCCTTAATTTCTTTATTTTTTGTGGGTTTCTAGTAAGTTTTGGGTTTTAAGTGAGTCAAATTGAGTGCTTAAATCAGTCCTTGAGTTGTGAATCTTTCCCTCAAATCAAATCTGTCCAGGTTTGTGGTTTTCCATTCTTCAATTCTTGTGAAGTGAATGTTTTAGCATTGTGACGCCCTCACCTCTCCTTAGGGCGAACCCAGGGTATTAGCTGGACGCCTGCTCAACTCTCGTCAGGACTCACGCACTGGTTCAAACTTAATAAAGGATCATAATTAACCATCGACTTAATCAAGAAGTGCTTCAAATATACAAGATCAAAACTCCCAAGAAAATCATTTATAATTACAAACCACAAATTCCAAGTATAACAAAATTTACACTTTAATGGTCTCCAATAACATACAAAAGTATACTAGTTTCCACCAAAAGTCTCTAGTCTAGAACTTCCAACTTCCACCTCCAAAGCCTGTTAATGAAAACAAACTTAAAGGGATGAGCTAACGCTCAGTGAGGCCAAAAAAACTTAAGCAAGCAAGCAAGTAGCATCAATCAATCAAATAACATGCTTGAAAGCAACTTTAAACATGAACTTTCATTTAAGTGCACAAATGGGAAATAACACACATAGAAGGATACGAGAGCTCTCAGGAGTTATTTCTACATTTCGACCGATTTAAATCATTTGAGGTTGACTCTCCGTCAAATCAAGTCGTAACATGACTGTAGCGCTCCACTTACTACCTCCATCCAACATAACACCCACTCAGATCCGAAACCAAACATTCATGTAGTGGTGATGCTATTCGAGTATGTCAAGCGAGATCTCAAAAAATCAAACTATATCATTTCCTAAGATTCACCAAGCTTCTCGACCAAATCCTTACTGGTTTGAGTTACAAGGTTAGCCAATGGGTTGGGACGTCCCCACAAGTATAATTGGTCGATGAGACAACGCTCCAATCGAGTTAGACTTATTCATGGCTCTGAGTCAGTATGAGAGGCACTTCCCACCCGAATAAGGTATGGTATAATACTGCCGCTCAAAGAATCGATCATAGCACTGAGTCGGTATGAGAGGTGTGACGGCCCCACCTCCCCCTTAAGCAAACCAGAGGGTTCGGCGGGTCGTCTGCCCAACTCTCGCCGGGACTCACTCACTACAAACCTCAAACAAATTATAATATAAATCTCAAATTTTGCATCAAATTCTCCAAGAATTACATGTTATAAGCGAAGCGTCCACGCTTCCGCTGCGCCACTCTAATCCTTGATACCAGTTATTATACCGAAGGAATTCCAAATCTAAACTGTACAAAATATAGGCCATCCAGTCACGTGAATAAGTACTACAAGTCCTTCCTTCGCCTTGAGCCCTGTGGAGGGGAATAAAATAGTTTTGGGGTGAGCTAAAAGCTCAGCGAGTAACCAGTAAAATCAGTAATCAAATCGGTTTCACAATAGTTCATTTCAATGATGTCATAAATCAAACGATAAGTCAAGAAACAATTACAACATTTACAAGAAATCATACATGAAAAGGATACGTTCGTTCGTTCATTCGTTCGTTCTCCTGTCATTCCCCTTTCCTTCATTCATTTGAAAATGCATTTTTCATTTGTCAATAAAACCCTCGTTCGTTCGTTCGTTCATTCAACCTTTCCTGGACATTGACCAGGCTCCACCAACCTCCACCAACCTACAAGGAAATACTCGAGTATACCAAACGGTCACCCAAGTCACCATATCACCCGACCGAGTCTGCTTCTGGCTCGAGTCGATCGGTAACAAGGGGCAGTGGCCAGTTCAGCTAAAAGGCTTACATTCATGCACAAGTAACATTTCAATCGTTCCATCTTTGAAAATTTCACATTTATCGAGGTCGAGTGCGATAAAGTACATACTCGCCTAGAAAACTCGTTTTGGAAATCATTGAAAGCACTTAACACATTATCAAACGATAATACAAGTCATGAAGTCAAGAAAATATAGCAAACAAGAAACACTCACATGCAAGCACGCATGATATGCAATCGAGTAAATAATGCAAGAAAACAGTTCAAAAGTAACTTTGGAAATAGTTTGAGGTCACTCACCTCCACGGCTCAGGAACCAACCATCATATATCATTGCCTTGCTCAAATCCAAGTCTTAGATCACAAACTCAATGCAATCAAGTCCTTTCAAAGTTCGGACATCACTTCCACTAAATTTGCTTACTTTTCGAGCCGTCAAGGCTTCATTATTTCCTCAACCAGTCCCAAAGTCACACAAATAAATTCATTCAATAGCCGTTCAATAAGCTCCAAGTAGTACAAGTACAATTCAAGCTAGGGAAGAGTCCGAAAATGAAAGTTAAGTTCTAAACCATAAAAACAGTTTTGACATCAGTTTGCGGTTTCGACACCACTGGCACTACGATTATCGGATGGAGATGTAAGATACACCGTTTCGAAGCTAAGAGATAGGACTACAATGTTGAAGAAGGCTACTCAGTCCAGTTTCGAGTGTAACTAGGTCAAGAATGCAAGATACTACACCAAAACCGCAAAAAAACAGGTTCACAAACCGCATTCTGGTTCAAACATCATAAGTCAGGCTCCCTAAGTCCAAATCAAGTGATTCCAAAGCCATCCGAAAGCTAAGATACACGGCTACAATTCATCAGAAGACCTCAACAACCAATTCCGAAGTATTCCCAACCAAAATAACCAATTATAGACGCAATTATCAAATTCGGGTAGAAACAGGGCAACATGGGTAATTCAGTCTTTTCACAAGGTACGTTGCTTCGATTGACCTGAAATATTGCAGGCATCTCTAAAATATCATTATCTACAACTTTCATATTTTAACCCAAGGCTAAATCATGCATTTGCATGGTCAAAAATGGAAAACTACACGAAAACAGAAATCTGGGCGCGAAACAGGTTTCATGGACAGTCAATGGTATTTCGGTAATTTCACATGCTACAGTGGTCGGATCAACCTGAAATTTTGTAGGAAACTAGTTTATGCCCTTGGCTAAAACTTTCAAGTTTTGGCTAAAATCTAATTCTGTAAGGATCATGGTGAAAAGTCACGATCCGATTGGGTGAAAAGACAACCCTGTTCACTAAACTCCTACCTAGACCAGTCTGGGTATTTCCATCTTATCTCAGGCTACCCAGCTTGGATTGGGCTGAAAATTTACAGGCAACTAGAAAACATCATTCTATACAACTTTCCTGTTTTGTGCTAAGGCCAATTCGGCCTCTAACTAGGTGCTACAGTGCCGAGCAGAATTGGGGAAATGAAACCCTAACTGGAAATTTTTGCATTCAAGCCAGAAATTTTCCACTAAAACATCTCTTTAGCTATCACAAGTCATTAATTTAACATAATCAAGAACAAAGGAATGATGGCTAGACATGATACCTTCAAATATCAAGAAAGGTGATGACTTAGGGATTTTTCTTCCAAAACAACTCCACCAAGAGCTTCAATCTTCCTTAGTTAGCAAGTTTTATGGAGTGATTTGCAATTTAATCGGTTGGAACTCAAGATTTGGACAAGAAATTGAAGTGCAAGATGATGGATTTTCTCTCTCTTTTTCTCTCAAAATTTCATCCAAGACAAGCTAAAATGGAGAGAAATTGGGTCCAAGTTGGTTTTAGTAAAGTTAGAAAAGTCTTGGTCAAAAGTCAAGGTCCAATGGTTTTGTGACAAATGGTCCTTTAGGGTTTTAATCTTATCTTTTTGTCTCTCCAATAATAATCCATCTAAGTAACATCTAATTATCTTTTAGCACCTTGTAAAATAATCACAGTATCCCAAACTTAACCTAATTGGTCGAATTTTTCCGAACTTTCCGCACTAGCGGGTCCCACGTCCGGTATATGCTCTTAATTTCTCAAAAACTAACCGATACTAGAAAAATCATCTAAAAACTATATTTACTCAATAAAATATCTGAAAAAATTTTCTAATAAAGAAATTGTCAAAAAGGCGGGCGATCAATAAAATAAACCCTAGAAACTTAGAAAATTTTCGGGTTCTCGCACTCATTCTTTCGGGGCGTCACAAGAGGCACCTCCCACCCGAATAGAGTGTGGTACATGCTGCCGCTCAGTGCTCACGAGTAAAAACATGTTCGAGTACAAGTGTAAGTCATATACATTCATTTAACAAGTATCATTCAATCAAGAGAGAGAGGACAAGAGCGGTAAAGTACACTCTCGCCTCAACAAATTCACGTATCATATAGCACTTGTACAAATATTATTTCAATCATAGGAACATTGAACATGCACTTGACACTCACTAAGAGCCAAGAGCAAAACAAGATCAAAGTGAGAGATCAGATAAGCTCCTCGGCGTCCTCGTAACAACCTGAAACATGCACAATCACAATTATCTAGGTACTCGACCAAGGCTAATAAGAAAAATATTTTCTTGCTACCCACTTTCAAGGTCACAAGTCCGAGTCAAGTTAAAAGAGCTTTTCTCGCTAAATCATTGAAATAATACTCAAAGGAAACTCAAAAGTCATTTTCGAGTCAAGTCTTGCAAAGAACTCTTAGTTCCAAAAGAAAGTACCATATTTACTTTGGGCACGAAAATCGAGAAAAGGGTTGATAGTTGTCATCTCTCAAAACTTCTAGTCTTACGCTCAAGCTTTAGAATATAAGAAGGGTTCACATTTTCTAAACTAATGGAGTTAAAATGCATCAAAACTCCACTCATTTCTATAGTATATGTCAAAGCTAAAGGTTCCAAGTTTTGAGTTTAAAACTAGTGAAATTCTCCAAGAATTACTTTAGTTAAAATGCTCCATTTTTAGAGTTCAATCTCATGAAAATCAAGGGCATAAGACTAAGGGTTGAAATCCATTTCTCAAGTATGAAATGAGATGCAATTAACAAGGAAAGTTAGACAACCAAGAAACGCATCAAGAGAGCTTTAATCCTTTGGAAACCAAGATTCAAATGAAGGTCTAATGTTCAAAGAGACCTTGTATCCAACCATGAAATAAAACTTAAAATGAACTAACAATCTCAAAGGAAAGTTAAAAGTTCTTAAATGAGCATTTTGTTTGAAAATTCCAGTTTTGTGCGACACCACTTGGAAAAATCATAACTCGACTTTTTTAAGTCTAAAAATTGGAAACTAGATTCAATAAAAAAAATTTTCTAGAAGACACTTTTCTTAGATTCAAATTCGAAATCATTCAAATTTTAGTTCCAACTCACTATTCCAGCAAGAACAGAGCAAAACAGTCTTGCATTTTCAGTAAATTTTGAAAATTTGACAAAATTCATAGAAATAGAATCAGCCCTTGAAATTTATATCATTGAAAGAACTCCTAGTATAGTTTCAAACCAACAAATGGAACTCAATTTGGACCTTCCTACTCCAAGATATAATAGATTTAGGAAAGCTGATTTTTAGAACCTGTTTCACGGAAATTCTAGTTTTGGAGCACTTGCCAAAGTGTATAAATCAGGTCATAACTAAAGCTTCACAAATCAAAATTTAACATGGTCTATGGCATTGGAAAATAGATTCAAAATGCTAAAATTCACTAGAAGGAACCATCTTAAAATTCATTTTGCAAGATAAGTGAAAACGAGATTCAAACTGCAGCTACACTTGTTTCTCGGATGAACACAGTGTGAAAAATCAGTCAACTTTGCCGGTTCACTACGGCTCATAGAAAATGAACTAGAAAGTGCATTTATACCGTTGGAAAACTCTCGGAGTCTAGTTTCATATGTCACAAACGGCACTTGATTTTGGCTCCTGAACGACAAGTTATGGGCTGAAACGTAAACACTAGTTTGGTAACCTGGTTAGCAATTTTCCAGATTTCTTCCTTACTTTAACCCAACTTTCACTCAACTAAATGAAATGCTTTTAAAGAGTTAATTTACATACATAAACACCAATATATAACAAGTATTTTGGCATCAAATAACCACAAAATTCGAAGTTAACATGAGGGAAATAACCAGTAGAAATTTCGGACAAAACGCTCCTTTCTCTCTTCAACTTTTCTTTTCAACTCTCACTACAAAAACCAAGATTTCATTCACAAAAACAGCAACCAAACAAGCAATTCCTCAAGACCACTACCTAAGAAGCTACCTCAAGACATCTACCTAGTGTCAAGGTTCAATGAACCCATCAATAACCCAATGTTTAACTAGTTAGAACTAACTAAACTAACCATAAGTTGGAGGAAAGAAATGAGAGCTTTGGAGTGTTACCTTACTTCCAAGAGATGAAGACCAAGCCACTAGAGTTTAAGTTCTAAACACCCAAGGTTCTTTCCTCCTTCAAATCTCCCTTCAAACTTGAGTGATGAACCAAGAAAAGGTGCAAGATTGGAGTGTGTTTTTAGGAGCAAAATGGAAGAAAAGGAAGCTGAAAATTTTGGTAAGAAATAGGTGAAGGGTGGCCGGCCAAGAGGGAAGGGGAAGAAAGGGTTTGTGTGGGTTGTTGGTGAAATGATGGAATGACAAGAAAGAAATGACATAAAGTTGATTTGATGCAAAAAGTCAACTAATGAAAAGTGGGCTATTAGTGCTCCTAATTGAGTTTAATTCAACCCACTCACCTCTAATCCCTCAATTAACTTTTCTTAGTCTACTATTGATCATCCTTAATTTTCCAAGACCACTGCACTCTCGGACCGAATTTTGCCTCGAAAAACATGTATTCACTAATTCTCACTAGTTGAGCCGCAGAAAATTTAACTTTTAAAACAAATGTGCTAAAATATAATTCAGAATAATGTACAATGTAATTGTAATTAAAATGGATAAAATAACTTAATTTGAGCAAACGAATAAATAATAAATTAAATAAGCCAGAAAGATAAATAAAAGAAAGTAAAATAAAAAATTCGGATGCTCACAAGCATTCTGTCCAATCTGGTTTTACTTATTTTTTTGCTTTATTTAAGTGTCAAGTTGAGCCCATTTGAATCAATTTTGTGCCCATTCAACCACCTAATCATTTACCACACTTGTGTGACTTCTTTTTGGTAAGGGGAAAATCCACTTTTCGTCCCAAAACTTTGAGTTAGGGACACATTTTGCCCCTAAACTTTTAGACGCTTCATATTTAGTACATGAATTAATTAATTTTTGCCACATTTAGTTCAAAAACAGTAAATTGATTAATTTGAAGGGAGAAAGTCACGTGTTTGGCACGTGGCCATTAAGTAAAAATAATTTCTCAATCAAAATCAACAGTCATGTCAGCCTTTCCTATCCAAATTGAATATTTTACCATTTTTGGACTAAATGTGGCCCAAAATAATTAATTTTTGTACTAAATGTGGTGCGTCTAAAAGTTTGAAAACAAAATGTGTCCCTATCTCAAAATTTAAGGACGAAAAGTGGATTTTTCCCTTTTTGGTAAGTTGATTGCAACACTTGGATTAAACTCTTCCTCTTCAAGGGGAGTGATCACTAATGTTTTTAAACTCGGACCAGCCAGCAAACCGGAGAAGAGGCCGGTTCGTGGTCTGACCAATCGATTTACCGGTTCATTGATTTTTTTTTTTTTTTACACCCATGGTGCAACTTCAATACTGAGCACTCACAGGTCATCACTTGACACTTGAACTTGACGACTGATGCACAATCCAACATAGTTATTGATAACTTAAGTCCCTAAAATGCATTCACCAATAAAATTTGAAACTAAATTTAAGTTGAGATAATAATAAAATTCTTAAAATTTATACATGAAATGGAATAATAAACGTAACCAAAATATCATAATTCACCGCAAGTTTTCATAAATTCATTACAAACATGAATAGATATAGTCCTAATGTTCACCAATTATCACAAACAAAAATACAAAAATAAATAAAAACAAATGTTAACATTCATTCACAATCCTAAAAAAAGTCCATAAAAGCGTCCAACTCATATTCAAGGCAAACAATTTGAATAACAAACTTCCATCATCGGTGTCACAAGGTAATAGTACCACCTTCACAACTTCATCAATTCATCATGAAAAAATTAAAAGTTTGTTACAAAAATATAAACCTAAATGCTCAAACTCAAAAAAGAAAGGTAAGAATATTTAAAAAACAAAGATACAACCAAATACAAAAAGAATTAATTGCTACTAAACATCACTAATTAACATGTTATATTACCAATTATTATCTTCATCACCATCCAAAAGGTGCCTACGCTAAAATACTTCCAAGTCAATATCATTATCTTCCCCAACTTCACTTTCATCATCTAAATAAATAAATAAAACAACAATTAAGGATTTATCCATATTTATAAGAAAATTCAAACTAAAAAGTGCACTTTTAGCATCTCGTATTACAAGTTAATTTAAAAACCAACCTTCAACTAGTTGAGAATCATCCTTAAGAAGTTCTTCAAGTTCTTCCTCCAATTCATTATAATTAATATCACCATCTTGTTCTTCTTCTATGACCCGAAATTCTATTTTATCAATAGATTCATAATCAATGAGATCATAAGATCTCTTTCGGCGATGAAACTTACAATAAAATACATTAGTTATAAATCTAATATTACCTTGAAAAATAAAGTAAAAAAATCAATTATACCTATGTTGCAAACGCAAATTGTAGTGCACATAAACAAGATCATTAAGTTTTTGGTGCTCCAACCTATTTCTTTTTTTAGTGTGAATGCGTTCAAAAATGATTCAATTACGTTCACACCCAGAAGAAGAAGCCGTTTGATTTAAAATTCTAATTGCAAGATTTTGCAAATTCGGAGCATCACAACCATATAACTTCCACCAATTTTTTGTCATAATCATATTAAAATATTAGACCAAAATAAAGAATAAATCCACAATTTTTAGATATCAAAAAAATATAAATAACCTGGCCAATTAGATTTGATAGTAAGAATAGCAAGTGTGCGCTCAAAACTCCCTTGCCTTTCTCGATACATTCCAACCTCTTGTGATAATTTTTTAGGGTTACACTAATCCATTTTTGTTTCAATGTAATCAAGTAAATCATTTATAATCTCTGGATGTGTACAAAATGTGGCACTCTCATATTGAAAAGTAGAATTCAAATAATAAGCAGTAGCATGTAGACTTTTTCTCAACATTCTATCCCACCTATCATTGATGATGTCAATTTAAGGCTTATACAATCTCTCTTTATTTCTAAACAATTTTTTGATGCCATTTATTGCTCTAAACATGCCTTCATAAACATAACCCAATGAAGGCGTTTCATTAGTGTCACAAATACGCAATAAACAAATGATAGGGCCCATTATTCTTACCATAATCAAATAGTTATTCTAAAATCTTTCACCCAAAAAAATTTGCTTCACCTCTTTTCCTTTCTCTATTCTTAGAAATTTTTTGTAATCCCCACTAGTAATCAAAGATTGCAAACTATCCTTATGATCATGCAAACTTTTTATACAATAAAGGTAGTTGTAAATCAAGTTTCACCTGGATAAATAATTTCTTTCCACCCTACAGTCTTTCTTAACCAATTCAAAGTGAACTTATGATTGTAGATAAAAATGATCATTGTTGAAGTAACAGACACTAGCTTTTACATCATTCATTTCATCAATGTCTTTCAAAATCAAATTGATGCAGTGTTCAACACATGATGACCAACAAATGTTAAGATATCTTTCACTTAACAAAGACAGTAACTAAATGCACCACATTGTTTAAACCAACCATCTTAACAATTTCAGCAAATAAATTGCATAAATTTTCTGCACTTGTTACAATATCAAATGCATCCATAGATTTAATGAAAGAAATACCTTTAGGACAACAAACCAAAAAATTAATCAATGGTCTTTGCCTAGTGTCTTTTCATCCATCACCCATTATAGTGCAACCAGTTTCCGCCCAAGTACTTCTAAAAGAATCAACAACTAATTTTACATCTCTCTTGACATTTCGCAACAAGTTAACTCTCAAAGAATGATAGGATGGACATTTGTAACCATGACTCATTGATGTTATTTGATCAATAGCTTTTTGAAAAAATGGAGAGTTAATAGCATTTATAGGAATGCAAGCATCACAAAACCAAAGAGCAATAGTCATGCCCATATTTTCTCATTTTTCCTCACTTTGCAAACAAACTTGGATGGTTGGTTTAGAAGTATCACGCCCACCTTTTAAAACAGCACGTATACCTGTTGAAGCACTGACCTTTCTCTTTTCTTTACTAGACGCACCTATCTCATTTGCTGAAGGAGAAGGAATTTCCTGAACTTTATCGCCATGCTGAATGGATTTTCCACCCCAAAATCACCCTTCTTTTCTTTAGATTATTGCTCTTTCTTCTTCATAGATGCTAAAATAGCATGTCTAATTGCCGGGTCAATCCTTAAACATGGAACAATGCTGCCCTGTTCTCCTGCCAAATGCTGTTTCATTCGATGAATGCCACCGCCAGCAATTACTTTAAAACAATACTCACATGTCAAAGTTCTTCTTTCTTACTTATTGACACCTTCCGAACAATAATTTGTTGCTATATCGGACTTTTGTCTATGATTTTGACTTGCTGATTCTCCACTATTAACAGCTCCAGCGGTTGAAGATTGTGAATTACTACCAGTAGCGGTATCCATTATCCTTCACATAGTTAATTTAGACATAATTAGTTCATTTGTAAAATATAGTGTCCCAATAAGAAAATAAAATTAACAAATTTTCAGTAATATAAGAAGATCAATTAGTCACATCAATAGCTCAACTGTTAGCATTTGCTTTTTTCATTTGTAAAAAAATTAAGATATCTAATTCAACTAAGTATCTATCAAACTCATGCATCCTTTGGTAAGGTCAATTAAGCAATTAACAAAATAAAGTGACAGCCATGTATTATAGGCAACACAAGATAAGAAAGTAAAATAGAATATATTTTATTATGGCAATCTCTACCTAAAGAAGGAATTGCATGAATTGTCAAGGCTATTTCGAAAATAAACATAGTCAAGATAGTCCTCAAAATTTTCCTTGTTTTCTTTCTACTTTTCCTATAAATAATGTACTAAAGAAACTCAATGAAAATTGGACATGAAATAGAGCACAATCGGTCTATGAAATATTTGCTCCTTTATTTTTTTCCCTAAAAGAATGAAATTTGCTCCTACAAACTAGTACTCTGACGTGCTAGTACATTTACTTACATTTAATTCATGATGTCTACCATTAGTCATTAGATAGTCTGCCTCTGCCAGCTATCCATCTGTACAATATATAATAAACTCCTCCTATGTCCAATACCATATTCAATTTATATTTTTTCTATTTTTATTTTGTCTTTCTTTCTATTTGCGACAACATTTCTGGGAGCATTTCTTACTATTTCTCTGTATCTTATTCATTTATTTATTTAAATTTCTCTTGAACATCAGCAAAAAAAAAATAAGTTGGATTGTTTGCATTAGTTAAAAAAAATCCCACCTACCTTTTACTTGTATTCCCCCAACAAAGCAAAAAGGATACAAACTAAAATTTTTTTTTTAAAAAAACTAATGGAAGAAAACAATAACAGTTATAAAATGAAACTGCCCATAATAGATGTGTCTTTATTACATTTTATTTTGCTAAATTCAAATCAAGTTGCTAAATTCAAAATGAAACTGCCCTGTTAAGTATTTTAGTCTTTCACCTAACCAATAAACCTCCCAAAGCTATCTGTCCTAGACTAGAAACTCATACCTTGAAGACGTTCACTGGATTGGTCAATGGCAAAGGCAACAAAAAAACCTCAGTCAATGATGATTGTCTGGCTTTCTGTTATCTTTATCTATAAACAAAAATAGACAAAAAAAAGGACGAACCATGTTAAAAAATAAAATTTTAAAAAAGAGAAACTAGATTACTAGATTAGTGCTTCTTTAGATTTCCTTCAAATTTTACCTGCGCATTACACGAACTGCAACTCTGCAACTGAGCCGAAGAAATCATGCAAAAATAGTTCAAACTAGATCAATTTATAGCTGAAATGCTAAAAGAATAAGAGGGAAAAGAAAATAGAACAGAGGAGGATGAGTCGATGACGAAGTGAAGCAAAACAAAGAAATAAGAGTCTGATGTGTCTTAGTGTTAGGGTTTCTTTTTTTGAATCTGATTTTTAGTTTTTCACTTAATAAGTTAAGTAGATTTCTACACAAAACAAGCTTGTTCTCTGGCTCTAGTTTAATGGTAAGAAATCCTTGTTGTAGTCCTAAGGATTGGGGTTCGAATCTTTGCAGCTACATTCTTGAAATTATTTTTGACAATATTTGAAAATTTTCAAAACAGCCAGTTTATGGTCCGAACGATTTTTCATGGTTTGTCTGGTTCATCTAGTTTCTAATGGTTTTTCATTAATCTCCGATTTTAGCACTAGACTGAACCGATGACATGTCCGGTTCGCGGTCCGATTGGTTGAACTGATCGGTCCGATCCGATTCTGAAAACATTGGCGATCACAGGCCTTGAGAGCGACTTGGTGAGTTTATTAGAGAGTTCAACTTGAGTGAAACACAAGAGTTGAGAGTATATACGTAAGGGAGTGAGTGAGGAACTTTTTCTTCAATTATTACTAACCATTTTGCATGTCTAGTAACAATGACTAATGGAGGTGGAAGGAAATCCAATAGTAGTGTTGAAGGGGCTTCCAATTCTTTTGACATCAAACTTCTCACCGAGATGTTGGAGGACAAGTTTAGCAAGATGTTGAGTCAAGCATTGGAACCAATTCATGAAGAGCTCTACAAATCATGATCCACTCCGAAATAGCCCAAATCTAGCTAGAGGAAGATACTTGTGGAGGAATCCGCGGGTTAGAATGATGAGAAGTACGTGAGGCATCCACGGACGGAGCGGCACAATAAGTGGCAAGGCGATGATCTTATCAAGGGAATTAAATTCAAAATTCCACCTTTTTAAGGAAAAACTGATCCTGAAACTTATTATAGTGGGAAGTCAAGATTGAGATGATCTTTGATTGTCACAAATACACCGAGGACCAAAAGTAAAGTTTGCCACTATGAAATTTATGGATTATGCTATGACATGGTGGGACCAATTGCGTGCCAGTCAGAGAAGGAATCGTGAGCATCCCATTGAAACTTGGAATGAATTAAGAAGTTTAATGAAAAAGAAGTTTGTATCCAATTACTATCATTGGGATCTATATCAAAGGTTGCAAGCTCTCACTCAAGGGAATAAGAGTGTCAAAGACTACAATAGGGAGATGGAGATGCTTATGATAAGGGCTGATATACATGAAGATGTTGAAACTATTATGACTTGTTTTCTCAATGGCTTGAAGCCAGAAATCTCGAAGATTGTTGAGTTACAACATTACCTCGAGATGAGTGAAATAGTGGATAAATCAATCAAGGTAGAGCAGAGGCTCAAGAGGAGAGGTAATACACGTTTTTCTTCTACTACACCCTTCTCAAATTGAAGGACAAAACCACTCTTTGAAGAGGGAGAGAAATCTTTGAATTCCACTCCTCAAGCAAAGTCATGGATTGATCAACCTAAAGCTAGTTCGAAAATTGAAGCAAATAAGGGAGGATGTACACCATCAATTGAAGTCTCTAAAACGCAGAATCGGAACACTAAATGTTTCAAATGCCAAGGGTATGGTCACATCCAATCCTAATGCCCTAACCAATGAGCTATGTTGATCCTAGGCAATGGTGAGGTGGTAACTGATGATGAAGATGAATACAAAAACATGCCACCTTTGATGGAAGAGGAAGAAGAGGTTGAAGAGATGCCTACTAATACGCCTTTAGGATTAGGGTTGGTGGTGAGACGTGCCTTAACTGTCCAAATTCACAAGGATGATGCACAACCTGAAAACATCTTTTACCCACCTTGTCAAGTGAAGAACAGAGTGTATAGTTTGGTGATTGATCCAGAAAGTTATGCAAACATAGCTAGTGCACCCATGGTGGAGAAGATAGAATTTCCTATTACTAACCATCCACATCCTTACAAGTTTCAATGACTCAATAATTATGGTGAATTGCAGATCTCTATACAGGTTCCATTTAAAATTGAAAAATATGAAGATGAAATTCTCTGTAACATTGTTCCACTGCACGTGAGTCACATCATTCTTGAAACACCATGGCAATATGATAGGCGTATCACCTTTGAGAAAGCTACCAACAAATACTCTTTTGTACACAATAATAGGAAATTTACACTTGCACCACTATCACCGAAACAAGTTCATGAGGATCAAAAAAGTTTATAACATGAATTTCGGTTAGATAGAAAGAAAAAGCAAGTGAGTAAGGTCGGTAAAAATGAGAGGAAACAGGCATTATTGTGCACGACCTTAGAGGTAAAAGTCGAGGAAAATAAGAGTGTATTACAAAAGCCAAAAGTGAAAGGAGAGACTTGTTTTCTACTAACATTCTTAACTTTTTGTCGCCTAGTATGTGTGCTGGATTTTTACAAGGTCAAAGGGCCACTAAAGCGCGAGAACTTGGGGCTGAATATGCAGCATTTGGAATTGATTTTTACATAACTAGGTTAGCACCTGGAATTATTAAAGCTGACCGAGGTGCAATTGATTCTAATTGTGGAATAAAAGGAACGGATCGCACATTACTTTGCTCACCTACATGTCTAGTCTACCCTAACATTTTTGTCTTGTGCTTAAATTGTGTAGATTTGAGAACAAATCTTCATCAAGAGGAGAGGAATAATGCAATCCAAGGTTCAAGTCCAAATTCAAAGGTTATTTCTCTTGTTCGCGTCAAGTTCAAGTTGGATTGTGTGACGGCCCCACCTTCCCTAAGGTGAACCAAAGGGTTCGGCGGACCGCCTGCCTATCTCTCGCCAGAACTCACTCACTCATAGTTCAAGAAAAATAACGTACGTCCATAGAAAAATGCATAACATATCCACTTCAACTTCATATATATATTGTTGCTCAAATCCAGATACAAAGCTTCTACACACCAAAATACTTCAAGGTGTTGACAAATCGAGTACAATCAATCCTAGTCTTAAAATTGAGTACAATCGAGTACAATCAACCTTAGTCGGGTACTAGCGTGAGTACAAATTCAAAATTCAAAACAACTAGACTGCGCTAGTCTGTACACGTCTCACGCCTCGGTCGTACCCCCTGTAAGGAAAACAAATGGCGTGGAATGAGGTAAAAGCCCAATGAGGTTCCAAATAACAAATTGACCATTTTTAAAACTACGAATATCACCGTAGCAAATTAATGAGTATCAAAAATTCATAAAAGTGAACCAAATACTTCAAGTAGCAAATCCCAAAGTGAGCGAGTGTAAAAGTTTTTCAGAAGAAACAATAATTATTCTAAAGTATAAGGATACGGAGGGCTCTCAGGAGCCAAATTCCCATTGCATCACCAGAGCTTGATCAAGTAATAGTTGACACTCCGTCAACCTTCAAGTAAGTAACCAATCCAGTAAAGCACCACTTACACTACTCTCCGTCCACCATTCACACCCCCTACTGGGCCCAAAATCCTCAATAAATATTGATGGTAATACTCGAGTATACCGACTAGTTGAGGAGATAACACTCCACTCGACATCACTAACTACCCATGATTCGTTATCTAATCGACCAAGCACTTGCCGGCTCTACTCGATTAACTAGCTAGTGGGGCTTGGGTTCCCAAGATTGTCGATGAGATAACATCTCCAATCGGCTGAATCAAAATAAAAGTACGGAGACGGGAATGAGAGGCACCTCCCACTCGAATTGAGTGTGGTACATACTGCCGCTCTGCACTTATAACTCAAGTACAAGTATATCACGTCAATTGCAACAATAAACAAGTATATATCATATTAGGGTAAGTGCGATAAAGTACACTCTTGCCCGATCAAACAAATTACATATCATTAAATCACATTGGTCAAGTATGGAAAACAAGTATCCAGTTCAATCAGATATTTGGAAGCACTCACCAAAGGTCTAGTGCCTCTCAAAAGTCACGTTCAGGTCCAGCTCCTTGGTTGGAGTCCAAATCTGCGATAAAATATCATTTCTGAGTGTAAAATTCTCTAGAGTTCGAGACATAGGATTTTCGCTTCAAGAAAATCAAATAAATGCAACTCGTTTAAGTAGTATTCAAGATACTTATCAAATCCCGAAAAATTTAAGCTCGCTCGTTTAGTTTCGGTAAGGAAACGATGAAAACTTTAGAACTCTCACTGGAGTTGAAAGAACGAGAAAATGATACAAGTTCGGCCAAATTCTAACTTATATACCTCGATAAATGAAGACGTAAATATCCTAGATGGTTCAAGTGGTTTTCACTCTCAAGCCTTACTCGAGTCGCAAGTATATCTATCTAATTTTCGAGCATAAATTTGGGCAGCACGCCCTTTGTATTTACCTATTTTTCAGCCCTTTATGGTTTCATTCTTTTCCTCAATCAGTTCCAAAGTCACACACAAAATACTCTCATTTCAATAGCCATTCAATAGGTTCAAAGTCATACAAGTACAAAATCAAACTAGAAAAATGTCCGGAAATGAAGTTTCAGTGATAAATCAAAAGACAGATTTGATGTCGCTTAGCGGAACAGACACAACTGGAGATACACTTATCGGATTGGGGTGTAAGTTATACCGTTTCGAAGCTAAGATAAATACCTACAACTTTGATGAAGACCACTCAATCCAATTCGTAGTGTATCTAGGTCAAAATTTCAAATTATAGAACCAGAATCTCACATTCGGGCTAGTTAACCGCACTATGCATAAACGATAATAACTCAGGCTATCAAAGTTCGATTGAGGCGTTTTTAGGGGCATTGGAAAGCTAAGATATATCACTACAACTTCTGTGTTCTGGCCAAATGCTAGTTCAGTATGGATCAGGGTGAAAAGACACAATCAGATTGGTGAAACGTCAAAATTGTCCATAACGTTCTACCAATGGCCGTCAGGGGTATTTTTGTCTTTTCATATGATACAGTACTCTGATTGAGCTGAAATTTTGCAGAAAACTATAACACATCATTCTATACAACTTTCATGTTTTGTACTAAGCCTAATTCGGCCTCTAACCTAGTCAAACAAAACCAGTCAGAACAGGGGAGGTGAAAAACTGAAATCTGGAATTTGGGGTTTCAAAGGGAAATCTCTTCATTTCTTGCTTCAATCACTACCACAACCTCTTATACAACTTACATATACCATATACCATCCAAACAATAGAAATTTCAAGTGAACCATTCAAACCCTAACTTAAAATTCATCACTACAATCATCCAAAATCACATGAATTAAGCATCACAAGCAAGATTACAAGTTACTACTCAACTTAGACAAGACTAAGGAAAATAAATGTGATGATCAGCCCATATGCCTCTCAAAGATGCTTATAAGAGTTATCCACCACCTCTTCTTGTAATCCTTTTGTACACCAAGCTTTCCAAGTGCTTAAAGAAGGATTTAAGCGGTTTAGAATGTTGCTTTCTCACTCAAATGGATCAAACTCAAGATGACATGGAGTTCTTTCTCTTGCTCTCTCTCTCCCTCAAGCTCACGGTTTTCAGCTGGAAAAATAGAGAAGATTGGAGGCTAAGAAAGGTTATAAGACCTGGTCTTGGTTTGGGTCAAAGGTGCTTGGATAGCCTCCACTTGTCACCACCAAAATCCATCTCAATTTTTTTTTCTTTTCTCTTGTTTTCTTGGTCAAATATTGTGGCTGATGTATGAGATATTTTGAGGGTTAATTAGCTGAAATAAAATGAGAAGATTAAGGTAATAAAGTATGGGTTAAGTGGTGTGTTTACCCGATAACAAACGGTACCCGTCGGTTCGAGCCGATTTTCCTTCAATCGCGTATACTAGTGTTTTAACTTATAATTCACTAACTTATTATTATCACTTCTAATCACACACTTAATATTATCTAAAACTCACTCTTAATCACCAAATTTAGTGCACACATCTCACCGAGTGAGCACACGGTCAAAATACGCAAAAAGCCCTAATTTACCCGAATGAAGAATCTAAAGGGAAAACCCTTGATTCTATGGTGGATTGTAATTACTGAGAGTGTGAATGAGTAGTAAAGCTATTAGAAAGGAATAAATGCTAAATAAAAGGAATTTTAAGAAAAATATGAGGGATTTTACAATTCCATTGATTACAATTATGGTTTCGATTAAAATATAAGGGATTTAGGAAAACCGGGTAGTCACAAGTAAACTAGGGTTTTTTTTCCTTTTGATTAGAATTTAGGGTTTCTGATCTTTAAAACAAAACAATGTTTTAAAATAAAAAATAAAATATAGAAACCGTAATATCCTAAAAGTCGGGGTATCACAGATTGCTCATGCGACAACATCATCATACTCAAACTATTGAAATGGAAGGAAGTAAAGGAAAAATCGCCGGATAAAATTTGAAGACAAAGTTGGTCATTGGAGTCATTTATTTCCTTGTTATTGATCAGTGCTATTAAAGAATTTAAATATTTATTTTCATTTGTTTCTTAGTAGTTAAAATTAACGGTCAGCTTTGTTGCTCAATAAGATCGATTGGTTTTCTAGTCAAGTTAGGATTGTTTTTACTTAAATCATTCTATGTTAGTTTAGAATTTAGAGTTTTAATCTATAAATAGCCTTGTCTTGTAAACGTTTAGGAGGAGTTGATTTTCTTTTTGATAAAAAAATTGAGAGTTTTTCTCTTAAAACTTGTTACAAGTTTCTTTTGAATATGTAGAGTTAGGCTGTAGTGTTCATTGGCTTTACCAATCAAGAAACGTACATGATGGTGGTGCATTCTATCAAAATCAAATTCGCTAATTCATTGATTGTGAGATCATAACTCGGAAATTAAAGGGGTCCAGGGTTCTCTCCGCTACTCAAATTTTGAAAAATCATCTAGGTCCAGAACTTGTGAAATATGGGTTTCATCTTTGACGGGGTTCGTATCAACATACAAGTGCACCATTTGGAAAAAATAAATAAGATTCTCAACATTGACTGAAATAGGTATTGTTATTTCGATTTGTCATCTAATACTGGTGAAGTGGCATTAAACTCTATGTCTGAAAATTTTAATATCATTATAACACTCAATTATGAGGTTTTAGGTATAAATGTTAGAATGGAAGTTGTTGATGATATGCAAGTGTTGGAAATGTTTAAGTATCATAATACAATTGGAATAATTAATTGCATGTTGATGTCATGAATAGTGATGGTAATATAAATGCTGATCTTCATAATCTGAATGTGAATGGTGATGGAAACATAAATGTTGGTCATGATCTGAATGAAAATAGAAATGGATTAAATGATAATAGTATTACGAATAGAAAACAAAATGAGTGAAATAAGGTTGCAACTTCTTACTTGATTATGAATGAAGTTTTTAATGAATATCTGAATAAAAGTGCTAACTTAAAGCACAATATTGGTGTTAATAGTACATGGATGAAGTTTAATGGACCTGATGATGTCGAAACAAATGATGAGGTGTATTTTTTACTGATAATGATGAATTCTTTTATTGGATGATTGTAATTGGATAAAGTAGTTACAAATGAGGAAAACAGTGATAGTTTTGACTATGGGTATCAATCGAATAATGATTCCTACATTTTAGATTCATCTGATTCAAATTTTAAGATTGATCCCTTATCTAAATGCTTAAATGGTGATGAGTTTAAGCCTACTGATGATGAAAATTTTAACTTGATGAAAGGTATGTTATTTACGAATGTGGATGACTTTAGCAAAGTATCATATGACTATGTAATCTAAGAGGGATTCAAACTAGCAAGAAAAAAAATGAGAGAACTAGAGTGGCTGTTCACTGTGAAGTTGAGGGATGTCCTTGGAGAGTTCATATTTTCCCTTTACCTGATGGTGTAACATTTTAAATTAAGACTTGTACTCCAGATCATACATGTGTCATGAATGACAAAATCAAAGTTTCAGATCAATGGATGGCTAAAAAACTCATTCTCATCCTAAGAGTTAATCGAGAGATGAAATCTGCTCACTTTAAAGATGTGCTATTAAAAGTTGGAATAATCCTATTGATATGAAACTCTTTAGGGCAAAACAAAACGCTCGTCAGATGATTGACGGGGACAATGGTGACTCATATAAGAAACTCCCTACTTATGCACATAATTTTATGAAGACAAATCTAGAAAACTTTGTTAAGATCCATTATATGAAACTATCTTTTTGTGTTACTTCTTCAATAAAGAGAATATCTGTTGGTGCAATGCATTAAAAAATGGTTTTCTAAACGATTGTGCCCCCTTCATCAGGTTTGATAGTTGTCATCTTAAAGGGCCATATGGAGGAGTTTTGTTATCTGCTATTTCATTGGATGGTAATAGTGGTCTTTTCCAATTGTGTACACTATAGTTAAAAGTGAATGTAGAGAGAGTTGAGAATTTTTCTTGTATTTGCTTGATGAATTTTTTTTGAAGAATTTGGTGCCGATAAGCCATGGAATTTCATGATAGACAAACAAAATGTATGAACGATGCCTTATAGATCTGGATATTTGATTGTTATGATTATTATATCTAACAGCAACTATTTGTTATGTACCTAAGGCCTTATTGAAGTTGTCAATAATTTGGTGCCACATGTTGTGTACAAAAAATGTTGTTAGGCATATCTACGATAACTTTAGACTTAAATTTTTGGTCTTCAACTGAGAAACCTTTTTCCACAAGTTGGTAAAAGCTATATCAAGTTAAGTTTTATAGCTGCAATGATTAGGACAAATGAGTTCAATCCAACTACATATTAATGGTTAGACAACATTCCTTAGGCCCATTGGGCCAGACATGTATTTCAAGGTCCAGTAACAAGTGACCACATCATCAATAACATTGCTTAATCCTTTAATCAATAGTTAGAGGGACCTAAGAATGAAGCCTATCTTAACAATTCTAAATGGTCTTAGAGTTAGAGTAAAGAGTAGGTTGCATAAGAGATACGAAAAAGGTTGTCTGATGCCAGGAAATATTGTGCCTACTGTTGTAGCAAAATTGAAAAAGGCTGAAGAAGCATCTAAAAAGTGTACTATGCTATTGGCACATGATTGTGAATTTCAAGTGATAGATAACTCGGTAGACTATATAGTGCATATTCAAGAAAGAACATATGAGTGTAGGATGTGGGATATTACTGGCATTCTATGCAAGCATGCAGCAGTTGTACTTATAAATAAGAGGAAGAAATTAGAATATTACTGTCACCCTACTTACTTAAAGGATGCTTACCTAAAAGCATTAATAAAATTATTCATCATATTCCCGATTCTAACTTATGGCATGAGTTAGAGGTGCAAACTCAAAACATGCTACCACCACCTCTTAGAAGGAAGATTGGTAGGCCAAAAAAGGCTGAAGAAGAGGAAGCAAGATGAAAAACCTCCAAACGCACAATCAAAAAGATCTAACACTATCAAATGTGATAATTGTAAATATTTTGGACACAATAAAAGAACTTTTAGAAAAGGTCTGATACAAGGGGCAAAAGAAAGAGCAGTTCAGCTAACTAGGTAATGTAAGCTTTTGAAAGAGATTCTATAATTATCTTTAAAAAATTACTAATATGTACTCTTTTGCATGTAAGAATAAGTGCATAACAATATTGCTACTAATTGAGGAATGCAATGTGCAAATCTAGCAAATTCTTCAACTTTGGCAAATGTTGCACATCTAGGTGTTAATATCTCTAACAGCAATTCATTGGGGACCAGAGTTAAAAAGGTGTTATTGTGATTGCTTTATAGTTTTTACAAGAATTTAATTCTAATTTGTTGCATATTCTTCTATTTGTTTTAAATAAAGATTTTTTATATTCAGGGGAGAGGAAAGTTATTAATCAAGGTGTATCAACATCGAAAGAGAAAAGTTATTGATCAAGGTGTATTAACATTGAAACAAATGTTTGGCTCTTCAAGAGTTGAAAAGTTGTTAGGTTTAACTATAGCTCATAAAATACTTGCATGTACTCCTTTATGCATTGGTGGCATAGAGATGCATCAACAAGTGGTGCATCTCCAAATGTTATAATTGGCAGCCTGATTACATCTGTAAGAGCTTTAGCCTCAACTAGAGCTATAACAATTTCGCAACTTTCTCAAAATCAGAGTGATTCAAGTGGTAAAGGACAAGAAAACATAGATGGGGTTCCATGTGGCAAACATGGAATCCTTGAAAATTTAGTAAAATTTCTTTATGTATTTTTTTTGGTCAAGTTGTTGCTCTTAAGAGTGATATCGAGCCAAGTTGAACTCGAGTATCCCTATACTCGAGCTTGAGCTCAATGCCTAGATGCACTAGTTGAGTTTGAGTGAGTTAGTTATACTACGCTCGAGCTCGATTCGAAACAATATATTGTGGGCTCGAACTCGACTTGTTGGAGATCAAGTCAATACTCAAGTTCAATATCAAGTTCGAGTACTTGAGCTCGTTAAAGAATTTCCAATTGAAGGAATAATTTAGTTATTTTTAAAATATTAATTAAATATTATAGCGAGTACTCAATAGAGCTCAACGAGCTCTTAAGTACGTAATATCCCTACTCGAGCTTGACTCGCACACTCAATCAAGTAGCTCGAGCTCAAGTCAAGCTTGAGTCGAGCAGCTGACCGAGCTACTCGCGAGGTTGAGTCAAGTTACTCGATTGAGTTGCAGCCCTAGTTGCTCTTGATTTTGAATAATGTGATGAACAATCTTTTTAAGTCTTTCAGTCCGTGAACTTCTAATCTGTCATAATAAGTTCATCTATGTAAGGTGTTTAATTTTGGATTTGATACTTGAAATTTAGTTCCTACATTGATTTACATACGAAGCAGATTTTATCAATGTGGTTGTGGCTTTACTTTTGAATGCTATTGGGTTGTTATTCTGCATCTCAACAAGTTAACATTAGGAATTCTTTTTGCATTCAATAACATGGATAGAACATTACAAAACTCAATTTTTAAATATACTAATAGAACTTGAAAAGTTGGAAATAAATTTATATACTTGGACTCAGGCTCTTTGAGTATATGATTTAGTTTCGTGTGTATGTTGTGAAACTCATATATAATTGGCAGCATGATTCTAGTAGACTTTATGGTGTCCTATATTTATAAGACATCTATTAACATAATGTCTTTTTTTTGAACATTATGTTTCTTAAAGTTGATGACTAAGGATGAGAGTAAGCTGACCAATGACCAAACTAAGTGTACTAGACTTTTGTAATCTTGTGTGCACTTTGGTTTAATGAATGGAAGTATCTATTTGACATCAAAGAAAGAAAAAAGAAGGCTAAATTCATAAACATTCAAAGTTTTATTTTTAATACATATTAAAAGACAAAGTCAAATTCTTGTATTGATAAAATTACATATAAAGCTACTTCAATAATTGACTAGATTTATCTCGTTAATTTATTTTTGAAGTTGCATTTATCGTGGATAATCATTCAGGCTGTTTTATCTTATCTTTTTAATAATTCAAATTTGAATGTTATGTTATTTCCACTAAAGCAAAAGGGTAAATGTGGATGATGAAATACGAGTTGGCACCACATAAGGCAATTTGTATCCTATCAATTGCAAAATGTGCTAACAAACATAATTTTTTTAACATCAAGGTGTTTTTGGTTATTGACTGCTTAGTCAAAGGGTTTCATAAGCAGTTTTTCAAAATTCAAGGGATGTAATGGTAGTATAGCCAAACCACAAGGGGTGCAAATGTAGTTAACCCTTCTTATTTCTAACTAAGAAAGTAGCTTAGATATTATTGAAAATGGTTTCCAGAAAACTGGTAGAACATATTTTTCTCATTATGACATATAGGCGTTTACATGAAAAAAGCATTTTTCAAAACCTCCAACCCAATTCATAAAGTTGAAGTCTATATAGATAGCAAACAAGTGCATAAAAATAAGTACGTGTAATTGCTAAAGGGCCACAAATAGTGGGCACAAAATGTTTTCGGCAAACTTGTTCATATTAGATAAAACAATTGTAGTTGTCATGCTAAAACCCAACCATAAGAACAATTTAAAAAATCAATCATGGAGAATGCATCTAGTGCATCCAATGTAGCAGATAAAATATAACTAAAGTTTACCTGTAGAGTATGTATGCCATAGATGACTAAACTTGTTGGATCACCCCTTGGAATAAGAATGTTGGACACAATTCTTGCCATAGTGAATGTAGTAGCCACATCCCCATCTTCTTCCATTCTTTCAAAGGAACCAGTTGGAAAGAAAGGCAAACCAGCAAAAAAAGGCTTTCAATTTCTAAAGTTATAAGTAAATTATGTCCTGGAAACAAAAATTGCTTAGTCAAGGGGGTAAGGAAGTTTTGATCAAAGCGGTCATCATGGCCATGCCAACATATATTATGTCCTGCTTTAAATTACCCAAGGGTCTGTGTAAGACTGTTAGTGCAAAGATTACGAGGTTCTGGTGGGGTGGTGGGGAATAGGAGAATAAAGTGCACTGGGTTAGATGGAGTAAGCTTTCTGAGGTGAAAGGGAAAGGGGGTATGGGTTTTAGAGACCTGGAAGCCTCCAATTTGGCTATGCTTGCAAAACAAATTTGGAGAATTGTGATCAATCCAAATTTGTTAGTAAGCAAAGTCTTGAAGGCCAGGTATATGAAGGAGGAGGATTGGTTAGGACAGCAAACCCCTAACAATGCTTCATGGTGCTGGAAAAGTATGCACAAGGGGGGGAATTGCTTCAAAAGGGGTTATGGAAAAGGGTGGGGGATGGGAGGTCAGTGAGGATTTGGCATGATAGATGGATACCTGGGTTGGTGGATGGAAGAGTTCACACAGCTAGACCAGTAGAATGTCAACTAGAGTTTGTTAATGAGCTTATAGAGGGAGGGAAGTGGAACATTGGTCTTTTGCAACATTGGTTTCATGTAGATGTAGTGAACCAGATTACTAATATTCCACTTAGTTTGTATGACAGGAAAGATAGATTATTCTGGAACCTCAGCAAGTCTGGAATCTACACTGTGAAGACTGGATATGTGATTGCTAAGGAGGAAAAGGAAAAAACAAATCAAAGGCTAGCACCTGATTCGGAAACCAGTTGGGAGATAAGAAAGCATACAGTTTGGAAAACTTTGCGGAGCCTAAACATTAAGCTGAAATTGAAACATTTCTTATGGAGATGTCTACAAAACGGATTGGCTACTAAGGAAGCTCTCTACAAAAGGTTTGGCATAGGGAACAAGATTTGTCACTGCTGTGGGGAGGACATGGAAACCATTGAACATATCTTTTTCAACTGCCCAACAGCGCAAGTAATATGGAAGATTGCACCTGTTCGGTGGGAAGGGCTAGCTAAACTTCAAGGCAACCTGTGGAGATGGTGGGAAGCGGTGTTGCAGGCAGCAAAAGAGACCCAAGGTGTGGGCAGAATCCAACTTACAGCAAACATCTTATGGCAAATCTGGAAAGCAAGGAACAAGTTTACTTTCCAGCAGGAGATAGCTAATGCAAAGATAATTGTTGACAAGGCACAACAGGAATGGATCGAGTATGAGGCAGCAAAGGAGTCAGACACAGGATCAAACTCTGAACCAGAAAAGGCAACACCAACTCAGCAGCGTTGGGAACCTCCTAAGGAAGGAACAATAAGGATCAATACGGACGCTGCCATCTCGGCTAAAATGGTTAGATCAGGTCTTGGGATTATTGCAAGGAACTGGCGTGGAGAATTAGTGAGAGCGAAAGGAATTACTACGAGGAGGAAAGGAATTGCAGCCACTGAAGAAGCTCTAGCAATCAGAGGGGTGCTCGAAATGGCTCAGTTTGCAGGATGGACAACTATAGAAGTCCAATCTGACTGCAAGCATGTAGTGAGCCTCATCAACACGGACAATGTCCAGGACTGTAGTCTTCAAACAATCCTGGAAGACATTGACGTTCAGAAGAGAAATTTTGAAAGCTGCACTTTCACTTTTGTACTTGGAACGGTGAATCAATGTAGCCATGAATTAGCACAATTTGCAGGAAAGGCAACTAGAAGCTTTGAATGGGAAGGTTCTTTCCCAATTTGGCTTTCAAGTCTAGTTAGAAAAGATATGGGGGTAGTTACCCCTTTTTGTAATTAACTCTTGTATTTTCAAGTGTTGATATATATATATATATATGAGTTTATCGTTTGTCAAAAAAAAAATAAGTAAATAATTTTTTTTAAAAAAGAGAAAATGTAAAAGTTAGTTATTTGAAAGTGAGCCTAATAAACTAAAATTGCAGGAGTTCTAAGAGGATAAAATAAAAAAGGAGGGGAGCAAAAAGTTGAAGAAATCGAAAACCTTACCTCATGGGCAACTTTCAAGGTTTGAAAACCCTCAAGTGCTTGAAAAAACATAGGGGATATTAGGGATAAGACAGGAAATCCTAGAAGACATGAGGAATAAAAAAGCATAATGACAAATTAGACACTAAATTACTAGAAATGATCAACAATAGAAAATCAGAGGAATTTTTTGTGATGAGTGCAAATTATAACTAAAGCATTGAGAAAGTATAGCAAATTAAATCTAAAGTAGGCATACAATACACATGAATTAAGGGGAAAGGAATTTATAAACAAATTAGGGGAATCAAAGCAAAAGTAGTAAAACAAAAGAAGGAACAACAAAAGAAAAATGAAGGACACAAAATAGGCATAACAAGCGTAGCAAGCAAAATTTTGTAGGCTCTATGCTACATATAAAATGTAAAAAAGATAGCACAAACATACTTGATCCAAAATTTGCAGCCCTGCTAGAGAAAGGGCTAAAGGGAAAAAAAAAACATAAATGAGACACCAATAGATTAGAGGATTCGTAACCTCAAAAGTATTATTGCCTAATACCTTATTGTTGAATACAGCTTGGTCAAGCATTGTCTTTAGATAGGAAACTAAAAAAATTACCAATCACAAGTATAATAAAAATTAAAAGACAAAACATAAAAACACTTTGTATATATATAAGAAGATGATGGATAATAGCTACATGTTTGTTAAAGCGAAGACCAGAGAGTATGGACTAACTTGCTAACTAGTGCTTATGAGGGCAAAAATGTAGATGTGCTGAATAACACCTACAAAAAAAATTTGAACATGATAGTGGAAAAATACCAAACAAACGAATGAATGTAAAATGTAAATTAGGACAAAAGAAAATGATCGGATCACGTATACAATAGTAAACAATTAAACAAGAGCAACAAGAAAATAACTAATAAAGGGAAAAACGGAGAAAATTCGAGTAGGCAAAATTACCAGGGGATTTGTAAGACAAGCAATCAAGGGTAATTGCTCCTATATTATAAGCAAAAAGTTTTTTTTTTGAGTGTGAAAACTAATAAAAGGCAAGAATAATGTTGGAAGCAGAGGGGGTTTTCGTTCAAAGAGAAAAAAGGATGGGCAAATGGAAGGGAAAAGGGAAGAATGAAGAGAGAAGTCTCAAAATAGAAATAATTAAAAAAAAAGTAAATAGGAAGAATTACCCTTGCCACATAAACCACTTCTTCAGAAACAATTGCTTTCATCAATCAAATAATACAATATTGCTGCAGAAAGGAGAGGAACTAGTCCTGAAAATCCGATGTCAACTTTAACATCACATCGACACTAAATAACCCTTACAACCTGCACATGAGTAAGTGCAAATGAGGCAAAATAAACAAAGTAAAAAGAATACTTATATCGGGACAATTGGATGAATTCCAATTAACAGATAGCATCCAAGGCTTATGAGTGTCCGAGAGAAGGTATTGACAATGACAATTTGATGGTGAGAAGGTATGGGGAGTGAAGGTGTTATTAGTAACACTTGGATGTTGTGAAAAATGGTTAATAATTAATCGATTGCTAATGAACAGACATTGTTAACCAAGCACATTAAAGAGAGGAGTAATAACCATTAGATTTTTGTCATTGATGGCGAATGTGAAAGTAGAATTTATAGTTGTCCAGAGGATACCTCTATGAACATGAAAGATCAGTTTACAAAGAGCAAACATGCATCTAAGTGGACCACCATAGTAGCACCTTTACGAAAAAAAACATGTCTGAACAGCCATAGCAAAGTAAGAAGCATGTGCAAGGCACCATCCAAGGGATGGCGAAAGTTTTAGAGGTTGAATCCTCTTTTGACTATATGTTAAAAAGCATAACAATTCCCTACTCAATTATTGATAAACATATTTATGAATTTTGAATTTGAAGTGAAACTCAAATATGATGACAAAATTATATCAGCTACTAGGTTCTTAGTTTAAAAATCGATGGAAATGAATTTGTGTGGAAATATTTTGTATATAGGTAGCATGAAAGATGAAATATGGGAGTGTAATTTGGGATACATCAAATCTATAAAAGCAATAGTAGTCAAAACAAGTCTAAAAAAATGAACACTTCCTTTAATTTCCACTTATCCACCAAAGAAAGAAATTAAGAGCCACAACTAATTAACTAGAAATCAAATTGGAAAACCAAATAAGTTATAGAGATAGAGTATTCCAATCAAAGTGCATATTTAAAACTTGTGTAAAACTTTCCCAAATAATAAGATAGTTTCCAAAAAAGGTCGCTTAGAGGTGCAATAGTTCATTTTGTCCTTTTGGGGGAAGTTTTGATGCTAAATCTCTCAAGTAATCATAGTTAAATATGGTCTTTTTGATGGCTCTACTGATTAACACCTCTCTATGAGTGACTTTGACATAGGGTATAATAGATAATGCATGTTACTCATAAATGCACCAGACATCAAGTAAAAGATGAGATAATAAACTCCCCAACATTTCCTACATAGGAGATAATACTATAGAAAATATTAAACATAATATGGAGATCACCAATGACAGCCTCATATATGATTTCTCTCTAGTAAGTAGTTCCCATATCATGATTCCACTACATGAACATAGTTAAAAAAATGTGAATGTACGGATTCAAGTCAAGGAAGGGTTGAAAGTAAATATTTCCATTCCACAATTTACAAATTTGATAAATTCCTTTATCCCAAATACCCACTCACTGAAACACATACACATGCTCAAAGGATGACAAACTCCTTTAGCCTAACTCTTCACTCATTGAAACACACAAACTTACTCACAAGGTGATAAATATCTTTTATCTTAACTTTCAACACACTGAAACATACAAACTTAATCAAATGATGAAAAAGAATATTCTTTCTCTTTTTCTGTTGCAAAGTTGCGGGAATGAATCAATATGGCAATGGAGATTACAAGAATCAAAACCCATTTCAATCATATGGTTAATACTACCATTAAGAAGTTCTACAACCACAAAAGGATGGGTGCCATGCACACCACTTGAGATTAGTGTATGACATTTCAATTTCGGCAAATACCAAATTAGTGAAATTACCAACCCAAACAAAAAGGAAAATGTTTCAATTGCAGCCTACTCACATCCCTATATCGAATAATTTAAAGAGAGTCAATATGTTCGTGTGAGGGAGAAGAGAAGTCAACTATAGTATGAACGGGAGTTCGACAACTAGAAATATTAACACTTTCTAATCAAGGCTAATAACAAATCTAACCAATGAATATACCAATCCATTATTGAATTAGATCATCATATTGGACAAGCTAACCTTCAGTTTCACATAACTAAACAGACACATTGTACATCTATTGTATAAACAATAGCTATTAGAATCAATGACCAGACTATATAATATGAAAAAACACAACAATGCAACGAAATATTTAGCCATCAAAAATGACAAAATCAAGAAACTAAATGACCTTGTACCCTTATTAATAGGAGATTCCCAAAACTTAATATACTTGTGTCTCTTTAACCAAGATTAAGTTAAACATAAGTTCTACGTACTAAGTATCCAAAGATAATAAATGCAACAATCAATTAGTGATTTAGACAACTTATAATAGCTAGTAAATTGCCCAAACTAAAATATCAATTCCAAACACCTATGCAATTGCATGTAGGGTAGAGAACTAAGCTATTAATCACTCAATTAAAAACTCCATAAATAATAAAATGGACAACAGAAAACAAGGAAAATAAGACGAAAAGTAGATTAATTTGGAAAGTGAAAGGCATTGGCTTGAGATAACTTTGATTCCACCTCTATTAAGGGTGCTCAACATAAAACTTAATCTAAAACAATAGTAGAAAATTTATCGAGGGAACCAGAAGAGAAGTCCACAAATCCTATATTTTGCTACTCGTCTAACAATTCCTCCAAGTTGTCTAGCTCGTTTTTCATGGAATTTAAGTTTTTTCTAAGGTGGTGATGAATTGAAACATACCATAGGTGAAATATAACGAAAAGTCTGTCCCATCATTATCATGCTCCTACCTTGATACAAGTATCAAAATATCACAAAATAGGATGATCATATTCTTAAAAATTGAGAAGCGCAAAATGCATAAATATATATTAATTAAATCCTCACCCAAAAAAATTAAATGAATTCTCACACAAATAATTCCAAAATTTGAACTTCATGGCCAATTTGCAATTCAAGCAAAAGGAGGATGGAGCAAAAAATTGCATCCCTGGGTGGTGTTGTATTTAGCAATGATGATAAGGAAGAGAAAGAGGTGTTTGTCATGAGTTTTGGAAAGGAATTTTACCAGCATTTAAAAAAATTGAGCCGTAGTTGTTGTGAATCCCATGGAGAAATAGGACTGTAGACACCAAAATTACACCATTTTTATTTTATTGATTTTATTCATATTTTTATTTAACTTTATTTATTTTGTTTCATTTTTATATTTCTTAAGGAAAATCATTTTAGAAAATCAAAAAAGGAAAGGAAATTAGAAAGAAAGAAAAGAAAAAAAAACAGAAAAGAAAAGAAGTGAAAATAAGTGAAAATAAGCTTTTTATGAAAAAAAAGGGAACTCACGCGCGCATGCACGCGCGCACACTGGATTCCTCCTCTTCTTCGTACGAAGAAAAGGAGCAAAGGTACAGAAATACAACTGCAAATTCGCCCCATTTTTCACTCATTTTCTTCCATTTCTTCTCCTCCATTTGATCACTCCAACACCAAGCCAGTTGGCTTTAATCCAAACACCAAGAAAATCTCAGGACAAGGGCCATCTAATGGCTCAAAAATCATCAAGAAAAATGCAGCTCCAATCTTCTCCCTTAGTGCTAGGTTTTGTGGGGATTTTGTAGCTATAAAAGGCTAAGAAACGCAACCTTAAAGGGGGGGTAGAGTAGAAAGGCGGCGGAGAGATCAAAAAATGCAGAAAACAGAGAGAAAAAAGGAAAGAAAAAGAGAAAGAAAAAGAAAATATTTTTGCATAAAATTTGTGGGAAAAGGCTGATTCTACAGCCATATTTTGGGGCATTTTTCTCTTTTATTATAGCCTATCTTATGGAACTTTGAATTTCTGCACCATCTACGTAGCTAGGGGAAGAACTTTCGTTCAGAACTTTTGTCGTAAAAACGATTGGAAAGCATTCGAATCTGGTCTCAAACTTGCCGTCTCATCATTTATGGTTTTGCCACCCTCTTGCTGGAACTTTTATAATCGGCTTCCATTCGCGTTCTCTCGGTTCTAGTTTGGTTTAAAGTTTCATCAGGTATTCCTCCAACCTTTCTTAGTTTTATTCGACAGTCATGCAAGCTATTTGGGTGAATTTATAGGTTTTCATATTTAAGGAACTTAGATCCCATACATCTTCATGATTATGCATTTTTTGAGTCGCTTTGATGCTTGTTTAAGTTCAATGTGATGTAATATTCATGTTTATGTAAAAATCCGAGGTTAAAAGGTTGAGAAACGCGATTCTGGCCAAACTTTGGCCAAGTTGGCAGGAAATTTTTCAGTTTCCAGCGAGTCTTCATATTCGTCGGAAGTTCTTGATATCTTCTCTTTTATGTTTGCTCCAATTATTTTCGTTTTGTCCTATTATGTTTGATCCATCTGGGCTGGTTAATATTAAAAGAAACTTGTTTTTGGGTTAAATAATGGGTTAATATCAGAAACCTCCCTTGAGGTTTCTTCTAATCACATCTAGCACCCCCCATGTTTTTAAAATCACACTTAGCACCCCTGGAATGACAACTTTGGTATTTTGTCAGCCCCTCTATTTGAAAATGGTAGTAAAAAATGAATTGTAGGAGAGAGACTTTATTTTTGTTCCACTTTTACCCAAAGCCCAAAATGATTAGTGAATTTTAGAAGATAAAAATAGAAATAAATAGGCATATGATATTAATTTAGAAGCTGAGGGTGTAAAAGTGTAATAAAAAGAATGTTATAACTAATTATCAGAGATTTTGGTGATATAGAGATGCATAACTAATTATGGACCTGGGGCCGGAACGGTTGCACTCCGGAAGCTTGTGTGCATTTTGCACACGATGTAACATCATTTGTACACGTTGTAACACTAGAACAACAGCGAATAATTATACTACTTTTAACAGCAGTAACCGTTTCATACGGTGTAACATCATTTATACACGTTGTAACACTAGAACAACAGCGAATAATTATACTACCTTTAACAGCAGTAACCGTCCCACACGGTGTAACATCATTTGTACACGTTGTAACGTTAGAACAACAGCGAGTAATTATGCTACCTTTAACAGCAGTAACCGTCCCTGCCCCTTCTCCACTAATTACATAGTCCATGATACTACATTGGATCAGTCTAGTAACATGATACGTAAGCCTTATATTGCAATCCAATTCTGAACAAAACACACCATGTACAACTAGTTGTTTAGATGGTGAGGATTGCAATGCACAAAACTATACACAAGTAGTTCTAAGATTAGTCAAACAGCACCATAAGTGGCAGGAAATATAAATCAAATGCATATTGCACCACTTATCAAAAAATTGTCCACAAAAGCTAGCATTGCTTCAGTATTGCTGGGGGCTAAGAAGACTAGTACCTAAACTACTTCAGATACCAAAAGCAAGGATTGCGGGGAACCTTTAGCACTCTCAAAACATCATAGAGAAACTGCTGGTAATAGTGTTAGAGGCCACTATTGCAGCAGTATTAATGCTAACAGAAGTTTCGGCTTGAGATCCACCATTTAGAGTAACTTGAGCATTTGGTACAAAGGGAATTATACCTTGTTTGTTTACAGCAGCATTGGTTTTCCAGTATTTCTCCGCTTAAAAATTTGCCTGGTGTTGGTGGTTTTTGGGTAATTTCTCACCTTTTGATTAGGACAACCTGTCACATCCTACTGCCAGGGGTGCTAAGTGTGATTTCAAAAACATAGGGGTACTAGATGTGATTAGAAGAAACCTCAGGGGAGGTTTCTGATATTAACCCTTAAATAATTGGGCTAAGAAGCTTATTGTATGCTGGGTTTGTATGTGGGCTTGGGATGATAGAGCCCATCAACTGGTTGGATTTATTTTGGGGTCAGAAATAAGGGCTGGCCTGCATATTTGCTTGGATTTTCGACTGGGCCAGAGGGGATTAGCCCAAGAAATTAATAAAATGGCCCAACGGCCTGTTTGGCTAAGAATCTGGTCATATAATTTGCAAATCAGTCCCTAGACTTTTTATTAATTATACTACGGTCTTAAAAACTTTAGTTTTCTTTCAATTAGGTTCCTAATTTAATTATAAATAGGTTCCTAAATTTTATTTTTCTTCAATTCTGACCCCTAATCTTTATGATAATTACAAATTGACCCCTAAAACTTTCTTATTTTTTCCAATTAGGTCCCTACTTGTTTTAATTTTCTTGAATATATGTTATTTACATTCATTTAAATGTTTTAATTAATCAATTTTATTTCTTTACGTGTTATTGCTTTTATTTGTTAATTAAATTGATGTCTTGATGATTTTTGTTAATTTTGGAGTTAAATAGGATAATCCAATTCCCCATTAGCTACTACTTCAAAGGAAGGTATCCTCTTGTGTTATCTTTAAATCATCTTATATGCTCCTATGTGATTTTATGTGTGTAATTGCATGTTTATTTTTTTTTATGTTTTTAATTATTTTATTTATTTATTCATTTTATTTGTTTTTAGTTTTGTATATTTAATTTAATTTAATTATTGATTATTTTAGAGCATTTAAATGTCAAATTGTAATAGTTAGGTTATTATTTTTCATTCTTTACCCCTTTAGATTGTAGTTAGGGCCCCCAAATGTAATAGTTATATTTTTATTCGCTTTTATTTGTTTATGTGTTTGCATACTTGTGTGCTTATGTGTTTACTTGCTTTCCTAGGGCCTTTGCACATAGATATTATGCTTATGAGCTATGTGCTATATGTGATTTATGTGTTTATTTGCTTTATTATATTTGTTATGATTTACTTGATTATAATAAATGCATGATGTTACTACACTAGTTCAATATTAGTTGTGGCCCTTTTCCTGACTCCACACTAGTCCAACGCTAGTTGTGGCTCTTTTTTTCGATTTCTCACTAGTCCAACGCTAGTGAGAACTTATAGACATGGGTTAGTCCAACGCTAGATCTTTAGGAATCATCCACGCGTTATATCATATTTATGTGACAAAACACTACATTTCATGCATATTTTTCTACTTTTTAGGATCCTTATCATTTTTGTATGATATTTCCCCTATGTAAATCCCTTATCTCTATGTGTGAGACATGACATTAGACTTGTATTTCATTTAAGAAAATTATAACTAGATTAGATCATTTGCTTGCCTAGATAGGAAATACCCCTCGAATAAGGGATATAGACGAGTATGGCTCTCTAACCTTAGCATGCTCATATTCCCTCTATTAAAGGGAAAATTAAAGTCATGAACCTAGTCCCCCACATCCGTTATGTCACATTGATCTTTTTAGGGCATATATGTATGATTTTCTCTTTTTTTCTAAAATACATCTTTTGAACCCTAATTTCCTTTTCCCTTTAAAAATTCATTTTCCAAAACACTAATCTCTTTTGCCTTTAAATTTCAATCAATTGCATCTTTTAAAATCCTAATTTTACTCTTTTACCTCCGAGTTTCATCACTTGCATTTGTTGCGATCTCTTCGAGGAATCAATTTTGGCCGTCACAATCAATGTGCTCGATGCCGATCAAATTTCAAAGAGATATTTTTCCCCACTCGATCCACCACTAGGTTTAGGTTTTGCATCCGTATAGTGACATCGAAATGTGATAAATTCTTATATTAAAATAAGAAAATTTTTTTGACTAAATCACGCAACTAGCTCTAGATTAGGTTGAAAGGGTGCTTTGGATTTTATCATTGCCTTTCCTTTCTTCAAACGTGACTTCTGAACACTTTTATCTGATTTTCCAAAACTTGGAGTCATTTAAAAAGGTTTTTTTCTACTTTTTCTTTAAAAATTCATTTTAGATGAATTGGTACACCTTAATTCAATACCAAATGGCGACTCCTATTTTTATTAAAAACTTTTTTTAAACTATTATTTTGGATCAAAACCATCAAACTTTTAAAGTCCCATTTAGACCCATTTTCTTTATTTATTTTTCTAAAAAAATTATTTTCAATTAAAATTAAACAAAATTCAATTTTATAACTCGTCACTTTATTATTTTTCAAAAAAATGGGGCACGACAGCTGGCGACTCCACTGGGGATTTAGAGAATCAGAACATTTGATTTGGTCAATTCTTTTCTTATTCTAACCTTCTTATATATCACATTTGGAGGTTTTAAGTTGCATATTTCTTTTTTTTTTCCTTTTCCTTTTTCCTCTTTGTTTAGGATTTTTGCATTTTTGCACTTGCAATCGTCTCTCAATATCCGCGTATGCAAACGTTTGTTTGTTTGTTTACTTTCATTTATTTGTATTTGTGTATCGCGCTTGCATCTTGGGAGGGGTAGTCACCCTAGAACCTTCGCCGGCCCTTGATGGTATTATAATATCTCCCCTCAAAAGGAAGCACCTCATACTTGCATGCATTACTTTTTTCCTTATTTTTTTTTCATGGGCATTTCCCACATTTCCTTGTAGGATTAGGATCGATTTCCTTAGGTAGACGGATGGTGTGTTCTGCACCCATAATGATGCCTAAGGGATCACTCGAGCCACCGACCGAAATCCCTGGGATTGATGATCCTTCGCCTTTTGGTCTGAAGGTTAGGGAGTCTGAAGTCTTATCTAGACTAGATGCATTAGCAAGTCAAATCTCATGATCCATATTAGAAATGCCCTAAGATAGAGTCAACTTTACCCAACTAGGAGCACTAAGCACGAGGGGAGGGATTCCACCCCTCTTTCCTTATTTTTCTTTTTACTTTTTATATCATTTAATTGCCATAACGTGTTATGTGTTGAACTAATATTTTCCTGTTTTCTCGTCTTTTGCATTCACAAATACTAGAAAATAAGAGATCTGGCATGATTTTCTTTTAGAACCTACCCTCTTAGATAGGTTATTGCACGTTTAAATTTCGAAGTATTGCATTTGTAGACTAATAATTGCATATCATTTTAGACCCACCCTGACATACAAAGGGTCCCTTTAGGTCATGTTTTTATTTTAAATTGCATATTTTATTGTTTTAATAAACTGGTATCATGCATCAACCTTAGAAGGGAATGCTGTATAGGGAATCCCACGTTAGGAATAAGCTACCACGTGTCTCAGATATGTAATTCAATGAGACTTGCATGTTTATAGTTTTGTATTGCCTAAGGAGTAAAATCCTGAGGTAAGGTACTAAAAAAGAAATTTCTCCTCAAATGGCTCCATGCAGAATGTTGAACCAGATACCTCGCGAACTGATAGATTGGAAACATAATATGACACATGAGGTGAACAGACTATTCCAGTAAATAGGGCATTTACTGAGTCTTCTAAACATAACCCCAAATGTTGCGATCATTCAACCTTTGCTCGAGTACTGGGATTCGGAGGGTTCTGTTTTTTGATTTGGTGAATGTGAACTAACACTGACCTTGGAGGAAATAGAAGGACTATTGGAAGTACCTAGGAAGGGTTACCCTATAATATACCTGTGACGCCCCCCACTTCTCCCAAGAGCGAACCCAAGGGTATCCGCGGGACGCCTGCCCAACTCTCGCCAGGACTCAAGACAAATCAAATCGAACTTAATGATACATACCAAATACTACGAGTCAAAATAAAGAAAAGTCGCTTCCTTAACTAAATATTTAAATCTTACATCATGTTCACAAAAGATATATCAAGTTCCAAAATGCAACCATTAAAAGTCGACTACACATTTACAGCCCCGATTCTAATCAAAAGTATAATTTAGTCGGCTTTACCAAAATCTTCCAATCCAACCTGTTAAGGAAAACAAACTAATAGGATGAGCCAATACTCAGTGAGGCCAAAAAAACACACATGCAAACACATAATCCAAGTAGCAACAACAATTACATTGTAGGTAAGGCTATCAAATTCGAATAATTCACATTTCGAATAGGAAAAATAAACAGAAACAATTCAAGGATACTGTAGCTCTCAAGAGCTAAATTCCACGCAGTTGAGTCGAAGTTTTGATCACATCTCACGTTGACACTCCGTCAACCACATAAGTATCAAATCCGTAGATACACCACTTTTCTTCGAATCCCGTCACCGTTACACCCTCTTATCGGGCCCGCTCATCAAAGTTTTTGATAATACTCGAGTATATCATGGCAATACTGCACGAGTAATGCCGAGCAAGATCTCTCCAATAGATCATACTCTACGAATATCTCATGGTTTGCTAAGCTTATCGACCAAGCCCATGCTGGCTCGATTCGCAAAGTTAGCCAACGAGTTTTGGGCGTTCCCCGAATATGAATACGAATACGAATATAAGTCGATGAGCAACGCTCAAATCGACGATTCTAAATAGGAATCACAAATACGGATCACATATACGAATCACAAGTACAAATCACATCCACATTACCATGTACAAGTTGGATACGAATTCACATAGCAAAATTCGAATATAATTTCATTTGAAAGAGAACGAGTGCGATAAAGTACACCCTCGTCTCAAAATTTCAAATTTACATAACGGATAAGAAACAGATAACCACTTAACAACAAATTCATGCACTTGACACTCACAGTGATTCAAGTAGCGAGTTCAAATGATGGTTTAGGCGTCTCCCGTGAGATCCTCTGGAAGGTCCTCTTGAGCGCCTGAACATTTAATAGTGAATTATCATTCACACATCCCAATTATCAAGGAAGATTGTGCACTAGTACAATCTGGGGAAATTTCATGAAAATGAACCTCAATTACTAGTAAATCGAGGTTCAAGTGGAGTTTCTTAATGTACAAGAGTAATCGAGTTTTGTTATCTTGGAAATCAAGCATAAACGTTCAAGTATTATCGAAGGAATAAGGAATACTTGAAAAACTCCATTTCCTTGAAATTCAGAAAATTTCAGTTTTGATACGATATTTTGAAAAAAATCGTATCTCAGATTTCACATGTCAAAAATTGGAAAACTTGGTACCGTTGGAAACCTCTTCCAAAGTACTAAAAGTTCTTAGAAGACACTTTTCCATGAATCTAAGTGGAAGGTGTTCAAAAATGAGCTTAAAGTTGCTGTTCCAAATCACCCAGGATTGAGCCGGGGTTGGTTTTTTGCTAACTTTAAAAATTCAGAAGAATTCACTCGTTACAAACCAGCCCTTGAAATTTGTAGCTCAATTAGAGGTGTAAGTAAGGTTTAGGGCAGAACAAGCGGATCGAGAATCGGAGTTTCGAGCACCAAGATATAGTAGCTCAAAGTTGGGTAAATTTCAAGACTGTTAACAAATTTCTAGATTTGGTTCCGACTTTGGACCTTTAGTTAAGTGTCGAAACGGACTTGGATTGATACCAAATTTTGCAGTATAATACTCCTATATGAAGGGTATCTCTCTATCAAATTTCGTGGAAAAATACCTTCGGAAAGGTGGTTAACCAATCAACCAAAGTTTGGAAAAATTCTCAAGGCAATCTGCCCTTAATCCTTTTCTTCCCAAATCCAATCGTTTGGCTAAGAAAATCCTCCAATCATGGTTCATATGTGAAAAGAAAGTTTAAGAAACATTCATGGTACATTTGGTAGGTGTTTAGCATCAAGAAATTCATTTAGTAAGGCCACCACAAATGTCACGTCAAATCTGTCCAAATCCAAGGCTTTCAAGAACAAAACAGTCACCGTATTTTGATCATAACTCACTCAATTTAACTCGGATTTGAGCATGGTTGATAGTGTTAGAAAATACATTCATAGAGCTGTGATTTCACAGAATAAATCGTTATGAGTTTCAGCATGCAACTAGCTCGAAATTAAGCCTAAAGTTGCAGCATCATCAAATCATTTCGGCAGAACGGAGAAACAGGACAGCCGACTTCAGATGAATGGTGTGGCTCACACACATGAAACCAGAATGTGCATTATACACCGTTGGAAACATGGGAACGTCTAGTTTCAAATGCCACTGACAGCACTTGATTTCGACGTCGGAGTACGGAGTTATGGACGAAATACAAACACTGGTTTGGGTTACGACGAAACCGTTTTCCAGATTACTAGTTTTTGAAATAAATTCGTTTGACCCACCAAAACTCAGTATTTTCCAATGAAAATTTTTACACAACTACTACAACATATAAACAACACAGTCAAGCCATTAAATCCTCAAATTTCTGCATTAAAGTGACCGAACAGAGCAGGGGTAAAATGGGAACTTTTTGCTTCAAGAGTTCAATAACGTTTCTGGCAACAATGCACCTTTAATCTACTTCCTTAAGCTCTAATTCAGCAATAAAACCATCATCAAACATCATCACAGCCATCAACCCAAAGTGGGAGTTCATAGAGCCCACATTTAACAATTTTCCAACATCCACAACAATCCATAAGAGATCAAGAGCTAAAAGATATACTAGACTTCCAAAATTCAAAGTTAGAAGGCTAGATTAAGACTTACTCTTAGTTGATGTTTAAGACAGAGATTCGGTCCTTTTGAAGCCTGAAGAAACAGTGAAAACTCCTCCCCTTTTCAGCTTAATGTGTTGTCCAAGTGTAGAGCTAAGAGTATGTGAAGTTTTGGTTGAATCTATGGAGGTTTGGTTGTGATTTTTGTGAGATTTGTAGAAGGAAATGGTGAAGAGCTACGGCTGTGCTATCCGTCCATTGCAGTAGCAGAAATGAAATGTGATTCGGATGCCTTTCCGTACAAAAGACGCTTGACGTCTAATATTTTAAGTACGTAAAATTTTAATTGCAACTAGTGCCCTACGCGCGCGTTTTGTGTTCGATTTCTCTCACGTTTGTTGCACTAGTGCACTAAACCTCTAGGACACTTACATTTATATAAATATTATTCATTCTTAATTGTCCCAAAATAATTGTCCAAAGTCCCTCAATTAAGCGCGCACGTGAAACACGTATTTCTAATTTAAGCGCAATAAAAATTGAAACCTTTGAGAAATTCTTATAACGATCTTACCACTAACTATCACTTCAATATTTAAACCTAAAATTGCCTATTTTAGGACCATTGTATATGTCTTAAATTTTTGAGCTTATTGTACTCCTAATTGGCTAAAGTTTTCAGACACGTTTTCACTTTTTCACTAAACAAGCTTCTAAGAAAATAATTTTTTGAAATGAGACACTTTAAAAATATAACGAAACTATAAAATCATATATTTAGGTCTAATAAGGATAGAAAATAATATTCGGGCAAAAATCCAAATAGATAATTAATTGAGCCAAAATTAGGGGTTTAAAAAATAATAATTTTACGAGTCCTCACGTGAATTGAGTATTAATTCCTCAATTAACCTTTCTTAATCTATTATTGATCGTTCTTAATTCTCCAATATTAATACACTCTCGATTCAAATATAGTCTCGAAAAACGTGCACTCGTTGTTCCGAACTAAACGAGTTTTCGAAAAGTGAATTTTTCCAACAAAACGCTTTTAAAAATATAAAAGAGGCGTCGTTCCATATAAATGGATTTTAAATGATCGAAATAAATAATTTGGAGAAAAATGAGTAAATAAATATTTAAACAAACTACTAATATTCGATAAAATAAAATAAAAAATTTCAGGTCCTCACAGTACCCAACTAGTGGAATACAAGAACAGTTTTGTAGGTTTTTGGGGTTAAGACAAGCTAGCATGAACCAACACTCGGATGCGAAATCATGCCCATTGGAGTTCTTGTACAAGCAATTTGGGGAAAGAGAATCTTATGACCAATACCGCGACAACTTCTTTATTAGCAGAGAACAATGGGAAGAGAAGCGAGTGCAAGCATTTAGACTAACTTTGATTAATCTACTATTGTTCCTGCAAAAATTTGGAAAAGTTGAGAAATTTCTAATATTATGATGATTTTTAAAAAAATTCTACAAATGGGGCATTTTGTGTATGGGATTCTGTAAAAGGGATGTTCGCATTTAGCAAATGCGAGTTCCTTGAGCTCGCATTTACCAAATGCGAACTTTCCCTGAATTTTCCAACCACCGAAATACAAAAAAAAAAAAAAAAAAGGGGTCGAAGACCTCGCATTCAACAAATGCGAGGTAAGTAACCTTACATTTCTTAAATGCGAGTTCCTTGCCCTAGAAGCCATGCGTGTTTCATCACGCGAGTGATGAAACTGGAGCCAATATTCATTATTTACCATCTTAAGATTATTTCCAAGAACATGAATCTAGATTTTGCCATGGTTTTTGTTTTTGCTTCAGTTGTAATGCCATTTTCGCTTGCTTTATGATTGCACTGCAAATTATAAAATGATTTACAATTTGCAATGAAAATTTCTACAAATTTTACTACTTAAGGCTCTAAATTCATTAGAACTGGAAAAAAAATCCCATAATATTGCCATCAATAATTGATAATAATTTGGGGCAATAAATCGTAACCGAACTAGTAGACTTTCGGCTTGACTGTATCTAGCATCCGATAAATATTATGCCCAGAAAATTATATTCAAAATGTGCCTTTTTTTAATTAGGAGCAGACAATCATTTTTGTTTTTCCATTGACATTTATCATAAAGGAATAAATCCTTTTATATTTGAAAACTCACACGAGTTAGAAGTTAGCAAATGTGAGCTCCCAGTACAACATTTTATGTACTAGTAATTCTTTGTATGTAAATAACAAAAAAGTTATAGATTCAAAGATTTGATAATTATATGGTTGGAAATACCTAATTTTATTATTAAAACATTTTGTAAAGAAATAACTATACATGTATAATTCTGTATACGGTTGGAAACAAACTCTGGCTTTGTGTTCAGATTGAGTACCTCGCATTTGCGAAATGATTATTTATCAAATGATTGTTATGTGATTATTTATCTTATAGATTACAAGATATACTTTGCCATAATAATCATTTCCAAATTAAATGAGAAAAGATGAGAGTAAACCACATATATTTAATGCACCGACTAAGATATTTGACAAAAAATGTAGTTGTTTATTGTAATATATTATGATTAAATTTTTTTTTAAAAAAAATTTGATAGAGTCTCCCCTTAAAAGTGGCCTAAACTCCCTGCCAGCAAACCCAAAATAGGCAACATTTAATCCAAGTAATATTTCCAGCAACGTGTCCGAATATTAAACATAAAACTACTAAAAGTACCACACATTTCCTCCCCCGCACTTATAATACACATTGTCCTCAATGTGTATTCTAAGAAAGGAAAGAAACACGAGAATAAGAAGAAAGTACTCCCTAGTGCAATGCCGAGATCCAGATCAGGCAAAAATCACAAAGCATTACCCTGAGTTAAACATCCAACATTGCACAGATTAAAAACAAAATAAGATAGTGATCCAACATCCAACATTGCACAGATTAAAAACAAAATGAAAGCAAATCCATGCACAAATAAGATAGTGATCGTAATGGTGTAGCTTCAATCGTCATCTTCATCTGCACCACCACCCTGAGGTGCAGGAATGCCTAAATGGTGCTCTATGTTTGCCAAGTGAGTGTCTGTCCTCTACAACTGGAATTGAATATCTTCCAAGGTAGTGAAAAGCTGTGGCTAGTTGGATTGAGGACGATGCACCGTGGGAGGTGGTGGAGGGGCAGAGGTGGATGGACCAGCATCATCTCCACCATGCCTTACTTTAGAACTCCGCTCGATAAGTGGAGGAAGGAAAGCAACCACGTCGATGCCCATATTCCGTAGTAAGGTAAAAGATAACTGGGTATTGGGGCGGACAACTTGTCGTTCAACTCCAGCTAGATTAACCCCCATCCCTTCAAACACCAATGTGAGTAGTCGAGGGAATGCCAGCTTGAAAGAAGTAGTCTGACATCTCACTGTTGACCATATATAGCTGATGATGATATTTGGCAACGAAATCTGAGCGTAAGAGGTCTCCCGGTTGTGGAACATATAGTCCAAGAAATAGATATCACTCTTCCTAACCTCGTTGTGGCACTTCTTCTTGGGAATCACATTATGCGCTATCATATAGATGATGAGTCGATGTCTGACATCAAAAACTGTAGCAACAATCGTCTCATTCTTCGATGAACGGAAAGGTTGGTACTGAAGACCAAACCTTGCCATAGCATGTGCCGGATCCCATCTTTTGTTTGGAACGACGAAGCCTTTTTTCAAATTCACTGCAGGACCTTCGTCACAACAACCCAAAAAGGCTGCTAAACGCTACCTTGACAAGACGATGCGTGTTCCTCGAACAAAGGACTCCACCTTTTCACCACTATGCTTCGCCTTGTTAATGATATTAGCATAAAACTTCCGCACAAGGTTTGGATAGTAGTAATCGGATAGTCGAAGAATTGGCTCCCAATCAAGTCCGTCAAATGCCTCCGAAATCTGAAAAGCAGTCACTACTTTGGGACATATGTTTTTCGAACAAAAACTCCAAGTTGGCATGTGCTTCATACCACTCTTGATGCTGTAGAGTGGAAAACTTAGCGCTATCAAATATTCGTGGCTCTCGCGCAGTTCTCCCTCGTAGACATCTAGGAGCAGGTACAGGCGAAAGAGATCGTGCTTCCTCTTCAGTTTCTTCACCTTTGTCACTGGGGTCCAAGTTTTGTTCAGCCTTCTCACTGCTAGAGGAAGAATAAATTGCTTGCCTTTTTTTCCTTACCATAGTACCTAAAAACAAATAAATCCAGCAGTCCATAAATCAATATGGCAGATATTGGACACACCGTGAATAATGTATATTGACAAATCAAAAACAGCTCAAATAACCTTACATTTATATCTCTAGTTCACAAAAAATCAATTAAATATTCAAAAAGATCCAACAATAAAGATATTATTGTAAAGTTGCAAAAAATAGCCTAAGTCACCAATTTGATCAAATTATGTAACAATTATATCACAAGCAATGAAATTAGGATTAATCATGATTATAGCAAGTAATAATTAACAACAATAACACGTAAATAGTTGTAAACCTGGTTAAGCAAAAATTATCGTAATAACTCACAAATTCAACCAAATGGGCCCGATATACACAATGCACATGCTAAAGCATAACTAAGCATTATTAACCATACCGATTGATCACCAGTAGGTTAAAAATATCATAGGCAAACTTCCTAATTTTAGCCAAATTTGAACTCATAATCTAAAGCCACCAATAAACCAACAAATAGAGTACATTTGAACTTATATACATGCTTAAATAACCTTAATCAACATAAATGATGCCAAAAACATCTATATACATCAACAAAAATTCGAATTAAAAGATGTTAGAAAGCTCAGAAAATTGAAAATTATGAATTTCGAAAATACAAATATTCGATGAAGAAACTTACGTCAATCACGTAGAAGGAAGTTTGGTGATGCTAAATACGTAAAAAGCCTTATGAAACAATTTGAAATTGACCTCCAATTGAAGAATTTAGCGGATGAAAACCCTAGCCTTCAATCCCTTGGTTACCGAATTTTGAGGTGTTTCTGATGGATTTCAATCGATTAGAAAGGCTGTATGATGCTCAAAAGGTATTGGGTTGATGGTTTTTAGACAGATTATGTTGCAAAAATAAAGATTTGGAAATTGGGTGAGTTTGGAAGAGAGAAAATGCAAGGAAGAAGAAGAATAAGAATGCTGAAGGAACTAGCCGCGTCTGCCGTTTCTATGGTCGAGGACTCAAAACGTGACTGCAATACATGATCTCATGCTCGCGTATTTGTGGTCGCGTTTTATTCTTTGAGGCCGCAAATTGTAATACGCGATGACACAATACGCGACCATATGGTCGGGTATTGTGTGGTTGCGCTTTCTTCTTTGCGGCCGCAAGGTGTAATATGCGAGAACATAATACGCGACGTGGTCACGTATTATGTGTCGCGTTTGCTTCTTGTTAGCCGCTACTTGTAATACGCGAGCCATAATACGCTACCATAATAGCGCGTATTGTGGTCGTGTTTTCACTTTTCTGCAGTTTCTGCAGACGCTCATGCACAAATAACCTTTTGACTATTAACTCCAAAATCAAGGAGTGCATTTTAAAGCACTCGTCTAATAATTTGTACCTTACACGCACATGCAAAATGATAAATACATGCGTTCAACTAGTGATTAATTTGAATTGCTAATATTCGGCAAGATGATGAATATAAATAAGAAGTAATGAATATATAAGTATATAACACAGAGTTATAATATTCATACAAGTACTACACATTCCGAATTTTGAATATCAATGATGTCCAAGTTTTCCATGAGTGCCACTTCCTCTGGGTTTGTGTACTCTTTGTGTTTAACGTGGCTGGTCTGACATTCTTATATCGACTTGAGTAATCTGTGACTCAAGTCTAGCATTAATGGCTTGGGTACTTTGGCCTTCATCTGTACCTCCTACATGTTATTCACCACTGCCAAGATGTAAGTCTATTTGGGGGGTTAACTCCGCCATAGGCACTGGGGACCTAGAATGGCCAATGGACCTAGACGTGCCCTGATGCTCAGTAGCCTGTGACATCAAATCCAGTTTGATCGGTGGGTTTTGGTGATCGGAGTCTACGATGCCGTCCACCGCCATGCTGACCTCCGTGAACATTCCTAGGAGCTCTTTCAACGCGACTTGGGTCTGCTGGTTGTGGCATTTGCTGTGATACTCGTGGAGGGCGAAAAGCAAGTCGGGATGCTTCCCCTACAGTTTCCAATGTCATGGATGCAAAGTCCTTCATTGCATTAAAATAATTTGTGTGCTGTTTGTCACTATGTACTAGAGAGGTCTCAGCCATGTAATATACCTCAGACATAGCATCCATCTAGAGTGCAAATATTAGGTATAAACGAGAATTAATAGAGTTAAATCTTAAAAAATCGGATGAACGAAAAATCTGTTTTAGTAATTGTAAGGAAAACTTACCAGATATTGTGCTCTAATACTATCACCCTAAAAGCCCTCTGAAAAAACGGAATGCCTAGTAGGATTTGAAATATATAGCACTGTCCGCTGGTGATACCACTGACGATACTCATCAGATGGATATGTAGGATCTTCAGCCACAACACCGTCTTCCATATGCATATGCCGATCAGTACACACATCAACATATGCTCTATGCATAGTTATCCAGTCTTGATTCCCCTTACCACGACGATTTAGAGAATGTAATGCTGCTTGATTTTCGGTCAATCTAGAATTAGGCATGAGTTGATGATATCCAAACTATCTCATAACTCGATTCGGAAGATGTGGCTCGACAACTTCCCAACATATGAGATACGTGACAGATCTCCAAATGTCGTATCCTGCAATACAATATGCAGGCAGAAAAGTTGGGCAGCATCTCCCCTACAATGACATACATACAATAAATGAACACAACAATTATCCTCCAGTACACAATTATTTCAAAAATTTGGGCAGCATCTCCTCTATAACTGGACAAAACTCCCTGCTAATCAATTCATTTTGACAAGAATAAGCATAATCTTGTTGCTGTACAACCAAGATATACACAATGATCAAGCATCTTACTCAGATATAACGGCAAAGAGCAATCATAATGACATCAAAAGATAGTTAGTGTACCTCTCGAGCACGTAGACCTGTCAGCTGATCTCGAAATATAGATATAACATGTCTTGCCACTCTATGTACATCAAATTGAACATTCCACCTGCAGAGAATTTTCGAATGTTGTGTCTTAGAGGATCAAGTTGATTCGTATTAGTATTATACGAATATATTTGATATACATACCAAGCTCCATATGGACCAAGATAGTGCTCTAACGACTGCACTCGATCAGGGCGCATCGTTGATATACGGTCCCACGCCCATAGTTGTAATTAAGTTATATTTAAATATGCTAACTGACCATATAATTATTTTATAGTTAAATTTAGACACGTTTAATGAGGATAATGTACCTGTAGCAAAACTAATGATCTCTGCAATGGTCGATCTAGAGGGAAATGTGGCGCTATACCATGATCGATACAGAGTTGCTAATATCGCACTACCCCAATTATATTGTCCAACAGTTTCCAAATCTCGTAGTAATGACATATACAGCAGTGGGACTTTATTACCGGACTTATCTGATAATAAATGATCGCCTAATATCAGGAGCAGGTATATGCATGCCCACTGTCTACATTGGACATTCGAAGCATCGGGTGCCAACTCTGCATCTAATACTCTAGATAAACACCCCAATTTGAGCCGTTGCCCATCAAAATCTGACATCGGTGGAGAAAAACCAATTAACTCCTCACATAAATTCCTCCACTCCTGAATGCTATGAGATGTATCTATCCCTATAACTGGAGGCCCATCTATGGATAGATCCCACAGGACTTCTACATCCTGTAAGGTAACCGTAGTCTCTCCAACAGGGAGATAAAATGTATGAGTCTCGGGCCGCCATTGCTCCACTAAACTAGTGATCAAAGCATGATCAAGCATCATATATCCACAATCAAGCACCCCTTCAAAGCCAGCCAATCGAATATAATGTCGAACAGTCTCAGGAATAGGTATATGTTTCCAAAAACCCCTATCACATCGTCTGACACCAAGCTGATCACTTAGAATGTGCCCGTGAAATATAGAATGTGCCCGGTGTGTAGTACCTGCTGAGATAATATTGTACACAAATGGGCCCGGATGCAATACTTCCTGTGTAGGAATGTCGGCCATACCCAAAATAATAAGTGCAAGTACATTATGTAATATATAAGGTTTCACACATTTGAATAGTAGAATAGGAGTTTCATAATTCATACTAATGCAACACTTTAGACACAAAGCTGCTAAAAATGACACAAAAATATAATGAGTTAAACATTGATCGACAAAATGTATCTCATATAATATACTAATTTCATAATCCAAAAAACCCCAGAAATACGAGTACATTGGTTTCTATCTCTAAAACACCTGACGTCAAGCTTTAAAATTTGAACAATTTCTTCTATTATGCCCCGACTGATGACAATTTGTACATCTTCTCGGTTCCTCTGGGTCTCTCTTATCCATTTCATTTCAAATTTTTCTAACTCGTACCCTTCCTACCCGACGTGCAATATATTTACTTCTATCTGCTTATAGCTCCCAATCTAGTTGGAGCCAAGTATCCGAATGTGGCAAAAGATTAAACTTATCTGAATACTGCACTGTCCAACGTCTTTTTGTAAATTAGGGATCTACAAGCGCTCTCGAATTATCACCTCGATGCCTACACATGGTCATCACGTGCGAACAAGGAAGTTTGTAGCACTGCCACTTACTACAGGAGCATGTTTTATCAAAATATTTGACCGTTTGTGTATTATCTCCTTTACCATCTACACGTCGGCTAATCACAACTTTGTACACACTCGATGAGCCATCGAACTCAACAATCCTGTAAGGATCGAAAACAACCAAGAGACAAACAATGCAAAGATCATAAACGTAACAGTAAGTAAATAAAAAGGAAGGAATTGTAAACCAATTAACCACACAGCTCCTCTTGAGCTTGTAGATTAATTCAACCAAACTTCTTCAAGTTAATGAATTACAATCACTCTTGTGTACAAAGGAAGGTTCACCTCCTCCTTGCCCCGAATTTCACTCGGTCAAGTCAGGACGTTTTACTATCCCTCAAGACAACCCTCACAGAGTTACACTCATGAAGTATTCACTCACAAATGAAAAGCTTACAATGAATCTCACATCACTAAGACTACAAATTTTCTTTGAAGAGTATTTTCTCACTAAAATCTCTCTAGATCTTTTATATTTTCAGTGTGCCAAAGTTGTTTGAAGTGTCTGACCAACCACTATTTATATAGGACCAAGAAAGTGCCTCATTAATGCTTCCAACGGATAGAAAGTATCTGAACAGTCAACTAGCCGTTGGTAGTGTCGGACGTCTCGTACGTTGGTTTTCTGCGTCCGAAGGTATGATGTAAAATTGAGAAATTTTCTTCAATTCTTTCGGACGTCAGGTAGGTTGCTTTTCTGCTTCCGAAGTGACGCAACGATTATCGGACGTCCGACACTGACTTCTTGAGCGTCCGACAGCTTCAGCATATTTTGTCCCCTTTCAATTGCACTTGTTCATGAAATCAAATAATTTCAAAACTGAAAGTATATCTTGAAAAAATATTAGTATCATCCATTTGTTTGTAAACATCAAAAGATAGCGATCAAGATCAACATTCTCCCCCTTTTTGATGATGACAAAATAATGGATGGAAAGAAACAAAAATAACTATAAGCTCTCCCTCAATCATTGCATCCAAAACTTATAATTTCAGAAAAACTCCTCCTTACACATAGCATCTATCTCTCCCCCTTTTTGTCATCATAAGATGAGAGTAAAAAATCAACTATCATAATCCGCAACAATAACAGAGTATAAAAATAGAAAAATGACAGCAATCACCAACATATCACAGAGAATTTGATATCAAAAGAAGTATCAACATATGACATAGAGTTTTGACAAAGCAAACCATCTTTAGATCAGAATTGTTATTTTCTTTCCCTTTTGATATCATACAGATTCAATAAAATTCAAAAACTCAGATCAAAGTATCAAAAAAAAATATTATGAACAAGAATCACTGCAATGATTAACAAAATCTCCTACTTGTTAGAGTTAACATCATGTCTAATTATCCACATACATTTCATGCCTTTTTATATATTTTTTTCACATAGCAATCACTTTTCATGTGACCTTTTTGACAACAGAAATTATACATAACCAAAGAGTTATTCACATGAACGGGTTTAATAAATCTGACTTGCCTTTTTCTATGGATAGCAAATTCGTTGGAATTAGAATTCAACATATTCTTTTGAAAACAGACTTGTTTCTTGTGTTTAAGCAACTCATTTAGACCATTCATTCTTCTTTTCAAATCACCTTGTTCCTTTTTGAACAATTCATAAAGTTTTGTTTTTCTATCAAGTTCAAAATATAAAGCAGTCTCACTCTTTTTGAAGTAATCATTTTCAGCTTTCAACATTTTATTTTGTTGAAAAAGATTTGCATTATTTCGAAACAAAAAACTAATTTTCTATTTTAACTCCTTGTTTCTAGCATAGGATTCTTTCAAACTATCATGCAATTTTATAATGAAAGATTCAAAATCATCATCAGTTTCACTATCACTTTCAACTTGAGAGTTACAAGATGTTATCTCATCATCTCCAATGGCCATAAAAGCCAATTGAGCAGATTTTTCATCCTCTTCAATTTCACTATCGGAGTTGCACTCATTTCATGTAAATTGAAATTTGTTGAATCTTGATTTTCTTCCTTCTTTCTTCTTCATCACTGGATATTCACTTGCATAGTATCCAGGTTGGCGGCATTCAAAACACTTATCAGCTTATTTTTTATTGAACTCTATCTTCCCTTTGTTTCTCAAATTGTTGGACTGATTCGGGAAGGAGTTGTTAGGTCCATTTTTTCTGAATTTTCTCTTGTTGAGTATTCTTTTGAAGCCTCGTGTGATGAATGCAATATCACTATCATCACCTTCCATGTCATCTTCACTCACGGAGGTTGGATCATCTTCATCTTGTGAAGTTTTCAGAGCAATATTCTTTCTTACTTTCGCATCCTCCTCCTCTTGCACTTTGGATTTAAGTTTCAGCTCATAAGAGGTTAGAGAATTAATAAGAGATTCAATAGGCACAGTATTCAAATCTTTAGCCTCCTCAATAGCAGTCACTTTATTTTTCCAATCATTGGACAAGGCATTTAAGATTTTTCTATTTTTCTCACCTACAGAATATTCTTTTTCCACCACGTCTAAGTTCTTAATGAGGTCATTGAATATACAGTACATCTCATCAATGTTTTCATGAGGTTCCATCTTGAACGATTCATACTTGGTAACCAGAATGGAATTCTTTTGTTCTCTAACATTCTCACTACTTTCATGAATTTCTCTCAATTTATCCCAAATTTTCTTGGCTGACTTGCAGCCTTTGACTCTAATAGATTCATTTGAGTCTAAAGCACAATATAACACATTCATGGCTTTAGCATTTAAGGTGAGATGAGTTCTATATATAGCAGTCAGTTCACTTCTTGTTTTTGGTCTAGATCTATGAGTATTTTCATCTATAAGAGAGGCATCATATGAACCTTCACTAATAATAAACCACAATTCAATATCAATAGATTGCAAAAAAATAATTATTCTTTCTTTCCAACTCACATAATTTGACTCATTAAACATAGGTGATATAATGACAGAATGTCCTTCAAAAAACATAGCATTGTTGGTTGTTATCTTTACTCCAAAGCCGATTGAGCTTAATCTCTAGGAGACCAAGCTCTGATACCAATTGTAAGGATCGAAAACAACCAAGAGACAAACAATACAAAGATCATAAACGTAACAGTAAGTAAATAAAAAGGAAGGAATTGCAAACCAATTAACCACACAGCTCCTCTTGAGCTTGTAGATTAATTCAATCAAGTTTTTTCAAGTTGATGAATTACAATCACTCTTGTGTACAAAGGAAGGTTTACTTCCTCATTGCCTCGAACTCCACTCGGTAAAGCCAGGACGTTTTACTGTCCCCCAGGACAACCCTCACAGAGCTACACTCATGAAATATTCACTCACAAATGAAAAGCTTACAATGAATCTCACACTACTAAGACTACAAATCTTCTTTGAAGAGTATTTTCTCACTAAAATCTCTCTAAATCTTTTGTATTTTCAGTGTGCCAAAGTTGTTTGAAGTGTCTGACCAACCACTATTTATATAGAACCATGAAAGTGTCTCATTAATGCTTCCAACGGATAGAAAGTAGTTGAACAGTCAACTAGCCGTTGGTAGTGTCGGACGTCCGGTAGGTTGGTTTTCTGCGTCCGAAGGTATGATGTAAAATTGAGAAATTTTCTTCAATTCTTTCGGACGTCAGGTAGGTTGCTTTTCTGCTTCCGAAGTAACGCAACGATTATCGGACGTCCGACACTGACTTCTTGAGCGTCCGACAACTTTAGCATACTTTGTCCCCTTTCAATTGCACTTGTTCATGAAATCAAATAATTTCAAAATTGAAAGTATATCTTAAAGAAATATTAGTATCATCCATTTGTTTTGTAAATATCAAAATATAGGGATCAAGATCAACAAATTCTATAGAGTCCCGCTTTCTGGTTCAAATTCTTAAACCGCCGCCATATCTTTGGAGGAAATGGATTACGACAATGTCTAGCATCCTCTCTTCTGGTTTTAAACAACTCAACTGTCCGATGAAATGTCATATCAATACAAGTCCGGATAGGCAAATGACGTGCTCCTCTAAGTACATTATTATAACTTTCGGATATGTTGGTTGTAAAAATACCCCAATGGTTCTCACCGTCATGTGTTAGATACCACTTTTCATTTTCAATATTAGACAAATAAATCCATGCATCTGGAAACATGTTCCTCAATTCTCGTTTAAATGCCTGCCACTTGTGTAATTGTCTGGCTCTTCCCATTGCCTAACACAACCTTTGAAGGTGCAAGCCTTTGAAGTGAGTCATTAGGTTACTCCTAACGTGTCGTATGCAAAACCTATGAAAGACCAAATGTTCTTGCCAATAGTCAAAATGTATCATGGCATGGATGATACCATTATGCCGATTTGAAATGACACAAATAGGATACCGATCACGGGCCACATGGTATCTTAGTTGCTCCATGAACCAAGATCAACTAGAAATAGTTTCTTTGTCGACAATGGCATAGGCTATCGAAATAATCTTGTTGTTGGCATCTTGCGTAACTGCAACAAGTAGTTTGCCTTTATATTCATCACGCAAATGAGTGCCATCAACACATATAATCGGTCAATACATGTGAAATGCATCAATAGTCGGTCTAAAAGCCCAGAAGACATATTTAAATGTCTTCACACTATTGTACTATCAGAATAGTGCAACCACCTGATCACAGATCCTTGATTTGACTGCATAAGTGCATCAACATATTTTGGTAGTTCAACAAAATTAGCATCCCAAGATCCAAATACAAGTTCAATAGATTTGCGTCTATCGTACCAAACCTTTTTATAAGAAACATCTACCTTCAGAACTTCCTTAACATGGCTTACTATATTCTTTACTTTAAACCCAAGATCATCTTCAATATTATGAACTATATGTCTAGCAATAACCGAAAATGTAAGGCTAGCATTGCTATAACTTATCAAATCACCTAAACAATTGTGGTCATTGACCCATTTGGTTATTTGCTACAATCCATAAGTCTTTTTTTTCACTATTCTGACACACCAGTCGCATGGAGGATACGATACATCGGCTGCAGTGGTAGTACTCCTTTCAAATGCAGATTTACATTTGGCAACCCAGATGTTACTCTTGCTCTCAACAATCCTGAACTCCCTATTATGATTGATAGACCACATTCTAATAGCCCTACTCAGCTGTTGTTTGCTCTCAAATCTCATATGTAGGCGTATATTATTATTCTCCTCGCTAAATGTCACAATACACTCCAACTCACTTTCATCAGTGAGTTGGTTGTCATCATCTATATTTCCAAGGTTAGAGAAGAATTCGAATTCTCGTGGAGCATACGAAAGGTTGCCAGATGCAGCAAAGGGCTGTTGGTTGTCGAGATCCTGATGGACTCCAAGTTTTTCATTTTTACCATCTGAGTCATTGCCTGACACATCTACCAACTTAACTTCTTCTATATCTTCTACATCATGCTCCGAATCATCATCTAGCAATGTGTTACAATGACTTGGACCAGCAGTGGAATCGAAACCATAAGAAGACACATGATTCGGCGATTCTGGATCTCTAAAACTTTGAATCGAGTGAAGGCCTTGAACATATTCAACATCCGTCCTTAAGCCTGATGTGAGTTGTGGCTCAACCGAGTCCCTAACACAATACCCATGTAATAATTGTGATACCGATGCTGTCTCTGGTACTACTGTACTAGAGTAGGAGCGAAACCTTGTTGGATCCATGCATGCATGGACAAGCGACATCATCGGACCAACATTGGTAGTTGGTGGAATGAATGTGCTACTGATTCGAGGATTTTGGACTACTTCCTCCTTCTTGATATAAAGTTCGGCAATGTATGGGACAATTTCGTTCCATACAGCATACATTATCTCCAAAGTTTCATCATCCACTACTGGGGAGACATTATAAGAGGTACGGCCACAAAGTTGGCGGAGAAATAAATTCAACTTGAACAGCCCCCTATCGACCCCCATATATTGATAAATTCTATCCACCAACTCATCATATCCAATTCTATGCCATAATGAGAATGTACTATTGGAGGTACGAGGCAAGTAACAAATTGACCTATCTTCATAGTGTACTTTACCTCCCCAATAAAGAGACACTCGCAGAGGTCTTTCTATAAACATATGTGTGAAAATAATTCCTATTTTGAGAAAAATAAATTAGAATTAGCGACACAAGACTATGTAACAAACGACAATCCCTACCTTTTTACAAGTTAAAAGAGCAATGGACCTATTTATCATTTTGCATGTGCGTTTAAGGTACAAATTAGTAAATATTTGATTTAAAATGCATTGTTGTGCATGAATTTCTGCAGAAACTGCAAAAAATTTAACAACGCGACCACATTGCGCGTCCATAAGGTCGCGTATTTTTAGCTGCGTATTACAATTTACGCCCAGCAAGAAGAATACGCGACACACAATACGCGAACGCAAGGTCGCGTATGGTGTTTGAGTATTACATTCTGCGCCCAGCAACAAGAATACGCGATACACAATACGCGGGCATGCGTTCGCGTATTGTGTTGTCGCGTATTAGAATCACTAAACACCCGTGAACATAACGCGACCACGATTACAGGATCATGAGGTCGCGTATTGAGTAGTCACATACCACTGAATTGCCAAACACATAAAATTTGATCTGATGTCTGTGCAACCTCACACTTATCACTAAATTACCCAAACAAAATGCAAAAAAAATAGCACAAGCCACATGATATTTACATCCAAATTTGACATCAAATCTAAAATTTACATCAAATTAAAGTATTAACTAAATATAAAATGCATAAGAATCACATCCATGACAGCAGAAATGTCATACCTTTTCGCTGTTTCTAAGCAATAGATATTGGAAGAAACGGGTTCCGAACCGACGTGTGGAAGCTGTGAAATCTGCTCGAAGCTCTACAATGGCAAATGCGCCTCTTTGGATTTTCGTCTGCCCAAACTAGAGGCTTGCAATGGTGTCTAGCTCAGCAAAAGAGAAGAGAGAGTGAGCTGGATGGAGATGGTTCTGTTCCAATTTATGCTGGCTGTTCGTTTTTCAGTGAGTAACAGATTTGAGTGAGCAAGAGTGAGCAACAGATTTGAAAATTGCAGTCTTTAGCGGGCTATTCGTATTATTCCACCAGATTAAGAACCTCGCATTTCATAAATGTGAGGTTTAGCTAGCTCGCATTTGACGAATGCGAGCTTAATAAGCTCACGTTTTCCAAATGCGAGCTACGCAGCTCAATTTTTTTTTAACATTGACTTCGCATTTGTGAAATGCGAAGTCTGAGAACTCGCATTTCACAAATACAAAGATCACATTCCAAGAACCACCTTAAAAAACAACCCCCCTTGTAGAACAACTTTTTTTTCATAACAGTTTAAGAATTTTCTCTGGAAAAGTTAGTTGCTCAACTATCAATATGATTCAAAGTTTGTTTCTAGGAATCAAGGGAAAGACCCCCCACCTTGGTATATATTATTATTGCCGATATCTTCGCAACTGTTACTGATTGTCAAAAGAAAAGAGGGTTCTTCTATGCATGAAATGTGGTACTTCAAATATGGGCAATGAAACATCTATCAAAGAGAACGCTCAATCCTTTGGAGTCATGTCTTCCAACAGCGAATTGGGTCGAATCACACCGAGAAAGGGTCAAAAGATACTACCGAATAGCATCTCTGAGTCAATTTGTTCAAGAGTTCGATAATTTGACTCCGAATAAAATACAATGGGTTCTTGATTGGATAAAGTAAGGGATCCGATTTTCACGACTATGCAACATAGTTTCATCCCTCTAGCAGGGACCAATGGATTGGTCGCGTATGTTCCGCAACGAGTCATGAGGCAGTTTGGGTATCCACAGAGAGTTCCGATAATACAAGGAATGGGAAACATCAGACTTAATACCGTTGCTGAGTGTCGAAGCATGGTACTAGAAGATTGGGGGAATTTTCGTAGCCTGGACAACCTGCACCTAGATCAAGTGAATAAAGTAGAGCCTAGGGTCATTTTGAAATACAATGAATGGATCAAACTGATAATAGAACACGGAAGAGAAAGGTCGCCGTTTGTCTCCACTAGTCCTGAAGAGCAAAATGAGAAACTAAAGAAAGAGTTGGAGGATCACCAATTGCAGATTATAGTGGCCGACCAAACCTTGGAGGACGCCTGATCACAATTAAAGAGAGAGGCAAGGAAAACTGAGAAGTTGGAGAAAGCATTGAACGCATTTGACAAAATTCAAGAAGAAATTCAAAAGTTTAACATAGGGAGTTCTAGGGAGTCGCAACATATTAGATTAGTAAGGATGAGAATTTTGAAAAAATGGTCAGTTGAACCATCAATGAGATTATAAAGAAGGATTAAACTTATCAGTGTTTAATGAGAATTTCTGTTTTGGTTTCTACATTCACTTATAGGTTTGAAATTGGGACTTTACCCCAAAGGAGTTGCATTATTTTAGGCCTACTCTTGGCACAAAAGGATTCCCCAATAGGACATGCATCCGAATTACATTAATTTTTACTAACTCGTGTCTTTTTCTTTTTCTTTCTTTTTGACAACAAGTTAATCAATCAAGGAATCTAAATATGGTTTTTTCTAAATTTTCAGGTAATTTCAAAATAACTACCCATAGAAGCTCCATCATTATGCGGTCTCGCAATCAAGTCTTGAGAAATCTCGAAGATATGAGTACTTATCCAGAATCATCAAAGAGGTCTGCGTTAATCCATCTTCAGACGCCGCAAATCTGGGTGCCCAGTTGAGCGAAATGCTGAATAGGTTCAATGAGTTGAGTGCAGAGATGGCAACACAGAGGCGTATGATCGACCAACTAGTCTCGAACAATGCTGGCGATATCCAAAATGAACGTATACCTATCGAAAACAACCAACATGAGGTAGAGAACCCACCACCTCACATATCACACCACCAAACCACTTTCGTTCCACCTTTCATAAGTTCACTTGAAGGTGCTTTCATTTATCCTATCCCTAGTTTACCACCTACCTACCCAACCAATATTTTTTTTAACTCAATTAGCCACTAGATTCCTCAAAGTCATCCACAAATCAATATGAACATGTCATTTAACCCTCAAGGACCCCGTCACCCTATCACAGAGCCGTTCATGTTGGACACCACTTTTCAAGCAAAGACCAAAGTTGGTGAATCCTCTGCTCCGATTGATAAAAATCTATTGAAGAGATTAGACCGATTTGACGAATTCATAAAGAAGAGTCAAGGAGTGAACAAACACAGAGGCTTGAATTACGACGAACTTTGTCTTTTCCCCGATATGCAGTTGCCTATGGGTTTCAAAACTCCTAAGTTCAGCAAGTATGATGGCACTGGCAATCCGAAAATGCATCTCCGCATGTTCGTGAACAAATTAGGGAAGCCAGTAGATGACAAGAACCTGCCTGTGCGTCTGTTCCCTGAAAGATTAGAAGGTGATGCTCTGAATTGGTACTCTAACTTGAAACCTGAAGAGATAAAGACTTGGTTAGACCTGTCTACAACTTTCATGAGGCAGTATGAGAACAATTGCGAACTTACACCGATGAGAACCATGCTTGAGGGGACCAAGAGGAGACGGTCGGAAGATCATAAGATGTATGCCAAGTGTTGGAGAAAACTAGCTGCCAAAGTGAAACCTCCCATGACCGAGAAAGAAATCATCCGAACATTCATTAAAACTCATGACCTGCCATATTTTTCATATGACTGGATGTTCATTTGTGGCCATTGTCAATAAATTGGAAGAATTTGATGAATTTGTGAAGGCCGAAAAAATTGTTAATGTGTCAACATTGAAGATGTAACTAGAAGCCCTGCAAGGCCAGAATAACAGTGGGAAGAAGTCCCAGTTTAGAAAACAGAAGGGAAAACTGCTTTTGTTTGGGATCAGGGCCCCCCGACCAGACTTAGATTTTCAAACTGCCTCACTTACTCATCACCCTACCCATATTATTCAAACTCCCGTCCTGTCTACCATACTACCATTACCCATTCTCGACCTCGACCAAACTACACAAATGTACCCGCACCATCCTTTCAAATTTCTCAACCAAATTTTCAAAATTGACCCCGACCCCTGTATAATCCAAAATCCATTCCACCAAACAATCAAACCTATAACTATTCTCAAACCAGTGAAATTTCAAATCGAAATCAATATCGAACCTTTACCAATTTGAGCCGACCCCTCGACCAATTATATCAACAACTTAAGACTACTGGAAAAATTGGCATTGTACCTCCTAACACCCATCTTAAGGGTGTCCCTGTTGGTTATGATCCCCAAGCCATCTATGCCTATCATTCTGGGAGCCCCGATCATTCTACTATCAATTGTTGGATATTAAAATATAAGATTCAAGATATGATTGAAACTGGAGACATAGTTTTGAGGAAAAAAGGTGAGTCAGGACCGAACATCAGCAAGAATCCCCTTCCTGAGCACAAAGAAACTATAGGGGTCATTACCACTGATGATGTATGTGAGAAGCCTACCCAATACATTGTAGATGAGAATGAGGTAATTGGAATAGTTGAGAAACCTTTTGTATTGGAAGAAGAGCTACTGAAAGATGATGGAGAGCCTTTCATTTTGGATCTGCCAAAACCTATAGTGCTTGAATTTTCTGAACAATCGCCTGTTTATAACTTGCAAGAAGTACCATGGGATTATAGTGAACCTACTTGTTGATTGGGGATATCGAAGTATCAAAAGAAGAGGGGGTTACTGTTGCCAAACTTGAAAGGATTGTGGAGGAGAAACTAATGCCATCGAAGCCATTGTTGACTGAAAATGAGGCATTAGATTTTCTTAAGTTGCTGAAAAGGAGTGAGTTTAATGTCGTGGGACAGTTGGACAAAATGCCTACGTGAGTGTCCATTCTAGATTTGCTTTTAACATCTAAATTACACAGAGATGCATTGCTCAAAGTCTTGGAAGAAGTACAAATACCGAAAAATATTCCAATTGACAAGTTTGCTCACGTCATGGAAAATGTGCTGACTACTACCTACATAACTTTTTCTGATGAGAATTTGACTTCTGAAGGAATCAGACATAACAAGGCGTTGTATATCTCGGTATGCTGCAATGGAAAGTTACTACCTAGAGTCTTGATAAACAACGAATCTACCTTGAACATCTGCCCGAGCAACACTCTCATAAAACTGGGACTTTCGGATGTTAGACTGCCACAGTCTGCAACGCTAATAAGAGGATTTGATGGAGCTAAAAGGGAGCCGATGGGCGAAGTTGATTTGGTGTTGGAGATAGGGCCTGCCCAATTTCAAATGAGTTGCCAAGTCATGGACTTTTCAAGTGTGTATAACGTTCTACTTGGAAGACCTTGGATCCACACTTCTAGTGTTATCCCATCTTCCCTTCATCAAAAGCTGAAATTCATTGTCAATGATCAACTTATTACTGTGTTCGCCGATGATGATTGCACCATAATTGTCGATTCTAGTTTGAATGGAGAAAGTAGTAGAAAAGTTCCTAGTTCTTCTCATTGTGTGGTCGATATCGTGTCAGTTGGATGGATTTGCAAAGAAGGAATAGATGCACTTGAAACCAGTGTCATGATGGCCAAGAAAATGATAAGAAGAGGGTACAAGCTGGGTAGAGGTTTGGAACGAAATTTGCAAAGCATCCTGGAACTTATAGAGATTTTTGGGAAGAAAGACACATTTAGATTGGGATTTCAACTGATTGCCAAGGACAAAAAGGAAATGCAAGCTTGCAAGAGATTAAAGTTGGAGAAGGAGGGAAAGTAGATCGCTATGAGTATCCCACCGTTGCGCTACACCTTTCTTGGGCCATTTGGAGTAATCCTGTCAGAATTGGATAAAGAGAGCCCGATTGAAGAGATTGGAATGGACCTGTCTCAGCTATTCGTCGGAGCCACCTGTGAGGACGAGCCACTAGAAGAAATGGAGTTCTCGACTATCCCTGAAGGAGCCATACAAAATTGGACTACAGACTACCTTCTTTCTCAAAGGGAGTTTCGATAAATTTTGGGGATTGTCTTGGCCGAGATCAATGACAAAAAGTTACTTTGTTTTTAGTTATTTGCTTCCTTTCAGTGTCACGTTAATACACATTTTGTTTAAATGAAAGTCTGTTCACACTGCACAGTTCTATCGGAAGTTTAAATGATATTTCAGTTTGCAAAGTTTTCATTTTTATTCCAATGACTGTTGGCTTCTTTAAATTCAATGAAATGGAAGATTTTTGTCCATATTTATTATTTCTGACTTGTTTATTGTGCATGTTTACCTTATTTTTAGATGACCAAAAATAAAATCGTTTGACCCTTTGGATATCACTATTTTGGAATTTAATGATCGCCTACTCGATATCTCTCACGAATTTGACATTCTGGAATCCGAAATTCAAAATGAGAGTATAGCGAGGAAGAATATGAGTCTATTTCAAAGATTCTTGAACAATAAGAAGAGAAACCCAAACTGAACTTAGAAGAGACAGAAATCATTAACATTGGCACTAAAATGGAGGTTAAAGAAATCAAATCAGTATGCACTTGAATAAGGGGCAAAGAAAACAGATGATTGAATTCTTAACCATGTTTCAAGATGTGTTTGCATGGTCGTATGATGATATGTTTAGGATTTCAACAGACATAGTAGTTAACAGATTGTTGATTGATCCAAAATTTTCACCAGTAAAGCAAAAATCGCGCAAATTTAAGCCTGATATGAGTCTCAAAATCAAGGATTAGATCGAGAAGCAGCTCAATGCCAAAATCATTATGGTGTCTCATTGTCCCATTTGACTTTCAAATCCCGTACCTGTTCCGAAGAAAAGTGGAGAAGTGTAAATATGCGTCGATTACAGGGATCTCAATAAAGCCAGCCCGAAGAATGATTTTCCGTTGCCAAACATTCATATTCTTTTGGATAACACCGCGGGGCATGAAATTGAATCTTTCGGTGACTGTTTCACCGGGTATCACCAGATCTTGATGGCTAAGAAAGATAGAGAGAAGACTGTTTTCATTATTCCATGGGAAAGTTTCTGCTATCGAGTAATGTCATTTGGATTGAAGAATACTGAAGCTACCTATCAACGGATTATGACCACTTTGTTCCATGACATGATTCATAAGGAGATGGAGGTTTATGTGGACAATATTATCATTAAATTCAAGAAGGCTAAGGATCCTCTGGTTGACTTAAAGAAATTGTTCGAAAGATTGAGAAAATACAGCTTGAAACGGAATCCTGCAAAGTGTGCTTTTGAAACTCCCGCCAATAAATTTTAGGGTTTATTATTAGTAAAAAAGGAAATTGAAATCGATTCGGCAAAAATCAAGGCAATGCGAGAGATGCCTATATCGAAGATTCTGAAGGACGTGAAGAGCTTTTTGGGAAAGATCAATTTTATGGACAGATTTATCACTCAGTTAACAGCTACATGTGAGTCTTTGTTCAAGTTATTGAAAAAGAATGCGCCGATGCATTGGAACGAAAAATGTCAGCAAGTTTTCGACAAGATCAAGGATTAATTGTTGAACCCTCCTGTCTTAGTGCCACCCAAACCTGGTTGACCTCTGATCATGTATCTATCTGTGCTGGTGTAGACACCAAAATTTTAGCTTTTATTTATTTATTTATTTAGGTAATTTTTGTTTATTTTTGTTTTATTTTATTTTTTTGTTTTTTGTTTTTTTATCTTATTTTTATTGTTTGTTAAGAGAATTGCTTTATTATTATTTAATTCAGTGAAAAAAATAAAAAAAAATCAAAGGGACAAGAACAAGACACATAAGCCTATTTTGGGGTTTGAAATCTTGGCATTTCATCTTAGGTTTAGGTTTTTGGGGGTGCCTTTAAAATGCAAACAGCCGCAAGCCCAAAAAAAAAAGGAGAGTGAGAGAGAGAGAAGAAAAAGCCACGGGAAAAGGGGAGAAAAAGAAGAGAAGCGCGAGGGAGAAATCGAGAGCTTTGAAAGAAAACAGAGGAGATAACCAAAAGAGGAGAAAGGAACGAAAAAGAAAGGGGCGGCGGACGGGGGAGCCAAAAGAAAAAGAGACCGAAAGAGTTGAGAGAAGAGGAGGAAAATCTGGAAATTGTGAGAGGACGGAAAGGAGGAAACCGAGAGCTTCGGTCAGGAGGAAAAAAGGAGAAACAGAGGAGCGGCGGAGTGAGGAAAGCTGAGAAAGAAAAAACAGAGGAAGAAAATAGAGGGGAGCTATGGCGGCTAGGGTTTCGATCAGCAACAAAAGCAACGAAAGAAAAGAAAACAAAAAGAAACGGAGGGCTTCGGTGAACTGGGGAAGAAAGGAAAAGAACAATCGACGGGGAGAGGTTTGGGGGGCTGAGCAAAACAGAGGATAAGGAAAGGAGACGGCAGACAAGCAAGAGGGAAGCCGTCGGGTTTGAGGCGGAGCAAAGTGGTGATGGCCATACCAAGGCCGTCGATGTCACTAGCCCAGATGGGGAACCTATTCAGGGAGGAAGCCATGGTGGGGAAGGAAAACGAGGAGGGTCCATCGAAAGAGCTGTCGGAAGTGCCGCTGCTGCCACCAAAATCCACCACCACCACTTGCAAATCCTCACCGCAAAAGCTTGGTATGGTTCCTTTTCTTCTTTCCTCTCTTTAATTTTGCTGGCGGATGGGTGAAAATGAGAGGCAGTGACCTGATTGTAACTTCCTATTTTTTTTTAGTAAAACTTTCATCCTTGTGTGACGTCTGTGTATTCATGTGGGACGATATTTTCTGTTATGTGTGAAAAATTTGATTGGGATGCTGTAAATTTTGGGGCCGGTTGTAGTCTCAATTGAGCAAACAATCTAGTGAAATGTTAATGCTCCTTTGCTGTTCGATGAAATGCTTGTTTGAAAATTCTAATTGGAAGGTAGTTTCTCTACGTTTGCGGGTGAGGAACAAATGGTCAGTAAGTTCCATGCCTGTTTGAATGATTGAATTTCGTGAAAAAGTAGAGTTTGAAGAGTTTCGTTTTCTTAATTTCCCTTTTCATGAACACGATTTTTTCGGATATTTTTCCCTTTGTGAGAAAGCTGCGATGGCGGTCAGATGTTGAATTTCATTTGGAGAAGATAACTAGCCTGCATTTTGCTTATGAACAACATCTGGTCGCAGTTTCAGAAGAAAAATAGCCTGAGTATTGCGAGGAAGACGAGCTGGGTTGGAAAATGTTTATGAATTCGCAAATTGACCCCTGACTTTTGGTGAAATCACATTAAAGCCTGCGTAACTTCCAGATCTTGTTCAATGAAGTCATGATTTAAGCATAAATTGACCCCTGGACTTTACTTTTCTTTAATTTCGACCCCAAAACCTTCATGATTCCTCCAATTAGGTCTTTATTTTGTTGTGATTGAACCTCTCAAGTTTCCCCTTTATTCTGATATGACCCGAAAAATTGGAAAAGTGAACTTGTTTCTCCCCTTTAGATTTTAATTATCTTTTAATATGCATAAGTAGTCTTTTAGCTAGATTAATTCTTGTTTTTTTTTTAGATCATAATTGTGGCTTAATAATTTTTGTTGTTTTTATCATGTTGGGCTTAGGGAAATTGGATTTTTGTTTGGTTGGGTTTGGTAATGGATTTTGGTATATTTCTTTTGGATTTATGATTTGGCTCGGTTGGGCTGGAGTAATAAAAGATGAGCTAGTCTGATTTTTTTTAAGGCTTTTGGTCAGGGCTTGGGAGACAAACCCTAGGTGTTTTGGTTGGACCAATCGATGGACCAGCCTATCCGTTTTCTCGAGATTCTTTGATGGGCTGAAGATAATCTCGGCCCAGGGAGATAAATAAAATGGCCCAATGGCCTGTTTTTTAAAAATCTGGTAACTAGATTTGCAAATCAGTCCCTAGATTTCTCCTTAACTATACTGTGGCCATAGAAACTTTCAACTTCTTTCAATTAGGTCCCTAATTTAATTGTAAATGGGTCCCTAAACTTTATTTTTCTTTAATTTTGACCCCAAAACTTTGTTAATGTTAGCAAGCAAGTCTTTTATTCTTTTAATGTGGGTTGTTTACATGATTTAATTGATTCAATGTCATGATTTATTTTATCTTTTATGATTATTTGTTAATTAAAGTGGTGCTTTGACCCTTTCTTTGTTTTTGGAGGGTAAATAAGTGATTGCATCTCATTAGGGGTACCAATTCAAAGGAGGTACACTCTTCTCCTTATTTCTCACTTTATTTGACCCTACTTGCCCTACATGATTTATGTGCTTAATTGCATGTCTTTGAATGTTTTCATTTTATTTATTTATTTATCCACTTTATTTGTTTTAGTTTTGTATATTTATTTTCAATTTTGATCATTTGAAAGGCACTTGAATGCCAAAGTTGTAATAGTTAGGTTATTTTTTTTTATTTTATTCCGTTTCCGCTCTTAGATTGTAGTAGGCTTCCCCTGAATGTAATAGTTAGGGCTTTATTTGTTTTATTTGCCTTATGTGTGATTTGCATGTTTATGTGCTATGTGTTACCGCTTTCTTAGGGTCTTGCATCTAGATATCATGCTTATGTGTTATGTGCTATATGTGATTTATGTGTTTACATGCTTTTATTAGGTCTTATATGATTTATTTGATTGTAACCGATGTGTGATGCATCACACTAGTCCAATGCTAGTTGTGATCAATTTCTCGAATCCACACTAGTCCAACGCTAGTTGTGACCCTTTGTTCCGACTTTTCTCACCAGGCCAATGCTAGTGAGAAATTGTAGACATGGCTAGTCCAACGCTAGATCCTTAGGAGCCCCTCGAGCATTAGATCATGTTTGTGTGATAAAATCACTTCATCTCATGCATGTTTTCACTTTTTAGGGTTTTCACCATGTTGCATGACACTTTCTTATATATGTACATCCTTTATCCCATATTCCTTTCTATTTATATCCCCTATTCTGTATTTTTCCTTATATATATTTCTCACCCCTTTGTTTGAAAACATAACATTAGACTTGCATTTCATTTAAGAAATAGAAACTAGGTTAGATCATTTGCATGCTAGATTAGAGAAACCCCTTGGATATGGGATATGGACGAGTTTGGCTTTCTAACCTTAGCACGCTCGTATTCCCTCTATTAAAAGGAACATTGAGTCACGAACATTAGTCCCCCACACCCATTATGATGCATTCCTTTAGGACATACACATTTGTATATTATTATTTTCTTTACTTTTTCTTTCTTTCGAGTATCATGACTTGCATTATTCGTGACTTCTTCGAAAAATCTTTATTAGGCATCACAATTAATGTGATTGGCACCAATTGAGTTTTGAAGAGAAATTTCGACCCCCCGATACCCTCTTAGGTCTAGGGTTTGCATTCATATAGTACATCCAAATGTGATAAATCTTTAAGTTAAAATAAGAAAATCTTTGACTAAATCGCGCAACTAGCTTTGGTTAGGTTGAAAGGGTGTCTTGGATTCTTATCCTTGTCTTCCCTTTCTTCAAATGTGACTCTCGAATCTTTTTCTCTGATTTTCGTGGACTTGGAGTCGTTTAAAAAGGGTTTTCTACTTTTTTCTTTAAAAATTCATTTTTTAGGTAATTTGGTACACCTTAACTCTATACCAAGTGGCGACTCCATTTTTCATTCAAAAAATCCTTTTTAAACTATATTTTGGATCAAATCATCGCATTTTCAAGTCCCATTTAGACCCATATTTTTATTTTCTTTTTAAATCAAAAATTCATTTTCTAATCAAAAAATTGAATCAAAAGCCATTTTTCTAAACTCGTCTTTTATTTTTCTTATTTTTCAAAAAATGGGGCGCGACAGTTGGCGACTCCATTGGGGACTTAGAGAGTCCGAGCAAATTTGATTTAGTCAATTTTTTTCTTCTTTTAACCTTTTCATATATCGCATTTGGGTGTTTAGCGTTGCATTTTTTCTTTTTAGGATTTTTGCATTTCACTTGTATCAACTCACTCCCTCACTTATTTGTGTACGATTGATGTGATGGATGGATGGTTTATTTATGTGATCTCGCGCTTTGCATTACATTTGGGTGGGGGGATTTTACCCTAGAGCCTCGCGTTGGTCCTCAATCTCTCCCCTCCAAACGTGAGCACTAACATACGTGCATACGCTTTATTTTTTTATCCCTCAGTTATTTTTCTTTTAGTGGCTTGTCACGCCACTCCACCCTATTAGGATTAGACGACCCACTTGGACGTGTGATCGCGACACGACGTGTGCGTAGCATGATCCGAGGGGTCACTCAATCTTCCGCTTTAAGCTGTGGGTTAATAACCTTTAGCTTTTAGTCAAAGGTTAAGGATTTTTATAGATTCACTCAGACATGTAGCCGTGACATGACGTGTGCGTAGTAATGTTTGGGGAATCGCTTGGGCCACCGACAAAGAACCTTGGGATTGATGACCCTTGGTTTCCAAGTCTGAAGGCTCGGGGACCTAAAATCTATCGAGTCTAGATGCATTAGTGAGCCAATATCTCATGCATCCATAATAGTTCACCTAGGACAGAGTCTGCCTCACCCTATTAGGGACACCATTCACAAGGGGAGGGATCCAACCCCTCTATTCCTTTTATTGCTTTACCTCTTTGTATTGCTTTGTTACAAATGTGTTATATGTATTTATCTGATTGAACTAACTTCTCTTGATTTTTTGTCTCCATTGCATTCATAAACCCTAGAAAAATAAGAGTCTTGGCATGGTACTCTCTAGGAGTCTACCTTATTTGATGTGACATGTTTAAATTCAATGCTTCGCATTTTCAGCATAAATACATGTCATTTTAGGCTCACCCCGACATACGAAAGGGGGTTCCCTTTAGGTCACGTTTCATTTGTATACTACATGTTTACGCGCTTTAATAAACTGGCATCATGCATCCACTTTAGAAGGGAATGACATTTAGAGAATCTCGTGTTAGGAACAAACCGCCCTATGTCTCGGATATATAATCCAATGAGACTTGCACGTTTATATTTCCTATACTGTCCGAAGGAGTAGTGCACGAGATAAGGTAGGATCCGATCTTTTCAAAAACGGTAAAGCAATTTTTTGCACATTGGAATATGGGCATCTAATAATCATTTTTTGGCCATTTTAAACAAAATTGGTAAGAAATTCCCTTGCGTAAATGACATTAATTTGAAGAAATTCACAAATGATTCCTCACTATTGAGACGATTAATGTAGAGGCCAAATCTTGATTTTAGGAGACTCATAGACTAATGCATTGCAATGATTTTGTAAAACTACCAATGGGTAGATGATTCAATCAATTTTTGAATAAACCATCAATTTCATCTAATCCATTTTGTCAATTCATTCAATTTTAGGGCAACCTAATCATTTTTTAATAAATCATTAACTCGATTTCATTCATTTGGTCAATTTACCCATTTTCAGGGCAATCGAGTCGATTTTAAAAAAATCATTAATTTCATTCAATTCAATTGATCAGTCTACCTATTTTTAGTGCAATTCGGCCGATTTTGAATAAATCATCAATTTCATACTATCCATTTGACCCGCTTATTCCTTTTTAGGGTTTAAATCTAAGGTTCACTGAATAAATTAATCGAGACATTGCAATCTCTTTTGCACATCATGTTATGTGTCAATCAAAGCAAGCAATCTATTCGGACTTTGTCCTCATTTTTAGGGCAAAGAGCATTTTATGTGTTGATCAAAGCAGGCAATCCATTCGGACTTCGTCCTCATTTTAGGACGAATGGCTCTTCTCACTACAATTGGCCAAATTTTTTTCAAATCATTTTTCACTCAATCAGTTATATGGTGCCTACCCTAGAGGATTGCATTTTCATGTTAGGCCTACCCTTGGCATAAAAGGGTTCCCCAATAGGACATGTATACCGATTTTTGTAGTCTTGCCTACTAATTTGGGGTATTTTTTCTTTTGTTTTCCCCCTCCTCTGCATTCATAAAAATGTTTCAATAAGGTAAAGAATATTTTTCTATATCTGATAATAATTCTGATATAACAAAGTATGAAAATTACAAGTATTATTTGATTCTTGGGCAGATCCTACAATGAAAACATGAAAGATCCATCTGAAAGCTCTAGGTTAAAGTCTTTGAGAGACTTTATAATTGTTTTTCAAAGGAAAATTCTGTTTATTTGATTTATTAATACATTTTTGTTTCAAAAGAAAGGGAGACAAAAAGTGTATATATGAGGAGTTTTTTAGAAGTTTTCTCTTCTCATTTGTATTATAATTGAACGAGAAATTTTGTTTTAAACTTTTTCAGCAATAAAATTTTTGGACAATTATTGTTTTGTGTATATTCATTCTTTATTTTTGTTCATTAGAGATTTCATGATGAATTTTAAGAAATAAGACCAAGTTGAGATTTTTCAACCTCTTGCCTGAAAATTCACAAGATTAGTGATCCAAACTGTACAATAAGAGTGCTCAAAATTAAAAGAAATCATTCAAAAGGCCCAATGAGATACCTTTTCTCCTTCACTGTACAATTCATATTTTTGCCCACTTCTATTAAGTCCAAAATAAAATCAGTCAAATTGACTGATAAAGTTCAAATTGGGACAACCTTGGCTTGAAAATGTCAATTGTGTCTAATTAGATTCAATCTACATCTCAGTGAAAGCAAAATGGTGCATTATTGTTTATTTTGGAAATTTGGAATGATACTTCAAGCGTTTGTTTCTCCACCTATACAGATTTTATCATTTGCTCTCTCATTTGAGCTTTTGAAAGAATAATTTCGTTTTAAATAAGAGTTTTAATGATCACTACCCTACATTGGAAAATTCTTAAATATCAAAAAGGAAGTGGATTTTCAATGACCATTTCATTACTTTGGTTGTCATGAGATATAAGGGTGATACTTTGGCCATCGTTTCTACAACCTAAATACTATTTATCCCTTGCATCCTCATTTGAGTTAAAATGGGTGGTTCTTTTCAAAAACACTTACGATCGCACCCACATTGAGGAAGAAGATTGGAGAATTTTTCAAAAGGAGAAAAAGCAAAAATGCTAAAACTAAAAGAAAAAAGGGAACCGCAAATTGGAAAAATTTGATTTTACCTGGGCTTCAATTTTGAAAAGAAAAAAGAAGAAAAAGAAGAAAGAAAAGAAAAAGGAAGAGTTTTGCCCGACGGATCACCTATGCTTCACAGATATTGATGAACGGGAGTCATTCTCAGTTAATTAATTCAGGTACATGCAAGAAATTTCGTATTAATGAAAGTTTCCTTTCAGAATTAATGTAAGGAACGGAATAAAAAGTCAGGCCCTTTTCTTTTCCAATCAAACATTTTATCCCTAGTTATCCCTTTTGAACCTTCAGAATAAATTATTTCGTTTGGCAACCCCTGAGAATCGCAAATCCCACGCTGGGGTAAGTTTGAGTTGAAAAGAAAAGAAAAGTCCCAAGAGGTGAAAAAAGAAGAAAAGAGAACCTCGGTTAAGTATAAATTGGGACAAATTTTGAAAAATTTCAAAGGAATGGCAGAAGACCGAAGAAAATCAATCAAAAAAAAAAAGAAAAAAAGAACAAAATGAAAGAGAAAAGAGCTTCAATTGAGAATAAACTGGGGCAAGTTATGATTTAACCCTAAAAGAGAGTTGATACAATAATGCGATTTCAGATCATTTAAACCACTGCAAAAATCCACTTTCAAGCCTTAATTTTTCTAAGCACCCCACCAGACCCCATTACAAAAAGTCAAAAGCCCTGACTTCTGTTCTTCGCAATATCGCTGTCAAGAAATTTTCTAATTGGCAAGTGATGCTCATACACTAATGCCAAGGAAATTTTTTAAATGTATTTCTGAATTGATTAGCTGTAAAGTTGACACTACTCTTCATGTGAAAACCCGCGAGGGCACCTTTGAAAAAGAAGAGAAGAAAAAGGGAAAAGGAAAAGCAAGCGAAATAAAGGCAAAGAAAATGCAAAAAGATTCGATGCTGAAGTGCCTGCTAAGTAGTGATAAAAGTCAAACAAAGTTCAGGATCTTCGAGTTCAAAATAGGGGCGATTTTTGGAAAAAGGCGATTTTCGGTGCAACGTCCTTGAAAGTCTTATTCTTTAACTATCATTTTCAAGCTACATTATAAGCTCATAAAGTCCATCGTTGACTTATCTTTCATGACAACTCGAAGTGAGGATTATACTTTTGAGGAATCCATCAATCATTTGTGATCTTAAGGCTATAACCTGTTTCCATATGTTTAACTATCGTTTCTACCCATATGTTACAAGCCTATAAAGCTTAAATGTTGACTAAGTTTTCTTAATAAATAAGGGTGACAAACTCTTTATTTTCACTAAGATGTGATGTTGAATGGATTACATACGATTTGGGCACAAGAATAAGACAGATCCTAATTTCCCATTTTCCTTAGTCACCTCAAAATCAGAAATAATACCCACTTGATTGGTCCTGAAAGATGAACTAACAAAAAGTGATGACCCATTACCCTAAGCATTGATGCTAAAGTGGGGAATGAATCTTTTGTAATTTGGTATTATTTTGAGAAATTCATCATGAAATTTGCTATATGAGTTTAGGCAAGACTTTTTATTTTTTCACATTATAGGTGAGTATGTGATTACTTCCTAAGATTCTAGGAAATACAGTTTCTTACTTTGATAAATGGAGAGTCATCCAAACAAAATTTTTCAATCAAATGGGCCCACACTAGGACAAATTCTTTTATTTGTGAGATTTCACAAAATAAGCCCACACTGGGGCAAAATTTTTGTAATACATTTGAGGATGTCAAACCAATCACGCTGCTCTTTCCATAAGTAGTTGTTGCATTAATTTAAGTGCATGTTGTACTTTGGTAAGCCCCTTGTACAGGAATTCATAGCTTGAAATCGATGAAGAAGCATAAGTCAGAATCTTACGAATCAAGCCCTTAAGGAGGAGCAACAATGTCGTAGCGCAAATCAAATGATCGACTGCACAATAATTGGTGAAAATTGGGGCAAATTATTTTTGAAAAGATTCTCCCAAATGGAAAATTGTAAAAATAAAAAAAAATCAAAAATCAAAAGTCAGAAAATCAGAAAAATCAAAATCAAAATCAATTTTTTGTTTCTTATTTAATTCTTGTTGGCAATGTCTCAGCGTATGCCGCGTACCCTTCTATCCCCCCATTCTTGACAATCACACTTAATTTCTTAACCGACTGAAGGCAGGTTCGGGTGTTGATTCCAATGACTAATTAAATCAACGTCGGCAGGCTCGGGTATGGATCCCAATATATTATCCTTTGGCCGATACTATGGCAGGCTCGGGTTGTTATCCACTGATCAATAGTACGGTTGGTTCAGATATTTTTATCACTAACCAATTGAAAGCAGGTTCAGGTGTTGATCCCACTGACCAATTGAAGGCAGTTCGGATATTATCCACTGGCCGATGCTATGGCAGGCTCGGGTTGTTATCCCACTAATCAATAGTACGGTTGGTTCAGATACTTTTCTCACTGACCAATTGAAGGCAGGCTCGGGTGTTGATCCCACTGACCAATTGACCAATCGAAGGCAGGCTCGGGTGTTGATCCCACTGACTAATTATTGATCCAAGTGACCAATTGAAGGCAGACTCGGGTGCTATCCCACTGACCGACCGATCATCAAGACAGGTTCGAGTGCTATCCCACTGACCGACCGATTATCAAGGTAGGCTCGGGTTCTATCCCACTGACCGACCGATCATCAAGACAGGTTCGGGTGTTATCCCACTGACCGACCGATTATCAAGGCAGGCTTGGGTTGTATCCCACTGACCGTTTTATCTTGTTGAATTTCATTGCCACTAAACATGGATTAGTCCTGCTAGTGTGCATTTCATCACATTGCCATTGAACATGTGCATTACATCATATCGTTAGACATGGATCAGTCCCACTAACACATTATTTCACTTCATTTCATCCCGTCATCATTAAATGTTGATCTTGATTCCTATCTTTTGATGTTTACAAAACAAATGGATGATACTAATATCTCTTCAAGATATACTTTCAATTATGAAGTTATTTGATTCCATGAACAAGTGCAATTGAAAGAAAACAAAGGTTGCTGAAAGCTGTCGGACGCTCAAAAAGACTGCATCGGACGTCCGACAACCATTGAGTATTTTCGGACGCAGAAAACCAGCCTACCGGACGTCCTAAGGAATTGAAGAAAAATTCTCAGTTTTACATCATACCTTCGGACGCAGAAAACCAGCCTATCGGACGTCCGATAGAATTGAAGAAAATTTTTCAAACTCACTGCTTGCTGTCGGACGCAAGCATCGGACGTCTGACAGTATCGGACACAAGCATCGGATGTCCGACACTCCAACGGCTAGTTGACTCTTCAGCTACTTTCTATCTGTTGGAAGCACTAATGAGGCACTTTCTTGATCCTATATAAATAGTGGTTGGTCAGATACTTCAAACAACTTTTGCACACTGAAGATACAAAAGATCTAGAGTGATTTTAGTGAGAAAATACTCATCAAAGAAGATTTGTAGTCTTAGTGGTGTGAGGTTCATTGTAAGTTTTTCATTTGTGAGTGAATCTTTCATGAGTGTAGCTCTGTGAGGGTTGTCCTGAGGGATAGTAAAACATCCTGACTTGACCAAGTGGTGTTCGGGGTAAGGAGGAGGTGAACCTTCCTTTGTACGCAAGAGTGATTGTAATTCATCAATTTGAAAAAGTTTATTTGAATTAATCTACAAGCTCAAGAGGAGCTATGTAGTTAATTGGTTTGCAACTCTTTTCCTTTTATTTACTTATTATTATATTGCGATCTTTTAATTACTTATCGATTGGCTTTTCGATTGGTTGTCTTCGATCCTTACAATTGGTATCAGAGCTTGGTCTCCTAGAGATTAAGCTCAATCGGCTTGGGAGTAAAAATGACAACTAATAATGCTATGTTTTTTTAAGGACATTCTGTCATTAGATCACTTATGTTTAATGAGTCAAATTATGTAAGTTGGAAAGAAAGAATGATTATTTTTTTTGCAATCTATTGATATTGAATTGTGGTTTATTATTAGTGAAGTCCATACGATACCTCTCTTATAGATGAAAATACTCAGAGATCTAGACCAAAAACAAGAAGTGAATTGACTGCTGCGGATAGAGCTCATCTCACATTAAATGCAAAAGCCAGGAATGTGTTATATTGTGCTTTAGACTCAAATGAATCTATTAGAGTCAAAGGCTGCAAGTCAGCCAAGAAAATTTGGGATAAATTGAGAGAATTTCATGAAGGTAGTGAGAATGTTAGAGAACAAAAGAAGTCTATTTTAGTTACAAAGTATGAATCCTTCAAGATACAACCTCATGAAAACATTGATGAGATGTATTGTAGATTCAATGACCTCATTAAGGATTTGGAGGTGCTGGAAAAAGAATACTCTCTAGGTGAGAAAAACAGAAAAATTTTGAATGCTTTATCGAAGGATTGGGAGAGTAAAGTGACTGCAATTGAGGAAGCTAAAGATCTGAATACCTTACCCATTGAATCTCTTATTAATTCTCTAACTTCTTATGAGTTGAAACTCAAGTTCAAGGTGCAGGAGGAAGAAGATACAAAGGTGAGAAAGAGTATTGTTCTAAAAGCTTCACAAGATGAAGATGATACAGCCTCCGTGAGTAAAAATGACATGGAAGGTGATGATAGTGATATTGCACTCATCACACGAGACTTTAAAAGAATACTCAACAAGAGGAGATTCAAAAAAGGTGGACCTAGCAACTCCTTCCCGAATCAGTCCAACAACTTGAGAAACAAAGGAAAGCTAGAGTTCAACAAAAAGCAAACTGATAAGTGTTTTGAATGCGGGCAACCTGGACACTACGCAAGTGAGTGCCCAATGAAGAAGAGAAAATGTGAAAGAAAATTCAGATTCAATAACTTTCAATTCACATGGAATGAATGCAACTCCGATGGTGAAATTGAAGAGGAAGAAGAATCTGCTCAATTGGCTTTCATGGCCATTGAAAATGATGAGGTAACATCTTCTAACTCTCAATTTGAAAGTGATAATGAAACTGATGATGATCTTGAATCTTTTATTATAAAATTACATGATAGTTTGAAAGAATCTTGTGTTAAAAATAAGGAATTGAAACACAAAATTAGTTTTCTTCTTCAGGACAATACACGCATTTTTCAAGAAAACAAGGAGCTGAAAACTGAAAATGATTTCTTGAAAAAGAATGAGATTGATTTACAAAATAAACTTGATAGAAAAACAAGGTTTTGTGACATACTAAAAAATGAACAAAATTATTTGAAAAGAAGAATGAATGATCTTGGCCAGTGGCTTCAATATCAGAAACAGAATTACCTTCAAAGGAATGATAAAAAGTCTCACTTTAGCACTCATCAGAACAAGTTAAATTATCATGCAAATGATTTTACCATCCATAGGAGATATCAAGTCAGTTTTGTTAAATCTGTTCATTTGAATGATCCATCAACTATGTGCAGCTTTTGTTGTCAATCGGTCACATGAATAGCAACTGTTATGTTAAGAGAAATATGAGAAATGGTATGAGATGCATGTGGATAGTTAGACATGATGCTAACTCTAACAAGTAGGAGATATTGGTAAGATTGGTGTGATTCTTGTTCATAATGTTTTTTTCTCTTTTGATATTTCTGATACTTTGAACTGAGTTTTCGCTGATATTTTTTGTATATTACTGAATCTGTATGATGTCTAAAAGGGAGAGAAAAGAACTATTCTAATATAATGATGATTTGCTTTGTTAAACTCTCTGTGATATGTTGGTACTCCTTTTGATATCAATTCTCTGTGATATGATAGTTATTGCTGTCATTTCTCTGTTTTTACTTGAAATATTGGATTCTTTGTTATTGTTGTTGGATTATGGTAGCTAATTTTTACTCTCATCTTATGATGACAAAAAGGGGGAGAAATAGATGCAATGAGTAAGGGGGAGTTATTCTGAGGTTATGAGTTTGGTTCTTGAAAGTTTTGGATGCAATGATTGAGGGGGAACTTATACTTATTTTTGTTTCTTTCCATCCATTGTTTTGTCATCATCAAAAAGGGGGAGAATGTTGATCCTATCTTTTGATGTTTACAAAACAAATGGATGATACTAATATCTCTTCAAGAGATACTTTCAGTTATGAAGTTATTTGATTCCATGAACAAGTGCAATTGAAAGAAGACAAAGGTTGCTGAAAGCTGTCGGACGCTCAAAAAACTGCATCGGACGTCCGACAACCATTGAGTATTTTCGGATGCAGAAAACCAGCCTACCGGACGTCCTAAGGAATTGAAGAAAAATTCTCAGTTTTACATCATACCTTCGGACGCAGAAAACCAGCCTATCGGACGTCCGATAGAATTGAAGAAAATTTTTCAAACTCACTGTTTGCTATCAGACGCAAGCATCGGACGTCCGACAGTATCGGACACAAGCATCGGACGTCCGACACTCCAACGGCTAGTTGACTCTTCAACTACTTTCTATCCGTTGGAAGCACTAATGAGGCACTTTCTTTATCCTATATAAATAGTGGTTGGTCAGATACTTCAAACAACTTTTGCACACTGAAGATACAAAAGATCTAGAGTGATTTTAGTGAGAAAATACTCATCAAAGAAGATTTGTAGTCTTAGTGGTGTGAGGTTCATTGTAAGTTTTTCATTTATGAGTGAATCTTTCATGAGTGTAGCTCTGTGAGGGTTGTCCTGAGGGATAGTAAAACGTCTTGACTTGACCAAGTGGTGTTCGGGGTAAGGAGGAGGTGAACCTTCCTTTGTACGCAAGAGTGATTGTAATTCATCAATTTGAAAAAGTTTATTTGAATTAATCTACAAGCTCAAGAGGAGCTGTGTAGTTAATTGGTTTGCAACTCTTTCCCTTTTATTTACTTATTATTATATTGCGATTTTTTAATTGCTTATCGATTGGCTTTTCGATTGGTTGTCTTCGATCCTTACATTAAATATTACATCAATCTCACTAACGTGTGTTTTGTTTTTTCCATTAGCATGGGATCTAACCCACTGACGAGTCTTTTGTACATCATGTCGGGATCAGATTTTTGTCCTATCAACCTCAGCAGGCTCGGATTTTATCCCACTGACCTTTTTGTGTTTGTTTCAGTGCATGGCAGAATAACCACAGATGAGTATTTGGTATCTACGTCTTTGTCTCGAGTTTCTTCGAAATTCAGACAAAGAGGGGCAAACTGTAGACACCAAAATTTTAGCTTTTATTTATTTATTTATTTAGGTAATTTTTGTTTATTTTATTTTTTTGTTTTTTGTTTTTTTATCTTATTTTTATTGTTTGTTAAGAGAATTGCTTTATTATTATTTAATTCAGTGAAAAAAATAAAAAAATCAAAGAGACAAGAACAAGACACATAAGCCTATTTTGGGGTTTGAAATCTTGGCCTTTCATCTTAAGTTTAGGTTTTTGGAGGTGCCTTTAAAATGCAAACAGCCGCAAGCCCAAGAAAAAAGGAGAGCAAGAGAGAGAGAAGAAAAAGCCACGGGAAAAGAGGAGAAAAAGAAGAGAAGCGCGAGGGAGAAATCGAAAGCTTTGGAAGAAAACAGAGGAGATAACCAAAAGAGGAGAAAGGAACGAAAAAGAAAGGGGCGGCGGACGGGGGAGCCAAAAGAAAAAGAGACCGAAAGAGTTGAGAGAAGATGAGGAAAATCTAGAAATTGTGAGAGGACGGAAAGGAGGAAACCGAGAGCTTCGGTCAGGAGGAAAAAAGGAGAAACAGAGGGGCGGCGGAGTGAGGAAAGCTGAGAAAGAAAAAACAGAGGAAGAAAATAGAGGGGAGCTATGGCGGCTAGGGTTTCGATCAGCAACAAAAGCAACGAAAGAAAAGAAAACAAAAAGAAACGGAGGGCTTCGGTGAACTGGGGAACAAAGGAAAAGAACAATCGACGGGGAGAGGTTTGGGGGGCTGAGCAAAACAGAGGATAAGGAAAGGAGACGGCAGACAAGCAAGAGGGAAGCCGTTGGGTTTGAGGCGGAGCAAAGTGGTGATGGCCATACCAAGGCCGTCGATGTCACTAGCCCAGATGGGGAACCTGTTCAGGGAGGAAGCTGCGGTGGGGGAGGAAAACGAGGAGGGTCCATCGAAAGAGCTGTCGGAAGTGCCGCTGCTGCCACCAGAATCCACCACCACCACTTGCAAATCCTCACCGCAAAAGCTTGGTATGGTTCCTTTTCTTCTTTCCTCTCTTTAATTTTGCTGGCGGATGGGTGAAAATGAGAGGCAGTGACCTGATTGTTTCTTCCTGTTATTTTTTTAGTAAAACTTTCATCCTTGTGTGACGTCTGTGTATTCATGTGGGACGATATTTTCTGTTATGTGTGAAGAATTTGATTGAGATGCCCTAAATTTTGGGGCCGGTTGTAGTCTCAATTGAGCAAACAATCTAGTGAAATGTTAATGCTCCTTTGCTGTTCGATGAAATGCTTGTTTGAAAATTCTAATTGTAAGGTAGTTTCTCTACGTTTGCGGGTGAGGAACAAATGGTCAGTAAGTTCCATGCCTGTTTGAATGATTGAATTTCGTGAAAAAGTAGAGTTTGAAAAGTTTCGTTTTCTTAATTTCCCTTTTCATGAACACGATTTTTTCGGATATTTTTCCCTTTGTGAGAAAGCTGCAATGGCGGTCAGATGTTGAATTTCATTTGGAGAAGATGACTAGCCTACAATTTGCTTATGAATAACATCTGGTCGCGGTTTCAGAAGAAAAATAGCCCGAGTATTGCGAGGAAGACGAGCTGGGTTGGAAAATGTTTATGAATTCGCAAATTGACCCCTGACTTTTGGTGAAATCACATTAAAGCCTGCGTAACTTCCAGATCTTGTTCAATTAATTCATGATTTAAGCATAAATTGACCCCTGGACTTTACTTTTCTTTAATTTCGACCCCAAAACCTTCATGATTCCTCCAATTAGGTCTCTTTTTTGTTGTGATTGAACCTCTCAAGTTTCCCCTTTATTCTGATATGACCCGAAAAATTGGAAAAGTGAACTTGTTTCTCCCCTTTAGATTTTAATTATCTTTTAATATGCATAAGTAGTCTTTTAACTAGACTAATTCTTGGTTTTTTTTTTTAGATCATAATTGTGGTTTAATAATTTTTGTTGTTTTTATCATGTTGGGCTTAGGGAAATTGGATTTTTGTTTGGTTGGGTTTGGTAATGGATTTTGGTATATTTCTTTTGGATTTATGATTTGGCTCGGTTGGGCTGGAGTAATAAAAGATGGGCTAGTCTGATTTTTTTTAAGGCTTTCGGTCTGGGCTTGGGAGACAAACCCTAGGTGTTTTGGTTAGACCAATCGATGGACCAGCCCATCCGTTTTCTCGGGATTCTTTGATGGGCTGAAGATAATCTCGGCCCAGGGAGATAAATAAAATGGCCCAATGGCCTATTTTTTAAGAATCTGGTAACTGAATTTGCAAATCAGTCCCTAGATTTCTCCTTAACTATATTGTGGCCCTAGAAACTTTCAACTTCTTTCAATTGGGTCCCTAATTTAATTGCAAATGGGTCTCTAAACTTTATTTTTCTTTAATTTTGACCCCAAAACTTTGTTAATGTTAGCAAGCAAGTCTTTTATTCTTTTAATGTGGGTTGTTTACATGATTTAATTGATTCAATGTCATGATTTATTTTATCTTTTATGATTATTTGTTAATTAAAGTGGTGCCTTGACCCTTTCTTTGTTTTTGGAGGGTAAATAAGTGATTGCATCTCATTAGGGGTACCAATTCAAAGGAGGTACACTCTTCTCCTTATTTCTCACTTTATTTGACCCTACTTGCCCTACGTGATTTATGTGCTTAATTGCATGCCTTTGAATGTTTTCACTTTATTTATTTATTTATTTATTTATTTATCCACTTTATTTGTTTTAGTTTTGTATATTTATTTTCAATTTTGATTATTTGAAAGGCACTTGAATGTCAAAGTTGTAATAGCTAGGTTATTATTTTATTTATTTTATTCCGTTTCCCCTCTTAGATTGTAGTAGGTTTCCCCCGAATGTAATAGTTAGGGCTTTATTTGCTTTATTTGCCTTATGTGTGATTTGTATGTCCATGTGCTATGTGTTACCGCTTTCTTAGAATCTTGCATCTAGATATCATGCTTATGTGTTATGTGCTATATGTGATTTATGTGTTTACATGCTTTTATTAGGTCTTATATGATTTATTTGATTGTAACCGATGTGTGACGCACCACACTAGTCCAATGTTAGTTGTGGTCAATTTCTCGAATCCACACTAGTCCAACGCTAGTTGTAGCCCTTTGTTCCGACTTTTCTCACTGGGCCAATGCTAGTGAGAAATTGTAGACATGGGCTAGTCCAACGCTAGACCCTTAGGAGCTCCTCGAGCGTTAGATCATGTTTGTGTGATAAAATCATTTCATCTCATGCATGTTTTCACTTTTTAGGGTTTTTACCATGTTGCATGACACTTTCTTATATATGTACATCCTTTATCCCATATTCCTTTCTACTTATATCCCCTATTCCGTATTTTTCCTTATATATATTTCTCACCCCTTTGTTTGAAAACATAACATTAGACTTGCATTTCATTTAAGAAATAGAAACTAGATTAGATCATTTGCATGCTAGATTAGAAAAACCCCTTGGATATGGGATATGGACGAGTTTGGCTTTCTAACCTTAGCACGCTCATATTCCCTCTATTAAACGGAACATTGAGTCACGAACATTAGTCCCCCGCACCCATTATGATGCATTCCTTTAGGACATACACATTTGTATATTATTATTTTCTTTACTTTTTCTTTCTTTCGAGTCTCATGACTTGCATTATTCGTGACTTCTTCGAAAAATCTTTATTGGGCATCACAATTAATGTGATTGGCACCAATTGAGTTTTGAAGAGAAATTTCGACCCCCTGATACCCTCTTAGGTCTTGGGTTTGCATTCATATAGTACATCCAAATGTGATAAATCTTTAGGTTAAAATAAGAAAATCTTTGACTAAATCGCGCAACTAGCCTTGGCTAGGTTGGTGTCTTGGATTCTTATCCTTGCCTTCTCTTTCTTCAAATGTGACTCTCGAATCTTTTTCTCTGATTTTCGTGGACTTGGAGTCGTTTAAAAAGGGTTTTCTACTTTTTTCTTTAAAAATTCATTTTTTTAGGTGACTTGGTACACCTTAACTCTATACCAAGTGGCGACTCCATTTTTCATTCAAAAAACCCTTTTTAAACTATATTTTGGGTCAAATCGTCGCATTTTCAAGTCCCATTTAGACCCATATTTTTTATTTTCTTTTTAAATCAAAAATTCATTTTCTAATCAAAAAATTGAATCAAAAGCCATTTTTCTAAACTCGTCTTTTATTTTTCAAAAAATGGGGCGCGATAGCTGGATGAACCTATAGGGTGCATATTGGGACAACATGACAAGTCGGGGAAGAAAGAGTAAACCATCTATTATCTCAGTAAAAAATTCACTGCATATGAGGCCAATTATTCATTCCTTGAGAAGAGTTGCTGCGCTTTAGCTTGGGCCGCCCAGAAGTTGAGGCATTACTTGCTCAGTCATACTACCTATCTCATTTCCCGCTCCGATTCTCTGAAATATTTATTAGGAAAGCCTATGCTAACAGGACGTATGACGAAATGGCAGATGATTCTTTCAGAATTCGATATCATTTTCACTGCGCAGAAGGCAATCAAAGGTCAAGCTGTAGCAGATCATTTGGCTGAGAATCCAAGGGAAGATGATTACCAGCCATTGCATAGCTATTTTTCTGACGAGGAGATCTTATTTATTGGCTCATCAGAAGATATGAACGAGCAATATCCTGGGTGAAGATTATTCTTTGATGGCATCTCAAATTCTTTTGGAGTCGAAATCGAAGCTGTTTTAATGTCACCAAAGGGAAACCATTACCCCGCCGCTGCTAAGTTACGATTTTCTTGTACTAACAATATGACTAAGTATGAAACTTGTATCTTTGGACTAAAAATAGTATTGGAAATGGAGATAAAGGATTTGATCGCATTTAGTGATTCTGATTTACTGGGGCATCAGACGCTCAAACTATAGGTGACTCGAGATTCAAAGATTATGTCGTATCATTGCAGTTTGCTCAGTTTGGCCAGTAAGTTCCGAAACTTGGAGTTTAGGCATATTCCTCCCACTCGAAATGTCTTTGCAGACGCTTTAGCTACTTTATCTTCAATGATTCGACATCTAGACGAGTTGGTAATTGAGCCCATTCAAATTCAATTTCATGATAAACCTGCGTACTGTCTGGCTGTGGGGGAGACATCTGATGATCGTCCATGGTATAGTGATATCAAGGAATTCATAAAGACGGGGTCTTATCATTCGAATGCCGATTCACCTGCCAAGAATTTTTTATGCAAAATGTCATCAAAAGTTTTCTTAAACGGAGAGGTGTTATACAAGAAGACATCAAATCTGGGCTTCCTTAGGTGTATCGATGGAAAAGGTGCTAATTACGTGATGAAAGAGGTGCACAGCGGAGTATGTGGGCCCCACATGAACGGACACTTATTGCTAAGAAAATCATGAGAACAGGATTTTTTGACTCACCATGGAGCATGACTGTGTAGATTTTGTCAGAAAACGCATGAAGTGTCAACTGCATGCCGATGTTATACATACCCTTCCGACCGAAATACATAGTATGGCTGCTCCTTGGCCATGCTCAATGTGGGGAATGGATGTGATTAGAACCATTGATTCCCTTGCCTCGAACGGGCACCGGTTCATCCTCGTAGCAATCGAATATTTTACCAAATGAGTCGAAACAGCATTCTACAAGAACATGACCAAGAAACTTGTAGCCGATTTTCTGAGAGATCACATTATCTGTTTTTTTGGGGTACCAAAAACATTGATAATTGATAATGTCAGAAACCTCAATAATGACATGGTAAATGGATTATGCGAACAATTCAAAATCAAACACCGAAATTCGACTATTTACAAACCTTAAATGACCGGAGCGATAGAGGCCGCAAACAAAAACCTAAAGAAAATCATTCACAAAATGACAGAAAGACACCGGGATTGGCATGAGGAATTGCCGTATGCATTAATGGCTTATCGGACTGCAATCAGAACTTCTACTGGGGCAACGCCTTATTCTCTTATGTATGGGATGGAAGCGGTATTACCTGCAGAGATTGAGATCCCCTCCTTGCGCATTTTAATGGAAACACAGCTAGAGAAAGCAGATTGGATCAAACAGAGACATGAACAGTTGTCTTTAATTGATGAAAAATGTTTAAAAGCTGTTTGTTATGGACAATGTTATCAAAGGAGAATGGCTCGTGCTTATAATAAGAAAGTCCGGCCGCGATTGTTCAAAGAAGGAGATACGCTTTTGAAGCAAATTCTTTCCATTCAAGATGAAGCCAAAGGAAAATTTGCTCCAAATTGGCAAGGACCTTTCGTCATCAAAAAAGTATTATCCGGAGGAGCACTCATTCTAACAGAAATGGACGGACAGGTTTTTCCACGACTGATCAATTCAGATATGTGTAAGGAATTCTTTATCTGATTATGTGACTTTTCTTTTGAAATACTATCTATGGTGGATTAAAGGCGGGTTTTCTTCTTTTCTCTTTGAACATTCTACCCCTCGTTTTCCCTTTTGAACCTCCAGAATAATTTAATTATTCGTTTAATAGCCTCTCTAAAGATCGCTAACCCCATATTGGAGCAAATTATATCTCTTATTTATTATATATTAAAAAAAAGAAAAAAGGAGGAAGAAGAAGAAGAGAGGAGTCAAAAGCAAAACTGGGGCAAATTTTTAGATTTAATACCTTCATACTAAAGCAAATGTTGATAGAATGCGATTTTAGGATTTTTGAAACCCTTTAAAATTTTGCCTTCAAGTTTTAACATTTATTAATCCCATACCTGACCCCATTACAAAAGCCATGACGTCCCGACTTTCGCCTTAATAGTATTTCTAATAAAAATCAATTAATCAAATGGCAAATGATGTCAATACACCTTCACCAATTTTGCAAGGGAAGGATTCTCGCACTAATGTCATCATTTCTTAAAACACATTTTTAAATTGATAAAGGCTGTAGACAAGATTTGTTCATTAGGTGAAAACCTGAAAGGGCGCCTTTTCAAAACCAAAAAATAAATAAATAAATAAAAAGAAGAAGAAAAAAGAAAAAAAAAAGAGAAAATAAAATGGGTCGGAGTAATATTGGTGAAAACTCGTAAGGGTGTTAAGGTAGGATTTTTTGAATTATCGATCGAATCAAGAATGGAAAGCTAAGGTTCGACTACTGAGAAGTTGGTGACTAGGTTCGTCTGGGTTTCTCCCCATGTTGAGGTTCTTCTGACGATACTGATTTCCAGAAACGTGATATCTGAAGGGGTCAAATGTAATGTTTTTTCATCATAGAAAAGCTATTCGAATTTGCATTATGTGTTTTCGAGTTGTTCTGTAAACTTCATAAGAGTCATTTTTATCATTAAAGAATCATTTTACTCCATTTGGTGTCCGTGCATGAAATAATTTGGTCTAAAACTTTTATTTGCTTTTTGTTTAAACTTGGCCAAAAGAAAATTCCTATAATTTATCGGGTCCGTTTGAATTCCTTGTTTTTGCCTCTGTTTTTGAAAAACTGTTTTTCACATTTCAAATGCTACAGTAAATGTGTATTTCTAAAACAACTCCAAAAACACCATATCCAAACAGTATATCAAAAACAACTCCATATGTATATTTCAATTTGTATATTTCAATTATGTATATTATATATAAATATTATATTAATATAAATTAAAATATACAAATTGAAAATTATATATTTATATATTTTATATTATATAAATATTTATATACATCAATATTATACATAATATAATATACATAAGATAATATACATAATATGTAATATTGTATACATAAATGTATAAATATTTATACATAATATATTATGTACATTATATTATAATATATACATTATTAATGTATAATATTATTATGTACATTATTGTGTATAATAATGTTATGTATAATATATAATATACATAATATGTAATAATGAATAAATGTATATTATGTATAATATATTATATTATTTATATTATATATATATACAATATTATGTATATTTTACAAATTTAAAAATATATATTATATATTTATAAATTATATATTATATAAATATTTATATAATGAAATACACAATAAATATTACAAATTGAAATATTATATAAACACCTTATTTATAATATTATAATATTTATAATTAATATTAATTTATATTATATATATTATATATTTATATATTATATATATTTATTTATTTATACATACAATAAATATTTTATTTTATTTAAAAAATATTTTATATATTTATATAAATATTATATATTATATAAATTATATATAATATAATATATATTATATATTATATATATTATACATTTATATTATGTATTATATATAATATAATACATTTATACATTTATATTGATATACATAATATTAATTTTACATTTATACATTTATATTAATATACATAATATTAATATATATTTATAATATATTAATTTATGCATTTATATAATATTCATTTATAACTTATACATTTATAAATATATTTGTATTATGTATTACATATAATATAATGCATTTATCATGCATTTATATATTTTTATATAAATATATAAATATATAAATATGTTTATATATAAATATTTATAAATGTATTATAAATGCATAAATGTATATTTATATAAATATATAAAAATTAAAATTTATACATTTATACATTTATAGAATATTCATTTATAATTTATTCATTTATAATAATATACATTTATAAATATATTTATATTATGTATTATATATAATATAGTACATTTATAATACATTTATATATTCTTATATATATATATAAATATATTTTTTTATAAATATTTATAAATGTATTATAAATGCATAAATGTATATAAATATAAAATTATAAAAATTATAAATTATAAAAATACTCAAAAATATGTTTTAAAAATACCTCTAAAAATAATCCAAAAAACATCTACAGTAAAAGTTTTTTATATAGTTTTTGAAAAACAACCCCAAAAACAACTAATCTAAACGGACTTGTATTTCAAAAACGAAATGCACAGTGTTGTTTTTAAAAAACAACCCCAAAAGCAGTTAATCCAAACGGAGCCATCGTAATTAGTACATAAACATGTTTTCTTATGGTCCAAGCACAACTGGCTGAATACAGATGTTAGCGGATCAAGAAAGGACTACACAAGATTTTGAATCGAATAGTTGTCGATATTGAAAGAGGCAGTTTTCTCAAGGTTCGAGGGACCGCATCGTGGAGGCATTATATTTCGTCGTGATCATTTCTCTTTTGCAGGATTGAACTACACATGTGACAGCCCCACCTTCTCCTAAGGCGAACCAAAGGGGTTAGCGGACTGCCTGCCCAACTTTCACCAGGACTAACGGTGCAGTTTAGAGCGATCTAATACGTTCCGGAACATACAAACGCGCGTAAACAAGTTAAAATGTCCAAATAAAAAAAAATGAAACCGGAGTCGGCCATGAATAGTAACTGACACGTCAAAACCCAACCAAACATCAAGCAAATATTTACAAGTTGAAATTAAGCATATACAATCCAAAGTGGCATACAAAAGTTATTCAAAAGTGGATACATGTACGGTTTGCCAAATCAAAAGAGAAACGAACCCAAAAGTACATTTAGGGTTTCAATCAAAGAGCTATATAAAAGATATGTCCATCTAACTCAATTCGGCAACCAACTATCAAATCCAGTCCAAAAGTATTTATTTTCCTGTAAGGAAAACAAAAGGAATAGAGTGAGCTTACGCCCAGTGAGATAAAACCACTCAAGCAGCAAAGTTCACATAAGCATAAAGCTTTTCATTCCAATGCATCAAAAGTAAGCAAAGGCACACATCAATAGTGGTGATAAAAGGATACGGGCGACTCTCAAAAGCCCCTTTCCTCGCTTGCATTCTTGATCGGACCTTATTGACCCTCCGTCAATGTTTAAAAGTAACCAATCGTAGGCTCCACTTTACTTCCATTCCTTCCACCCAACATACCCCTACCGGGCCCAAACTCCAAACAGTAAAATTTGGTAATACTCGAGTATACCGGAATCAAGAGTCTCACTACTACAAGATTCCATATAACAGTCCCCATGGCTCGTCGACCTTCACGACCAAGCCTTCGCTGGCTCGATTCAATCAACTATCAATGGGGTTGAGCTCAGTAGTAACAGTAAGGGTCGTTGGATACTCGTCCAAGCGACACCCAATTCATGAATTAAATTCAGTATTTCATATATCATTCAATCATTAAAGTGAAACAGTAGACAGTCATATGAGATACCAAATAGGTGAGGGCGATCAAGTACACCCTCACTTAATCAATTTCAACGGAGCAAATAAGCCTTCAAGGCATCAAGTTCACATATACCAAAGCCACATTATAAACAACAAGTGAGTAGTACACTCACCAGGCAAGCAAGTGAAATTTCATAAACTTTCGTCCAAAGAGCGTCTTTAATCACCGTCACGCCCTAAAATATTCAAACAAGCACAATAAGACTCGATTACAAGTCATACACCACTACCAAATACCATCAAAATAGGGTTCCATAAGAATGTATAAACATTAGAGTAACCTAGGGAAATCCGGAAATGGAATTAAGCACTAAGCTAGAAAAACAGTTTTTGACGTCATTATGCGGTTTTGGCACCAATGGCACTATGATTATCGGATAGAGGTGTAAGATACACCGTTTCGAAACTAAGAGATAGGGTTACAAAGTTACAGAAGCCTACTCTGTCCAGTTTCGAGTGTAACCAGGTCAAACATGCAATATACTACACCAGAACCGCAAAAACAGGTTCACAAACCGCATTCTAGTTCAAACATCATAAGTCAGGATACCTAAGTCCAAATCAGGTGATTCCAAAGCCATCTGAAAGCTACGATACAAGGATACAATTCATCAGAAGACATCAACAACCAAATCAGAAGCATTCCCACTCAAATTAACCAATCACAGACGCCATTATCAAATTCGGGTAGAAACAGGGCAGCAGGGGTAATTCAGTCTTTTCACAAGCTACGTTGTTCTGATTGACCTGAAATTTTGTAGGCATCTCTAAAATACCATTCCCTACAACTTGCATGTTTTAACCCAAGGCCAATTCATCCTCTAACTATGAGGTACTGTGCCGGGCAGAATGTAAGACAATGAAACCCTAACTTTTCCAATTTTCTTCCAAAACAGAAATTTCCTGCAATTAACCACTTTTTCCACCTTCTAACTTCCTTAAATATCATTTCCAATCATCATACATGCCCACACAATAATAATCATATGAAAACAGAAAATTCACCAATAATTATAAAACTTCACCAATTCAACCAAAAATCATGAAATAACACCAAAGATCATTACTTCAACTACCTCAAGTCACAAATTAAACATCATTAGGTGGAGGAGAGGGGTTCCTTCACAACTCACCTTAGCAACACAAAAGAGAGAGCAACTAGTCATCTTAGCTTTCCAAACAACTTCACCAATCACCTTACCAACACTAATTGAAGAGGTTTTATGGAACAAAAGCAAGTTTAAGTGGTTGATTTGGTATATTTGAGCAAGATTGAAGCCAAAAACTTGAAGAGTTTTCTTTCTTTTGTTGCTTGAAGAGGCCGGCTATGAAGAGGAAGAAAATGGTGAATTTTTGGTATTTTTTTGATTTATTTGGTCAATTGGTAAGAAAATGAATAGTGGTCATAAAGTACAACCAACCAAATGGTGACACTTGTCACCCTATTTAATGCATACATATCCTTTTGTTCCCTCTCACACCAATCCATATAACAATCTCTAATTATCTCATAGCACCCGATAATTTAACCCTAGTATCCAAAACTTAACCTAGTTGGCCGAATTTTTCTGAATTTTTCGCGCTAGCGGGTCCCACGTCCGGTATACGCTCTTAATTTCTCAAAAACCAACCGATACTAGAAAAAAAACATCTAAAAACTATATTTATTCATAAAAATTATCGAAAAAATTTTCCTAATAAAGAAAATGCAGAAAACATGTCATTAATGAGAAAAACCCTAGAAAATGGGAAAAAATTACGGGTTCTCACAACACACGTTTCTTGAAGGAACGAAAATCAACAATCATCCGATCAAGTCTGATCTACATTGGGGCAGTTTTATCACAAAAGCGATATCTGATCATTTAAAGTGTATTTGATATTTATTTAGAAAAAAAATTAAAAATTAAAAATCACTTTCACTTTTTGATTCAAACACATCTTATAATGTTTATTTTGTTAGATTTGAGTTTTATCCCACCAATCTCGATAGGTTTGAATTATATCCCACTGACCGTTTTATTCTGTTGGGTTTGAATTTTATCCCACCAATTTCGGCAGGGTTAGATTTTATCCCACTGACCGTTTTATTTCGTTGGACTTAGATTGTATCCCACCAATTTCGGTAGGTTTAGATTTTATTCTACTAATTGTTTTATCTTGTTGGATTTGGATTTTATCCCACCAATCTTGACATATTTGGATTTTATTCCACTGATCGTTTTTATTTCGTTGGATTTGGGTTGTATCCCACCAAGCTCGTCAGGTTTGCATTGTATCCCACTGACCGTTTTATTCTATTGAATTTGGATTTTATCCCACCAACTTCGGCAGGGTTGGGTTTTATCCCACTGACCGTTTTTATTCCGTTGAACTTGGATTGTATCCCACCAATCTCGACAGGTTTGAGTTTTATCTCACTGACCGTTTTTATCTTGTTGGGTTTGGATTTTATCCCACCAACTTCGGTAGGGTTGGGTTTTATCCCACTGACTGTTTTATCTTGTTGGTTTTGGATTTTATCCCACAAATTTCGACAGGTTTGGATTTTATCCCACTGACCATTTTTTATCTTGCAGGTTTGGATTAAAACGCAAGCCCAACCTCGACAGGTTTGGATTTTATCCCACTGATCATTTTTTTTGTTGGATTTGGGTTTTATCCCACCAATTTTGGCAGGATTGGGTTTTATTCCGCTGACCATTTTTATCTTGTTGGGTTTGGATTGTATCCCACCAATCTCGACAAGTTTGGGTTTTATCCCAATGACCGTTTTATCTTGTTGGATTTGAATTTTATCCCACCAATTTTGGTAGGTGTAGATTTTATCCCACTGACCATTTTATCTTGTTGGGATTGAGTTTTATCCTACCAATTTCAGCAGATTTGGGTTTTATTCTACTGATCATTTTTTATCTTGTTGGATTTGGGTTTTATCCCACCAAACTCAGCAGATTTGGATTTTATCCCACTGATTGTTTTTTATCTTGCACGTTTGGGTTTAATCCCACTGACTATTTTTATCCTATTGGATTTGGATTTTATCCTACCAATCTCGGCAGGTTCGGGTTTTATCACACTGACCATTTTATTTAGTTGGACTTGGGTTCTATCCCTCCAACCCTTTTATTTTTAGGTTCAGGTTTCACTAGTTGTTTCTATCACGATCAGAGCTAACAAATAAATAATTTGGTATCTACGTGTTTGTCTCGAATTTCTTCGAAATTCAGACAAAGAGAGGCAATTTGTAGACACTTAAATTTTACTATTTTTATTTTATTCATTTTATTCATATTTTTATTTATTTTTATTTATTTTGTTTCATTTTTATATTTCTTGAGGAAAATTATTTTAGAAAATCAAAAAAAATGGAAAGAAAATTAGAAAGAAAGAAAAGGAAAAAATAGAAAAGAAAAGAAAAGAAGTGAAAATCAGCTTTTGGAAAAAAAGAGGAAATTCACGTGCGTTGGATTCCTTCTCTTCTTCGTACGAAGAAGAGGAGCAAAGGTACTAAAATACAGCTGCAAATTCCGCCATATTTTTCACTCATTTTCTTTCATTTTTTCTCCTCCACTGGATCACTCCAATACCAAGCCAACTGGCTTTAATCCAAACACCAAGAAAATCTCAGGACAAGGGCTATCTAATGACTCAAAAATCATCAAGAAAAATGCAGCTTCAATCTCCTCCCTTAGTGCTAGGTTTTGGGAGGATTTTGTAGCTATAAAAGGCTAAGAAATGCAGCCTTAAAGGGGGGTAGGGTAGAAAGGCGGCGGAGAGATCAAAAAGTATAGAAAACAGAGAGAAAAAAGGAAAGAAAAAGTGAAAGAAAAAAAAATATTTTTGCATAAAATTTGTGGGAAAAAGCTGATTCTGCAGCCATATTTCGGGGCAATTTTCTCTTTTATTATAGCCTATCTTGAGGAACTTTGAATTTCTGCACCATCTACGTAGCTAGGGGAAGAACTTTCGTTCAGAACTTTTGTCGTAAAAACGATTGGAAAGCCTTCGAATCTGGCCTCAAACTTGCCGTCTCTGTGACGACTCCACCGTACCCAAAGGCGTACCAAAGGGTTTAGCGGATCGTCTGTCTAACTCGCGCCTACTCAATACCAAAAACGAGAAAATAGATTTCACGCTAAAAAAAAGTTCTATTTACACTATTATATTTTCAAAAGTTGTGTAACCTATTACATCAAGCCATACACACCACTAGTACCAGAAAGTAAACCCTAGAGAAGCTACTAATGATAACCACCACAACAAATATATACATCTTACTAGTCAACTTATATCAAGTATTAGGGCAAAATCAACTATTCTACAAACCAAAAGTCACATATATTAAACACCTTCCCGAACGATCGCCGCATCGGTCCCTGCTAATGAAAACAAATGAAATGGCGTAAGCTATACCCTTAGTGAATAATCGGGGGTATAAACGTAGAATCACATCCAAATAAACAGGTAAACCAAGTTATTTCACATCAATAAACAAAAATGTAACATCACAATGGTAGGATACAAGTGGCTTCAAAACCAGATCAATTCTCTGAGGTTGACCACCTGTTAACACTCCGTCAATCAAAATACTCATAATCTGTAGACTCCACTTACTTTTCCAGTTTACCTTATCAACCCCCCGCTGGCCAGTCATCAATACACAGCAGTTCGAGCAAAAGCAAAATCACTTTGCTTTAACAAAATCAAAATCACTTTGCTTTAACAAAATCAAAATCCCAAGGTAGCATAGAACTAACTTCGACCAAATCCCGGCCGACTCGAATAGTTCGTCTACCCTTGGAATCGGGTTGGAACCAAGGCCTGAGATATCCAATCTCTCAACAAAGGATATCTCCCAACAAAGTACTCAAGTCATGTAATCACCCCAATAGCACACAGCACAAGGGGTTCAATTTAACACAAGGCATGTATCTTCACATATTGAATCAAGAACAGAGAATGGGCTTAGGTCGAGTGAGAAAAAGTATACACTCGCCTAAGTATCCATTAACATATACAAAGTACTTTGACAATTTATTAGATAAACAAACCCAATTACTCACCCAAAATAACTAGCATGCAAATCAAGGCAATTTATACGGGTCCACCGACTCCGTCAGGGTCATCACTGCCTGTGATAGAATATTATACTCAACTATCAGTCAAACAACCATCACAATGGAAATAAAGACTAAAATGGCCAAAGTGGCAAAAAGGGCAAAGAAATGCATGTGCACGCGGATATGAAAACGGTATGAAATGGATTGTACGGTTTCGACCATAACTGGAGTTGTGGTGATCGGATCAAGGTGTGTTAGGTAGCGTTTTGAAGCTAAGACACAGGGTTACAACTTTCATGAAAACAAGTCAACCCAGTTCACAGTTGATCCAAGACGAAATTGCATATTATAGAACCAAAATTTCATTGTAAATCGGGTTGTCAGCACTGGATTCAAATGGCAATAACTCAACCTACAAAAGTCCGATTGATATGTTTTCAGATGCATTGAAAAACTGAAACATATAACTAAAATTTTTGTGCTTTGACCAAATGCTAATTTGATATGGATCAAAGTGAACAACAGAACTAAAGTTACAGGTTTGATGTCTCTTAGCGTTTCGATCACCACTGAATCAACGCTTATCGGGTTGGGGTACACTTTATATCGTTTCAAAACTAAGACAGAGAACTATATTTCCTATGAAGACATCAACACCCAAATCATGCATTTTCAAGGTCAAAATGTGCAATCTCAGAGAACACAGAAAACTGTCCGCGAAAAAGGCATTCGGCAGTCAGGGGTATTTAAGTCATTTCATGCGCTACAGTGCTCCAATTGAGTTAAAATTTTGCAAATCGCTTTCATGTTTTGACCTAGACCTGATTCAGCCTTTGTCATACCCAGATATACAGTTCAAAAACAGGACAGATTGGCCTACAATTTCTAGAATTTGATGATTCAATGTTTGAAAATCATATTTATGTCTTGAAACACTATCCCAAGTCCCTATCCAAGCTCATCAACATCATATACTAAATAAAAACAAGAATTACAATTGAAAATATCAAACCCTAACTAAACATTCCACCATATCATGCAAAACTCACTAATTAACCATCATAAACCAAGATTAAGAGCTTCTATCCAAACTTTAGCAAAACTTAAGAAGGGAAAAAGGAAAGGCAGCCATGATACCTTCCAAATATTTCTTGTAAATGCAAACCACACCTCTTTCTTCCCAAACTTTCAACACCCCAAGTCTTCCAAGTACTAAAAGGGAAGGTTAATCGATTTGACTTGGTTGTTTTCTCTCAAACTAAGATGATTCAAGTTGGAAGTTGGAGTTTTCTCACTTAGTGTTTTCTCTCCTTAAGCTCGGCTGAAATATGTAGAAATGAAGAGGAAAAGAAGTGAATTTGGTGATAAAAATGAAGAAAATTAGTTCGTCAAACAACCCTTGGATGGTTGCCACTTGTCACTCCAATATTAAGTCTTCAATTTTTCTTCTTTTTCCTTTCTTTTTGGTCAATAATTTCGACCCTCTCTAGGATAATTAAGGGCTAATATTTCTGCAATAATAACAAGGATATTAAGGTAATAAAGTGGTGGTCAAGTGGTGTATTCAATCGCTAGCGAATGGTATACATCGGTTTGAGCCGTATTTCCTTATTTTGCTTTTACTAGGGTTTTAACTTATGATTCACTCACTTATTATTATTACTTCTAATCACACATTTTTTCTTATATAAAACTCACTCTTAACCACCAAATCTAGGACACACACCTCACCAAGTGATCACATGGCCAAAATACGCGAAAACACTAATTTACACTAACTAGGAACTTAAAAGGAGTGAATAAGTAGTAAATCTATTATAAAGGAATAAATGCCAAATAAAAAGGGAATTTTAAGAAAAATATGAGGGATTTTACAAGTTCTCACAGTCTCATCATCCCTGGTTTCGCCACCCTCTTGCTGGAACTTTCATAATCGGCTTCCACTCGCGTTCTCTCGGTTCTAGTTTGGTTTAAAGCTTCATCAGGTATTCCTCCAACCTTCCTTAGTTCGATTCGACAGTCATGCAAGCTATTTGGGTGAATTTATGGGTTTTTATGTTTAAGGAACTTAGATGCCAAACATCTTCATGATTATGCATTTTTTGGGTCGTTTTGATGCTTGTTTAACTTCAATGTGAGGTAATATTCATGTTTATGTAAAAATCCGGGGTTAAAAGGTTGAAAAACGCAATTTCGGCGAAACTCCGACCAAGTTGGCCAGAAATTTTCCAATCGACCCGCCAGAAGTTCTTGATATCTTCTCTTTTATGTTTGCTCCAATTATTTTCATTTTCTCCTATTATGTTTGATCCATCTGGGCTGGTTAATATTAAAAGAAACTTGTTTTTGGGTTAAATAATTGGGCTAAGAAGCTTATTGTATGTGGGCTTGGGATGATAGAGCCCATCAACCGGTTGGATTTATTTTGGGGTCAGAAATGAGGACTGCCCTGCATATTTGCTTGGATTTTCGATTGGGCCAAAAGGGGATTTTAGCCCAAGAAATTAATAAAATGGCCCAACGACCTGTTTGGCTAAGAATCTAGCCACAAAATTTGCAAATCAGTCCCTGGACGTTTCATTAATTATACTACAGCCCTAAAAACTTTAGTTTTCTTTCAATTAGGTCCCTAATTGAATTACAAATAGATCCCTAAACTTTATTTTTCTTTAATTTTGACCCTTAATCTTTATGATAATTATAAATTGACCCCTAAAACTTTCTTATTTTTCCAATTAGGTCCCTACTTGTTTTAATTTTCTTGAATATATGTTGTTTACTTTCATTTAAATGTTTTAATTAATCAATTTCATTTCTTTACATGTTATTATTTTTATTTGTTAATTAAATTGGTGCCTTGATGATTTTTTCTTAATTTTGGAGTTAAATAGGGCAATCCAATCCCCCATTAGCTACTACTTCAAAGGGAGGTATTCTCTTGTGTTATTTTTAATTCCTCTTATGTGCTCCTATGTGATTTTATGTGTGTAATTGCATGTTTGTTTTTTTTATGTTTTTAATTATTTTATTTACTTATTCATTTTATTTGTTTTTAGTTTTGTATATATAATTTAATTTAATTACTGATTATTTTAGAGGCATTTAAATGCCAAATTGTAATAGCTAGGTTATTATTTTTCATTCTTTACCCCTTTAAATTGTAGTTAGGGCCCTCTGAATATAATAGTTATGTCTTTATTCACTTTTATTTGTTTATGTATTTGCATGCTTATGTGCTTATGTGTTTACTTGTTTTCTTTGGGTCTTTGCATCTAAATATTATACTTATGAGTTATGTGCTATATGTGATTTATATGTTTATTTGCTTTATTATATTTGTTATGATTTACTTGATTATAATAAATGCATGACGTTACCGCACTATTCCAACGCTAGTTGTAACCTTTTTCCCGACTTCACACTAGTCCAACGCTAGTTATGGCCCCTTTTTTTGATTTCTCACTAGTCCAATGCTAATGAGAACTTATAGACATAAGTTAGTCCAATACTAGACCCTTAGACACCATCCACGCGTTAGATCATGTTTGTGTGACAAAACACTACATTTCATGCATATTTTTCTACTTTTTAGAATTTTGATTATTTCCCTTATCCCTATGTGTGAGACATAACATTAGACTTGCATTTCATTTAAGAAAATTAAAACTAAATTAGATCATTTGCTTGACTAGATAGGAAATACTCCTCGAATTGGGATATGGACGAGTATGACTCTCTAACCTTAGCACGCTCGTATTCCCTCTATTAAAAGGAAAATTAAAGTCATGAACCTAGTCCCCCGCATCCGTTATGTCGCATTGATCCTTTTAGGGCATACATGCATGATTTTCTCTTTTCTTCTAAAATACATCTTTTGAACCCTAATTTCCTTTTCCTTTTAAATTTTCATTTTCCAAAACACTAATCTCTTTTGCCTTTAAATTTCAATCAATTGCATCTTTTAAAATCCTAATTTTACTCTTTTACCTCTAAGTCTCATCACTTGCATTTGTTCTGACCTCTTCGAGGAATCAATTTTGGCCGTCACAATCAATGTGCTCGATGCCAATCAAACCTCAAAGAAATATTTTGTCCCACTCGATCCACCACTAGGTTTAGGTTTTGCATCCATATAGTGATATCTAAATGTGATAAATTCTTAAGTTAAAATAAGAAAATTTTTTTGACTAAATCACGCAACTAGCTCTAGACTAGGTTTAAAGGGTGCCTTTTAATTTTATCCTTGCCTTCGCTTTTTTCAAACGTAACTCTGGAACACTTTTATCTGATTTTCAAAAAATTGGAGTCGTTTAAAAAGGATTTTTTCTACTTTTTCTTTAAAAATTCATTTTAGATGACTTGGTACACCTTAACTCAATACCAAGTGGCGACTCCTATTTTTATTAAAAACCTTTTTAAACTATTATTTTGGGTCAAAACCGTCGAACTTTTAAAGTCCCATTAAGACCCATTTTCTTTATTTATTTTTCTAAAAAAATTCATTTTCAATTAAAATTAAACAAAATTCATTTTTATAACTCGTCACTTTATTATTTTTCAAAAAAATGGGGTGCGACAAGGACGACGTCTAGTTAACCCCAAAAGATCAAAAAAATACCAAAAGACCAAAATACCCATGAATCTATCCAATATTAAAAAAGAAGAGGAGAGGAAATTTACTATAGCATGAACAATATCACCTCTAACCACTTTTATATATAGTATAATTTTTCAACCCTCTTTGTGTTTTCTCCAACGTGAACTTTGATAAAAATTAGCTCCAAAAGTTAAGATTTGTGGCTCTAACGGAATCAAGAAGATTTGAAATGAGATTAAGATGTTTTTGAAATTGTTGAGTTTGATCTTCTAACCGCCAAAATGTCTAATCACTTTTCTATCCAAAGCAAGAAAGTATATATCAACAAGAACCAAGTTGCACAACTTATGCAACTTGCATAAAATTTTAGCTAGAAAAATCAAGAGAAAAAACAAATGGAATTTACTGAGGATTCTAGGCCAATTTCTATGCAATTTTCTGAAATGCCAAAGAGAATCCATATAGAATCCTCAAGAGAAACCTTATAAGGTTTCATCCCTAGCGCGCAACAAATTTTAACTTATAAATCCATCTTGCTTTCGTTGTTTCATTTAGGCAATCAAAATTTCTTCAAATTTTTTGCCTCTTTTTCTACAAAATTAACCAAATGAACAAGTATAAAGAGGCGAAAGTTCTATCTTTTAATCACAGTGTTCAAGAATCAACTTCTATGATAAATTCATTTTTAACGTTTGAATTTGATCAAAATATTATTAAAATCTCATTAAAATAGCCATAAAATATAATCCATATAAAGTACTTATCATGTGTTATCACAAACAACTTTAGGTGTGATAAATCATTTATTTTTTATACTTAATTATTCTACTTTGCTACTATGCAGTGACAATGAAAAATCAGTGCATGCTGATTTTCACCTCAATATGGATGAGAAAGTTCAAATAGAAGAACAACAAAAACAAGTTTCTGAAAAGTAGAATATTCTTTGATGTTATTTACTATGGCTTTGTTTGGACTACTAGTATTATAGTGTATTTCATTTTTTTACTTTTGGAACAGTAGGATTCAAAATGTCTTGCGACTTGCCGTGACCCAATAATTCATCCCAACTTTTCTATCCCAAAACAGTAAAAAGCCAAAACATTTTTCTGACTGTTGTACTGAGTCTATGCAAACCGGCAAACACCTTCTAGTTTTTCACTGTCTTCTTCTTTACTCCCCCTCTTCATCACCCCCAACCATTCACTGACATAGCATTATCTTAGACTCTGGCTTTGTAGTTGTTCGATCAAGGAAGTGACCAGCTTTGGGTGAAAAAACCTTCCACTTCCTATTACACCAATCTGATAGTTTCAATCAAGTACAGTTCGATTAAGGTTCAGCATCGCTCAACGGCTTGTTCCACCACCGACCGTCATCGTCTCCGACGTATTTAATTCTCTGCATTTCTACCCAATTTATAGTGTTCAAGGTATGTTTCCTTGGTTGCCAACAGTGCTTGGGATTTTTTCTTGCAAGGATGTGCTGATTCTTTTGAGTTCAGTTTATGAACAGAAGCATATGAACAAAGTCCTATTTTTCAATTTAATTAGGGTTCGGCAACATGTCGGAGCCAAATCTTCGTTCCTGAGACATATGCAAATTCCTGCATTGTAAATACTTTCATAGTATTTGGTGATATATATTTCCTTGTGGATCTCTGCTACACTAGCTCATTTTTTTTAAATTTTAAGTTTTCCATTTTTCAAAAATTAAATGCACTTAATTTTAAAAAGTCGCACAAGTCTACTGACATGGAACCAACATTGTTAAGCCCTAGCAAAAATTCAGTTTGGTAATTCCATGTTTTGCCTAGCCCACTAGAGCAATTTGCTCCATGAAGCAATTCGAACCTACTGCCAATGAATGGAGATGCCTCTTTACAACATATGTGAGTGTATTCTAAGTATTCGCTATGTCAGCTATATGGCTTCAGATGTGTTAATGATTTTTTTTGTTGGTGTTGGTTGTTAGTTGGGGGAAACACTATTAGTGTTATACTTGCACAAATAGAGGATTACACTTCATGTGGTGATTTTTTCATGCCCATTTTATTTTTCCTATTTCCCACTTGGTTAGATTGCAAAATCAGGTACTTATCCCTGCACAAAATAAATATGCACTTAATTTCATAGAGATGAAGGCTTGTCTCAAATTATATGTACAGATATAGGAAGACAACCTTAGTTATGACATTAGTTGAAAAAATTGCATTGTATGTCCTCAAAACTGCAGTTTGTGCACTTAGTTGCCTGAAATTCATTACCACATGTAGTCCTTTTTTGTTGCCTGAATTTCACTTGTTATTGCTGCATTTTTTTACTTTAGCAGCCAGTTGGTATGGAACTGTTACGTTCCTCCATTCTACGTCGTACCCACGTTTATATGCCACATAAACACCATCGAGTCTAAAAGGGCAGCGGTAAGATCCTCGGTCATGTAAAATTCTGGCCAGATTGCTACTAGTATATATATTACTTACCAAAAAAAAACTCTTTCATATTTTTTTGAATACTAACACCAAAAGTATTTGTAAGCTAACACATATGAATGGTTCACATTCTTAATTAAGCCCCTAACTTCAGTCCTATTGTTTATATTTCACTTTAATGCAGTCCAGCAAACACATTCCGAGAGCGATTCAAACGATTTGGGTGCTTGTGTGAGAAACCACTTTATAAAGGTATGTAAATGATTCCACAAACTGTTGTATCAGCACCCACATATGATTTTGTGTTTTCTTCTACAATGGACTTGCATTTGACTATGGATTATATACGTTTATTGTATTAGATGACTGATGATTCTGAAGTGGCCAATTGGAAAAACCACCCTACACTTGAGGCATCTTTTGTAACGACACTTGTAGAATGTCATAGGAATGGTGCTTAGGATAGGCACCAAAAGGGCAAGTCAAACTGGTACCATCTGAGCTTACACATGAATGACAAGTGCCACGTCAATTGAGGTGGGAGCAATATCGGTCAAAATTCTATAGGCTAGAAGTCAAGTGGAAGTGTTTTGTTCGCTTATCAGGGATGTCGCAGTCAACAGCAGAGACGGGAGTTGGATTTAATTCAAAGCTTCTATGCTTTCATTCTATGAATGAAAAATGGAGCGCTCTAAAGCGGGTAAAGTTCCACTATGTCTCCATTTTTCAGCTTCAAGTGACCAGAATTTTCTATAACTTCAGTACAGTTCCATAAATTTTGGAATGACTGAGATGGTACAATTAAACTCAACACTTTTTTTGGCCTTGTAACATGCTGCAAGTAGCAGGCTTGGGAGATGAAATGGCATTTCTATGTTTTTTCATCAGTTGCATACTTTATTCGTTGTTACTCTTTTCATCAGTGTGCTTAGAGTTTTTTGCTTGTTTCTGAGATACAGTTGGTCACTCGCCATAATTCTTGAGAAATTAATGTGATAAAATTTTGGGCTTCCCAAATTGCTTTCATAGTCCAGCTCGATATTTTGCCCTGTTAAATTGCTGCCCTGTTTTAACCATTATAATGTGGATCTGTCACTGCTTGAGAGTCACTCGAATTATGACTTATTTAAAAGTTGCAAGACTTTTTATCTTTGATTAGTGCTGAGCTTGGTTGATACTATAAAAACTGAGGGTGTATTTTTTGTCTCAGCACTATCAATTCCTTCGGTTGCTTATGGGATTTAAATTTTACAATGGACGGGGCGCTGAAATAGCTACCAACCATATTGGTTGGTGCAATCAAGTTATGGTTTAAGCTGCCCTGGTCATGGTTCATTGCTGGCCTAAATATCTTCCATTATTGCTGCGATTTAAATATTGCTTTGGGGTCACAGAAATTGTTACTTATTTGAAGTGTGGCCTGTAATTTCATTTCCATGCATGTTCTATCAATTGTATTCATTTGTCATTTTGAATTAGCCGGCATTTCACATGACTTGTAGGAAAATAAATTCTATGCTAGATTCAAAGAAGGGCGTAGCTGCGGTTGCTTCTATGAATTGACAGACATTCGTGAGGGTCGATCAGCCACAGGAAAGCATGCCCAATCATCTGCTCAGAGTGATGTCCACCACTCTCCTTGGTTTGTTGAAAAGACCACTGCTTATGCATCAAGGCGCAAGGGAAAGGTAAAGGTAGACGGACCTACTTCAGACTTTTGGGGGGAGGATCTTTATATTCCTATTCGGGATGAAAAAGTCGAATTCGTTGCTAGTAGGCCGGGTAAACGACCGGTATCGAGTCGGGGGACGTCATCCTACAATGGTTCAAGGAGCACTAAGTCTCAAAAGACCAGGGAAGCTCTATGAGACGCAGCAACCAACATTGGCAAGTTGTAACAGATCAAAATTAAGAAAAACACTAGACGAAATGAGTGGTGTGTAGCGGTGCTAAAGGTTTGGGACCAAAGCTATCCAAAACATGAGCCAATTGATCTGTGGTCTCGAAAACGGCTTGCATGCATGAAAGAGTTTGAAAATAGTGAGAGATGGTGCCACATGTTTCTTCAGTCCGATGAAGGCTTCCAGTATTGGTATGCTGACACCATTCTTGACCCGAAATAGTTCTTGCGAGCTGCTGGTGTCATTTACTATTTGAGCAAACTGGCTAGGTTAGGACAACCGTGTCGTCGGTGACCAATTTTGGATGCTTGTCTCAACCAGAAAATTTCCCAGTCCTGCGGATTTATATCTAATTAGCTTGCCATTAGAGATATTGTTGTAGTATGTATGTAATTGAGACTTTTAATCGCTTTGACTTACAAATTTGATGGTGTACTTGTACTAATTTTATATGTTGTCCGAGCCGATTGCTACTCCCATTGTTGGGTTACAATTTATGACTGAGGACAATTGTATTCATTTACATACCAGCAGATTTTTTAGCTCCAGTTCTTAACCAAAAATGTTGATTAGCTATTTTGGATTTATATATATATATGTCACAGGTAGACTGTCAGGCCCCAACGTTTATGGGATGTCGTTTAATGAGGAGTGTTGTGCATTTGGTGATTGTATTGCATAACGTCTTAAACGACGTAGTTAGACTAAGTCAGTTAGTTAGAGTTAGTTGCAACAGACAACAGAATTGTATAAGATTCCTTTCAATTGCTATATGGATTTTATCAGAATTATAATACTTGAACTACTTTCTCTCTCTTCTCGGCTAATCTCTCCTGTTTTTCCCTCCTTTTCATCCAATTCTCTCTTCTTCCCCAATTCTTCTTCCTAAATCTGCTACCGACCGACCTAGCTCAGGAGCTCTTGCCTGACAATTGGTATCAGAGCAGCCGATCCTTGGCTGCTTGTGGCACCACTCATGGCTGAAAACACCAGGTATCGTTCTCTGGAAGAACAGCTCAAGAAACAGGAAGCTCGACTTCAAGAGGTAATGGAGACCATGGCCGCAGCTCAGACTTCCTGCCAAAGTAGCTTGCAATAGAAATTCCAGGAGGAGCTCGGGCAGAACAACGCGAAGGTAGAGGCGATGGTAGGCAACCTGGATCAGAGGTTCAGTAAGATGGAGATGAAACTCAATGCGCTACTGAAGGTGATGATGAAAGAGAAAGGTATGCCGGAGGCAGAGGCAGGCTCATCAGAACCACTCCTACCGACTCCTCCACCGCATTTTAAGCTCATGACCTCTACAGAGGTGCATGGAGCTCAGCCGGAGGTTAGAGCTAAGACTTTTACTCCCAGCTTGCCACGACTTGAAATGCCTATGTTCGCATCTGGTAATCCTAGAGAACGGTTGAGGAAATGTCATAAATACTTCTTGAATTATCAAATACCTGAAAATCAAAGGGTAGATATGGTAGAAATGTTTTTAGAAGGGAGAGCTGACAATTGGTTCCAGGGAGTTAGACTAGAAAAACCTAGGTTGACTTGGTCTGAATTCTGTGAGTTGTTGTGTGAAAGGTTTGCAGGGAAGTGGTCTCGTGATGTGGTTGAGGAATTCAATAAATTACAACAAAAGGGGACAGTAGAAGAGTATGAGGAGAAATTTGAGGAATTGAAAACGCTCATGCTAATCAGGAATCCTAGGCTGGACGAAGGTTATTTCATATCCAGTTTCATTAGTGGTTTAAAGGATGAGATCAAACCAATGGTTAAAATGTTCAAACCACTGTCTCTTTCCAAAGCATTTGAGGTTGCTGAATTGCAGGAATGCTCCATAGAAACCATGTCCAAACAGCCTAAGACTTCAGGAAGAACTGCGGTTGAACCTAAGTATGGGATGTTTAGAAACCACAGTAATAGCCAAAACAGTTCCAGCTCCTATAAACTTCCTGCTATTGATCCTACTAACAGGAAGGTTGACACGAGATCCAGGGAGGTGAGCAGGATTTCAGCTGAGGAAATGCAGTATAGGCGTAAGAATGGCCTATGTTATAGATGTGGTGATAAATTTGGGATTGGTCATCAGTGTAAATCTGGGGGATTGAACTGTGTAGGTATTGTCGCGCCCCATTTTTTGATAAATAAATAAAATGGTTTAAAAATGTATTTTTTTTGTGGTTGAAAAATGAATTGTGATTTAAAAGAAAAAATGGGTCTAAATGGAGGTTTGAGAATGCGACGATTTGACCCAAAATTATAGTTTAAAAAGGGTTTTTTGAAATAGAAAATTGGAGTCGCCACTTGGTAATGAGTTAAGGTGTACCAAGTCACCTAAAAATGAATTTTTTAGGAAAAAGTTGTAAGAAACCCCTTTTAAACGACTCCTAGTCCACGTAAACCAATGAAAAAGGTTCGGGAGTCACATTTGACGAAGGGGAAGGCAAGGATAAAAATCCAAGGCACCCCTCCGACCTAGCCAAGGCTAGTTGCGTGATTTAATCAAAGTTTTTCTTATTTTAACCAAAGAATTTATTACATTTGGATGCACTACATGAATGCAAAAGAAAGGAAAAATGCAAACCTAAATTCTAAAATGTCTCTTGTAAGGTTTTTGGTCCCAACCACATGAATTGCGGCGGCCAATAAAGGAAAACCTTATAGAGGTCGATTAATGCAAATGATGGCTAAAGTGCAAGTGTGCAAGTGTATAAAAAGGTGCACGTGTGAAATTGTATGAAAAATTCAAGTGTTTGTGTGCAAGTGTATGAAAAGGTGCATGTGTGAATTTGTATGAAAAATCCAAGTGTTTGTGTGCAAGTGTATGAAATATAGTGATAAGTGCATATAGGTGTAATTAAGTGCAATTTTGTGAAGTAGGAATAAAAAATGAACAATAAGGAAAGGAAAAGTGATGAGGAAATGTGAATTGAAAAAAAATGAGTAAGTGATAAATGAGAATGAATGAACCTAAAGGAAAGCATCAGGTCGGGTATGGGAATGACTCCTAACTTTTTCGACTTCGATTTTCCCTTTGATTAGAAAGCAAAACTAGCGTGCTAAGGCTATCGAGTAGCCACACTCGCTCGTTTCCCTTATCAAAAGGGGACTCTTCAGGCAAATGTACCCTAACTAGCATGAGATGCAAGACCTAAAGTGAGGGGAAAGGGGAATCGAGGAGCATGCAAAATGATAAAACTAAAAAAATGCATGACATGTAATGAACATGCAAACATGTACTAACGAGGGGAAATCCCTAAGGGTCTAGCATTGGACTAGCCCATTCTATGAATTCCGACTAGCGTTGGACTAGTGGAAACGTACATTCATCCATTCCATTCATTCATAGCTATGGAAAGCGAGTAGACATGCCAAACACTTATAAACACATAGCACATAACATTTAGCATGCTCGACTAGATGCAAGGCCCTAACAAAGCAAATTAACACGTAGCAACTAAGCATGCAAGACACATAAGACAATTAAAGCCCTAACTATTACATTTGCTAGCTAGGCACACGTCTTCGATAGGTCTTCATTGAATGCTCCTCCAAGCCCTATCTATTACATTCACTAACTAAAACAAAAGGGGGAAAGGGAAAATGGACCAAATTGCTCGCCAAAGCCCTATCTATTACAAGCCAAGAGGTGTACACATACCCCATAAAGAATGACTTAGATAAAAAGCAACAGTAAATGAAGTAAATGAAAGGAATTAAAAAAAAAACAAGGGAAGCAAGTAGACATGCAATTTTCACGTAGCACGTTGGATCACATAGGAGAGACAAGAAAGATAAAAGAAATTATACCGCCCTTGAGTTGATGCCTTAAATGGAGTGAAATCACTTATTCATCCTCCAAAATAAAAGAAATGGTCAAGGTACCAATTTATTTGGAAAAGTTAAAGAAAATAGGCAAACACAAGCTTATTTAGACACAAAGTTCACAGATTCATGCAATTAAGCACCACCTTAACAAAACATGGTCACTAATGAAAGCAAACAAGCAATCAAGTTGAAAAATTGAGGCTACCAAGAACTCCATTGTGAACATTAACCAAGCACTCAAGCCTAATTAAACATTTTAGGAACTTCAAGGGCCCAAGAGCAAAGAAAAGGTCAAGTAAAGGTTAAAATGCAACTACTTTTAGGACCAAATTGCAAGCTACTAGAACTCAATTGTGTCTTTGTAGCATTGCTGCAAAATTATAAGGACCAAATTGATGATATTATTCAATTGGTTGGGTCATAGTGACATAAGGGGAGACTTAGGGGCCAAAGTTCAATTTTTGGAAACATTTTCCATGCAAATCCATGCAAAAGTGGCGTGAAAGCATTTTGCAACAAACATTTCTGCTGAAAGCTTTCTGCAATTCGGCACTTCATAAAATCCAGCTTTCAAATGCCATCAAATCCAAACAAAACTCCCACACAAACTTCTCACTTTGCAACATGAAAGTTGTAAATTTAAACATCAAAAGTCGGACCAAAGAACATACAAAATCTGGACAGTTCAAACAACTTCATGCAAAGTTTACAAATTTTCTGCAACATAGTTTGCTGTCTTCTTTAGTTCGCCACATTATTCCATTGGACTAGCCAAACATTTGGCAACTTATCACCACAAAAGGTAAAACAATCATGTCAAGACTCATTCAATTTTCTCTCATCAAAGGAGACCCACTTGGTGGGCTGTTACAGAGAAAGAAATAGCAAAACAGAAACATGCAATGCAACTTTTCTCATTTTTCGAACAAGGATTCAGATTTCCATTTCAACAACATCCAATGCTAGAGTATTGTATGGGCAAGATTAAGGCAAATAAAGATGATTTAAAGCTCAATGATATATAGCTTTCTACCCGTGTGGATAATTATCATCCAAATGCACAACTTTGATCTAAACTTTATCCACCAGACATCAAAATGAAAAACTAAGCAACCAAATCAAGAACTCCCGCATCTAAATAGGCTAAGAGCTTTAGCAAGATATTATGCAAAATTCTGGAAAAACATGCAAATACTTGATGTTCAAAAGCTACTGCAACTGAAAAAGAGGTTTGCTGCATTTTCGTTGGGCTTTCCCCAGGCATTACAGGTCATCAAAACAGAATGAGTTTCTGTATGAATACCCATGGCCTTATTATGACACAAAAAGGAACCGAAATATCACTCCAATCAGGCCCTATGTACACATTATTCATCTTCACAGCAAAGTAAAGCATCAATTAGGTCCCTCGCTCTTAGGAAGAGCAAGCAAGATTCTAGGTAAAACCCTCAGCTAGGAATCATCCGACAGCATGGGAGCAAAAGAAAGAACCATCAGACAATCAAATGTAAGCAAACAAACAACAAAAGGAAGCAACTTGGACTGTCAAATGCAAGTAAAGCGTAAAGAAACTGCTGCAAGTAAAGCGTAAAGAACAGATTCAAAAAAAACAAAACGTCAAAACAAATTCTAGGGGAGAAATAAGCAGGCATCAACGTACCTAAAACACAAATACACAGCAAAAAGGAAATAGCTTTGGAAGTGTTTTTCTTTTCGGCAAGGTTTGACGGTAAGGTTTAACAGCAATGGTGGCGACTGATTCTCGCGAGTGATGGCGGCGTCCAGCTCCTTCTCCCCAAAGCCCGCAGCTTTTCTTTCATCAAACCCAGCCTCCGACCACCTCTCCAGACTCTCCCTCTTTGGCTATTTCCTCTCTGGTTTCTATCCAATGCTCCCTCACTCTCTCAAAACCAGCCGCTGCCCTCTCTCTTTCTCTCCTCTCTTTTCCGCTCCCCTTTTGTTTCGGTGAGGAGCTGCTGGTGGCGATGGAAGGCTGGCAGTAGTGAAGGTTTTTTTAGCTCCAGTAGCAAAACCCTCCTTTTCTTCTCACCGTAGCCTTCTTCCTTCTCTCCCCCCAAAACTCTCCCTTTCGATCTCTTTTCTCTCCTCTGGTTTTCTTCCCTAGCCGCTGTCTTGATTGATGGGAATGTTGTAGCTTGACGATGAAGAGGACGATAGGGCTTTGATGGCCACCCAGATGAATTGCGGCGGCCCTCCTTTTCCTTAGCTCTGCTTTTTCTCCTCTGAAATCCCTCCAGCCGTCTCCCTCATTCTTTTTTCTTTTCTGCCGTCCTTCTCTCTCTCCATTGCGGCTGTCAATCCTCTTTCTATTTATATGGGGCCTCATAAACCTAAAACCTCAGTCCATCCTTCTGTATTTGCAGCTAAGGAGCTGCCCAAGCCTGTGTTTGCAAGCTGCGGCAAAACGCAGCTTGCATGCCGAATTTTTTTTTTTTTTTTAAGATTAATTAAAACAAAAATTGAAAATAATAAAAATAACTAACAAAAATGACTTAATTAACATTTAATGAAAAAATAAACTAGAACAACAAAGTGCAAATTCATTTTTTCCTTTTTCCTTTTTTTCATTGTTTTTCAATTTTTCATTCATTTTTCTTTTTCCCTTCCTTTTCTTTTTTTCAAAATAAATTAAAAAAATAAACCAAAATGCCAAAAGATTGAATTTGAACGCATTTTTGTGAACAATTTTCCTTTTTTTTTTCTTTTTTTATGATTTTTCTTTTTTCTCTTTTTTTTTCAAGAAAGCATTGAATAAAAACAAAATGACTAAAACATATTTTTGATGTTTTCCTTTTCTTTTTCTAAAAACTCTATGCTAATCTTAAACTTAAAAGCTAAAACGAAAAACTAAAACTAAAAGTAAATAAGAATAAAAAGCAAATGAAATAGGTCAACTAAAAGGGCGAAAATGAATAAAACTAAAATATCATAACAACTAATAGTGCAAAACATACAATAACGAACTAAAATGCAAGCAATCTAAAATGAAAATCATGAAATAGATGATACATACAAATTATTCAAAATTTGGTGTCTACAGGTATAGAGGAAGAGGATGAAGCTGAATTCGAAGATGCGGAAGGAGAACAAGATGAGCTTACTGGGAGGGTAGGAGAAATGGCTGAAGTATCATTGAATGCGTTAGCAGCAGCAATACAGAGGAAATCTATTTTGCTACTAGGCAACTTAGGGGGAATACCTGTCAAGATCCTGGTAGACACTGGTAGCTCTGACAGCTTCATACACTATCAGTTGGCTAAATCTCTTCAGCTCCCTTACCAAACAGTCAGACCTTTTACTGTAACTTTGGCAGATGGCACAGACATCACGAGTGGCACAATTTGTCCAGGTGTTAGATGGTTAATACAGGATTATCAGTTTCAATTTGATCTGAAGATAATGGAGTTAGGAAACTGGGATATCATCTTAGGAGTTGACTGGATGTGTCAATTCAGTCCCATTACTTTTGATTTCCATGCACTCAGTATTGCTCTTAGCAGCAGGGGAGACTTACTACATCTCCAAGGCCACATTAATCAATCTGTGATGGAACTAGTAAGGGGTAAAGATCTTAGAACATTTATACAAGAAAAGCAAAGGAGCTGTGCCTTCCTACAGATGGACCCCCAGGGAGATCAAGAGGAGGATATCCCAGAACAAGTGACTTCAGTACTACAGCAGTACTCTCAGGTGTTTGCAACCCCTCATGGATTGCCTCCTGAGAGAGAACTAGATCATCAGATTACTTTGAAACCAGGAGCAGAGCCATTCAAACTTAAGCCATACAGATACCCCCACGCACATAAATCTGAGATTGAAAAACAGGTGGCTGAAATGCTTACAAATGGGATTGTTAAGCACAGTTGTAGTCCTTTTGCTTCTCCTGTGCTGTTGGTTAAAAAAAAGACAATACTTGGAGGCTATGTGTGGATTATAGGAAGCTAAATGAACTTACTGTAAAAGACAGGTTCCCTATCCCAAACATTGATGAGCTGTTGAATGAATTACATGGGATTAAGTACATGTCTAAATTGGACCTCAGAGCTGGATATCATCAGTTAAGAGTCAAGACAGCAGACATACATAAGACTGCTTTCCAGACACACCATGGCCATTTTGAATTTTTGGTGATGCCATTTGGCCTCACTAATGCACCAGCTACTTTCCAATCTCTGATGAACAGAATATTTCAACCTTACATGAGGAAGTTCGTGTTAGTTTTCTTTGATGACATTCTGGTTTATTGTCCTACACTGGAGGCACATGCACAGCATTTGGAGATTGTGTTGAGTATCTTAGCTGACAACCAGCTGTATTGCAAAAAGTCTAAATGCTCTTTTGCTCAGACTTCAGTGGAGTATCTGGGACACATCATTTCTGAGAATGGAGTGAGTATGGACATGAGTAAGGTGGAGTGTATCCAGTCATGGCCTACCCCTGGCACAGTTAAGGAATTGCGAGGGTTCTTGGGGTTAACTGGATACTACAGAAGGTTCATTAAGGGGTATGGGATTATCTGCAAACCATTGACTCAGTTGCTGAAGAAGGAGGGCTTCGTATGGAGTCACAATGCTCAGCTAGCATTTGAAGATCTCAAAAGGGCTATGACTACTGCACCAGTTCTCAAAATGCCAAACTTTGAGCTTCCTTTTGTAGTAGAAACTGATGCTTGTGGGGTGGGCATTGGGGCAGTGTTAATGCAGCAGGGGCATCCCATAGCTTTCCTTAGCAAAGCCCTCTCTCCTCAGAATTTAGGGATGTCTGTTTATGAGAAGGAGTTGTTGGCTCTAGTGTTAGCAGTGACTAAATGGAAGCATTACCTTGTGGGGCACCACTTCATCATCAAGACTGATCATCAGGCTCTTAAGTATCTGTTGGAGAAAAGACTTACCCATCCTTTACAGCATAAGTGGCTCACCAAGTTACTTGGTCTGGGCTACGAGATTCAGTACAAAAAGGGGACTGAAAATGGGGTAGCTGATGCCCTTTCTAGAAGGAGGCTGGAGGGAGGAAACGGGGAGCCAGACACAGGCAAACACCTCTGTGTACTCTCAGCTGTGCAACCAATGTGGGTAAAGGAGTTAGTTGAGAGTTATGATGGGGATAAGGTAGCTTTGGATATCATGTCTCAATTGTTGCTGGATCCTAATGCTTGCTCAGGGTACCAACTGGACAAAGGATTGCTCAAATTCAAGGGAAAACTGTATGTAGGAGCAGCTAATGGGATCAGGCACAGTTTGATCAAGGCTCTACACGACTCAGCTGTTGGGGGTCACTCTAGTCAAAGAGCCTGTTTACAAAGGATACAATCTATATTCTACTGGCCAAGCATAAAAAGGGATGTTGTACAGTTTGTTCAGGTTTGTGATACTTGTCAGAGGAATAAGCATGAAAATGTCCCTTATCCAGGCCTGCTGCAACCACTTCCAGTTCCTCAACAGGCATGGACACACTTAACTATGGATTTTATCGAGCAGCTGCCCCTTTCCCATGGGTTTGACACCATTCTAGTAGTGGTGGATCGTTTCACTAAGTACAGTCACTTCATGAAGTTGTCTCATCCTTATTCAGCACACCAGGTAGCCCAGTTGTTTCTTGACCAGGTGTATAAGTTGCATGGTCTACCTGAGTCTCTCACCTCTGACAGGGACAAGGTCTTCATTAGCAGATTTTGGCAGGAGCTGTTTCGTGCCTTGGGGGTTGGATTGCAGTATAGTTCATCTTATCACCCTCAAACTGATGGCCAGAGTGAAAGGGTCAACCAGTGTCTTGAAAGCTACCTGAGGTGTATGTGTAGTGAACATCCATCCCATTGGAGTACTTGGTTGTCTGCAGCTGAGTTGTGGTATAACACTAATTTTCACACAAGTCTGCAGCTGACCCCTTTTGAAGCTTTATATGGATATAAACCATTGCATCTGCCTTTAAGACCCTTCCATGATAGTGTTGTCCCAGCAGCTGTGGGTATGGTACAGGAGAGACTTCAGGTTTTAGCCAACATCAAAGATAATCTGGCCAAGGCTCAGAATCGAATGAAACACTTTGCTGATAAAAATAGGACAGAGAGGTCCTTTCAAGTAGGTGAATGGGTCTTCCTGAAACTGCAGCCTTATCGACAGCAGACAGTGGCTATCAGGAAGAGTTTAAAATTGTCTCCTAAGTACTATGGCCCTTTCCAGATTATTGAGAAGGTTGGTGCAGCAGCTTACAGGCTGCAACTTCCGGAGAAAGCCAGAATACACCCAGTTTTCCACATTTCTCTGTTGAAGAGGAAGGTTGGGGTAGGCCTGGGCACTGAATCTACCCTGCCTGAGTTTGATGCTTCTGATCAGTGTATTTTACAGCCGGAGAGGGTAGTTAAGAGGAGGGTGGTTCTACGAGGTTCCCAACCCATCATTCAGTATTTGGTCAAATGGGATCATTTGCAGGAAACTGAAGCATCTTGGGAGGACAAGACGTTCATTGACAAGCAGTTCCCTGATTTTTCAGCTTGAGGACAAGCTTATTTCTTATCAGGGAGGGAATGTCAGGCCCCAACGTTTATGGGATGTCGTTTAATGAGGAGTGTTGTGCGTTTGGTGATTGTATTGCATAACATCTTAAACGACGTAGTTAGACTAAGTCAGTTAGTTAGAGTTAGTTGCAACAGACAACAGAATTGTATAAGATTCCTTTCAATTGCTGTATGAATTTTATCAGAATTATAATACTTGAACTACTTTCTCTCTCTTCTCGGCTAATCTCTCCTGTTTTTCCCTCCTTTTCATCCAATTGTCTCTTCTTCCCCAATTCTTCTTCCTAAATCTGCTACCGACCGACCTAGCTCAGGAGCTCTTGCCTGACATAGACCTTATATATATGTAAACTTGTGCCTAAAAGCAGGAATTTGAAACTTGTGTAAATTCTATAGTCTCAAACCCATGGATGGCACACAAATTCAGTTTGCCCCTGCTTATGTCCATATCATTTTTTTAATGACTCCTAGCCCACAATTTGTCTCGCAGCCAAAGAGGCTAAATATGGAATTGAGTAGCTTTTCAATACGGACAAGTTTGCAAGTTTGCATTTGAATTAAACGGCTTGCTGGATTTTTTTGAAACTTTGGGATGCAGATGGACCCACATAAAGTCACTCAATAGCTTATTTGCAGGAAATGCACATGGGTCTCAAAACCTTCACGGGAGCCCGGATGGCCTTTAACATCAATTATGGCCCCAGTAGGATTTTGCTCACTGCTAGCTTTTTCCACTAAGTTGTCTGAGTAATAGTAAAGATCTATTAATCAGTAACAAGCTACCAACACGCGATGCACTATTTGGCAGCAGCTTTTTTTATCCAACCCGTCATAATGATTCAAAGTGTGCACTATGTGTAGTGTCGGTAGAATCAAATAGTTACAAAACATTTTTCCAGTCTAATTTATATAAAGCAAAATTTTATAGCAGTTTCTACTATGTTTTCATAGTTGCTACTAAATTCACAAACCCAGAAAGAAAAGCTGCTATAGGAATCCTACTTCGTCTATGACGACCAAGCCTCTCAGTAGCTATTCCCATACCCCAGCACAAGTCAATAACTTGTCAGAGCCATATCTCTGGTGTTGGGCAATTTTAAAATTAAGGTGAAGTGGTCATGGTCCATATATATACATATATATATGTAATAGTAGTTCAAATTATTTATTGCATGAGAGTTACAAACCTGAAAATTTTGGAGATATATATGTGTATATGCATATACTTAATTACTATCCAGTTGGTTTCCAAACATGAATGTTGGGTACTATTGTTGGTTGTTGATGATTGTCAAATTATTTAAGCAAATTATATTTGGTATTATACATTAGATACATCTAAATCAGTTCTACGTTTCCCAAGCGATGTATTTGATTAAAAAATACTTTTAGTCATTCTCCAACAAATTAGCCAGAGCTTCTTTAATGAATTGTGTGACGACTAGTAAAATTCCTTATATTTTTCTTAAATTTCCCTTTAATTTGGAATTTATTACTTTACAATAATTTTAATACATATTCACTTCCCCAATAGCTACAAATAATCATAGAAACAAGGGTTTCCTTTTTACTTTCATTGTTACGATAAATTAGAGTTTTTACGCCTTTTCATAGTGTGGCTAATCGGTATGGAATGTGGATCAAATTTGGTGATTAAGAGTAAGTTTTAGATGATAGTAAGTGTGTGATTAGAAGTGATAATAATAAGTTAGTGAATTATAAGTTAAAACTCTAGTATACGCGATTTAAGGAAAATCGGCTTGAACCGACGGGTATCGTTCACTACCGATTAAATACATCACTTGACCACTACTTTCTTACCATAAAATATCATTGATATTAGTGAAAAATATCAGCCTCTTATCAGCTCACTGTGGCCGAAATTTTTGACCAATAAAACCAAGGAAAAGAAGAAAAATTCAAGATGAAACCTTGTGGTGACAAGTGGAAGCAATCCAACCATTTTTGACCAAATGTAAGACTAAGCTTCTTAACCTTTCTTTCATTCTTCTTCATTTTTCCAGCATGGTGGCCGAACCTTGAGGGAGGAAAACAAGAGAAGAAAGCTGCAATTCTATCTTGAGTTTTAGCCTAGTTTGAAAGAAAATCAAGAAACTAAACCGATTAACTTCTCAATTAGGAGCTTAAGAAGCTTGGGGAGCTAAATTTTTCAAGGAGAGGTGAAGGATATCTCTTGCAAGTCTTTTATTGAGGTATTATGGCTGTTCATCTTCCTCCTTTCCCTTGGTCTTGTTGAAGTTACGTAGTAACTTGTATTCTTGCTTTGTGATGCCTAATCTAAGTGATTTTGATGATTGTAGTGGTGAATTTTGAGTTAAGGTTTTGAATGGTTCACTTATAAATCTTATTTTTTGGATGGTATATGGTGTATATAATCTTGTATAGGAGATTGTGGTAGTGGTTTAAGTTAGAAATGTGAAGTTTACCCTTTGAATTCACCAAATTCCAGATTGGAGTATTCATGTGACCCTGTTCTGACCGGTTCTATTTGAGCATGATAGAGGCCGAATTAGACTTAACACAAAACATGAAAGTTGTAGGGAATGATGTTTTATAGTTGTCTGTAAAATTTTAACTCAATCCGAGGACTGTATCACATGAAAAGATAAAAATACCCCTGACTACCATAAGTAGAGCTCTGTGAACAGTTTTGACATTTCACCAATCTGACCGCAATTTTTTCACCCTAATCCGTACTGAATTAGCATTTGACCAGACCACAAAAGTTGTATTCTCTGTTTTAACTTTCCAACGCCCCTAAAAACGTCTCGATCAGACTTTTGTAGCCTAAGTTATCATCATTTGAATTCAGTACTAACAATCGTACTGACAAGGACATTCTGGTTCTGTAATATGTACTTTTGACTTAGATAAATTATGAACCGGATTGAGTGGTCTTCATGAAAGTTGTTGCCCTTTGTCTTAGCTTCATAGAGGTATAAAATGCAATGCAATCCGATAAGCGTAGCTTTGGTTGTGACCAACATGCTAAAAGATGTCAAACCTGTCATTTTGTTCTTTGCCCTAAATCTTCTTTCCGCTAACTTTTCTAGCTTGGTTTTGTAATTGAATGACTTTTAACCTATTGAATGGCTATTGTAATGAGATTATTTGTGTATGATTTTGGGGGTTGATTGAGGAAAATAATGAAGTCATAAATGGCTAGAAAATAGGTAAATACACAGGGCGTGCTACCCAAATTTGCGCTCGAGGGTTAGGTAGATATACTCACGACTTAAATAGGGATTTCAGGTCAAGTTGGCCTGGGATCGCCTATGGTATTCGAGTTTTTTTTAGTCAGGGTATATAAGCTAAAATTTTGCCAAAAACTCGTACCCTTGAAAAATGAAAGTAATACTCAATAGAAATACATTTTCCTCGTTCTTTCGATTCCAATGGGAGTTCTAAAGTTTTAACCGCTTCTTTACCGAAACTAAATGAGCGAGCATAAATTTTTTGGGATTTGATAAGTATCTTGAATACTATTTAAACGAGTTACATTTACTTGATTTTCTTGAAGCGACTATGTTTCAAACTCTAGAGAGTTTTACATTCGTCAATGATATTTTATCACATATTTGGACTCCAACCAAGGAGTTGGACTTGAACGTGATTTTTGAAAAGCACTACATTTTGGTGAGTGCTTTCAAATACCTGGTTGAACTGGACACTTGTTATCAATACTTAATCAATGTAAATACAAGATATGTGATTTGTTTTATCGGGTAAGAGTGTACTTTATCGCACTTGTCCTAATATGGTATATACTTGCTTATTGTTGCAATTAACTTGATATACTTGTACTTGAGTTGTAAGTGTGGAACGACAGTATGTACCACACTCAATCCGAGTGGGAGGTGCCTCTCATTTCCGTCTCCGTACTTTTTTTTGATTCAGTCAATTGGAGATGTTATCTTATTGACATCTTGGTACCCAAACCCCACTGGCTAGTTAATCGAGTCAAGCCGATAAGGGTTTGGTCGATTAGATAACGAACCATGGGTAGTTAGTGATGTCGAGTGGAATGTTATCTTCTCGACTAATCGGTATACTCGAGTATTACCACCAGTGTTTAGTTGGTGTTCGGGTCCGGTAAGGGGGTTGAATGGTGGACGGGTTAGAATTAAACGAAGTACTACTGGACTAGTTACTTTCCCTGAAAGTTGACAGAGTGTCAACTAATACTTGATCAAACTCTGGTGAAGCAATGGAAATGTGGCTCCTAAGAGCCATCGGTATCCTTACATCTGGATTGTTATTCGTAGTGTTATTATTTCTTTTAAAAAAGAATTTTTCACTCGTTCATTTTGAAATTTGCTACTTGAAGTGTATTGTTCACTTTTATGAACGTGTTATACTCGTTCTTTTACTACGTTGATACTTGTACTTTTAAATAATGGTCAACTTGCTATTTGGAACCTCATTGGGCTTTTAGCTCATTCCACTTCATTTGTTTTCCTTACAGAAGGTACAAGCGAGGCGTGAGACTTGTACAGACTAGTGTAGTCTAGTTTTTTTTTGAATTTTGTTATTGTACTCGCGCTAACACCCGATTAGGGTTGATTTTATTTGAGTTGTAAATACTTTAATGTTTTGGGCGTGTATAAACCTTGTAGCTGGATTTGAACATCAATGTATATGTTAAGTTTGAGATTGTTGTTTCATTTCTTCTCTATGGACGTGGTATCTTTCTCGAGTTACACGTGAGTGAGTCCTGGCGAGAGTTGGGTAGGCGATCCGCTAAACCCTAGGGTACGTCCTAGGAGAAGGTGGGATTGTCACAAATTGTACACCAGATTTGATTCACGGCCAAATTAGGAACATGAATGGCAGATGGAATACTTGGGGATCGTCATCGAATTATGATGATAACGAAGACGAGAACTAGCAACTTATCCAGTGGACAACGGTTATTCTATTCAACCCTGTGGCTGAACGGCTTGCCTGATATATATTACCTCTACCATGCCGAAATAGCATGCTAACTGGCAGAGATTATATGCAAGAAGTTATTCATGGCCATCCTGCAAGAGTACTTGAGAACTATAGAATAACGGTGGATTCTTTCATGCACTTATATGACATTCTTGTGAGTGGGGGATTTGTCCCGCAAAATCCCTAAAAAAGAGTCCTCATAGAGGAAGCATTATGCGTGACATTAGTTATGTTAATTCACAATCATCGAATACGGTGCCTTGCTGAGCGATTCTAATATTCCTCGGAGACCATATGCAGGAACATTCACGAGGTGTTACGGGGGCTTTGTGAGTTGGGGAAAATTCTCATTCGTCTAAGACGGCAAAACGAAGTTCATCCTAAGATTTACACCGATTGGAGATTCGTCTAGTGGTTTACGGTATAATATTTATAGAAGAAATTTATACTAGTAATATATAGTATTGCTTGTGGTTTTTTCCCAAAAACTTTGCATCATAATCCAATGATTGTGTTTCAATTGTGACTTATGCACTTAGCAACTAACTTTTGGGTTCAAAATCTATAAAATATTGTAATGAATGGTACACATGTTCCAGCACATCCTCTACCTAGAGAGCAAATGGCGTACACGAATAGGCATGGCCAAACAACTCAAATTTACTAACCATTTGTGATTTTGACATGCGCTTTTCATATATTTATGCTAGTTAGGAAGGAAGCGCCCATAATGCACGCGTCTTGGATGGAGCACTAACAGGACCTACATATTTTCCGATGCCCTCTCCAGGTGCACTTAATTATTTTTCTAATTGTTTTGCTTCTGTGCAACTGTGGTATGTGAGTATATGACTAGAGACCGAGTGTGTTTTTATTTATATTCAACCTTCATTCTTGTGTTTCTAGGGAAATACTACCTTGTGGACTCAGCATACAGAAATATTCCTGGATTCCTTGCACCTTATCGTGGAACACCTCGACAACCTGCACAGGGTTGACATAGGTTTTCCTCCCTGAAGCAACCTTTCAATACTCATCATTCTTCACTCAGAAATGTAATTGAGAGATGCTTTGGGGTGCTTATAAGGAGATTCGCCATCCTACGCGGTCCTGTACCTAATTTTTATATGAGTACACAGATAAATGTGGTGATAGCTTGCTGCACTTTACACAATTTCATACGGAATGAATTGCCAGATGATGACATATTCAATGATCATGATCAAGAGATGGATATCGACGGAGAAGGAGGGGTCCCACCAATGGCAGAAATTCAACCCCTAAGTGCCTCACAAGAAGAGGTCAATGAATGGCATGAAATGAGGGATGAACTAGCAAACGGAATGTGGAATGCGTATCGGAGTGCGAGACGAAGGTGAGGGGGTAAATGAATTTATGACCGTTGTGTATTAATAAATATGTGAGGCGAATAAGGTTAATCCAAGTAGTCAGCCTCATTTTAAATTGCAAGAGTTCAGCTTGTTTTTGTCATGTGTGTACGTTTCCTAATTGGTCTATGCTTGCATCACAAGAGTTTGCCCAATTCTTAGTATTGAAAGTGATGTAATCTGTATTAATGCTGGTTTCATATAATTTAATGAAAAACTATTTAGCCCCTGCAAATTAAATGCACATACAGTCAACTTTCATTGCATGAGGTTGCAATTTTAGGTGAATAATGTGATATAGTCAAAAAATCGGTGGTAAAAAAAATTTATACTTGCAAGGATAGCACATACTATCCAAACGTGAATCCTATATTGCATTCTCATAAAATCGACTATCCATACGAGATTGAGTTATTCTTATCCGGTGAAGCCATTTGATCGAATAACAAAAAATTATTCATTACAATACTCATAATCCATACAAAGCCAATGTTTTTTAAATTTATTTTCAAGTTTTTGGATGTTTTTAAATTGTCAAATGTTATTTTTAGCATTTTTGAATTATTATTCACTGAATTAGATGTTCAAATTTATATTATATGATTTAGAGACTGTTTGAACAACAATGTGCACATAGTAATATACTGAAGAAACGTTATAATAGATTATACAATAAGTTTGCATTTTGTATAGACATTTTATAAAATTCACTAAATAATTTATTATTTTTTTGACGATTTCTGTTTAACGAATGAGTACAAAACTAGTTTCTTAATTTTTTCCTACCACAGTGACATTCGTTCCAATACATACAATTTTTAGATATTTTGATCCAGTAGTTCATTTTTTTCATTCTTTAAATTATTTTAATCAATCAATTTTTATACCATGTATTTAGTCACTTTTAGTTTAACTACCTAAAAATACAAGTTGTTAAAATTACTATTTATAAACATATTTTACTTTTACCTTTTACTTTTTAATAAAATCAACCGTAAACGTTATAACTATAAAAATCAGCGCTGCCTATTGTGATACCTTTATATCGCGCATTCTTATGTAGGAACATCAGTGCATTCCTACTATAGATGAGTCTGCAATGCGATGTGAGTAATGGAAAGGAGATATATATATATATGCATACATATCGGTGTTATTAAACCCGACCCGACTCGGCGGTTCAATCGATCAACCCAATGAACCAGCAACTAAGCCGGATTAGGTCGTTAATAGGATCGTTCAAGCAATTAGACCGTTGACTTGTCAACGAACCGACGGTTCAACCGGTCAACTCGGTGAACCGGCCGATTTTATAAAATCCCGAGTTATATATGATAGTGGGAAAAATTTGTAAATATGCTATAGTCAAGGTTTGAACATGGGACTTATGTATGAGAGTGAAGTGCAATCATCACCAGACTAACAACTCATTGGTTAGTTTTTTTTTTTTTCAACACAAAATTAAGATTTTATTAAAGGCCAGAAAACAAAAGTACACAGGCTTAACTCATTGGTTAGTTGTTTAGTCCTTCTTATATTATATATTACACTTTTATTCTTATTTTATTTCTCCATAACAAAATTTATTTGGAATCTTTTAATAACATTTTATTAGTCCTCAAACTCTATAAGTTATGAAATGGAGTTAAAAAATAACGTATTACACAATTCATTTTAAAGGTAAATATCGTTCTTAATAAACTTCTGCACTTAAAATTCATAAATAAACTAGATAATTACACTTATATAAAATTTTATACTTGAAATTTGGTGGATTACCAATCAAATTTAGGTTGTTAATTCTTATAAAAATTAATTATTCTATAAAAAATTAGACTAACTAAACATTTATTATGGTATAGTTTATTATAGTTTTAACCGTATAATAAAGTATGAGATATAATATTTAAGTATATTTAGTGACCCACCAGTTGGACCACTCCCCACTAGTTAAAACAGTAACTCATTGACTCACCTCTTTCGCCGGGTTCCTCCCCGAATCGGATTTAATAACTATAATACATATATACATACATACATATATATATACCAAGAAATAAACGGTTTTAGGTGATAAAAATACCCTAACTGCTTAACATAAAAGCAAGAATAGATATAGTTGAGACTAAGGGTGGTGATTGTAGAGGCATGCTTTTTCGGCAATGGAAATTTTTGTGAGAGCAAAGTAAAGGCAGTGAATTGAGGAGGGAACTTTTTTGTAGTGAACTGAAAAGTAGTAATTTTGAGTTTCAAGAAGGCTACAGGAGGAAAGTAATGGTAACATACATCTTTGCCTTGTTTAAGGCTACTGCTGTAAAGTTACCACTAAAAGAAAAAGGAGATGACACCTCTCTGAATTACTAATATACTACTACTATATCAGTTTTGGGGTCAGTTTTAGGGCTCCAAGAACAAAGTACACCTTCCAACTAACATTGCCAAGCTGATAAGATGGTTACTAGAGTACATAAAAATAAAGTTCCATTCTTCTTGTATTTCTTTAAATTTTTTTTTTTGGAATTTTTAATTCATTTCTTTTAAATTTTCACCCTGACAAAACTCTATTAAGTACACAATCAAAGGATAACAGACATGTACTGCTAGAGTCCCTCCATATAATAATAATTTTTATAAACAAAAGAGACATACCTTTCTTCTTGATTGAGCCCTGTGAACAAAAGTTGGTATGAGTGTATAGTTGAGACTATTTTTGAGATACATAATTGAGCCTAATTGATTTGTTATTCTGCCAACATCAAGCATGTAACTTATCAATTGAGCTTCAAAATTTTCCTCCATTGGTTTCAATGACTATTATCATTGCCTACTATTAACTCATATCTATGTAAATCCCTTTGTCATGTTAGATCATCCATCTCTGGTTATCGCCTTTCAATTCTTGTTAAAACTAAACTAGGAACAACATCACCACCCCTATCTCCCTAACTACAACCCAACCTTCCATTGTTTTTTTATTTTTTCCTGATATCTACCTTCCCAAGAAATAGATATAGAGCATAAGAAAACGAATCCTTTGTACGTTTTAGTTGCAATTCAACTCATGCACTTACATTGGGGTTATAAGTAGCTATTTCGTAAAAGATCTTTTATGGTTGATTAACCAACTAATGGATATCTAGTAGTTTAGATGTGTTTAAATTCACACAGTAAGTCACCAACTTCTCTCTATTTATTTGGTCTACTTTTGTAAGCTCCATTGTTGTGACTTGCAAGAGATCTTTCCATCTATTCATAATAAACGTGGGTCTTACCCTATCCATGAGCTTGAGTTTGAGCCATTTGAGATTGAGCCACCTACGCTTAATTTTGAGCATGCCCCTGCAATGCTTATACCATTCCTTTTAAGGTAGCTACCATTTCGGCATGCACCATCATGTATGTTTGGTTCTCATTTTGCCTATTTCTTGAAGGTTCATATTCATGTTAGCATTTCTGTGATTTGATCCATTGTCATTAGCTCTATTGTTATTTTCATTGTTGGTGGTATTGTTTCAGTTTTCACGTTGCCTATTGTTTGGTGTCATTTCCTATAACGAGAAGGTGAATTCCAATATTAAGATAAATAATTTAATATTTTATTTTAAATAAACAAGTTCTTTTTTCAGAGAAATCATACTCAAATATGTATGATGATAATAAATTACATAACTCAGAAATTCTATCAAATTCTAGTACATACTAAACTTTAAAATTCTATCGCATTCTAGGGACTAACTGGCGAATCTAATGTTCATAGATTCCTGATCATATGCTAGCAATTCATAAATCAAAATAGCCTGAACAAATCATCATAAATCCTATGTAACTAATTGTCCCAAGTAACATTTATCAAATAACAAATAATGCTTTCATATATTATCTCTACTAGTCATTGCCTGGGGGGTTTGCATCATCATCAACATTTTCGTCTCCTAAGTTATCCTTACCGGCACCATCCTGTCCACCTATAAAATCCAATACAACTAATTGTCCCGGGTAACATTTATCAAATAACAAATAATACTTTCGTAAATTATCTCTACTAGTCATTGCCTAGCGGATCTGTATCATTGGCAACATTTTCGTCTTCTAAGTCATCCTTACCGTCACCATCCTGTCCACCTATTTCATCCCCTTCTAGATTATCATATATTGAAACATCTTCTAGTTATTCTTTTTCAGAGTCAAATTCTGACTCGTTATTTGTCTCACCATCACTATTGGATCATAGTTGGGCCTATCCTAACATCTGAGGTGCAAGCGGCATCTGATTATCTATTCAATTAAAAATGCAGTTCCTCCTTTCATCATATTTCATTGTTAATGCCTGATAAGTAGCATCATGCTTCTCAAGAAAAGTGGTAGTCTCCTAAAATCTCTCTAACAACACGTCAACTAGTACCTTTTGCTTATCTTTTTCCACTCTAAGATGATTAACCTTCTTGCGTAGATGGTTAGTCTTCTCATGCAAAGTTTCATTGCTCTATCTTATGTGTTTCATAGACACAATTAAACTGTGTATCTTGTGTATCTGATTAGCTACCTGGTCTGCCAGTGCATTTGCCTTCCTAAACCTATTTGTGGTCCGCTCAAACTTCTCAAGGTACAAATCTCTGTATAACCTTTACTTCTTCGTAATATAGGTCATATCGCATCCCGTCAAGTAGATTAAATAGTCAAAATCCTAATTCTCTGCCTGCATTGGATCAACTATTTTTTTTACAAAATTACAATACTACCATTAGTAATGACTTCAATTTAAATCAAATGCATGGTCCCTTCAAGTCTAGTCATTTTAGCCACCCTTATCGTTTTTATAGTATATGATTTTTCTAAATTGTCATTCATAACCTAAGGTATGATACCACTAAAAATGTCACGCCCAAATTCGCACGTGTTAGACACTAGACATTCATTGTATCCTCCAGACTCTCTTAAGAACACAATGCAATTATAATAATCTAGAAATGCTACTTTAAAAGGTAAATAAAAGAAGCTACTTATAATGTGGTTATCAATAAAACTTAGAATATAATATAACATTTTATTGGGGCCCGCAGAATGTAAATTAAAGAGTATTCAACAATCTAATACATGTCCAATACCACTTAAACATTAAAATCCTAACATTAGGGTCTATTCCTTATAACCACGCAAAGTTAGTAGAAGTCATTTTCGAGGTCTTCAATGTTGACAACCTCGTAATCCTTGGAGGTCTAAAACTTAGTAGAAAAAATAGATTGAGCAACACAACGTTCAATAGACAGCAATTACTCATGTGTCGGATCATATAACTATATATATACACTATATTCTAATAACAATTGTCACACTATATTACATATATAATTAATCGAAAAATGTTGGTGTTATTTCTTCATATATATAAATATATTATTAAGAATTTGAGTGGCATCAAAATATATAACGTAACATGAGCAAATTTATAAAAAAAAAGCTTAATCATTGAATAACATGTCAAACATGTCATTTCAGTTCATAAGGGTATTCACAGTAGATTACAATCTACAAGGTATAATAATATGGGTCCACATCAGTATGCCATATCAACATTCCACTATCTCGTCTTTTATTATACGTTCACTCACCCTGGATTACATTCTGCACGGTATAATAGTATGGGTTCACAATCAAATCAAACATTTATTTTAATAATATACAACTCATATCTCGTAAATAAATAAAGTAATTTTTTAAAAATAATTTCATTATTTTTAAAAAATAAATTATTAAATTTCACTAAATTTTTTACCTTTTGAATTTTTTAATTCTGAGTTTGAACAATATATCTTTTTCTAAAAACACTCTTATGCATGTTGGTTGATCTGATTATCATTCCACCTGCTATGATGTTCTCCAACCAATTTGTTGTAGTATTGGTTGAATTCATTGACCATCTGACTCAACTAATGCCAATATGATTTCACAGCTTTATATTTTTTTGGTGGCCCAAATTGCCGATTCTTATTAAAGTAGTCAGTGACTCGTTTCAAAAAACTCTTATCATTTTGGGAGTTACTCAATGCTACAATTGAAAATTGTGAGCTAAGGACTTGCAAGCATCTTATCATCATCCAAAGTCCATGAAACGCCTTTACAATCAAATTTTTCCTCCACCTCATTGGTGAGAGTAATGTTTTCCATCCCACATTGTGTTGAATACAGTGAAAATTGAGAGTCAAACATTGATTTCGTTGGTGTTTTATTTTCTTACTTGCTGGCAAAATTAAAATCCTTTCTCATCTCTGACGAAGTTTTTGAACCTCCACAACCCATACCAAGGTTATGATAGTCCGATATATAGTGATTTTCCATAGTCAAATTAAAATAAGTAGGTGGTAAATACATGGGAATTGGATATAAAAATATTCATAAATTTTAGAAATTTGATGGATGGTTGGAAGTGGATAAATTTAGGAGATACACATAATTTTGCACATTTATAGGAATAACAGAAAATGAGAAATTTTGGTAATTTGAAAATTTTTTGTGGTTTTGATTTTGTGAGTAGGATGAATATTCTATATTTGGAGCATTTAACATAATTCTAAAACTACTAAAATTCTCATCCATAATCACAAAATATTGAAATTTTAGAAAATATGCAAAGAGGTTGAGAAAAATGAGTGAGAGAGTAAGAGAAATAATAGAGTAGGATAATGAGATACGAAAAAAAAGGTGTCTTGTGTGTTTATATAGAGATAACCAAAAAATGATTGTTGAAAAAAAAATTGAACATTAACTTGCTCGTGAAATTTTAGCCATTGTCTATATTTAACCAAATTTATCTGCTATAAAAACGGACCCATTGTCTTCTTTTTTCGGTAGCATTTACACGCATCATCCTGATAATGTGTGCAACGAGTCCATGTCATGGGAGGTATAAAACACGCTATTGGAGTTGTTCTAAGTATAGTTCATAAACAAATATATGCAATATCCACTACTAAGTACTCAACTTAAAGTTTAACACCTTTTAGGAGAATAGTAGATCAAGCATTTTTCTTGATCTTCACTTGATCTATCCATACACGGGTCAAAGACAGGGCACATGGCTACAATTGATCATTCATAACCAATCAACCATCTTCCTTGATTTTCACTTTATCATTATACATGGTAAGACTATAGCTCTTACCATCTATTTCATGACAATTTAAAACTTTTCATAACATATATTTATTTCATGCATCCCATGCATTTTTCTTTCAATTTATGAAAACATGCGAATTACTCAAATTTTATAGTATAATAAAGTATTTTAAATAAGTATATATGATCTACTTTATATATAACAAAATAGGATTTTCATGTAAAAAAGTCATATTTAACATTATAAAAAATACAATGGGTAAGCACCACTTACCTTAGTGCTTACCTCAGACTGCTCACGTTATATTACCTTAGCACTTCTTAGAATTACCTTGTACCTGTAGTAAATGCATTTTTGTCTTAGTTAGTTTGCATTCCATACTCATAGAATACAAACAAATTAGGATCCAATACCTATAGTAAAAAGTTTTATGAAATTGTATAAAATTATATTTTATGAGCATGGAATGTAAACTTGTGATAGCCCCACCTTCTCCTAAGGCAAACCAAACAGTTCGGCGGACCGCCTGCCCAACTCTCGTCGGGACTACGGGGTCAAATCACTCCCAACTCTGTAGCACGCGTGATAGAAACCAAAGAAAACGAACGAATGGGAAACCTCCAGGTTAAATGTAACTTACCAACTCATAATATTGTCGAAATCCCTGCCAGATTTTATTTTTTCACACTCGGATACTATACTCGTCCGAAATCTCAGTAATGTCATTGAACTCTATGTATCCAAAAGAATGAACACGTTCGAGCGGGGTAACACATGTACATGATTAAACACTTTTATATAAATACATGATTGCAAAATTACACATTAAAAGGGAGTTGTTGGATCAAAATACATTCAAGGTTTATATCTCTTGAGGAGCTATACAAAAGAATATATATCTAGCTCAACTCATGCTTCCAAACATCATTGTTCCCAAAAGATTTTCCTGTAAGGAAAACAAGGATAACAAAACGAAGTGAGCTATAAGCTCAATGAGGTACCAAAAATAATAACAGTCAACGACCAAGGAACTTCATGCTCAATTAATCACATAGGTGTACCAATTAAGGAGATATGTAAACACTAAGATAGAAAGGATACAGATGGCCCTCAAGAGCCAATTTCCCGTTGCAGTACTTGATCCAACTACGTTGACCCTCCGTCAACTTTCAACTAAAGAAAACCAGTCCAATAGAACACCGCTTTAACGCCGAATCCCATTTACCATCATACCCCCTTACCGGGCCCGAACGCCAAATAAAACAGGAATGGTAATACTCGAGTATACCGGAATCAAGAGTCTCAATACTCAAAGATTCCATAAAAACAGGCACCCACAGATTGTCAATTTTCTCGACCAAGCCCTTGCATGGCTCGATTTAATTAACTCCCCATGAGATTGAGCTCAAGTTTAACAGGACAATCAAGTTTAACAGGACGATCGTGGACACACTTCCAAACGACAGAATAACAAGTGCAAGTAACAAGTTCAAGTACATAACAAGTACAAGTAACAGATTCCAGTTTGTTCAGTACAGGCAAGAGAACGAGTGTGATAAAGTACACCCTCGTCTAATATAAGATAAACGGTCAGGAAAGATATTTAAGTAACAAGTTGCAATTACAGAAAACCTGTTTAACAATAACTCAGGGGAGTAGTACACTCACCTGATCAAACAAGGATAATTTCAAAAGTTTCCTTCCCAAGTGTGGCTTTACTCGTCGTTACCTCCTAGAACAATCAAGGCAAACACTTAAGACTCGACTCCAAGATCGAGTATGGAATTCGCAAGTGAGACTCGGTTACGAGCCGTATGCCTAGTCAAAAGAACCATTAATGCAAAGCAAAGAGGTGACCTCGGAGTGAAAGGTAACAATTATTCTTAAAAGCATGAACAACCTCAAAACCCTTCCTACAATGACTGACCAACTCCAAATTTGAAGTAGATAAAGAAAGCAAAATCAATACTAGGAAAACAGAATTTTTCCAGTTCCGCGCGACCTTATATGAAAAATCATATCTCAAGTTTTGTAAGTCCAAAATTAATAAAATTTATATCGTTGGAAAATACATTCAAAGGGCTATAACTTTCCAGAAAACACTATTGTAAGATTCAGAACGTAAGTCAGTTGAATTCAAGTCGCAAGTTGCTGCTTTATCCAGTGGAGGACAGAACAGGTACAAGATTTCAGTCAATTTTGAAAAATCACCATAAATTGGTCAAACAGAAATAGGATTTGAGGTTTACACGGTTTATAGCTCTATGAATCTAGTTTAAAACACAATAAACAGAACTCAATTCCGACATTTTTACATCAAAATATAGCAAATCTCCCGAGACTGCGCAGAAGCTCTTGCAAACATTTGGACAGCACTACCCCTTGTTTTTCTTTACTTTTCCAGCCATCAAGGCCCTTTTTTTTTTCCTCAATCACTTCCAAAATCACACACAAAATAAGTTCATTCAATAACCGTTCAGTAGGCTTCAAGTAGTACAAGTACAATTCAAGTTAAGGAAAAGTCCGGAAATGAAAGTTAAGCTCTAAACAAAAAAAAAACAGTTTTTGACAACATTTTGCGGTAATGGCACCCAAGGCACTACGATTACCGGATGAAGGTGTAAGATACACCATTTCGAAACTAAAAGACAGGGCTACAATATTACAGAAGGTCACTCAACCCATTTTCGAGTGCAACCAGGTCAAAAATGCAAGATACTACACCAAAACCAGTAAAGACAGTTTCACAAACCACATTCTAGTGCAAACCTCATAAATCAGCCTACCTAAGTCCAAATCCAGAAATTCCAAAGCCATCCGAAAGCTTAGAAACAGAAATACATTTCATCAGAAGACCTCAACAACAAATTCCGAAGCAATACCAACCAAAACACCCAATTACAGGCGCAATTCTTACATTCGGGTAAAACCAGGATAGCAAGGGTAATTTCAACTTTTCTCAGGCTACGCTACTCCGATTGACCTGAAATTTTGTAGACACCTCTAAAATATCATTCCCTACAACTTTCATGTTTTAATCCAAGGCCAATTTGTCCTCTAACTATGAGCTACAAAACCGGGCAAAATGTAATCATCATAAACCCTAACTTTCCAAAATTTCTTCCAAAACAGAAATTGTTTGCAATTAACCACTTTTTTCACCTCATAGAGTCCTTAAACATCATTTTCAATCATCATATATAGACACACAATCATGTTCATATTAAAACAGAAAAATCACCAATAATTAGAAAACTTCACCAATTCAACCAAAACTCAAAATATAATCCATAAAGTTGCATCTCATACCACCACTAATTATAAATTAGGCATCATTAGAGGAAGGAAAGTGGTTCTTCACAACTCACCTTAGAAACAAGAAAGAGAGAGCAATTAGTCCTCTTAGCTTTCCAAATAACTCCACACAACACCTCACTATCACTCCCTTAAGTGTTTCTATGGAGTAAAAACAAAATTCAATGGTTGATTTAGAAGATTGGAGCAAAGATTGAAGCAACTTGGAGAGCTTTCTTTCTTTCTTTCTTGAGAGAGAGGGCCGGCCAAGATGAAGAGAAAAATGATGAATTTTTTGGTAATTTTTGTGATTTATTTGGTCAAATAGAAAAAGGTGAATAGTGGTCTTATGTAAGAATCAATCCTATGCTGACACTTGTCACCTCATTAATTACTTGCCTAACTTTTGTCCCTCTTATACCAATCCACTTAGCATCCTTTACTTATCTCTTAACACCCGATAAATTAATTCCAGTATCCAAAACTTAATCTAATTGGCCAAATTTTTCTGAACGTTTCGCCCTAGTGGGTCCCACGTCCGGTATACGCTCCAAAATTCTCATGAACTCATTTATACTAGAAAAATAACTTGAAAACTCTATTTACTCATAAAAATTATCTAGAAAATTTTTCTAATAAAGAAAATGCATAAAAGACGTGCAATTAAATAAAGTAACGCCTAGAAAATAGGAAATTTTACAGGCTCTCACACTCTCTCCCCCTTAAAAGAATTTCATCCTCGAAATTCCTTATCATTGCCTTCTTCTGGATACAAAAATTTTACTACTTCTTTCTCGCAGTCAAATTGAGTATCATACTTAACTAACCAGTCAGTATCCCTTCACTAGCCAAACTCATTGAATTCATCCTTCCCAAATTGCAAACAGTGAGCAAACGGTGGAATACCAGAATCTTACCTTTCACGTCCTCAAATGGGTCAGAGACTTAATGTTGTTCTAAGGAGTACACCCGAGCTAACACTTTCGATCCATTCTTTTCCCCCTTCGACTGGTCGGGGTTGGTCGTGGTTGACTGTTGCCTCCTACTCCCTTCTCGAGCTCGGCTTGGGCAATTTGTAATTTGATGATCTGCGCTCCCACAACGCAGACATTTTCTTCATTTCTTCTAGCAGACATCCTCCGTGTGATCTGGCTTCCCACAGTACCCACAAGGACCATGAGAAGCGGAGACCAAGTCTCTTTGTAAGGCACCACTTGACATTCTCGGTAATTGTACTCCCCCGTTTCCCCTTCCAATCTTAGGAGGTGTACCCTTATCCCCTTACTCTGAGATACTTCCAGGAAATCCCCTTTTTTTAGCTTGAGAGTTTCTAACTTGAAATCTCGCGCTTTCAACTCGTTGAGCTTTCTCTACCGCATCACTAAAGGTATTGAGTTGGGCGACAGCCAGGTCTTTCTAGATCTCCACGTTCAATCCTTGGATAAAACGCCTTATCTTTCTTTGCTCAATCATGATTAGATCAGGAGCGAACTTGGACAATCTGGTGAACTGGCTCTCATATTCAGCTACGGTTTGGGTTCCATGGCGGAGTCTAATAAACTCATCTTCTTTCTTTTCCTGGATCAGGGGTGGAAAATATTTCGTGTTGAACTCTCTCATAAAATTCACCCACGTCCTTGGGGTTTGTTCTCTTTCCCATTTCATCCTTATGATGTTCCACCAAGATCGGGCCGCTCCCTCCAGTTGGAAGACGGCAAATGTCACTTGTCGCTCCTCAGTGTAGTGCAGCGCGGCAAAGATATCAATCATCTTTTCTAACCACTTCTCGGCCACATCGGGGTCTGGTCCTCCAAGGAATTTCGGTGGCGAGAACTTCTGAAATCGTTCGAGGGCTCTATCCTCACCCTCTATATGATTACCAGGGTTCCCTTGCTGATTAATAGGATTTTGGCCTTGATGTCCTACTACGTGAGCCAAAAGGTCGGTCATACGTTGGATAGCGGCAGCCACCTGAATGTTAGGATCCATTCCAGGTTCAGGATTAGGTCCAGACATTGGTTCCCGATTTTCTCCTTCATTTGAGGTTCCACGCCCTCAGCCCCGGCCACTACGAGTACCCTCCATTTGACTTAACCGGTCTAGGGTCGAAGCACGAATCCAATATTAACACAAAAGTATATAAATACAGTGATAAAAGTAGGTCATATACATATATCATGTCTTTAGCAGATAAATACACAGTAACAGTCAATCAGATTAAAACAAAAGAAATTGCATGAAAGTTATTAAGAGAATAATGCACTAACTAGGCCAATGGTACACAAGCAACTAACCAAAAACTTTCTATGAGAATAATACGATTTATATCCTAGGCAGGGTCAATCATCCTTAATAAAACCCTAACACATCACATGACGTTCCATAGAATCAAATTCTAGTCCGCCCAAGTCATTACTAACCTAGGCGCTCAGCTATTTAGTAGTCGGGTACAAGAATCCCAAAATAAGATAACTTCACAACTCGGGCTGGCCAGTCCCAAGAATAATTCATCTACAATCGAGATTCTTACCTGACCTATAGATCTACTATCTCAAAGCACCATGATAAAGATTTATAACTTATAACACTTCACGATCCATAACTTATGCTCAAAGAGCACTTATACATTCGTACACATTCACGGAATCGGGACAATAACACCACTTGGCTCAAACTCACTCCACGCAGAAATCACGCAAAGCAGCTCTGATACCACCTGTGACAGCTCTACCTTCCCTTAAGGCGAACCAAAGGGTTCGGCGGACCGCCTGCCCAACTCTCGCCGGGACTACGGGGTCAAATCACTCCCAACTCTGTAGCACGCGTGATAGAAACCAAAGAAAACGAATGAATGGGAAACCTCCAGGTTAAATGTAACTTACCAACTCATAATATTGTCGAAATCCCTGCCAGATTTTATTTTTTCACACTTGGATACTATACTCGTCCGAAATCTCAGTAATGTCATTGAATTCCATGTATTCAAAAGAATGAACACGTTCGAGCGGGGTAACACATTTACATGATTAAACACTTTTATATAAATACATGATTGCAAAATTACACATTAAAAGGGAGTTGTTGGATCAAAATACATTTAAAGTTTATATCTCTTGAGGAGCTATACAAAAGAATATATATCTAGCTCAACTCAAGTTTCCAAACATCATTGTTCCCAAAAGATTTTCCTGTAAGGAAAACAAGGATAACAAAACGGGGTGAGCTATAAGCTCAATGAGGTACCAAAAATAATAATAGTCAAGGACCAAGGAACTTCATGCTCAATTAATCACATAGGTGTACCAATGAAAGAGATATGTAAACACTGAGATAGAAAGGATACAAATGGCCCTCAAGAGCCAATTTCCTGTTGCAGTACTTGATCCGACTACGTTGACCCTCCGTCAACTTTCAACTAAAAAAAAAATCAGTCCAGTAGAACACCGCTTTAACGCCGAATCCCGTTCACCATTCATACCCCCTTACCGGGCCCGAACGCCAAATAAAACAGGAATGGTAATACTCGAGTATACCGGAATTAAGAGTCTCAATACTCAAAGATTCCATAAAAACAGGCACCCACAGATTGTCAATTTTCTCAACCAAGCCCTTGCATGGCTCGATTTAATTAACTCCCCATGAGATTGAGCTCAAGTTTAACAGGACGATCAAGTTTAACAGGACGATCGTGGACACACTTCCAAACGATCGAATAACAAGTGCAAGTAACAAGTTCAAGTACATAACAAGTACAAGTAACAGATTCCAGTTTGTTCAGTACAGACAAGAGAACGAGTGTGATAAAGTACACCCTCGTCTCATACAAGATAAACGGTCAGGAAAGATATTCAAGTAACAAGTTGCAAGTACAAAAAACCAGTTTAACAATAACTCAGGGGAGTGGTACACTCACCTGATCAAACAAGGATAATTTCAAAAGTTTCCTTCCCAAGTGTGGATTTACTCGTCGTTACCTCCTAGAACAATCAAGGCAAACACTTAAGACTCGACTCCAAGATCGAGTATGGAATTCGCAAGTGAGACTCGGTTACGAGCCATATGCCTAGTCAAAAGAACCATTAATGCAAAGCAAAGAGGTGACCTCGGAGTGAAAAGGTAACAATTATTCTTAAAAGCATGAACAACCTCAAAACCCTTCCTACAATGACTGACCAACTCCAAATTTGAAGTAGATAAAGAAAGCAAAATAAACACTAGGAAAACAGAATTTTTCCAGTTCCGCGCGACCTTATATGAAAAATCATATCTCAAGTTTTGTAAGTCCAAAATTAATAAAAGTTATACCATTGGAAAATACATTCAAAGGGCTATAACTTTCCAGAAAACACTATTGTAAGATTCAGAATGTAAGTCAGTTGAATTCAAGTCGCAAGTTGCTGCTTTATCCAGTGGAGGACAGAACAGGTACAAGATTTTAGTCAACTTTGAAAAATCACCATAAATTGGTCAAACAGAAACAGGATCTGAGATTTACACGGTTTATAACCCAATGAATCTAGTTTAAAACGCAACAAACGGAACTCAATTCCGACATTTCTACATCAAGATATAGCAAATCTCCCGAGACTGCGCAGAAGCTCTTGCAAACATTTGGACAGCACTACCCCTTGTTTTTCTTTACTTTTCCAGCCATCAAGGCCCTTTTTTTTTTTCCTCAATCACTTCCAAAGTCACACACAAAATAAGTTTATTCAATAGCCGTTCAGTAGGCTTCAAGTAGTACAAGTACAATTCAAGCTAGGGAAAAGTCCGGAAATGAAAGTTAGGCTCTAAACCAAAAAAAAAACAGTTTTTGACATCATTTTACGGTAATAGCACCCAAGGCACTACGATTACCGGATAAAGGTGTAAGATACACCATTTCGAAGCTAAAAGATAGGGCTACAATATTACAGAAGGTCACTCAACCCATTTTCGAGTGCAACCAGGTCAAAAATGCAAGATACTACACCAAAACCCGAAAAAACAGTTTCACAAACCACATTCTAGTGCAAACCTCATAAATCAGCCTAACTAAGTCTAAATCCAGAAATTCCAAAGCCATCCGAAAGCTTAGAAACAGGACTACATTTCATCAGAAGACCTTAACAACAAATTCCGAAGCAATGCCAACCAAAACACCCAATTACAGGCGCAATTTTTACATTCGGGTAAAACCAGGATAGCAAGGGTAATTTCGACTTTTCTCAGGCTACGCTACTCTGATTGACCTGAAATTTTGTAGGCACCTCTAAAATATCATTCCCTACAACTTTCATGTTTTAAGCCAAGGCCAATTTGGCCTCTAATTATGAGCTACAAAACCGGGCAGAATGTAATCATCATAAACCCTAACTTTCCAAAATTTCTTCCAAAACAGAAATTGTTTGCAATTAACCACTTTTTTCACCTCATAGAGTCCTTAAACATCATTTCCAATCATCATATATAGCCACACAATCATGTTCATATGAAAACAGAAAAATCACCAATAATTAGAAAATTTCACCAATTCAACCAAAACTCAAAATATAATCCATAAAGTTGCATCTCATACCACCACTAATCATAAATTAGACATCATTAGAGGAAGGAAAGTGGTTCTTCACAACTCACTTTAGAAACAAGAGAGAGAGAGCAATTAGTGCTCTTAACTTTCCAAATAACTTTCAATCTAAATATAGGCCTAGACAATAAACTTAAATTTTCTTACCAAAAATAGTATTTGGTCTTTATGGTTTAATCATAGTAAAATGTTTGCACTTATTTATTAAACTTGTTAAATAAATCCAATTACTCTTTTGAACACTTATTAGGCCCATTCAATAATTTCAGCCCAAATAGACTATTTTTTTCTAAATCCGAATAGAGAACCAAGGTTGGCCCTTTAGTGTCATTTAGACAACTTATATATTGGTCCAAACATTTTAGTCAACAGCCCAATTAAATAACGCATCCAATATTTACCCATCTCAATTAAGTACACTTGACTTGTCTACGCCAACCGACCCTATCCATTTTCAAAATAGGTCTTTTCTTTTCGAAAAACAGAAAATTTAATTCCTTTGAAACCCTAATTTACAAAACCCTAATTACTACTACCATCTTCATCGTCATCATCCCTATTCACATCACTGTTAGCATTTACTATTGGCCCGCAGGAGAACGGCAACAGCAACCGCTACTACTGCTACCACGACTGCAAAATGTAGCAAGTAGCACAACCACTAGTTGTGTGCTGCTACAACTACCATCCTCCTCACCAATTCTAGCCCGCTATTACTATGGAAGATGGCTGCCAACATTGCATCGACGACCTTACAATAGGGGAGGATCAAGCAATCTTCCCTCTTCTTTTCCTGATCTATCTGCTCTTTTTCCTTTTTTTTTCTAAATTTCGCCACTCCATTGATAGTTCCTTCTACCATAGCCCTAACTTTTCTAATCTTACCGCAATTCAACCTTAGAGGTTATAAGTTGTAAACTTAATTAATTTTTCCTTTATAAAGTCATCCAAAACATGTTTGATCAACATTAACTAACTAAGTTCTAGAACAAAAATCTTATCTAGACACGAACCAACATAATTGATACATGATGATTTCATATGAACATTTCCTAAGCAATTAATAATTAATATAAAAAATTGACAAATTTTGAAGTAGGAAGGAACGAAAAATACTAAATCAAGTACTTACTTGTTTAAGTCTTGGAAGATGTTTATCCTAATTGGGATTCTAGTTGATCCTCAAAGTCTCTCTCCTCCTCACCAATACTCCTACTTTCTCATAATTAGAGATAATGAGAGAATTGAAAATGTCTTAATTTTCATCTAAATAAGAGAATTAAAAAAAATGTCGTAATTTTCATCTAAATGAGAGAATTGGAAAAAATATCGCAATTTTCATCTAATGTTTGGTAATATAGCACTGGTAAGAAGTTTAGTTTTCTTGTAATCACTCTATCCACAACCATCCACTGGTCACATTTAATGCTAAAACTTTGGTGGTTAAGAGATAATGGAAGAAGCACCATCTATCCTTTTACCTAACGTTGTCCTATTAAATTTACTCTATTTTACTTTTATCCCTAGTAAGTACAACTTATAACATACTACTTAAAATAAATAATAAAAAAATCAAATACATTTTAGTTATTATTATTATTATTTAAAAGTTGTCACAATGCTCAACATCCTTTGTGTTGAGATTCTCAACCTCAGATTGCAACTTATGCTTCTCTTTCTCCAGCTTCTGAAACCATGAGGTCAGGTCATGGTGCTTACCTTTAGATGTTTTAACTTTTGGCTAACCTTATTCTATTTATTCTTATATGTAGCACACTTAGCTAAACTATTGACTATGCCATGCTTTTTCTATATATAATCCTCTACTTGTAAACACAAACCAGCAATAGCAGTTTGATACTACAAAACCAGAAAAGAAAGGAAGTATTATTTATTTAACAACAAAAAAAGGAGAAAAGAGGGAGGAAAAATAGCCGATCCATTTCAATGCTTAAAACCTCCAAATCCCTATGGTACTAGGCGAAGTCAATATCCAGAGGGGGAAAGTTCCGTTAAAACTGTCCAGGCTACTCCAATATTTGCTACCCTTGAGTTGAGGGTGCAATCCTAGTTTGGACAAAACGTTGCCACTAAGTGACTAATCAATGCTTTCGGGAGTGTGGCTTTAATGTAGTCCATCCCCAAACCATGGCCTCCATCAACTTTAGTTTTGAATATTGGATCATTTCCTTTATCAATCGAGGAAGGGGAAATAGTAGAGGACTCAGGATCAACCATGATTTCGATGCCATCAATTCCGTCCAAAGGTTGGGATACGCCTTGCAAGATATCTATTGAAACTGCTTGAGATGTGCCCTTTGTCAAATTAAAGACTTAAACCAGTCCAGACTCCAGTAAGGTTGGATTCATTTTTTGTTCCATTTTTCATGAAAAAGTAGACTTCAACCTCGTGGCAAGAGATTGGACCTCATCCTCTAGGATCTCAGACTCATGACGAGCCATTTGAGTCTCTTAGAGAAGTGTTTGTGAGGTTTTTTAATCAAAACATTTGGGTTTGGACCAATATCCCCTAAATTGTAGCGGCCATTTTCTGAGTTGTCTTGATTTGAGTGGCCACAGGGTGACCTGACCTTGACGAGCTACATTAATTTTCAAAGCTTTTTTGTCTAGGGATTTAGGGATGGCTTGCATCATATCAAAGATGTTCTTCACTGTAAGAATCAACTAACATGAATTCAGAAAATAGATGGGCGGCAGAAAAAAAAGATAAGCCAAAAAGAAAACTACATGCGGCATCACCAACTATGACATCTTTGATAATTGTCCCTTAGCACTAATAAGCTCATTTTAGTTTCGACAAGAACTCGCTCAAGAATAAGTAACAAATGAATGGTTTCGATAAGACTACTCAAAATACGCGCATCCTTTTTACTATACTCTTCCTTTGTTGAAGAGAAATCATAAAATTTGTCAGTCAAATTTCGGAGCACAAATGAGACCTCATTCCCACAATATAAAAGAAGTCATCTTACTATCCAAAATTTGATGAGAGAATGCCAAAAAAAAAACTTGCTCCTCTTTGGTTGGGAAACAAAGTATAAGGCCCCCTAATGCTTCCCTACTTTCCTTTGAAAAAAGAATCGAAATAAATTAAGAGTACAAGTGATCTTAGTATATCTATAGAGAAGTTCAAAACCTACAACTAGACCTATGGAGTTGGGAAATATCTTACAAACCTCCAACTTGTAATATTGGAGGACTTGTTTTTGGAAGAAAGTTGATGGAATTCTAAAATCATGCCAGAGGTGCTTGACACATATTTTCATATAGCCGCTGGGAGGAACTAATGAGTTCCATGTGGCCATTACCAAAATTTCATCCGAAATATGATAAAAACTATTTACCTCGCTAAACCCATTGTAAGCTATGAAAGCCAACAGGGAAAAAAGATAAACTAAACAAGAAGACAAGGGACTTATTTATCTTAAAGGAAACAAGGGCAACAAGATGAAAGAAAAAAGTTGAAAGCAAGATTGGCAGTTTGATCGACAAATTCCTCAAGCGCACAGGGTCAAGTGTAGTAATAAATCACTTGAAATATTCTAGGGGTCGAACCCACAGAAACAAGTTAACTTTTTACTTTAATTATTCTAGCAAAATAACAAAGTGAAATTCAAGGAGTTATATTTTCTAATTAGGCAAAAATAATAATCAATTTAAATAAAGTAGTGGTGAGAAAATAATAGACGCAAGTCTAGAGTTTGAGGTTTTAATCCAGAATTTGAGTCAATTATCTAATTAACTTCTTAATAAATCATGAACGCATCAAACAATTGTACTTTAGATTATCTCTTGATACATCTAAAGTGTACCTATTTAAATCCTACATCTCTTTTGAGATCGCAAGTATTAAATTAAACCCTTTAAAAACTTTAGTGATATAAGTACGTTATACAAATTCTAACCTACCCTCAAGATTAGACTAAGTATGTTTATTTATATATCTAGTGTATAACTGTGCATCTCTTCTCAGTTCAATACAAACCATAAGAGCATGTCTATAGTGGCTAAGTATAAACACATAATTAAAATCAAAATAGATAAATCATAGCAAAAAGTAAGAAATTAAACTAGAAAAATTAATCAAATTCTTTCATAAAAATCCTAACCCTAGAAACAATTTAGTTCAACATGATTTGGAAATTAAAACCATGAATTCAAAGAGTTACTACAAAAATAAGAAAAAGAGTAAGAAAACTTCTCAATTGTTTGCTCCAATCTTCTCCTTCTGTGTTCTTTGATTCACCTCCGTGATCTTGATCTCTCAAGAATAAACTATGAAAAGATATTAAATCAGGCTAGACTAATGTTTTTCACCCCTAAAAATGTCCTAGATAGCCCCCATATATAGTTTCTTAAAGTAGTATCGAAAACGGGGTAGGATTGGGCTTATCGGAGTTAAAAAATGACAATTTCGCACATTTTTCCGATGACCACTGGTGCAACCATCGACCTAAACACTAGCGCGACCATCGACCTAAATACCGACGCCTATGTTTCATCAGATGACTTGATCAGAAGAACTCTGGCGTGAACATCAATGCAAGTTATTAAAAATCTATGAACCGATTGTTTCGGATTCACGTGTAGATCCACTTCAAGACCAAAAATCTCCATCAACGAGGCTGAATCAGCTCTTACTCAAAACACAAAAGTTGTAACTCTTTGAATTAACTTTTCAACACCAAAAATCATGTAATTTGGAGATCTGAACGTTGTGATATGTCCAAAATACTGAGAACTGGTCAAAACAATATCGCAGCACAACTAAGAATGGCAATGGGGATGGGTGCCCGCAGGGGTACAAATGGGGGGGGGCGATGAGGCGGGGCAGGGTGGAGGCAAAATATTTCCCTGCGCCTTGAAACTGGGTAGGGGGTGGTGCAACATACATCCACTCTATCCCCCGGCCAGTCCCCCGCATACAATAAATATATATATATAATACAACCCTAAATTTCCTAAAGTTGCACTCTTACTTACAAGTACAACGTTGATCAATGCCAACGGCTACACCGCCGCAACTATTGAAAGAAATTTCTTGGACTATTGTTGATTTGTTTCCAATGCCCCCTCCTCCCCAAGACTACGCTATCCAATTCCAACCTATTTTGCTCCTAACCTTTTTTTTTATTTCAATCGGTTCCTTTCCTCTGCACTTCAACTTCCGATTTAGTTTTCCTTTTTTCATTTTTTTCTTTTCTCCTCACTCGAGCCCAACCTGCAGCTCAAATTTTGGCCATTCTGTTCTTACAGTCTCCAAATTGGCTCCTTGCTGTTTATCTGCCGTTAATCTCAATTGGGTACATTCTAATTTTTTCAAAGTTGCTATTTTACTTATAGTGCATCTTCCTATCTTCCCAAATTTGGTATAGAATCCATGGTTAGAGAATTCACATATGGAAGAAGTTTAACACAGGTAGCAATGGGAGGCTATTTCACCTTCTTTTTCCAAACATTGACCTTCCAACAAAAGCCACTATAGATTTGGTTTTCATTAATATATGCACTATGAAAGTGAGACTTGGATATTGTTGATTTTTAGGAGAATGAAGTTTGTAAAACAGCAGGAAAGCGATGAGTTGACTACTAATTACTTATTTTTATTCAATTCTTTCATAACTTCTAATATTGATCCATAGGCATGTGTGTGTTTTTCTGCTGTAGATAGTGGTTATGTTTGGGTAAAGACTGGAGTATGTATGGAGAGTATCTCCACTAAGCTTTCTTGCTGAGCCAATGGTATCTGCACAAAAGTCTTCTCTTGAAACTCTAATATCTAGTTCCAATCTGGTAACCTCACAATTTCCATTTTGATTTGTGAAGAGGTGATTTCTGGTTTGGTGAGCTGTGCTGATAAGTTGGGGACTTCTTCCTAAGCGGAGCACAGCTACCTCAAGAGTCACCTGCTAAGATTACAAGAGACAGGGTTGTGTCTCCCGATTCTCCTTCGACGATCTAGTCAGTTTAGATGAGAGTCAAAGTGGAGGGAGCTACTATAGAAAGTGGTTCTTACAGAATATTTCGTCGGTCCTTTTCTGAGTGAGAGGTTCTGATATTTATATGAGACAACTTGGAGGGAAGGATAGTGGAGTCTAAGCTCCCAAAATCTAACTAAGACTGAGCATATCCACCTGATTTGACAAGCCTGTGCAGTGGATAGGTCCTGTCATATGTCACGTTCGTCCTGCAGTGTCAGGATCTTGGACAGGACCTCGTTTGTCGTGTCAGGCATAGTGCCAAATCGAGAGGACAGTAAATGTAGGTCACCTCGGTTATCCGAATGCATTGAGTAGCCGAGGTGACTAGAACAGATAGGGGCCATCCTAAGAGGTGAGGGGATCATCTAGGTACGGCTAAGCCGATGTGACCATTATAAACATCCATAGGTAGGAAGGAGGACCAACTCGGCTGCCGAGCCTGGATGACCATTCTCAATTTGTATGTGTCTAAATAAGGGTATGAGGCTCTCTTCATTACATACGTGCAGTCCACATGGTTTAGTAGAGTAGTTAAAGAAAATATGCTCACATGATTAGGCATGTGTGAAATGCTCAATTCAAATTAGAAAGTAAAGTTAATGTTTTCTTCTGAATTAATATTCTTCTAATAGTTTAAACCTGTAAATGATTTGACAACTAAATAGGGTAAGCGATACACTTGCTATATCTATGATTGACATGTGAGATTATAAGTGGGAGTATAGTGGAAATGTATCAAGACTTTAAATCTTGAGCCTTCTTCCATGTGTCATTGATTGTGAGCAGGATTTCATATATCAAGACTTTCTACGTATAAAATTGGGTATATGTGTTTATTTCTGTCCGTTTCATAATATGATAGCTGAGAACAGGGTTGCTCTTGACAACAGGGCCAGAATTTCTTAAAGTCTCAAGTCTTGCAAATAACCAATCGTAGTTCTTGTTTGCTAGTGCTAATCTCGAGCATCAGGATTTTGATACTTGCATTTTGAGTTTCTGTTTCCTCTCCCCACATTTTTAGTCTCTCTATGCTAGTTATGCAATTTTACGTACTACAAAAAAAATAAATTTTTATCCAAGTTTGCTGTATTATATGATTTATTTTGAAATTCATCATTGTGAGCAGTCTATTTATTGTGCCATTTGCTTTCTTGCCTTCGTAGAATTCTTATGACAATGAATCAGTCTGAATATGTAATTACATCTGAACAAGGGGATAATTCACCAACTTCACAATCAATGAATGTTGAATCAATTGACTTGGCAGATGCAGTAGAAGAAAATGAATATGAAATTGAAGGAGGAAAAGGAAAATTAATATAAAAAATTTGGGCACATTTTGATAGAGAGAAAGGTGAAGAAGGCATTTTTTATGGTGTGTGTAAGTATTGTAAAAAAAAAATACAAGATAGATATCACTCATGAAACGAGTACTTTGCATGATCATTACAAAAGGTGTGCTAAAAAGCCTATACAAGATATTAGGCAAATGTTACTTTGAAGTAGTAGTAAAAAAATGATGGCAAACAAGAACTGCACAATTATGTGTTCAATCAACATCAGTCACGCCATAAGCTTGCATTTGCAATTATATTGCATGAGTATTTACTATCTATTGTGGATCATATAGGCTTTTGAAAATTTGTTAAGAGTTTGCAGCCATGTTTTAAACTTGTTTCAAGAAATACAATTAAAGAAGATATTTGAAGATCTATGAATTGCAAAGATTGAAAAATTGTAATAGTTTGGAGAAACTTGGAAGTAAGATAGTAATTACAACCAATATGTGGACTTCTAGCAATACAAAGAGAGGCTTCATGGCTGTCACTGCACATTATTTTGATGATTCTTAGATCTTACAAAGTCAAATTTTGAAGTATGTTTTCAAAAGTTAAAAACTTGAATTATGTTAATTGTTTGTTATACATGAACGACTTATTTTTTTCTTGTATTTAGGTTTTTCTATGTTCCTACTCCACATACTAAAGAAGTGTTAAGTGATATGTTTCTTAGTTCATTGATGGATTGGAATATTGATCATAAGATATCTATGATTACCTTAGATAACTGTTTCACCAATGATGGTATGATTAATTGTTTGTTGGAAAAGTTGAATGTGAATGATTTGTTGATAGATGGTCTAGTGCTTCAAATGCGTTGTGCTGCCCATATCTTAAATTTGATTATCAAAAATGGTTTAGAAATGATATCGGGTGCTACTGAAAGAATCCGTGATAGTGTAGTGTATTAGATTGCTTCTGTTGCTAGAATTGAAAATTTTGAAGAAACGGCTTGCCAATTGTCCATTTCTTCTACTCAAAAGTTGTGTTTGGATTGTAAATTCTGTTGAAATTCGACTTTTCTAAGTTACAAATAGCTGCAATTTACAAAGCCGTATTTCCACGGGTTAAACTGCATGAGAAACACTACACCAGTTTGCCAATGATAATGATTGGGTAGTTTGTAATGCCATTTGTGAGAAATTAAAATTATTCTATCAAGTCACTGAAATGTTCTCTGGCACTTGATATTCTACATCAAATAAATTTTCGGCAAAAGTTTGTAACATTAAGGTATCATTGGTTCAATGGATGAAAACTCTAAATTGTTTAATTAAATAGCAGAAAAGATGTGGCAAAATACCAAAAATATTGGGAAGATTGTAATGTGATACTTGGCATTACTGCAGTTTTGGATCCTAGATACAAAATGAAGTTGATTGAGTATTATTTTCCTATCATTTATGGTGATGAATTATTCATGAAAATTGAAACAATTTGTCAAAATTGTTATTCTTTGTTGCATGATTATCAATATCGATCTAGTTTGGGCAGAAATAGAGTTGATAGTCAGTGCATGGCTTCACATAGTGAGCATGTTAGTGGGAGTCATGATAAGAATGAAGTTGAAACGGATCCTTTTTCTGATTTTGATAAGTTGGTAACACATTTGATAAGTTTTATCTTGAGGAAAATGTGTTACCAAGAGTTTCGACTTTTGACATACTTGGTTAGTGGAAAACACATGGGGTTAAATACCCCACTTTACAAAAAAATGGCTAAGGATATTCTAGTTGTACCCGTCTCAAGTGTGGCATCTGAATCTACATTTAGTACTTGTGGAGGAATAATTAGTCCTCATCGATGTAAACTTCACCCCAATACCTTGGAAGCATTGATGCGTACTCGTACTTGGCTCTATCATGAAATAAATGGTATACAAAAGATTTAACTTCTACTTTTAAATTTATACAATTTTTTTTTGCATTTGTTTATTTAGTAAATCTGTGGCTATTTTTTTTATTATTTTGGTGCAACTACTTGCTCTACTTCGAAAGGGATATCATGTAATACATTGTTTGATGAAGAAGATGATGTTGATTGTGTTACTAAATAGGTATTAAGGAAATTTGATTCATCTAAATTGATTTTCTCCAATTGTTTGTTATACACTATAGCCTGGTGACAAGTTTCTTCTTTTATTTTAGCATCAAATATCAGGGTTGCTTTATCAAGTGAGTTATCACATCTCGAGATTGATGAAAAGTAAATGTTCTGAAGTTGTTGAGTTATGTTAATGAAAAAAAAGCTGGACTTATTGTTAAGTGTTTTTAGTTTGTTGAATATGAGAAATCAACTTGACTGAGTTTGTTGAATACGGGAATATAACTTGACTTGTTGTACTTCATTTCCATCTTGACAGCCTTTTAATCTTATTGAACGTTGTTTACAATTGTATTATTGTAAGTAAACATTTATGATCAATTGATTTCTTCCCTCATGGGAGAAATGGGGCAGGGACGGGGTTGGGGTTAGGAGGCAAGGGTCGAGGGACGGGGGAAGTTAATTGACAATGAGACGGCGAGGTGGGGAAGGCCCGCCCCATTGCCACCATTGAGCACAACTATACTTCAATAACTTGGACTTTTTGGCTATGAAGTAAGAACCAGACTTTAATGTCTCATAAGAATTGTAGAACATTCTCTTAGTTTCAAAATAAATTGAGAATCATTTCAATTCGATTTTGGTAGATCAAGTTATCTCAAAAACGCTGAAATATGTCAATCCTACCAGCCCTCTTACTGTTTATGTTTTGTTCTTCTATTGTTTTTTCGCGCCACGTTTTTGATTGATTTCTCTCCAATTGAGCTTTTCACCTATTAGAACACTATAACAGTAAAATTAAATAGCTTCCATTCAAAACAAAATTCAAACAATATAGTTAACTAGCGACTTATGTACATAAATGCACTACATTTTATACCTTATCAAACTCCCCCACACTTAGTCCGTACTTGTCCTCGAGCACAAGAATAAACCTATTAACTAAAAACAATAATTATATTTAAGACTATTATTATTAAAGCAACCATAATAAACAAGTGTCAATAATGAAAACCAAAGGGATATTTCTTTGATTAACTTTTAATAGCATAGACCCTTTCAACTCCGACTAACCAACTTAGGTAAATAAAATACTTAACAAGCATTTCCTAGGAAAATAGACCAACCCTTAATCCAAATCTCAAACATATAATCCTAGAAATCCACAACCTATTATTATAATCCACATCTTTGTTTCTTTTTTTCCATTATTTTTCTCTTTCTTTTCACTAATTCCCCCATACTTAAGCTTTCTTCTCATTTTAATAAAAGGAATGTACTTACTTCTTAGCCATTTAAGTCTTTTGATGCGAACTTCAACATCTCCTAAATGAAAGAACCCAGTTATTCAACTTTTCACCACTAAAGAATTACATACTCATAACTATCGTCACTTTTTGATGCGAAAGTCAACACTTTTAGGTGAAAACCTCCGGTTACTAAACAACGACAACCAACAAAGTATAGTTCAATTAAACAATAAGCATATAAGCACAAATAAGAACACAAAAGTTTGTTTCATATCCCAATAATATGGAGAACTAAGATTAATAATTAGGCCAAATTCACAAGAAAAATATTAGAAAAATATTTACAATATCTAGAAAAATTAGCCAAAAATTGAAAAAGTTTCAAAATATCAAAAATTCACCAAAGAAGCACTCTAAAACAACATCATTTAACACTTAACACATTCACACAAATAAATTTTAACAATAATAATACTTTAAATATAAGCCATTGGACATCAAGAAAATCAACCACAAGAACAAAAATTTAAAAATTTTAACAAAAAATTTCACTTAACTCTTTCACCTGTCCTCCACACTTAAGACACTATTGTTCTCAATGTTGGAGATAAAATAAAGAAATAATAACAAAAAAAGAATTGAAAGTGAGACTCCCCTGATAATAAATTAATTCCACTGACCAAGCAGAGTGGGATGAAAGTTGCTAATTATCATCCAATAGCCAAGTTCAGGAACCTATCCTACCAATCTAAAAGAAACAAAAGAACACTATAAATAGCAGTTAAATACACCATCGAATATCCCAAACCTGAAAGCAATAAAATCCTAAGGAAATAAATACCGCCATTAATCCCAAAAATAAGAAAAATATTAAATGAAATTAAAAAAAGTTAGGTTGCCTCCCGATAAGTTCTAAATTTTATGTTTTCAATCGGACAATTCTAGATGGAATCATAGATGATGAAATGGCTTAGATGATTTCACATTTTCTAATTTATGTGCCCACAATACTTCATAACTGTTCACATCAACATTACACTTCTGGATTGCCGAAGAAGAATATTAGCGACAATCATGTAAAGGCATACAACCTATATCCTACTCTAAAACATATTTTTTACAATACAGCTCGTCAGGAGCAGCAATATAGGAACAAGATTCCTCATACGAAGGGTACTTTAAGGGTTCAAAAACATTAAATTCTTCTTTCTCTTTATCAAGCCTTAATTTTTCTTCAAGTAAATTTATATTAGCTCCTCCCGTAGCTAAGAACCTTCTACCTAGGATACTAGACATAGAAATATCTTTTTCTATATCAAGAATAATAAAATCAACAAGAAAATAAAACTTACCAACTTTAACCAATAGATCTTCTACAATACCCATTGGATAACGTACTGAATGATCAACTAATTGCGGAATCACTTGAGTTGGCACTAAATTGGCAAGCTTCAATTTCCTGAAAAATGATAAGGGCATCAAATTAACACTAGATCCAAAGTCACATAAATACTTCTCAACAAGAATATATTCAAATTGACAGGGTACAATAAAACTCGCTGGATCTTCATCTTAATTAGAAGACAAATTTGAAACACTACACTGTATTGCATTCCTCAGTAAGAGACACCTTTGCAAAGTCTTTTAACTTTTTTTTTCATTAGACACTATCTCTTTTAAGAACTTTGCATAAGCATGGATATTTGCCAAAATTTCAAAAAAAGGCATATTGACTTGTTACTTCGTAAGCATAGCCATGAACTTTATACTTTAACTTCAAGCAATTTTATTGGGGTATTATCATTTCTAGCATCACACCTGAGTTAGATCCATTTTCTCTATTTTTTTCCTTGTCCTTCCTCATTTAATATCTCCTTTTGTTTCTTTGCTTTATTTTTGGATCTTTGCACCGGTTCATCCAGCACTTTCCCTATTTTTTTTCGAAGTGTAACGGCCATTGTAGCTTTTTTGGGATTCATTTCAATAGTGTTTGGCAGTTTACCTTACCCCCTCTCAACCATTGCCCTTGCTAGTTGGCTAACCTATTTCTCGAGACTTTGAATGGATACCTATTGGGATTGGATCATTTGATTCATCTTTTACATATATTGAAAATCATCTTTTCCATATTAAGCCTCTTCTCTTGAATTGTTTGAGGAGGATACTGTGATTTTTGCTGCTAGCCTTGAAATCTCAGTGGCCCATAGGTTGCTCCATCCATGATAAATTAGGGTGATTATGCCACCCTGAATTATAAGTGTTTGAGAAGGGATCATTCCTTTGCTGCATCTTTTGACCTTCATAGGCTCTAGCAAAATTCATATCTTCCACCATAGTTGAGGGTTCTCTATTATAGCCGCCCGCAGTGGAATGCCCATACATATTGCAATTAGTACAAGACTCTGATTGCTGAGTTTTCTAGGTGAGTAACGACTGCATTTGTAACGATTGCTGAGTTTCACATAAATGCACTACATTTTATACCCTATCAAAGCTATTGGAAGAAAAAATTTTTATAGCAATTTTGTCTCCACTAATATGAAGAACAGAGTGTGGAGAAGAAAATCTTAGGAGCATATGGATCATCTAGATGTATCGGAGATAATTGAAAAGGTGAAAACCCTCAAAGAAAACAAAAAGCGCCTTCAAAATAGAGGCTAACATGGTAGGCCATAAATGCTAGCAGCCTCCAAGAAATCTATCATCTTCAAATCACACAAACCTTATAAAATTGAAACTGTGTAAGCTGCAGATTGAGATCTCAGGTTTTAGATCACACTTCAACTTAGGGGCTGATTGAAAGGGGTAAGTATAAAAATGACAGGTGGTAGTTACTCAGGGAGTGAATTGACACGTGTATCCTAAGTGTCAAAGGCTAACGTGGAAATGCACCTTAAAATGTGATGCCAAATGCTGGAATGGAAGGACAAAGACACCTCACCTGAGACCTTTAGGGTCTGTTTGGTTCATGGGATGACACAAGATTGAATTAATTATCTTGTGTCATCCCATGTTTGATTGTATTTTATACATGGGGATAACACACATGCTACCTAACCGAATTATTCTCCTATTCATGGGATAAAATAATCCCATGGGAGGTGGTATTAGTCATCTCGGAATGACTAACAGATAGGATAATAAAATTTGAGACTAATTTATTCTTACAAAAAATATAAATTTATACTCTTATAATTATATAACCCTACTCCCACACGATAATATAACATGAATGGACTAATTTGCCCTTACTAATTAATTTTAAAGTTTTTTTGACTAATTTGTTCCTACTACCAACATAACAATATTTGGACTAATTTGCCCTTGTGAATGATTCAAATTCATACTGATTATTATATAACCATATTCTCACATAATAATATGATAATAAATGACTAATTAGCCTCTACTAATTATATTAAAATTTTTTGACCAATTAGCCTCTATTCATTATTTTAAAAATTTCCACTTATCCCTATTAATTAATTTAAAATTTTTGACTAATTTGCCATGCTAACATCATAATAGAAGGATTATATTGCCCTTGGACTAAATTACCCTTACTAAAATTATTTTATAAATCAAATTCTATAAAAAATACACAATCTTATCAATTATGCTTTGTGAATGAGAACTTCAACATATTCAAACCCAGTCCAAAGAAAAAAAAACTGTATTAGCTTGAGTTTGGCTCATTTAAAGCTCTTAAATAAGTTAGATTTTATCAATTTCACCCTAATTTAGCCACAACTTACCCTATTATTTAATTGAATTTCAAATTTAGGTTCCAAAACTTGGTCAAAATCTATTTTTAAGGTTCCAAATGGGTTGAGTCTGAGTGAATGCGAAGTTTTATATATCAAAACTCTTAATTTACTTTATAATTCTAAATTTCAAACTACATATAAATATTAATTTTTTTATTAAATTTTTTTATTAATATATTATAAAAATATTAAATTATTTTATTAAAAAGAATTTACAAATTAAGGGGTGCTTTAGTCATTAAAATAGTAATCATATTTTATCCAATTTCCAAACAAACATAGGATAGAATTATTTCTCAACGTATCCTATTTAATGCAGAACCAACCAAACACTAGATAACTTGGACTATTTATCCGAGGATAACTCAATCCAAAATTAATAATCTGAAAATGAGTCATTCCATCTCATCTAATCCGTAAACCTAACGGACTCTTAATGTCTCAGGTTGCAACTATGCATGTAGCACTGTAGCTACAATGTCTGCCTGACCCACTATGCAAATATAGTGATAATAAATACCAACCTGCAGTCAAAGAGGTTCTTTTCCCTTGATAATTTTTCATGAACTACGTATTCTCTTCTTTCTCACACTACATAGTGACCATTAGAGATACATCTAGGGAAAAAGCCTCGTCCTTTCTTTTGTTTTTTTTTTTTTCAGTTCATTTGCCACCTGAATCAATTGGAGCTTGTCGGTGAATTATTATTATTAAATTATTAATTGTTATTGCGGATTCAAGTATCTGCAATGAGATTTTTTTTTCATATTTTAAATTTGTTAATTGGGAAAAATTAATGTTAAGAACATATATGAAAATTGTTAATTGGGAAAAATTAATGTTAAGAACATATATGAAAAAAAATAGAAGTCGAGTGAGAGAATGGAAAAGTGTGCATTAATCCTTTTGAGCTAGTTATTGCTATGTGATTTGTGATTAAAACAAGTAGGAAAGAGAAAAGATAAAGGGATAAATAAGAGAATACGCCTTTATTGTGGGTGTATTTCTTGTTTTTGTTCTAATTTATTTATTTTTTCACAAATATTCTGCTTTAGTTGTAGAGATCCAAAAATGAAACTAATTCAAATAAGGACAAGGTACTATGTCAAATAGAAAATAACATTAATATAAAATTTAATTTTATTTGTGCACCAGTGGTATCTCCTAATCTCCGTGACCCATAATTAGAATCGCCTTGTCACTAAATAATTATCAGTACTAGATTTTGATTTTTAAATTTGTTACGTATTTCATATCTAATTTACCAATTTTTTCCTTGTGATTATGTCGATTATTGCCACACCTTTGGTAATAATAAATAATAATAATGGCAATTACTCTTTAAATGAAAAATCCTTTTTCCAGCCATTTCTGTTCTATCTCCAGACTGCAGCCCGTTTCACAGCCACCTCCCGCCACCGCCCATTTTTTTTTTAATTCTTGACTTCCTTCCCCTTGATTTCTTGCAAATTGCCTACCAATCTCCCCATCACTTTTTTGTTTCCTTTCCTGTTCTTGTTCCTTTTCTTTCTTCCTCCTTTTTGTCTTCTGGTGATCCTCTTCAACCCTTTGCCACTGCAACCAGCGCCACTGCCACCGCCACCGCTACCGCTACCGCTCACTGACTTCGCCACTGTCAGATACGACAATCTCCGGTATTACGCACCAATCCAATAAATTTGAACTGCAAAATGGTTACTTCTATTGTTTACTTGACTGAATTTATCTACTATATGCAAATTAGAGACATACATTTTTAGTATCTTTTTACCACCCGTGCATATTATATGAAAGCGGCCTCGTCTTCACCCTTTTATTTTTTCTTCTCCTTCTTTTGAATCTTTGCCACCCACTTGCTGTTTAGTGAAGAGCCTCCAAGGAGAGAATTTTGGGTTGAAGATTGGTATGAAGATTGATTTATTATGACTGTCTTTCGTGTAATTTTTCATAAATTGGATATGGTTAAGATTTTTTTTATTTGTTTATATCCTCGAAGTCTCTGAAAATCATGGTGAAAGCCTCCGTTCATGGATATCTGATGAGTCAATATGGGATGACTCAGCCCTAATTTTCCGAGTCTGGGTACCGTCTCTGGGATATGGCGGTCTGCGACCGGAAGCTGAAGTTCTAGTGACGACTCTGCCTGGTCGACTTGGACTTGGCCGGTTCTTTGAACCGTGGTCGAATGGTGATTTTTTTGGATCCAGAATAGGGGGCTATACTTGTTTATTTGAGTTTTTGTGATGGAGTAGAAAAGTTGGTGTTAGAACTTCATATGACCTGGATATTGTTTGTGTTACTGAAATGCAGAGCAAATGGGGGACCTGAGGGCATGGGTCTCGGATAAGTTGATGTCTCTTCTGGGATATTCACAGCCTACAGTTGTTCAATATGTCATTAGTATAAGTAAGTTGGTGGCTATTGTATGTGACAAAAAAAAAAACACAAATATACTTATGGTGAAGCTTATTCATGTTGTATATGCCCGTATTGCTGCAGCTAAAAAGGCTTCATCGCCTGCAGAAGTTGTGAATACGCTTGTAGAACTGGGGTTATCATCTTCTAGAGAAACTCAGGCATTTGCACAACAAGTTTTTGCTCGAGTGGAGCATAAGGCTTCTGGGCCAAATGTGAGTGCATATTTGAGCTTTAGTAAGTGAACTGGTCTATTGTTATGTGAACTCATGCTTACTGGACCAATGGTACTTGATTTGTTGTCTGTTCCAGCTTTATCAGCAGAGAGAGAGAGAGGCAGCAATGTTGGTCAGGAAGCAGAGGGCTTATACGCTCATAGAAGCTGATGATGAGGAGGATGATGCTGGAGGTTCAGTTGACAATAAGTCTGCTTCTATGGCCACCCAATCCCGGAAAGAAGATAACCGTAATAAAAAGTTCAGGAAGAGGGCTGAGCCTCAGGAAGATGATGAGGGTGATGATGAGGCAAAGTGCTTCTACTCTTAGTGATAGAATTTGGTTTTGTTTCTTAGCGTAAGCTGCTGTATCAGTACTTCTTGCATTAACATGTATTTTGTTTTGACTTTACGAGATGCTGCAGGAAGTGGGAAATGGGAAAGAAGAAAGATCTGTGAGAAGACGGACTTCCAAGGATGATAGTGACGGTTCTGAGGTACTCCTATTGTTTGCATGTCATTTATCTGCTTAAATTTCACATTATCAATATGTACCTTTTTTGTGTTGCTCTTCTGGCTTGATGTTTTTCAGGGGATTTCTATGATGCTGTTTATTGTAAATCGGCACAACCTTGAAAAGTTTCTTTTGGCAATCAAACTTAGCTCAAGTAGATTTACCCAAAAAAAATTCGCCCATGTGGCAGATTATCTCATCATATTTTTTGTGACTTAAAAGCGTTTTTGAAATGATTTGCTGTTCTGCTTCAGTCAGAAGAAGAAAGATTGCGTGATCAAAGAGAAAGGGAGGAACTGGAGCGGAACATTAGAGAAAGGGATGCAGCAGGGACCAGAAAGGTAAAATAAGAATGTCTGATGGCAGGGCTTATGGTCCATTGTGTGTATATGTGTGGTTTTTCCTTTTTCTTACTTATTTGGGGAAATTTTTATTTTTTTATTTTTTTGGTGTTCATGTACTAAGACAGTCTCTTTATGTGTTTCATTATGCAACAGTTGACTGAGCAAAAATTAACAAAAAAGGAGGAAGGTAACATTTCTTGTGTTGTATATGGGATACTTTCTTTCTTTATTATCATGTCTTCTCTACTTATATGTTTTCATAATTTTTGTAGACCAATTTCTTGACATATTGCATCAATATACTTCTTGTCATTAGTTGCAGTACATGTTTGTGATTCTGTACTTACATTTGTGTGTGTGTAATGACATGTGGCCACAATAGAAGAGGCAATCCGGAGGTCACAAGCATTGGAAAATGATGAAATTGAAACTCTGAGGTTTGTGATCATTTTTGGGATCTGTTGTCCTATCATGTTAGTCAGAGTATTATTCATTGTTTGGCTTTTAGTCAAGCACCGCCAATTTATGTTCTTATTGTTGCTGTCATGATTGCAGTGAAGGTATTGTGATCTTTATTTTAAGCTTTTTTATTGTGAAGTTACATGAATTTAAGAAATTTGATTTCATTTCTCAACTAAGAACATCAAGATGGCATAATTAGATCACTGCTTTTGCAGTTTCCTTGGATTGAATAGCATAATTGAACCCTTTCTTTTGCAGCTTCCATGGATAGAGTGTTTGCTGTGTTGCACCAAATGTGTAGATAAATGAGTTTTGTTTCTTTTCTTCTAATTTTGAACTGAAAATTCAAACTTGATGGCTTAGCGACAAAGATGTAGTCAAATTTTATGTTGCTTCTATTCATTGACTACTGTTATGTTCCTCCATGCTGTTCGGCCTACAACGAAAGGATGTGTCCTATTTACTCAGATAGGTCTAGATGTATGTGATTTTTGTAGAAAGGTCTCACAAAATTTTAATGCCCTTGCATGCAATGGACACAGTTTTGTACTTGCTTGTGTAATGAAAATTTTACTCTCTTTTGCACTAAGAATATACGAAGAATCAATTTAGAAAACAAACTGATGGACTTTTAATGCTTAAAATTTACCTCCTCCTTGTTTTCATTCAATAGATACTAATTCCTCGTGGGCATGTTTCATTGTTAATGTGTTAAGAGTAAGATATTATTGTTTGATATGTCTTCCGTGGCATCTGCTGATATTTAAACTTATCTGGCTTCTTATCCCTTTTCAGAAAAGTTTCAAGGCAAGAATATTTGAAGAAAAGAGAGCAAAAGAAGCTTGAGGAACTCAGGTATAACCACAGTAACTTCTTCAGTCTTATGCATTACAATGTGGATTGCTACCTGACAAGTGCTAAACTTTATCAATTGACATATCTTGTATGGTTAGGTGTTCATCTTCTAACCCTTGTTGTTTGACTTTTTCAGAGATGATATTGAAGATGAGCAATACTTATTTGATGGTGTGAAGCTTACTGAAGCAGAATACCGTGATCTAAGGTAATTAAAACTTGCACTTAAGCTTACATTGGCATCCGTAAAAAGCATTGTATTTGCTCTCTCTCTCTCTCTCTCTCTCTCTCTCTCTCTCTCTCTCTCTTGCACATTTTTCATTTACATATTTCTATTATTTTGTGATTTACGTTAATCATGTTTGACATTAAAAGAAACAACTGATGGTTACATTCTTTTCTTTGTCTCTTCTATTAAAGTAGATTCTCAATCTTGTCCCCTCGACAGGATCTGATTATCCCTAGGCGTTATTTTATTTGAGTTTTTCCCTCTCAAACTGATCACTTTACTCTTTATGATCCTGTTGAAGTTGTCCCTGAAGAATTGACCAAGAAGATTTCAGATTAAGGACCGCCTCAAAGATTTTTTGAATAGAACTTTGTCATACCAGATTCTTTATGTCTTTGAATAAATTAGCCTAAAGAGATTTGCTGGTTGTGTAGTAATATTATCATGTTCACATTTTCTTCTGGTCATAGTTCTTGGGCTCTTTTATTAACCACAGTTTCTACTGCTCTTACCTGACTGTGCTACGTGTCAACATAGTATCTAAAAGCAGTGCTTTCTCTGGCCGCTTGATCTAATCTTGACTTCTTAAATGCTTAATTCTGATTTTATTTTAAATTGAAATTACATAACTTGGTAACATGGGAAAGAACATATGTTGTGCGTGTCTGCTGGTGTCTGCATACGAGTTTGTACATATGGCTACATAAGTATGGTCGTGTTTGTGTCGGTGAATATGTCTATGTGAAACATGATTTCAACACTCCATACTTTGGTTCAGCCCTGTCCACTTTATTCTTGAGATTTGATGGACAGATTTATGATTGCTCCATCATTTGCCATCTTATACATAATTTGTTTATGCATAATACAGACATGCACACCCATTGTAATATTGTTCTCTAGCCAAATGTATCTCTTGTAAGCATTATATTTTGGCAGATACAAGAAAGAAATATATGAGCTTGTCAAGAAGCGGACTCAGGATGCTGACGACGTTAATGAGGTATTCACCATACCCATTCTTTTCAGAAAGCATTAGTTCACTGGTTTGCATATATCCATTTGTTATGGGTTTGGGGTATCCAACTCTTTCCTTTTTTAGTGTATATCTGATTCTGTTTCAATTTGGGCTTTTTACTTAATAATCACTTTTCTCGTCAAGGTTTGAGAGGAATTATATAACTATCAACTGCATGACAACATTTTGTTTTTCTTATCTCAAGTTTTGGATCTAAAATCCCCCCCCCCCGTTTTTCTCTCTGTGTATGCTTATGTCCATGGGGCTTGATGCCCTGATTACTTCATAAGGAATCACACAGCCATTGTACACAAGGTTCTTTAGGGTCTGGAAACCAAGTTAAAAAAGCTAAGAGAATCAAAAATAGAAAAGGAAATGTAAAATGGTTTAGTGGTTCTCTGTCGACCTTTGTTTCTGCACTTTTCTCACATTTTATTTTTATTTAATTTTAATTTTAATCTTCTTGAATCAGAACAGAGCTCCATTTATACATTTTACTGTGTCTACAGTATAGGATGCCTGAAGCCTACGACCAAGAAGGTGGCGTAAATCAAGAGAAGAGGTTTTCTGTTGCTCTGCAGCGTTACAGGTTAGTACATGTAACATTCCCTTGCTTTACTTATGGTATAAAGACTTGAAAAGGGTATATCTAAAACTTTTTTCTTCAGGGATCCAAATGCTGCAGAAAAAATGAATCCATTTGCTGAACAAGAAGCATGGGAGGAACATCAGATAGGTAACTTTTGCCAGTGGCTTCTCCACTTGCTATATTACAATTGTTACTGAAGGGGTAGATTTACTGAACTGAGGATCATGTTGATGCAGGAAAGGCAACTCTAAAATTTGGGTCAAAAAATCGAAAGCAAAAATCTGATGAGTATCAGTAAGTTGTTTGCTACTTTGTTCGGATGCTTCTCTTCTGATTTTCTTCTTATGCTCATCCCATGCAATGAATTAATTGGTTTCAATTTTGCATTTTTTAGGACTCAACCATATACAAAACTATGGCTTTCATAATGGTTGATAAGTTGGTCCTTATAATATTTGTTTTTTTCTGATAGATTTGTTTTTGAAGACCAAATTGAGTTCATAAAGGATACAATAATGGATGGTGAAAATGTAAGTTCATTGAGCATCTACTACTGTTATAGATGTTCACCTAGATCTTCCGAAGTTCTTCGTGAAAGTCATTTCCTGTTTTTCTGCAGGTTGATCAAGAGTCTTCCATTGAGGAACTCAACAAATCTATTGCCAAATCAGCATTTGACAAACTTCAGGTTGAGACTTGTAGAATGACCCTTTGGATAACAAGTTCATTTCTTTATTTAATCATGTTATGCAGATTGGCCTGATCTATTAGATGTATGGCTTTTTAGTTAAAGTCAGAAAGGCATAAACATCTGATTGTTTACTTACTGCATCCACTATTTTTTGTGACCTGGTACTGGAGAATGAATTAGATTTGCTGATTTTGCATGGTCTATTGAGATTTAAAAATTGTATCATTAGTCTACTCTACTTTTTCTTATGGCTATGATTGTGCTGAAAATTGTTTCTCTTAACTGTCTTCATGTGGTTCTGCTTCTTCAGGATGATAGGAAAACGTTGCCTGTGTATCCATACAGAGATGAATTGCTTCAAGCTATTAACGATCATCAGGTTTGCCTAATTGATTGTTGGCATTTTGGTTGTAATAATCTTGAACCTATTAGGTATGGCTGTCCATATATTTTCACCACTTTGATTGGTTGTAAATCAAGGTTCTCGTTATTGTTGGAGAAACTGGTTCTGGAAAGACTACTCAGATACCTCAATATCTTCATGAGGCAGGCTATACCAAGCGCGGAAAGGTGAATATCCTCTTTTTCCTTCAATTTCATACATGTGGACACCAAATGGAAGTTGCAATTGCTTTTAACTCTAGACTGAGTCTTTTTATTCCTTTTTAAAAAAAATATATATATATATATGGGACTGCACTTTTTGATTTATTGTCCATAAGTAAGCAAGCTTTATTTACCAGTGCATAAATGTATTGCACATTTGTGAAATCCTGAAATTGCTGCTTGTGGGCCTAAAAGCGGCTCTAGTTGCCCTTCACATTTTTAAATGTTTTGTTTTTCATTTACAAGCCTTAGGGACAAGTGTTTGTTTTAATTTTTTTTCAGTTTGACTTTATTTGGTCAATGCAGCTACAATACGTCGTTGATCAGATGGATCTCATACTTAGGACTTTTGTGCTTATTGATACACAAATACGGTCTTGTTGAGATTTAATTTTTATTTTTGAAGAGGGCTAATGATATCATTTGTAGAATAAATTTTGGGGGGCTCCACACACCATCTGTTGTCATGCACAACATTGAATGTGAAGAATGATGCTCGGTAGATGATAGTGGTGTGGAGATGACTTAAAGTGACTAAAAGGTTTTTAACTTCTTAGGTACCTTGAATATTGTTAATTTTTGTTTCTAGAATAGTTTAAAAAAGGCTAAGGTATTGAATTCTTCCATCCAGAAAAAATCTGCTGCAATGGAGATCAGTTAAACTGAGTAAAAGTTTCAATGGGTTAGCGTCCTTCACAAAGGGTAATATCTTTCAGCATCCTTATAAAACAACGCAAATCTAGTCCAAAAATGTGGTTAATATTTTTTGTGAAATTTTCTTTCTTTTTTTTTTCTTTTTCTATTTTCCCCTCTTCCAACCATGCATGTTATCTGAGGCCAATTTTTGGAGTTCATCATGTTAAGTATCTTTTGAAGTTTCTTTATCATGATCAGATAGAACTTTTCTTGCTGTTGACTATTTCCAGCCAAGGTTCTTATCTCCTGTTATTGTGGAGCCAAAACTGTTTTGCTAATGACTTTGATAGATGGTATAAGCTTCCTTTTAGCTTTTACTTATGGGAGTGGCTTGTTTGCTTCAGTCTGTAGCTTAACATAATTGGCATTTGGATTGCAGTTGTATTAGCTGCTTGTGCTTTTGATGTACAATCTCTTCCTGTAGCATATTATGTCATATATTTTGTACCTTGTTCTTTGTTGTCATCAGAAACTTAATTCTTTCTTGCATAATTTTGTTTCACTGGATTGTGCGTGGTACATTTTGTCACCAAAGTTTGTGGATTACATAAATATATATTTTTTGAAAATTTCGATATGTTCTCTTCCAGATCGGATGTACCCAGCCACGTCGAGTTGCTGCTATGAGTGTTGCTGCTCGAGTTTCTCAGGAGATGGGAGTCAAGCTTGGGCACGAGGTACTCCACTTATTGCACCATTATTCTGGCATTGCCATGTTATTGAGTAGCTTGTTGATTACATGTTATTAAGTCGTTCAACAATTTGAGGTACCACAAATTTGTTGCAGGGAAACTTGGTCTCTTGCTCTAGAATTGGAAATTACTTAGACTAGGAGTTTATGCTGTTAGCATTCATTGAGACATACAGTGATAGTATGATTATCTTTTTGGCTACTAATTTTCCAATCTAAGTATTCCCCTGGAACGACCTAACCTTATTTTGGTGCAAATATTGTTGCTTTGTTTGTTCTTCATCATGTATTTGTCCGATTGCTGTGTGTTTTGAGAACAATACTAGGCTATGGAATAGGCTGCACACATTTCGTGTTGATCTGTATATGTACCTTTGGTGGTAATCTAAGTATATTGCTTCCTCATGCATCAAAGTTAACCTCAACGTCATCTGCCTACAGGTTGGTTACTCTATTCGTTTTGAAGACTGTACATCAGAGACAACAGTTTTGAAGTACATGACGGATGGAATGTTGTTGCGGGAATTCCTGGGTGAACCCGATCTTGCTAGTTACAGGTTCATGCCGTGTTAATCAGTATTACCAGATTTCTTTTTCCTATTTTTGAATTAACAATGTAGAATTTGATGTCTTTTGGCAACTGATTAATTTGCAAAATTCCTTAGTGTGGTGATGGTGGATGAGGCCCATGAAAGAACATTGTCAACTGATATTCTGTTTGGCTTGGTCAAGGCAAGTATTTTCCCTTTGATCTCTTTTTTTTTTTTTTTTTTTGTTCCAAACGATAAGAGATTCCCTTTGATCTCTTGTTCAGAGATTTTTTTTTTGGGGGGTGGGGGGTGTTGTTTGGTGGGGCCAGGGGGTGGTCAGGGCTCGGTGGTATTTCAGTAGTTCATAACCATAGCAGTGTTTTATTTTTGTGAAGTTTTTTCCCATTTTAAAACAAGTTGCTCATTCCTGTTCTAGCATCTTTGCATCTACATTGTAGCATTTTTCTTTTAGTTGACTTGCTGCTGGCATGCTGGATTTCTGATGTGTACTCTCTGAATCTCATATTGCAGGATATTGCTCGATTTCGTCCTGATCTCAAGTTGCTTATTTCAAGTGCCACTCTGGATGCTGAGAAATTCAGTGACTACTTCGATTCTGCTCCAATTTTTAAAATTCCAGGACGGCGATTTCCTGTTGAGATACATTATACTAAGGCACCGGAGGCTGATTACTTGGATGCAGCAATTGTCACAGCCCTTCAGATTCATGTTACACAACCACCTGGTGATGGTGATATACTGGTATTCTTAACTGGGCAGGAGGAAATTGAAACGGCCGAGGAGATTTTGAAACAAAGAACAAGAGGATTGGGTACAAAAATAGCGGAGTTGATTATATGCCCAATATACGCCAATCTACCAACAGAACTGCAGGCCAAAATATTTGAGCCAACACCTGAAGGGGCACGCAAAGTTGTTCTTGCAACAAATATTGCCGAGACTTCATTGACAATTGATGGAATAAAATACGTTATTGATCCTGGATTTTGTAAGATGAAGTCTTATAACCCTCGCACAGGAATGGAGTCATTACTGGTCACTCCTGTCTCTAAAGCGTCAGCAAATCAACGGGCAGGTCGATCTGGACGAACTGGTCCCGGGAAGTGCTTCCGGTTATATACAGCACATAATTACCAGCATGACTTGGAAGATAATACTGTTCCTGAGATACAAAGGACAAATCTGGCTAATGTTGTGCTTACACTCAAGAGCCTTGGCATTCATGACTTGTTAAACTTTGACTTTATGGACCCACCACCGGCTGAGGCCTTATTGAAAGCCCTGGAATTGCTGTACGCATTAGGTGCACTGAATAAGCTTGGTGAGTTGACAAAGGTGGGAAGAAGAATGGCTGAGTTCCCTCTTGATCCTATGCTGTCAAAGATGATTGTTGCTTCTGACAAGTACAAATGTTCGGACGAGATAATTTCTATTGCAGCAATGCTTTCTATTGGGAATTCAATTTTTTACCGTCCAAAAGATAAACAAGTTCATGCCGACAATGCACGGTTGAATTTTCACATGGGTAATGTTGGAGATCATATTGCACTGCTTAAGGTTTGTTGCCTTTGATTATGTTGATCTTATTCAATTAGTAGCTGCCCAATGACGTTCCATCCGTTGGATGTGGTTAACTGCGGTCAAACTTAGCTTTGTATCGTATATTGGATCGCAACGGTGGTCAAACTTAGCTTTGTGTCCTCTATTGGATCGCAACGGATCTTCTGTCCCACTCCTCATGCCACTGTTTATCCCATTTTTTATTATATTGCTATTTCTCCTTCATAAAGATCATATTTTGGTTCTTTTTCGTTTCCTTAAGATCCAACAAATATTAACTGAGTAATATACAAAATTTAACCAACTCAAAAAAATCAAAATGCATAAACACGAGTCTCAAAAAATAATTTATAATAGAAAATTAAAAAATACAGCAGAAAATTCATAAAAAATCTCATTTTTTATGTATTTTGATTTTTTGAGTTGGTTAAATTTTGTGTATTACTCAATTAATATTTGTTGGATCTTAAGGAAACGAAAAAGAACTAAAATATGATCTTTATGAAGGAGAAATAGCAATATAATAAAAAGTGGGACAGAAGATCTGTTGCGATATTGAATCCTCATAAAAGCTTCCACCTTAAACAAAACTAGAAAGTAAACGGTTACTCCAAGGAGAAATAGATTGGTGCAGACAAATATGCATGTGCATGGTAAAGATATCAGATTTTAGTTTTAGTGAGTTGCAGGACTGTTAGGTAATGAACTTTAAAGACCACCTGGCTGCTATTATGCTTTTTTTCTTTCTAATCTGGTGTACTGATAATATGCCTAAAATACTGAAGTAGTGTTATTTATTGACTTATTAATGACAAATGAACTTTGGTGTTAAATCATCTTTGTGAAGTTCTCAAGTTTCTGTCCCCTTCTTTTTCAGGTGTACAGTTCTTGGAAGGAAACCAACTTTTCAACTCAATGGTGCTATGAGAATTATATCCAAGTAAGAAGTGAGACTTCATTGCACTGTCTTAATGTGAAATGCTGAAATGTTTAGCTCTCGGTTAGTGGGCAATGCCACAAATCCACATTGTACTACCAAGTCTTCAACGTGACATATCTTGGATAATATTCTTCATTCTATCTGTAAGTAATTAGTGTAGGATGTCAAAATGAGTATTCTGACAAAACTGTCTAGAGATCTGGAAAAAGTTGAAAAATGAATGTTGATGCTGAGTGTGTCTGTATCTGAAAGAGTTATTTAAAAAGAAAAAGTTAAGCAATGAATATGTGTCTGTACATAGTACTTGAAATCAGATTGCAATCTTTAAACCATTTTTTCAACAGTATCATCACCTCTTACTAGAAAACTTTTTGCTTTATATGTTTGCCTTCAATTAGGTCAGAAGCATGAAGCGTGCTAGAGACATAAGAGATCAGTTGGAGGGGCTATTGGAAAGGGTTGAGATTGAAGTGACATCCAATGTCAATGATTTGGAAACTATAAAGAAGGCTATAACATCAGGCTTTTTCCCCCACTCTGCAAGGTTGCAAAAGAATGGATCATATCGAACTGTCAAACATCCGCAGACTGTTCATATTCACCCGAGTTCAGGTTTAGCTCAGGTAGCTGCTCAATGATTTTGATATTCACAATTGGACGTTTTCTCTAAATGAAGCTTTGAGGATTATATATTTGACCCATGTGCCAGTACAATATTTTGGCATGATTTAAAATTTCTGCAACTCTTTGTTGATCATATTCATCATGTCTCTTGAGTTATGAACATTAGGTATATCTGTAATCTTTTGGAATGGAAATTTTAATTTTCTAAACTATTTTTCATACTATTAAGGTATCAAACTCATAATTGAATAAAATTGATTCCATCCTGTCATTAAACTGTTTCTATGCTACACCTTATTCTGATCATTTCAAGTTGGCGTCTGATAGCTGTAGGTGTTCCTGTCTGTACCTTTGTCTCCATCAATTTTCTTTCCATGTTTGTCAACACAATTACACTAGCAAGCTAGGGATTATTATCACTACTAATTGTATTGCTTTGGCCACAACTTGAAGAAAGAATTTTAAAATAATATAGGCTAGGGGTCAGGTAGTTTTGGTGTCAATTGATATCAAACGTTCCTTTAAGCATGTATTTGGAGCCTTGTGGACGATTGTAGTCATTTGTACTGGGATAATAGCAAGATGTTTCTCCCACTTTTTCAAACTTGATGTCCTTATTCCTCTTTGTTTTATTCTCTTGTGGAAGTTTAAAGCATTTGACATCTTATCAAACTGCGTGAAAATGTGAGAAAACGTTGAGATGCAAGATATTTGATCTGATAAATGTCAAAAACACCTATGATGACATTTTGACAAAAAACAAAATGTCAAAAACACCTAGGGATCCCAAGTATCTCTTTAAAGGAAAGACCACAACAAAATTAGTCTCCTTGCCAACTCTCAACTAGTTGGAAGTACTTACTATTCAGATGAGGTCTTTTCTTATCTTCATCCTAATTGTATAACACACCCTGAGGCCTTTGCCAGTTCCTAATGGGTTGGAGAAAACAGAAAATTTCATACTTACCTAACTATCGGTGTATATTGAAATAGTTTTAGTTCTTCTTAATGTGTACATGACTTTAATGTCTTCCCCTTATCTATGACTATGAAAGCGCAAAGCAGGTACAACAGTTGAAATGGGGAGGGCTTATATTAGTATAAATAAATAGGATACATTACTTGATTTAGAATTGGGGAAAAACTTAGAGTCAAGTGTAAAATGATGAAAGTGTTGGAAGGATGTGAAATCAAATGTTCCAAAATGTTTTTTCCATAATCAAATCAAATCAAACTCTATTCTGTCCCCAAGTATCTAATGTTTTCTGATTCTACCATGTTTATCCATGAAATAGGCTAATGTATAGCGCTTAGGTTTTAAAAGAATGGTAAATACTGTACCCAAGTTATAAGCATTAGCACTCTTAATAGTTTCAAACATTATGGATAGACGAATCTGACAATATGATTAGAAACAAAAGATTGCAAGTTGGAAGTAGGAATAAAAAGTTACTGCTCTCAACAAAACAGGATCATGAGCCTTTGGTGTTCAAGGATAAAAAGGTGCATATAGCAATATACTATTTTTTATGAGGCCTGTTTCAGTAACAAATTCTCTCTCACATGATAAGAATTTGGTTTGTTGTACTATATAGTTCATCCTCATCACAGAAAGAGCGGCATTTAACATGTGACATCCAGGTGCAGGGTCATCAAAATAGAATTTTTGGTAATTATAACATTGATTTTATTGAGTTATTTTACTTGTATAGGACGGACAAATGGCTAATTTACCGAGACTGGGGCCTAGAAATCAAAGAAAGGTTTCTGGCAATCTTATTAGCATGGAGCAACAAGAGCTAATTTGCATAGATAAACAAGAGTAGTGAAAATATTTACCAGAAGAAACCTACTTGAAATGAGTTCATATACTCTGATTTACATCTTTGAGAATCTAAATGGAAATCCATAGGGAGCTTGAAGTGGAAGTCAATCATAGGCATGCTTTATTAGCGAAATCAGGATGTTAAAACTCCAGTAAGAGCTTCAACACCTCCTAGTATTTTGTATGTGATCTCATATCTCGAGTTGAGGCAAATGTGAGGACATGGCAGTTAAAAATCATGAGTTGGAAAATAATTTTTTCTTTGATTTTTTAGGTGCTTCCAAGATGGGTTGTGTACCATGAACTGGTGTTGACAACCAAAGAGTACATGCGGCAGGTAAGAGATCTTGATTTGATTTTGATTTGAGTTTGCCTTTTCTTGCCAGTGAATATGCTGTGCTATTTTATCTTTTGATGTCTTGCATTATATAGCTTAAAATTTCTTGCATTATGGAGCTTTAACTCATATGCTGCAGGCAACCGAACTAAAACCAGAATGGCTGGTAGAAATAGCTCCTCACTATTACCAGTTGAAGGATGTTGAAGACCGTAAGCCTCTTCCTCCCTTCCTCTCTCTCTCTCTCTCTCTCTCTCTCTCTGAGTGTGTGACCGTGGAAGCATTTGCCATCCAGTCTTGTTTTTGTGTTTGATTGGGTGTGTTATGAGTACCTTTCTATCTGTAACAACATAAGAGATAATTGTGTGGGCTATACCATAATGTCTTTTCTGCTATATATTGTTCTCTGATTCTGTGTAATCTGATGAATGCTACGAGTCCATAAGTGGTTGTGCTGCCAAAATATCACTTAGTTTTCAAACTGCTCTAGTTCTATATGGATTTTGCCCCCATTGTTGAGATCATGTAGTTTAGGCTGATGATTGATTGCCAATATTTGAACCCTTCTCCAAACACTTCAAAACAAAACAGAATATCAGTGTCTTATATGCATGATAATGCTAGTGGTGACTGTTTTTTAGAAAGAAATGTATGACCTTTACCTGGTAGCTGGTGAAGCTCATCTCATTTGCAATGATGAACCTAAGCAGTCGCCTCATATGTGCATTGGACAGAAACTAGTTTCTTTTTACAACAATCATTAAAGGATGAACTTGCAAGGAGTACTTACAAAAAAATAAATAAATAACTTGCAAGAAGTGTGTGACCATACATGAAGATTGCTGCATCTATTTCGTTATATGTGCTGATTGCTCGTCAAGGTTACAGATTAGGCCAAATACTAGTATTTTGGGTAGATTACAAGCTGAAAGCTTCATAAGATCAACTTTTTTTGCCCTGTCAATGTGCTTTGAACTTTGCATGGTAACTTCTTAAGCCATCTCTCTCACAATAGTGTGCGATGATTAATTCTGATAACTTGCCATCGCAGCTACATCAAAGAAAATGCCTCGTGGGGAAGGCCGCACATCGTAGGATTCGTATTCTTTATTTATACTGACATGACTTCTGCGTTGAGAAGATGATTGCTCATCTCAACTTTACTTCTGACCGTATTGAGGCAAAGAATTTTAAGAAGAGTTGTAAATTGTAATCGATCACAAGCTGTTGTGCTCTTGTATATAACAATTTTGTAGATTTTAGATTTGTTTTTAGGTAAATTCTGTAGTGTATTCACATATTCCAGAGACAGGTGTGGAAAGTAAATTATATGGCAAAGAAGCCGGCACGTAGCAACATGACATGTACGGAGATGAAGGGAATGTTTCTAAAAAAGTTAGTGGTGACCTATAACCGCGGTTTAGAAATGTGAATGTAGCGTACGGCAAAAGTTGGAAATGTGTTGGGGTGAAATGGAATTAACATAAATATAATGGGCTAAGGAGTAAAAATAAACCTGTTAACTTTATTAAAACAACCCCAATTTTCAACTCTTTGGTCCATAATAATAATGGAGTACCAATTTTCCTTGAATATAAATGTTAGTGATCGCACAATATCATATTCGAATGCATTTTTGAATAAAGAGCCAACTCTTTATGGCTTTTCTGCACTACAACTAAAGATTAAATCCATTTTGAGGACCATTCTTATATTCAAATGAGTGTCTCAGTTTAAAAGTTTCAGCTCCCCTTGGCTTTCTTCCATTACAACAATATAATACCGAAGGTGGCATAAAGACAGACTGATTTATTAGATAAAAAGAAATTAAACTCGTTGGTGAGTAAAAGACCAGTTCTTTGTGCCTTTCAACCATTACAGTGATAGAGTACCCAACGTGCCTTAAATACAAAGGTTGGGTTATGGGATAAAATTTAGTTAAAACAGTTGTCTTATAAACGACCAGTTCTTTACGGCTTTCGTCCATCAGACGTTCAGGAGAACCCAATTTCCTAGAATACAAAATTATTTATCGGAAAGCATAAAAATTAACAGCCGGTGTCGGTTCTGTTGTATAAAACATCGAAGAAAAAGAAAAAGCAGTACTAAACAAAGTCATGCTGGGGCCACCGAAGAGGAAGCGTATTAGGTACTAAACACACAGCCATGTTGGGGCCCGCAGTGATGCGTGTGTTTGAAGACAGGTGGTGAGGTCGGAATCGAAGACAAAAATTTGGTAAAGAAGAAGTCAAGGCGGAATAGACAGAAGTGGTGTCTACTGGCGTAAATTCAGGCGCAGGCGGTGACGGTAGATATATATGAGGAAGGCCCTTCCGAAACTGTGGTGACAGAATGCAGCGGCGTGGAACAGAAGCAGAGAAATCAAAGGTGAGTACTTTTGTCCATAACTTTGAAAAATGGAGTTTTCAAACGAGTAAAACACCTGTACGTCTACTAGGGTGATTTCTACAGTTCTTGTAAGAGGCAATGATGGAGGAATAAGGAATACGAAATACGGGGTGTAAGACCCTGCGTTTTCGAACAAAGATGAAACGAAACCGGGAAATTATCACAGTTTATTTGTGCACCGAGCTTTGTGTGCGTACGTAGGAAATGTTGGTCCTCTAATTTGTATTAAATAGTGTAAAGGAAATTAAGCAGAAATGAGTGAAGACGTGAAGAAGACGTTGTAACAGGACTAAAGTCTTAAAACAGAGTGATTGGATGGTCGTGTGGACATCAATAATGGCCCCCATACTGCATTGTGCATGGTTATGTGAAAAGAATTAAAGAAGCACACAGTAGAGGTTGAGTTTGTGGGTGTTAATGAAAATGCATGTCGATAGTGGTATTTTGTGCTAAAGGTTGATATAATTGCATCAGCCACACTTATAAAAACTGTGTATATGAATGTTAGAGTAATGTTTATGGTCTGCATTTTGTGAGAGTTGTGAGGTAAAGTATGGTTTGTTAACTGAAATGATCGTGTATATATGTTTTGTTCCATTAGTAGACGATCAGTATTTATGTTACAAACGAAAGCATATGGGGAGGCTGAAAAAAAAATGTTAAGCGACCATGGTTAGAAAAAGCATTGAACAACTACACAGGGGTTGTAACTATGGGGCAGGATGGGGTGCTTAAAACTCATGACATGGTACAGGAAACAGAGAACGGAAAAATGGGGATGGATGGTTGCGGCAGGTTAATGTCATTTGACCTTAATCAAGAACCTGAGTGTGACTGAGACACATGCAGTGAAGAAAGCGGTGGTTCAATAGGAGGACACGAAGATGAGGAGGCAGATAAATTGGTGGGCGCAATAGGCGTGGATGATGTAATGAAATTAACATTTGACACGGAAGAAGAAGCTGGGGAATTCTATAATTTGTATGCGAAACTAAGCGGATTTGGGATTCGTAAAAGTAATGCCAAACGAGATGCAGATGGCATTTCAAGATTTAGAAAATGGGTATGTTGATGTGAAGGTTATAGGAATGAAAAGTGGTTTAATTATGAAGACCAGAAAAGAGAAGCAAAAGCAATCACAACGACCGGGTGTGGGGCTTGCTTTCGCATGAAATATGACATAGAATCGGTAAAGTATGTGGTGACACGTTTCATTATGGAGCACAATCACCCGCTGGCATCAGAGGCAAGTGTGCAACATATTAGGTCGCATAGAAAAGTGAGAGATGCAGAATATGCGCAGGCAAAAAGTCTAAAGTTGGTTGGAGCCAGAATATACCAGATAATGAAACATTTTGTTATCAAAGCCGGAGGGTATAGTAACATGGGATTTTGCATTAAGGATCTGTATAACCGAATGGACGAGGAACGTAGAAAAGATATTTTTAATGGCGATGCAGAAGGGGCACTTGAGTTCTTGGCAGCGAAAAAGGATGCCGATGACATGTTCTTTTATAAATATCATGTAGATAACGAAGGAAGATTGGCAAGGTTGTTTTGGGCAGATTCTAAATCTTGTGTGGACTTTAGTGTATTTGGAGATGTATTGGTGTTTGATACAACATACAAAACAAATAAATATCGCAAGCCACTAGTTGTACTTGCAGAGGTAAACAACCATTTGAATAGTACTGTTTTTGGCTGTGCGCTGCTATTAGATGAGAGGATTGAAACATATGAATGGGTGCTAAGTACATTTGTAGAGGCTATGAAAGGTAGAAAGCCAGTAGCAGTGATGACGGATGGGGACAGTGCAATGCGAAAAGCGATAAAGAATCTTCTCCCGGATGCTTGTCACAGGCTATGTTCGTGGCACTTGCATAGAAATGCACGGAGTAATATTCGCTGCGAGGAGTTTAATAACAGGTTGTATGACCTGATGGCGAGAAAGTTTAGCACTCTTGAGTTTGAGGATCGGTGGGTTAGGTTAGTTAATGAATGTGGGGTGGTAGAGAATGAGTGGGTGAAGAAATTGTACCGTAGGAGAAGGTTATGGGTAGAGGCCTATTTATGCGGTCATTGTTTTGCAGGTATGAGAAGCACTCAAAGGTGTGAGAAAATGAATGCTTTTTTGAATGAGTACTTGAATGAAAAAATGCGACTATATGAATTCGTTAGAAGTTTTGATTTGGCAATAGCATGACTTCGACATACTGAGAGCAAAGCAGTTCACACAAGCGAAAATACAAAACCAGTCTTAATCACAATCCTGCCCGAATTAGAGGGGAGCGCAGCGGAGATGTTTACAAGAAATGTGTTCTTCATGGTGAGGAAGCATTTGAACAGGCAGGGACTTCTAATTTCTGAGGGCTGGAGCGAGGATGGAGGGAGTCGTACATATTATTACTCGAAATATGGTGGACACGAAATTAGTTGGAGGGTGGTTTATGATAGGTCAATGGAGAAGCTAATCTGCTCTTGCATGAAATTCGAGTCAAAGGGGATTCCTTGTGCTCACATGTTTCGCGTGATGGTGGTAGAAGGAATGAACAGGATCCCAAAAGCATGCATTTCGAAGCGGTAGACAAAGGGAGTTTACAGTACTAATAATGAAATGAAAGCATTTGTTGCAGACGAATAGCTGACACAAATGGCTAGATATGGCACTTTAAAGTCCAGCTGTAATACTATGTGTTACTATGCGTCCTACATGGATGATGCGTTTAATGACCTGCAGCAGATGTTTGACAAGCATTCTGTGGACCTAAAGGAGAAGTGGATTGAAAGGGGATATGAGGGAGACGGATTTGCAATGGATTCAAGAGTGATGAACAATAGAAGTAGAAGAACATTCGGGCTGTTAGATCCCAGGGTGTCCCGGTCTAAAGGTGATCACAAGCATGCGGAAACAAAGAAGAAAAGAAAGTGTGGTCATTGCAGGTACTATCGAAAATACATACGTAGTTATACAGTAGTTAATTGATAAAATACATGAAATGGACAGTGAAGGTAATAATGAAGAAGTGGGTATTTTTCAACAGTAGCAAATAAACACATAATTGAAAGTGCATACAAAGTATACAAAGTTATTGGCAAAGCAAGAAAGTTGAAGTGGTGTAATGTTAGCATTGTGCTTAGTTGACGTGGTTACTTGCAGTCACAAATAATTTGACATGTGATATATGGGTTGAAGATTGCAGGCAGGCACAACCAACGAACATGCCCATACAAAAAGAATTCGCACAATACAGCAGTTCATGATGATCATATGGAAAATTGTTTGGATGACTCGCTGGAAAAATCATTTGAAATTGGTACGGGGTGGAGCGACTCAGGCGAATGGAGAGGACAAGCATTTGCACCACAACCATGCCGTAGCGGTGGAAGGGACACAGGTGACCAACAAAGAAGTCCAGGAGAAAGATGATGCACAACTGTTGTGATGCTTTGGTTTGCAGTTACGCAATAAATAAAGCAGGTTTTGGTGAGTAGAGGTGCAAGAGTATTGAAGGTTGCTAGGTCTAGATGGGTAAGTCACTGTAGTTCCACCGAAGGGGTCATGCACAGAAGGATCACAGGATGCATGACTGTCATGGTTGCGTCGTAAGCACTGTTGTAGCAAATAGTGCTACTGCACTTGGTTAATAGGAGAATAAGTAGTTGATAAATTGTGTATTAGAGGAACCAAACTTGTTATGGTCCTTTTTTGTAAAGAGGAAATTAAGTAGAAGCGTATGTTGCGCAAAATCTCTTCGTGGGATAGACGCTTTCCGAATTGGCTACTTGGGAATCAGCTTCAGTTGCCCAGGTTTTGTAAACTGGTGCCTTACGCTGCTGCTATAAACTGCTTTTACGATATGGGCTGTTTGTTCGTCTCCTTGCTATCCTAACCAATGACCGTAAGGCCCAACGCCTTTTCTTTTGCCCATCGTTCCATTCAGATGTAGGAACAATAACTTTTGTTTCTCCCCATCTATTTTCATTGCTCACAATACTTATGCGTCTCTTCAGTGCACCAATAACAATGGTATTATTAGTTATATGTATTATATATGTATATTAATTTATGCAATATAATTAATATTATGAATTATACTAATAATTATACATATTTAGTAATAGAAATTATTAATTAGTTCAAGTAACTTTAAGAATACATTTGTACTAATATATTTAATTAGCCAATAACTATCAGTTACGATTAATTTTTTTTACAACATTTGTACATTTCCATTGGGGTTTACTATTTTACGTAACTTGTTTGCACACGATTAATGAATTTCTTATTAATTATAACAATTATGCAATGTCCGCGTCATGTCCGTAATCTAAATTGCTATGAACTGTAGAAAAAATTTCACATGTTTACTGACACTCCATCCGAACAACTTTGATACATCAGTTTTTTTTGGTGACATAGTTTAACAAAAATTGGTATACCCTGTTGGAACAATCCACTTAGGTAGCAATGCTTCGTCAGCCTCCCTCACACTAATTACTGTACAACTGTGTGGAAACTTGAACTCATATTCTTGTGTTGGAGTTGCATTCATACAAAAGGCTTTTCTGTCATGATATAAATTGTGACGGCCCCACCTCTCCCTAGGGCGTACCCCAGGATTCGGCGGGTCGCCAGCCCAACTCTCGCCGGGACTCAGTCGTTCACTACATTCCTCAAACAGATTACAATATAAATCTCAAGTATACATCAAATGGTCCACAAATACACATCCGTCTCCAATAATTACATGTCACAAATGCAGCGGAAACTAATCCCAAATATACATAAAATAATTTCAAATCCAAAATTGTACAAAGTTTAGGCCATCCATACACGTGCACAAGTACTACAAGTCCTTCCTTCGCCACGAGCCCTGTGGAGGGGAATAAAATAGTTTTTGGGATGAGCTAAAAGCTCAGCGAGTAACCAGAAAATCATTAATCAAATCGGTTTCACAATAGTTCATTTCAATGATGTCATATAGCAATGATGTCATAATTTAAATGATAAATCCGGAAACAACTACATCATTTGCAAAACAGTAAATATGGATTATCAATAATTCAAGAAACATTTACAATGGAAAGCGATAGTAACATTCATGAAAGGATACATTCATTCTCCTGACATTTCCTCGCTCATTTGGTCATTCATTTCATTTCATTCACCCCGTCCCTGGCTTTTGGCCAGGCTCCACCAACCTACATAGGTAATACTCGAGTATACCAAACGTTCACCCAAATTCCTAATCGCCTAATCGAGTCCGCTTCTGGCTCAAGACGACCGGTAACAAGGGGCAATGGCCAGTTCAGCCCAAAAGGCTTACATTCATACGCAAGTAGCATTTACTCATTAATCATGAAAATTTCATATTTATTTAGGTTGAGTGCGATCAAGTACACACTCGCCCAGAAAACTCGTTTTAACAATCATTGAAAGCACTTAACACGTTATCAATCCATAATAACAAGCCAATAAGTCAAGGAAATATATCAAACAAGGAACACTCTCATATAAGCACGCATGATATGCAAGAAAACAGTTCAAAAGTAACTTTGGAAACAGTTCAAAAGTAAATAATGCAAGAAACGTTTCACAAGTACTTTGGAAATAATTTAGGGTCACTCACCTCCATGGCTCAGAAATCATCCATCATGTATCATTGCCTTGCTCAAACCCAAGTCTTAGATCACAAACTCAATGCAAACAAATCCCTTCAAAGTTCGGACAGCACTTCCCCTGAATTTGCTTACTTTCCCAGCCATCATGGCTTCATTATTTCTTCAGCCAGTCCCAAAGTCACACAAATAAGTTCATCCAATAGCCATTCAGCAAGCTCCAAGTAGTAATAGCACAAGTCAAGCTAGGGAAAAGTCCGGAAATGAAAGTTAAGCTCAAAACCAGAAAAATAGTTTTGACGTCATTTTGCGGTAATGGTACCAAAGGCGCTACGATTGTCGGATGAAGGTGAAAGACCCACCGTTTCGAAGCTAAGAGTCAGGGCTACAATATTACAGAAGGTCACTCAACCCAGTTTCGAGTGCAAACAGGTCAAAAAGGCAAGATACCACATCAAAAACGTAAAACAGATTCACCAAAACGCATTCTAGCGGAAACATCATAACTCAGGCTCTACAAGTCCAAATCCAGAAATTCCAAAGGCATATGGTAGCTAATACATCAAGCTACATTTCATCAGAAGACCTCAAAGGCCAAATCGTGCATTTTCATGATCGAAATGGAAGACTACACGAAAACAAAAATCTGGGCGCGAAACAGGTTTCAAAAACAGTCAAGGGTATTTCGGTCATTTCACATGCTACAGTGGTCGGATCAAGCTGAAAATTTACAGGCAACTATTTTATAGCCTTGGCTACAACTTTCATGTTTTGGCCAAAATCGAATTCGGTGAGAATCAGGGTGAAAGGTCACGGTCAAATTGAGTGAAAAGGCAACCCTGTTCGCAGCACCCCTTCCCAGACCAGTCTCAGTATTTCCGACTTTTCTCACTCCACACTACTCCAATTGACCTGAAATTTTACAGGCACCTTTAAAACATCAATACCTACAACTTTCATGTTTTAAGCCAAGGCCAATTCGGCCTCTAACCATGAGATACAAAACCGTACAGAATTGGGGATATAAAACCCTAACTTTCTCAAATTCCTTCCAAACCCAAAATTGGTTGCAATTACCAATCATTTACACCTACTAGAGTTATTAAACATCATTTCCAACCATCATGGACAGCCACAACATCATGATCAAATTAAACCAGAAAAATCATCAATAAATCAAAAACTTCACCAATTCATCTCAAACCAAGAAATAAACCACAAATTTCAGCACTTTAGCTCCCACTAGGCATAACTTAAGCTTCATTAAGTGTAGGAGGAAGTTCAATCACCACTCACCTTAACAATAGAAGAGAGAGAACAACTAGGCACCTTAACCTTCCAAATAACTCCACCAAGAGCTTCAATCTTCCTTAGCTAGCAAGTTTTATGGAGTGATTTGCAATTTAATCGGTTGGAACTCAAGATTTGAGCAAGAATTGAAGTTGAAGTTGAAGAAACTCTCTCTTGTTCTTTCCTCACCAAAAATTTCGGCCAAGACAATAAAAATGGAAGAAATTGGGTCAAAATTTGGTTTAGTAAAGGTTAAGACAAGTCCAAGTCAAAGTCAAGATCCAATAGTTAGGTGACAAATGGTCCTCTAGGATTTTAATCTTATCCTTTTGTCTCTCCAAGATTAAACCATCTAAGTAACCTCTAATTATCTCTTAGCACCTTGTAAAATAATATCACTTAATACAAAATTCCAACAAGTTGTCAAAAATATAATGCATTTACCGCACTAGCGGGTCCCACGTCCATATACGCTCTTAATTTCTCAAAAACTAACCGATACTAGAAAAATCATCTTAAAAACTATATTTCCTCATAAAAATTATCTGGAGAATTTTCTAATAAAGAGAATGTCGAAAAGGCGGGCGATCAATAAAACAAACCCTAGAAACTTAAAAAAAAAAAATTTCGGGTCCGCGTACTCATTCTTTCGGGGCGTCACATAAATAAGTTCGAAAAATGTAATGCATTAACTATGATAGATTTATAGTAACAACAACTTGCATTTAAATTGTTTTGTTGTAAATATTTAATTTCACTGCAAACTGTAATTGCAGGTGAAGAACAATCTGGGACAGACGAAAAATAAGAACATGACTATAAATTAGTTGTGAGAAATTGACGGTGACAAATTTTCTATCAAAGCAGTTAAACGGTACAAATTTAGAGAAACAAGTTCAACGTTACCAATTATCTGTCAACTGTTAACATTTTCCGTGTTGGGTGTTCAAGTTTAAAATTGTATCAGAAGTACACAACAGACGTGGCGATTGCTCACAGCTCGGCTTTGTTGGTGGGGACTCCCAACTAGTTTGCATGCTCATTCCTCCGGCTACACAACCTTGTTTGCGGTTATGGGCCATGGGTGCTCAGTTTTTGGCATTATGAATTCCCTGACATTCGTGAGTTTTGCCTCTACCAAGGTCATCCGTAAATGTCTCCGTCCTGGCACTTGTTTTCGGACACTTAGAAACACAGGATTTCCAGCCACCAATTCCACCGCGAAAGCAGCGTTTCCCTGCCCCCTTTTGGAGCTTCAATGCACTTTCCAAAATTACCTGTATTTGATGTAGCCTTTGGTCCACCACTTGTGAGTTGTCCGACACATTGGATGTCAAACGAAATATTTCTGCACTTTTTTCTAAGACTTTCTTTCTGAGGCCCATGCACTGAACAAGCAGGTCCTCGTACCAGTGTCTAGGCACCTAAGCGGAAATAACACAGATAGCTGTATTAATTTTACACAAATTGCTAAAATTAAATGCCGAGTGAAGTACAGGGCGAAGAATGCCATACCACATCACCAACAGCACATGGAAGAGGCAACCCTATTACATTGCCACCAACTCTATGAATGCCCTCTTGCTGCAGTGATCCATCAGTTTGTATGCACAACACAGACCGGGAAGGGTAATTAATTGGATGTTTCAGTGACGGTGTTGTAGCCTCACTTAGTGGCAACTGGTCACATATATGAATTACGCACTCCTTCCCACTGGATGGCAACGTGGAGGAAGTCATTGGTTTCATTAGCCTACTACGCACAAACTCGTCATACGTAGCATATGGAAGGGGATCTGGGTATAGGCTTGCAATGGGCAGTCCATCAAGCACATCATGTAGCGTGTTTCCTGAAATTGTATCAGTGCTGCACATATCTGATGGCCGATGGGGAGGTTGCTTTGCACATACACCTGCCTAATAACCCTCTCGCCCAGGTAGTAAAATCGTCCCATGGGGCTATCCAAAAGCAATCTCGTTGCAGTTAGTTCCTTGGATTTGAGATACCGACTCGGCAATGCCATTGCAGGGAAGGGCAGCCAGTTGACCTATGACACAATTAACAAGCGATGTAACATTGGTTTGTTCAACAGTCGGAAGAAATTCATAACAACTGTTAACACTTAGGCGGTAGAAACTATAGGATGTCCTAAGTACGGGAACTAACGTTTTCCGGGTTAATGGTGTCAATTGCGCGGCGAAAATGTTCGACCGTAGACGGTGATTGTCAGCTGGCTCTATTACACGAGCGCCATCGCCACATTCTGGGCAATACGTCCCTCTTGTCCTGTTTCAGTTTATACGGACTTAACTGAAGAATTTCATAAGCCCACACCTACACGTGGTTATACAAATTATATCTAGCGTTCGAGATGAACACTAACTGCCTGAAAAGTTTATTTAACGGAACATTGTAATGTCGAATTGACACAGAGTGAAGGCAATTCTGGACTTACCTCCCAAACGAAGCTGTAGCCGCCAAGACTTTTCGTCCGTTGTCGGGAGACGGCGGACATAAATCTGTACAAAGTTGCCATCCCCGCCCCTCCCCAGTTATAATCCCCTATACGATCTACGTCCTCCAGTGCAGGCAGACAGCACAGGTGAATTGTTTTGGCCGTGTTGCTAAGTAAAGTGCAGCCAAGCATGTAGAGAAAGAAAACTCTAGTTAGATGTGCCAGCTGGACGTCGTCGTTCTCGTCAATCGCCTTGTCTTTGTAGAATGACAATATATCGGTAACTCTGATGGCATCGGCAGAAGCAAAAGCTGGCACCCAACCTAATTGCTCGTTGATGTAATTGGTATTTTCCCTAACATTGTAATCCCACGGAATGGGCAACCCGCCCACTGCAACACCGGTTATACAGGTGAAGTCCAAGGGTGTCAGTGTCATCTCTCCGAAAGGCAAGTGGAAGGAGTTTGTTGAGTCCCACCATCGCTCCGCAAGTGCGACAGGCAACTTCCTATGTCTATCGGCCACGGGCAAGTGGCTTAGAAAATCTCCAAGCCCAACACTAACAACTTTCGCAGCCACCTTACGAGGCAGCCTCTTCCACCACTCCATAAGTTCGACTGACGACCCTCTAGGATAAATTGAATAGATTTCCTGTGCATTAATGTAGAACCAATTTAGCCAGTTATATATAAGTATAAACCAAATGAGGGCTTAGGGCTAAATAAGCACAAGTAATTGTTGACATTGATTCTGCAACATGTACCCCCTGTGCAAGGAAAATGTGTGATATGTGGGTTTTCCGATCAACCAGCAGTTCTTGCGAGTGTTCTTCATCAGGCGATGGCCGGTAGCGATGGAGCCTGTCCATCGCACGGCTTTTTTGGAGTTGGATTTTGGACGAATATTGTGATGGCGCAGCCTATCACAAAATCCCTGTCGTCCCACCCGCGATTATGAACAGCTTTGCCGTTAAGTGTTGTGGCCTTGTAGGTGCGTAGGCGTCTTTCTTCGCGAAAAATTTGAATAGTTAGACATTTTGGACGGCTGTGGCCAGGTTGGGCGTGCAATGGGCTTGTACCTGCTAATTAGAGCTGCAAATTGGGAAATATGTGTTACAATGACGGTTGGCGCGTGTGCTGTGCATGTTTTCATTGGCCTTGACATATATACCCTTCTCAGTTTTACTTGGACGACTAAGGAAACAGTATTGTGGGCCTTGTGGCCAACCTACGCGTCGTAAGCAATGAAATGTCTCCGAACGTTTCATTATAGCAAGGGGGAAATTGGATTAGATTGCCATGAAAAAATTTGAATTTAAAAACACAAACCGCAACCCCAAGACATTAACAGCTAAAATTGAAAAGCACCATAATGGATGGTTCGGACGATAAACGAATACAGGTTGCCAGAACTGCAATGACACTATGTTGACACGGGCTGTGCAACGCACAGCCAGAGCCCTCTAGAACATTAGTTAAATACATAGCACCGGCAGTTTTAGTGCACAATGAATAGAAATATAGGAAAAATATTAAATATAAAAACAATTAAAATTTGCTGTGAAAAGAACTTTCATATATAAAGTTAACCCCAATTTATTGTGATTTGGAAAAAGAATTTTTAACCAACATTATGTGTACGTAATGATACCAAAAAAGAAAACAAAGCAAATCCATTATGAGTGCATTATCGGTTTAAGAGCAGCATAGTTTTAGTTGTAATTAAATAAACAGTAGTCATAATGTTTCAGAAATTTTAATAATTAGAAAAAATATAGAAAGACACAAAAACCTGTGACTAGCTTCAACATCAATAAAAAAAAATACAAACTTGCATATTTTTCTTTCTTTTTTGAGAGAAATAGTGAGTTAATATATCCATTTAAATCATGTCTAATAGCATTACAAATAGATGAAAACATTATCTAACCAAATAGTTATAGAATATGTATAGCAAGTTTAAATAAAAACATGAATTGCCATATTTGTAAATCTACATATGCAAATTCAAATTCAATAATTTGTTTGATTGCAAATATGTCTTGTTAATGAAAATAGAATTTTCTAGTAATATTTTGTATAGTGACACTCTAAGCTAAAAGCCTCAATACTAACTTCCACCACCAAATGCATTCCTTTGAAAACTGCAATTGTTTTACCTAGTCAAATCAACAAAATATTATTAACTTCTTTAGCCAAACAGTAATGACATGTCCATTTGAAGTTGCCTAACAATCATCTCAAACTCTAATTACATTCTATCATTATGGGCAATAAAAAAGGATAAGAGTAAGTCATATAGAACCAGTTTAAGTTAAAGATTCTAAACTCTAATTTTGCACTTTTTTTATTTCCAAGCTATCATTTGCTAAAATTAAAACCATGAAAATAAACTACCTATCATGGATACAAGCTATAAAGTGACCAATTTTAGTTTGAGTAAATAATAGAATGATTAATATGTTAGTTAAAATGTCATATTTTGGTGACAAATGTTTTCTTTTTGCCAAAATGAACTTATACTTTGGACCACAAAGTCCACATTTGTATCAGTTAATGACCAAAAATATATGTTTTTCATAAGTCAAACGATGAAAAATATAGGTTGAAATTTCAGAAATTAGAGGTCCTGAGTTTTAATCCCCTTACTCCCTCCCCATCTTTTAAGCCCCACCCCCACTGCCGTTGCAAAAAAAAAAAAGGCAATAGAAATATAGGTTTGTATTAATTGAATGGGCATTTTATCTAAAGAAAAAGTTTAATAATCAAAACTAAAAATCTTAAATAGATTAGGCATCACTTATTTTAAATTTTCTGTATATGTATACATATATACGTATGTATATATTTTTTATTTATTATTCTGTAGCACAATATAAAAAGATGTAAAAATATTATTTTCATTTTCAATACAATCCCGGGCCTAGAATTCAAATAAATACTTTAAAAGACAAATAATATGCTCTAGAATAGTTTAAAAATATGAAGGAAAATCAAGGTCCACATACCATTAAACTATTACTATTATTTCTAAAGGGAAAATCCAAAAATTATATAAAAAAAACTAAATAATGGAAAAATATTTAGACAAAAACCCAATCCACCCCGTTTTTAATTCAGTGGGTGTCAAAGTAAAAAGTGCCATATAATTTTCCAAGGATTCAAGAATAATAAGTCATTCGCTAAAATTGGCTAATGGTTTCTAAAATTATCCTTATATGATAAGTATCTAATTTTTGAAATTTGAAATACATTGGTTTGTTTTAGTCCGAAAGGTTGAACTTGATTCGTTTGTATTGCTCAAAATAAATTTTTGTAAAATTCCTAAAAAAAAAATATTAGAAGAAAACAAGTAAGGACATCACCAATTGTAAAATTTCATCTACACATTCCTTATAATCTTTTTGATACCTCCAACCAATGCTTATTCTCCAAGGACAAGAAAGAAATCTAGTAGCTTTACTTTACACCATCCAATTCTCACATTGGAATTCACATTGGAATTCACAGTGAAAGGTGGGCCACCATCGACGTATGACCGTTCACATATCTGTCCATCCGTACACGAGGCTGTAAATCTTGTGCTATAAGCAAGACTGCCGTCAGTCTGGCGCCAGTCTTGTCATCTTGGGGAATAACCCCGCCAACCGAGCTAAAAATCTCTTTTTTATGCCCCATTCAACCTAGGTTAGGAACGGTCTTTGTTTATGTGCATTGATACCTAAAAATGGGTACTTCGATTACAATAGAGCAAACCCAATAAAAGCGTATGTTGAAGTGGATAAGGTTTACTTTATAACTCAAATACATAATTTGGTGGTGTATGAGTAACGTCATCTTATAACGGAGGATTTATTGAAAATATGTGGTGTTTTATTCAGAAAACCTATTATCTGTGTTTTATCCCTTAAATTAAGTTGTGTATGGAACAATGGGTATATAATTGGTTGTAATGGAGGAATGCCGTAAACAGCTGGTCATTTCTTCGAAAATGGTTGCATTGTTATTCGACCCACAACTAAAATGGGTTCGGTGGGTACCCTGTTGTTGTAATGCCGGAAACACATAAAAGGCTGGTATTTTATTGGAAAAAATCATTGTATTCGGAAAAACATGTCTGTCTACGGAAATGGGTACTTCTCATATTCCTGCCGAACCCGTCCACAGCTGGTCTTCTACAGCGGAGTAGTGCAATTCAGAAATATGCATGCGATTTGGTTCTTCTAATTTTTCCAAATAAAAATTTAGATGCAGTGCCAGCTGTGACTTATTATCGCATTAACCTAACTTAGGTTGGTTAACCGTGGTCCGCAAAAGGATGCCTGAGAGAGGTCAAACTGCTCTTAACCACTCAGTCGATGCACTACAAGCTCCTCCATTTAAACTCAGGTCCGTCATCCATATCTCATCCTATAAGAGCTTCCCACAACTAAACTTCTTCCTTGCATGCCCATTCACTTCCGCATTGGTTTTGCACAACAACCTTCGCTATTGCATGCTGCTTCAGTTCTTTACCACCTGTAAGACGTAACTAGACGAAAGAAAAGCTTCGTTCTGCATTTTCTAACCCCTGAACCGACCAGCCTCCTCGTACCAAAATCCTTTTCCAGACTGACACATGGCACTTGGACGACTTCCTGAAATACATGTCCTCAACAACGGAGGCATGGTCGGCTACTTTCAAGATGAGGTCTTACCACTTCACCACATTGGAGTGAAGTGGATAGTTGAGGAAGCCCTGGTTCGATTAGACAGGTTTCCCGGAGCGGAGTTTCCGCAGTCGATGCTGGTGTCTTGCATCCCCGTTCGCAACCCCATTGTGAACGAGAAAGTATTCCGGTCGCTGGTCAAGTGGTGCCGCCGTCCACTCCCCCTTATGCAGAACCTAAATGCATTTTACATCATGACCTACAATGCATGGTTTGCGGGCAAGGAGGAATTTGTTGCACATTTCCTCAGTCTAAAATCACTGCTCCATACCGACGTCTGGATCCTCTTTGGCGCCAACTTTGAAGACTGGTCTGTAACAAAGTTTTTGGCTGAATAGGGATACCCCGCTAGTATGACACGCAACGTTGCCATTGCGGACAACCTTCACACCGCAACCATTTACTGGAATCCATCAGCTGTAGAGATCACGTTTGAAGACAGAGATGCTATTGACAGCCTTCTCCTCGCTGTGCGGCGCAAAAAATACCGCAGCTTTCTCAGGGTAGCTACCACGGTTGCCTTCTTAAACCCTATGTTTGGTCTTATTGTGAAGCGTTTCGAGTGAAGGTTCGCAGGTACGGCGGTGTGCTTTTAATTTTTTTTGTTGAAGATCATATTTGGATGGTGGGTGGTTTTTTGTTCATGGCCCTTGCTGTTGTTGAGCGTACCATGCATGGTTTTGATTGTTAGCGTATGAAGGGTAGGGGTTAGGGGATGACAATATGCAAGGCCTGAAAATTAGGAATGCACCGTTTGTCAGATATGTAAGCGGAGGTACTTAAATCCAAATATATAAGTAAGAACTTGTTTCGTCATTCAACTCCACAAATTTCGCTGTCATAAACCTAACAATGTTGTGCCACATCCCAATTGGTTGTACATAAGCTTCAGCTTGTTCAGTTGCTTGGCTAAGCTGAAGTTCATATTTAACAACGCAGCGATTGCCATTCCAGTGACTAATGACGTTCATCGATCAATCAACGATCCCTAGTACCTCATTCGCACACACATTTCGGGGGACAAAGGGAACAGGGCATGCCGAAAAACCACATAATGCACAATGTAAAAAAAAAAACCAAATACGGAAACCTAATATGTTATATAATGCAAAATCACCATTTAAACAGTAACACTCCGCCGGTTGGGCGAACTCAGTGGCACATGCGGCAACCACCGGTTGACAACAGATGGACAAAAGGCAATGCCACATCAGTGGCAACCACAAATACAAGAGGCTGTAAACGAGCCTTAATGGCCATTCTATCCTTACGGACACCATAGTCCAGTACTGTATGGGAGAAGGGGGTTTGGAGGGAATGCAATCAACGCCAACACATTAATTCACGGTTTCAGAACCGGAACAAGAACTACCGCCACCACAGCTACCACAGCAATGTTAAGAATCGTCACGTTCGTTTGCATGCTTCTCAGTTCAGCTATGATGGCAGACACCTCCACCGCGGGTGTATTAGTGACGGGGGCGGTACTTGACGGGGCGGGATCGGGAACTTCAAACCCTGTTGCTCGTGCAAACTCATCACACCAGCCAATGAACGTTCGACAGGACCTCTGCAATACAACTACCTTAACAATCCGAAATTAATGGAAGAAACAGTTCTACCGAAGAACATACCAGGGCGTTAGCGCAGCGATAGTAGTGGCGGCCCCTGTTTGCTTCAAACTTCCAGACAACACGAACTGCACAGCTTCGACCACAATTGCAATATAATGTAGGCCAGACCGTGCTATTGACCGACCCGGCTGAAGACGAAGAAGCCATTCGCAAAGGTTAATCTCCTCCGCGACACCGCCTAACTTTATCTCTGGCAAACACAAGGATACGGCGCTCCCACGGTGTCGACGGACAGCGGCTGTAACAAGAATTTGGGGGTTGGAGGGAATAGGTTTTGGCCAACAGTAGTCAATACATTTGTTTGCTTATTTGGGTGTCGAATGAGGTTATTACTTGGTTGAGTACTTGGAGTCTCCCATCATGTATAGTTGATGTTTCGAAACGAATACAATAAATATGAATAATCTCACAAACCTCCCCTGAGGTTGATTTAAATTTCACTGGCATCCCCTGACATTTAACAGAAATTTCATTGACCTCCCTTACTCTATTGCGTTTTTGGTAACAACGCAGTCCAAATCTAATTACAATATTATTTTCATGTGTGAGAAGGTATTTTTATTCCATGGATGCCCCTTTGGTCCTTGTATTGGTAGAAGATTGAAAGAAGAATAAATTATTAGAATGATTACTAAAGTTGAGGGGTTATAAGTACAACAAAAAAAATTGTAAGCACCAGATGTGCCAGGAAAAATGCCGATTTTCACAAATTTTAACGCAACTAGTAGGTTATCTATTCAACATAAAATAAGTAAGTAATTAAACTAATTAAATGGAAGAGAGTGAGAACTAATTAAATGGAAGAAACTCATAATAGAGGAAACCTATACAAAACGAATATTAGTATATCAGCTTTTAAATTTTACTCACGTAAACTAATTGACAATTTCAAAAGCTGGTTGGTAATTACATTTAACGAGAATAACAGAAATTTAATATGTAATGAAGGTGATTAAAAAATTATTACTGCTGGCGGCAATAGAAGAAGTAATTTGGCGCCAATTTTTGAAAGTTAAATTTATGTATTTAACATAAATTGAATATGTGAAAGTTAAAAAAAGAAAACGAAATAGCGCATGACATACCAGCTCTATATGGCAAACGTTGTACCTTCTTTTTATGAGAAACATACCAGTTCTTTATAGAAAAAATGGGTTAAATAGCGGCCAAAGGAAAACTAATATGTTTTGTACCAACTTTTTATGGGCAACATACTAGCTCTTTATAACACCAAATACTGGCCAAGACAGAACTAGTATGGTTTTTATTTCACATAAAATAAATATATGACGGTTTAGGAAAAATTGAACAAACAACACATAGTATACCAGCTCTTAAAAATAAAGTGGCATGTTCTGTAGTACGTTAAGGTTCGGATTTTTTTTGGAAACATACCAGCTCTTTATAGGGAAAAAGGTTTAATAGCGGCCAAAAGCAAACCTAGTATGTTTTCAATTCAATTATAGTATTTCATTTTATTAGTTTTATAACAAAAAATAATACTCAGAGAAAAGCCTTACAGAGGAAAAACACCAGCTCTTTATGCCATTTACCGCAAATAGTAGTCAACACCAGCTCTTTATGCCTCTACTCAATTAATGGGTTCGGGTTATGACGTTCGTGGCAGCATACGAGGAGTCGGTCTGGCAGGAGTATATGCATCGGACGCGACCTTTTGCTTGCCATTTACCCCGCCCGACCTGTATGCCAAATCTGTGCTACCGACTTTTACGAGTTGGTTGACGACCACAGGTACGAACTAACCCTCCCTGTTTATCACTGCGGAACCTCATCTGCTATGCAATAAACGCTCGTAAATTTACGATGTACCCTTTTTATTTTAGGACTGTTCATGTTCCCTTTCTATCGGTGTATTGTTACGGTTCGGATGAATTGACCGTATTGACACATACGTTGGTTGGTTTGTAAAAATGTTTCGGATGACAGTTTTTTGACGACAGAATGTTGCGTCATTTGCAGGAGAAGTCGCCACTTTCCCATTTCTGTTCGAATGAATGCTACAATTAGTCGGATGAAATTGAATTCGGGATATTACACCTGATCAATCATTATTGGATTTTATGAGGAAGTAGTTGTTGTTTGAAGTTTACTCCATTCTTGGGACTTTCAGGGATTCACTCAACTGTGCTCAGTAAAAGGAGTTAACCGGTCATGGCCAACGAACAAAAAGGGAGTTCAGGAACCTCCATCCTCTCCCTTCCGACCGAGGTGCTATCCGAGGTGCTTGCACGTGTCGCATCTTCTTCATCCACTGATCTTTTTCGAGCAAAACTGTGGTTCGTTCTGCTATCGATGATACAAACAGGAAGAGGCGTATTCTTGTTTCATTCTGTGCTTTTCGTTTTAGTTTAATGGATCATTTCTATTATTTTGCAGCTGTAAGTTGTTTTACGAAGTTTCGGACGCAAACAACATTTACCAGCGGGTGTCACTCGACAAGTTTGAAATCGTTCTGTGGCAAAAAAACCACAAAGTGTCGAGATTCTTGAAGAACTGTAGAGAAAGCAAAAATCCAGAAGCCTTGTATCGAAAAGGAGTGGTAAGCATCGGGCCGATAAAACTCAGTTCCTTGAATATTCTACCTTTTCATTTGAAGTTGGTAATGAACAATTTAGTCATGTACGGTATAACTCCTGGTCAACGTTACGACAAGTTGGGTTGCTTTGGAACGTAAGACGCAATAGTTATGGGAAAATTCGGTAATGTTTTAAATGGAATAGTAATGAACTAACATTCCATAAGCATACTTGAGTTATAAAATTTGTAGACTAAGCTCACATCATCTCTTTCATTTGAAATTCATTGTGATTTTGGTCAGCACACTTCATCCCCAAAAGATTGGCCTACAACAGGTTACTGCAGCTTTGGGCCCCAGTAAATAATTGTTGTCCCGCCGCCACTGTTCCGCCTGCACTTTTAACTTTTTCGTTACTCAGTTTTACGCAAGACTGTAATATCAACCTTGGCACTGCTTAGGTTGATTTTTTTACGGACAAGCATGAGGACTCAGCATTGGAATGCGTGGAAGAAGCTGCTAATTCAGGCCATGCCGATGCTGCATATGCATTGGGAATAATTTACATCTTTGTTGGTAGGGACGAGTTAAAGTGCAAAGGTCTGAGACTGCTCAAGAAATCTAGAATTCTGAAAGGCAGAGTGAAACTTTGCAGTGACAATTTGCTAGCGCTGCTGAGGATGATATGGGTCAAGAATCTTGTGTTTCTAAACCCAACGTCCATTTGTTTTGCCATGACACATGAGAGGAAAACATCTTCATGGCCTATGGATGCAGATGAAGTGGAGGAGAGTACATGTGAAGACTGCGCTTGCGATGAAGAAATTGGAACAATTTGTGCTGCCCTGCCTTATCGTTAGTGTGTAAGATTGAATGTTGACAACTCCTATGACTGTACAAAATTTTCACCATCGTGTACAAATTAATTATGTTCGGAAACTGAATTGACCGCTACTTCTTACTCTCTTAATATTACTGGTATGAAAAGCTAAATAGCTTATCTTGGCCCTTGTATGTTCTGACTTTTTCTCGAATCATTAATGAAGTTAGTATACGATTTTCTAAAAATCCGGTGCGTTAACAAAAGATTAGCACACTGCAATACGATTGGTTTTTCAGGGGCGTCGGACGAGATTGGGCGGTGGTCTGCAGGGCTCGTTACGCTCTATATTTACCAATGTACATATACACGCTCGAAGTACCTTCAGTACAAAACTACATACATATGCAAACTCAACAAAACGCCGTTGTAGAGAAACGTGTATGAAATGTAAGAATAAAGGATGATAGTTAGAAGGTAAAGAGGGAACTCCTCAGCAATGATCTACGTGACGGATACTGTACTGAAGTGAGAAGTTTACTAACTACATACGAAACGGTGATAGATTAGATACTGCAAAAAAATTTACTTATGGAAAAAAGGGTACTCTGTTCTTATAATGGAGGAAAGTCATAAAGAAATTGTCTTTTAAGAGAATGTGATACTATATTGAATAGACCATGATTTGATTTATGAAATTATCCAAAGAAAATTTAGAATGATTTTGTCAATTTAATTAATTAATTATTATACATATTCATATAATGCATTATATAATTATGCTAATATATTAGTATACGTATAAGTAATAGGAATCATTATAATTATATAATATTATATTACTATATACACATATATATTATAATTATATGCACATATAAAATACATTTATAAATATATATAAATAGTAATATGTAAATATATATTATAACAATATTTATAATATACATTTATAAAAATATTAATTAATATATAATATACTTTATAGTCATATAATATATTAGTATAATTATACAATGCATAACATAAATATATATATAATAATGACTTAATTAAATAAACAAATTCATTCTAAATTTTCTTTGGATAATTTGATAATCCAAATCGTGGTCCCAGTCTGTAAAGTATCACTTTGTCGTAAAATACCAGCTCTTTATGGCATTCCTCCATTATAACAACAGAATACCCTTTTTTCCATAAATAAATATATTTATCGGATAAAATAGCAAATAAACTCGATTTACAATAATAGACCTGCTCTTTATGGCTCTCCTTTATTATAAGAAAAGAGTACCATTTTTTCGTAAATAAATTTATTTATCAGATTAAATGAAAATAAACAAGTTCTTGAATAAAACGCCAGCTCTTTTTGGCTATTGTCCATAAATTATCCATTTTCTGATTTTTCCATAGGGTAATTCAGGGGAGGTTTCTGAAAGTATCCCTTATAATATATGTGTATATAATATTAATAAATTATATAAAAGCATAATTACATTTGTTATTATGAATAGATTGTAATCTGCTGCCAAAGTAATTTGGCTTGCCATAACCCGCTTCGGAATACACGCTCCAATACCGAATTGGATTAATTTTCGTTTGACTAAATCGGGTTTGCCTCCCTTCCACGCCCGTTCCCGCCTGATCAATTATCCCACAAAAAACTTGTCTTTCTTGAACTTCTCATCGTTTCTCCTGTTAAACCCATCAAAAGCTCCGTTGTTGTGTAAACACACTGAACAGTTTCGGTTAAAACTTTCCCCCCCTTCTGAAATTTGGAGCATTTCGAACAGTTTTAGGCGGCAAGGTCCAAAAAAAAGTAGATTTATCGCATTCGCTTCCTCTGTTGCTCAAAGTACTCAATAATTGAATCGCATCCCGGAGCAAGCATAGGCAGTAACATGGAGGCCTGTATGAATCTTCCAGTGTATGCAGGCATGTGGGTCGACGTAGAAGGTCTCGCTGGTGAGTGTATCGATATCACGGAATATCTGAATGCCAAAAATTTGTTAAATTTGCTGACAAATAATGACAAGTGCTATGATGCGATGGTTAGGGAATTCTATGCTAACTGTAGGGCAAATAAGCAGAAGTCTGTTCTGCATTCAGTGGTTAGGAATGTAGACATGGAATTGTCTACTGAGGTTTTGTGTTCAGAGTTTGGGTTGGTTGACAGTGGATACACTGTTGACTATAAACGGATTAGCGCAAAGAATGTAGATAAGGTTGCTGTGAATGGGTACAATGACCTAGAATTTCTTGGAGAGATTAGGCAAAATAGTGACAGAGTTATAGACATGGGGAAAAAAACTAAGTTTTATGCGCCGTATATAAAAGTGTTGCCACGGCTGTTACATCTGATAATAACTCATAACATTTTACCCAAAACCGAAAGTATCACTTCCGTTAGTGCATTAGAAAGAGTTATATTGTGGCATATGTTACACAAACAACCCGTCAACATAGGCAATTTGATCATTGCAACAATGCTCAACAGGATTAGGAAGATTAAGAGCAAGAGAATAAGAGAACACATCTCCTTTTTGGTATGTTGCTGACCAGGCTCTTTAGGCGCTTTAATGTGCCATTCTTGGCTGACCATGTTGACAAAGGATTTTACGCCCAAAAAATGGAAGTATCGTACTTCAAAAAACTGTCATTCAAAGTTGAAGATGGTGGTTGGATGTGGAAGAAATCCTATACCTCTGATGCTGTCATTGGGCAGACTGGGGACTCGAATAGAAAAGTTGAAGAAATAAATGAGATGGATAAGGGGGGAGTGTGCTGGGGTCGAGGTGCTGCCGGTTGTGGGGGAAAAGGCACACCTTCAAGATGTTGTCATACTATTTGAACAAACCAGAAAAGGAGCAAGTGTATGTGACAATGTTATTTTACTCCTTTTTGTTTCTTCTTCTCGATGGCAACACAGGAGAATAACTCAATATTTGTATGACTAGGTTGCGGATAAAGTGACACAAATTTTACAAAGGGTTGGTGCCATCGAAGTGAAGGACTGCGGATTTGAGACATTGCCATTTCTACGAGATGTAAGACATGCTCTTGCGCTCTCCTGTAATCCCCTTTATATATGCTAATATCTTTATTGTCCAGTGTCTACCACAAGCTTCTGGCATAGCACCTAATGAATTGAAAGAAGCCGTATGCTTTCATGTCAGAGAACTCGTCCCGCAGATGTATGTTAAAGTATCGGTATTGTCAATGGCTAACACTGATCTCGCTTTTATCTGATTATTGTAATCATGTCAATCATTGTTCACAGCTGTGTCAGTACACTAGATAGGCAGCATCTCTTTGATATTAGAAGAGAAGAACTGGAGCAAGTGATGCTTCAGGAGACATGTCTCAGTGACAAAGTAAGTTTTTTATGCGATTGCACAGGCCTACCTTGTTCACTAATGTCGCTAAAAATTGTCCACTCAATGTTGAATGTTTGAATTTGTTCCATTCTGTGAAGGTTGTGACCCAGTACCTTCACTTACTCCAGAAAGAATATAAGCAATTTGTTTTCTTCAATCTTATGTTTTGGGTACGTAACGATAATTATTGTATGTGCTGTTGTGCCTTGCAAAATGTGGACCTAATACTTGCTTCTCAATCACTTCCTTGTAGCTGAAATGCGTGTTAGACTATCCATGCATATCTCCCGCAACTAAAAAGACATTCGTTGATCAAAGCAATGACGACTCCATGATAAATCCTGAAAAGGTAAACATTAGCTATCATTCTCGCCTTAACATTCTTATACAATATGAGTAGCAGCTGCATGTTAGTGGAATTGGGTTCAGCCTAACATGCCTTAACTTTTAACACATTCAACATTGATTGTTGTATGCGATTGCAGATTTTTTTCCCAATCATTTATTCAAATTATTGGTTGCTCATGATTGCACATGTCAAGGACAAACAAGTGTACATTGTTGATTCTATGGACAATTACAAAACCTTCTACCAAGGTTTGATGCAATCTGTGGTGAGTAAACTTCAAAAGCATACCTTAGCTTCATTTCCGAAAAAGGTAACATATTTCTAACATTCGATACTTGCTGTATTTATTTCCTTTTTTAGGAATGGATTTTGATGGAAATTTTCCACGAAAATCAACCCTGGACATTTATTCTTGTAAAACACAAACTAAAACAGACAGACGCGGCGAGTTGCGGGGTTTTCACTTTGAAGTTTGCGCAATGTTGGGCAAAGGGGTGTCGGCCACAATTTGTAAGTGCACAAATGGACAATCCCTTGTGGCAAGCTCACTCTATTGTGTCTGACATTGTTTCTGAATGTATGTACAGTTTGATGTTGTCATTGCTAGAAAATTTATTGCCTGGGAGATCGCTTTGGGTAAACTTGCGGACCCGTTCGCTTATGCTGCTTTTCTAATACAAAATAAACAGACACATGAGGCTGTAACCAGAGGACATTTGCAAGATGATGCTATCAAGGATGTGGGCCATCAGGAAACAGGGAACGGTACATTATGTCTCGCCTTTACTGTAATTGGTTCGTTGCATATGAAGGCAATATTAAATTTTAAATTCTTTAGGACTGTAGCAAATTATTGGTACGAAATTAATCATTGTATAAAGGAAACCATAAAAAGTGTATGTACCTCTGTTCCGATGCATCTTCTCGTGACCATCGCATTCACAAATTGCTTTTCTACTCCAGCTATTCCATTATTGCAGGGCTGCTGCTCACAACATTGTAATAAATCCTCGACCCCAGAACTTTGCTTTACACTTTTCAATTCCTCTTGTTTGATTTCGCATTATGACATTCAAATTGGATCTCACATGCAAAATCCATGTGCTGAAATGCTGTATGCCTTCAATTTTTCCCTAGCCGAAGGTACAAGGGTGAAAAAAAGCCCGCCAGAACTTGCGTCCGCTAATGATTCAAAAAAGAAGTTTCTTATTCTTGATTTGAATGGAGTGCTTCTGGGCAGTGCATTTACAAGGATGACCAGAAATCGGGACTTTAACTTCAGACCATATTGCTTTGAATTTTTGCAGGTCTGTCTGTCATATTTTGAGGTGGCTGTTTGGTCATCAAAGCTACGGTATCCACCAACCTATATTTGAATTACTTCATTAACTAGAACGTCCACAAGTTTTTCTGTTATTCCCTGAATTCAAGACAGTTGTGTTTTCTGCAGCCACAACATTCAACCAGTGTTGGACAGTCTATCCAAAAAAATGAATGAACGTTTGGAGCAGAGACTGTTATTTGTTTGGGTGAGATGTCATTCACAAATTACTTCGATTGTGTGTAGTCAGTCCGTGTGTAAAACTTCTAATAAATGAAAGTCGGGAACAATCAATATTGTGCAGGATCAGTCGCGGTGCACTATGACACAAACCAGCCTTAGGGAAAATCCAGACAAAACGATGATGTTTAAGGACCTGAAACGTGTGTGGGGAGAATATAAGTCGTACAACAGCTCTAACACGATATTAGTCGATGATTTTTCGTATAAATCCTTCCTTAATTCTGTAAGTGCACCATACCCACTGATCGTTATGTTGTATATGTTCCGGTATGCACAAACAACATGATCAAGGCTAACTGTTTCCATATTACTCGTTCTTCAGCCGTACAATGCCATCTTCCCACCTCTTATACATGTTACACTGTAGAAGACAATTATTTGGGTAAGACGCAGTCTGCAGGGCTTTGAAATGTGGCTTTTGCTATGGTAAGCACATGGTGAAAGATTGGCCTGACACAAAACTTATTTGCAGATCCTGAAGGAGATTTTGTACGACACCTGAAGAAATTGGCCAGTGTTGCTAATGTACAAGATTTCATTAAGCGAAACCGTTTTGGACAATCACCCGTAATAGAAGGCAGTGTGGATTGGAACTTTTATGTTAATGTTATCAGCAAGCTTGGACTGCAGAACACTGCAAAGTAAGTGACGCGCAAACGGGAAGCCCCAAACATATATCCTCCAGAGGTATTTAGATGCATTCATGTTCAGGACTATGTTGACAAAAGTTCAACACCTCGTTATGATAGCTAAAATTGCGTCTGATCATATGCACAGACCAAGAAAAAAAGGAAAATTTGAAAGCATGAGGAAGATCAGTTTATAGGCCGTTCACTGTACGGAAGCTTCTCCAAACCATTGGAAGGAGACAACCTCTCTTCTGATGGGACACACAAGCAAAACTTTTGTGCTTTAGTGAGACACTGGGCCTGTCTAATTCATATATGTTGGTATTACTTTCTTCCCTTACTTCTGTTTTTGTTTGCAAAGGGCCGTCGCTGATGACATTAATTGAGCTAGGCTCCTTGCTTTGCGTCTGTACCAAAATAAAGTCCAGCAATGGAATCTGTTAACCAACACGAAGTCTGTATGAGTAATGTATTCCTTTAGCTAACCCCTGCTTGAATATGTCATTCGATAGGAAAAATTAGCTGCTGGACTAGGAGCTTAAAATTGCCTCACTTTTGAATGGGGATGTCTATGCTGCTGACAGGCTTGGAGAACTTACAATATATTTGTGGGTATGTATTGATGCATTCGTTGGACAAATTGGAATACGTTATTGAAGGGATGCATATGACGCAGGCACAGATGTTTCCCATCATGCAAATGGTTTGACGAAACAGGTAACATACCCAGCAGCTTGGACATACCCCTTGTTGGGGATGTGACTTCGGGCTGGAAGGTTGTCTTGCATGAAGAAAATGGTTTTGTCTATTATTGGAATATTGAAACTGGAGAAACTTCATGGGAAGTTCGTGGTTTGCCCAGAGTCGTGTTTGTGTAGACAGTGCAAGCGATGCGTTTATTGTTGAACGGTTTCATGCAGAAAATGTAATTGCCTGGATTTTATGATTCCTGTAGCAAATACTGCTATTATATTCTTGTAAATATGCCATGGGTATAGAGACACGTGCAGGGTATGCAAGCAATTTGTAGCAGAGCAAGACAACTGTGGTGGTGCTCTTCGTTTGGTGTTCAAATGATTGTTAACATTAAATTATTGTTCATTACACCCACTTCCATAGCTTTTCACTGTCTGGTTTGCGTAGAACAGCAGAATTTTGTTAAATTCACACAAATGCAATATTTGATAGCTTCGTCCCGACCACCAGTATCTACAATCGACAGGGTTCTTAACTTGTTTTGCCCCGTCACGCGCGAGCACTAGGTTTCTGAATGTACGGTTAAATACCCCTTTCGCTTAAACAAAAATTTAGATATCGGCGTTAGGTTGCTTTGGGAGTTTACGAAGGAAGAGAAGATAAAAGAAGAGAACTTAGAAAAGAAAGGAAAAGTTGCATATTTCGTTTGGGAGTTCAACGAAAGAAAAGAAAACAAACATCTTTCCCTTATATGAGAGTTCGAGAGATGTGGAAAGAAAGAATTTTATGAGAATGCAACTTTACATATTTGCCCTTTCAATTTTTAAATCAAAGTCCAAAGTTTAGTTTTCTTGTTCCAATAAATAGAATATTTGAGCAAGACAAATTTGTAAAACAATTGCATATACATTCCTACAAGGTGAATAATAATAAGTTGCGTTTCCAAATAATAAGTTGCTATTTTTTTCTTGCATCTTGAACTCTTTGCCCAATTTTACTCAAATGTTAATCTTCACCTCATTCAGATTCCACATATATATTTATAAATGTATATTATATGTGCATATATTTATAATATATATGTGTATGTAGTAATAATATATTATATAATTGTACTTATATTTGTTATTACAAATATACTAATGTATACTAAAAATTATACTTATTAATATATAATATTCTCTATAATTATAAAAAATATTAGTACAATTATACAATGTATTATAATTATTTATATAAATAAATAAACTAATTCTAAATTTTTTGGGATAATTTCATAAACCAAATCGTGGTCACTTCCGTAATGTATCACTTTCCCATAAAAGACCAGATCTTTATGACCTTCCTCCATTATAAGAACAAAGCACCTATTTTTCCATTAATAGATTTATTTATCGGATAAAATACATAATAACTCATTTTCCAATAAAACCCCAGCTGTTTATGGCTTTTCTCCAATATAAGAACATAGTACCCTTTTCCATAAAACAATTTATTAATCGAATAAAATTAAAATAAATCAGTTCTCTACTAAAACCCCTTTTCCAATAAAACACCGGCTCTTTATCGATTTCCTCCACTATGACAACAGAGTACCAATATCCCATACTTACTAATTCACTTATCGGATAAAATTTAATTGAACACGGTTTGCAATAAAACACCAGCTATGTATGGCCACTTTATTTGTTCGATAAAATCGGATCGATATTATACTTGAGTGCCATTTACCCGTTAGCATAGAATGCAAAGCAAGAAACTAACCTATTGCAGGTTTAAACTCCGTGTTAACACAAATTGTTTCGGATACATCAAGACACCTAATTCATAAACTCTCACGATACATAAATTTAAACGCGATAATTATTAATTACCACAAATCAAATATTTCAATCTTTTTCATTTATTTCTAATGACTGCATACCATGGATCACTGTACGCTAGTCATAACCAACCACAAATCTTCTCTTAACTCTCGACCACATGAAGATTGTGGTACTCGTTATCCCCCATGGCAAGGTCTCCTCACACCACCGCCGGCGAGTTTGCTCGGTTGAACTTTGGTTTCCCTTCCTCTAATGAAACTCATAGATACACACAAACCGCTTGCCTTACTATGGCAGCTTTTGGACTCTCTGTCTCCATCTTCTACATTTTAGGCTACGACGACGTCCATCCGACTATGACAGCCCCTATTACATGGCCCTTTCCACAAAATGCCACTACTTTGTCTCTCTATCTTGCCACCTTCATCGAACCTCAACTTTATTCATCTCCAACCTCCTGTGCGTGTTTGCTTTCCGCATAATTTGATGACGGACAACGTTAGCATCATCCAGAACCAAAGACAGTGCTACTTTGCGCCGCTCCTGCTCCGAATTGTACTGCACCGATAAATTTGTTACTATCTCCATCGTTCGCAACCAATGCAAGCAAACACACTTACTGTTATAGCACACGACGCCATTCCTTTTTCCTTACCTGATTCCATTTTCATCTTCCAATTTCACTTGATAACATATCCATGTACTTCAGCATGAATAACTCACAATCCCATCTGCATTACAAACCATAACCACATATTTAGACAACCGTTGCTGAACTATGGAAAAAACTTCCAAACCTATGCACATGCAGCTTGCGCATTCCGTTGCTGTGGACATGTGGCTGCAGCTTTTATTTTGTACAGCCAAAGGCATGACGAATACTGCCCCTCCAAACCATAAGTCAGCGCTGCTTCCAACCTTTCAATCTGAGGGCCATACAAGAAAAACATATGCAATTTTAAGTTTACTGCCACCAATTGTAAAGGTGATGGTCGTGTTCATGAAATGTTTGACAAACCAACTTAGTTTACCATTGTCTCCACGGAGCTGCGCCTATTCATATCTGTTTGCTCGTCTCCTCTCATTGAATCATAAATTAATACTTTTTCGCTTCCCATGTCCACCACACACATATACTAATGCTCATCGTGCCACATTGGCACGAATATCTGAAGCATAGCAGCGGTTAGTTAGTCATCATCATGGGAATCTGTATCTATTCCATTATGCTACATAACAGGGCAGCTTCTCGTACCTTTTCACACTTTTTTATATTACCTCATACTTTACATTCCTGTAGATATGTACAGTACAGCTCGTCTGCTGATTTGTTGAACTCTAAAATCTCTTGTTACAACACGACAGTAAAATATGACATTTTAATATGAATGTGCATACTCACACCCCCCAACTTTGGCCGAACACTTGTACCTGAAACCAAGTTGGCATGAATCACCATCGCATTGACTGATCTACAGCACGCCTTTGCTGCCTTGCTGTTTTCATAGCACAATAGCAATTGATTATCTGCACCAAACTCAAGTCACATCACTTCGTCCTCCATGAAACAATCCACACAACACCACCCAATTTCAATCCCTCGATTTACTCACATTACATGCCATGGGTTTTTCAGGAAGCAAGGACCCCATTGCATCCCGACTTGCTGTCTGCCCCTTAATTGATACCAGTACTTCCCTGTCATTACAACATGGTACATTAATCTTTTTCCTATGTGTATTACGGTTTCATAATCTACAAACTTGATATCATCATTTTCAATGACTCGAGTTAAAACGGCCAAAGTAGGTTCGCTCTTCCTGACTAATACAACCAGCAATCACGGTTTCAATGACTCAATCGGTCCTTACGGTCATTGAGTTAGCCTAAGGCGGTTATGTACTCACCATAAGGGTCATTGAGTTATCATTGTAGTTTCATTCTCAAACTTTTGGAATACTCAACTTTTATTCTATATGCAAGCATGTTACCTACCCTTGCTTTTTATATAAGTTGGCATGATTGACAGCACACAAATTGCAAGTTTTATGCTCACTTGTAAATCAATTTTAACTGCTTCCAAGATTTTTGTTCCTATGCCCTCTCCCCTATGGGGATAATCATACTACATATTTAGTCAACCTTATAATTGCAAATACTTTTCTGTCCCCTTTCCCATTGCAATTGCAAATAAAGGATACAACAAAATAGAACTGTTGATTTAACAAATCCATGATCCAGTACATACCCTTACGACAGCTGAGTGTCAAACAAGAACTTCAGTATTTTTGCTCGTCCCTCACTCAATTTTTCGCCGATAGATGCCAACCTCGTTTCCTGCTACCACAACAATATGTCATTTTTCATTGTCTATAATTTTCCATACTTTAGTAATTCTGGAACGTTGGAATACTCACATTTGCAAATAAAGCAACCATTTTCGTTTGACACTTGTTCATCACACTGCTATCCATCTGTACATAAAACTACAATTTATACTTTACTTTTCTAATGCTAGAAATACCTTGGCACAAACCGATGCATACCTTTATTCTTTTACCTTGCTTTCTATTTTGTTTGTCTTCCCCCACAGGCTTCTCCGTATTGTCCATCCTTAGTCTCTTTCTACTCCTTCACTTTGTAATTTTCGATGCACTCTTTTCACCCATTACAGTACTATTCGTAGTGACTCTATCATGTTTACTCCTGCTTTTGGACTTAACATCTGGCGTTATAGGACTAAATTTATGTAACTCACTCCCTCTTTTAATATTACCGCGCCAATCGTCCTTCTACTCACCCTCCACACCAAGTGCCCGGTTTGTTTTGCACACCCTTCCACTTTCATACATGCTCTTCAGCCTTTCAAAACGACATTCAATCATTGCTTCCATTCTACCAATACTATCCTTCACATCTTTATTGCCACATTCAATTTCAATCAGTCTTCTATCAATGTCTTCTCTACAGCTTATGTTATTGTAAAACTGCACATTGTCCTGTCACTACAAGCCTTTAGTTTTGTACTACTAGTAATGTCACAAAATGCTGATTGCAATTTCAACAACAATTCACACGAAAGGATTTTACATTACCTGTTCCCCCTCAAATATGTGATTCCTCCTCAATATTCGCATGCTTTCATTAATCTCGTACCTTCCCCAAAATCTTAGCCTCGGCCCTCTCGGCTGGAACTTGCGAAACTCGTCCTCACCCTCGATATAGAATCGTTCCAAATAGTAAATCTGCACGGACAAAAACGCCTACCATCATTTACGGGTCTTTTCTATCAAAGTTTAATTTCATTATTCCAGCAATTCCTATCTCTAATACAAAATGGTGCGTCTTTCTTATACCATCAAGAAAAGTGCGCATCCCGCTATTCCGTTGCCGTCTCTATCACAAAAGCTCTTCACCAAATTGTCAAGTATGAATTTCGACCAGTTCAAATTTTCCATATTCTTCTCTGTAGCCACTACAGCCACCAGAGCCCGGCTCACTATGTCGTCCAAACTTGGTGCTAACAACCTACCAACAACAAACAGTACGAACTTCACTTTGAATTCTAAGCCTTCGTTATGCAAACTACATATACTGTGCCTCAATTCCTCCACTACAATTTCACCGCTATTTATTCTGATATTCAATTCTCTTTCCAACTCTGTATCCATCTCTTGCCTTCGCTTTTCGCTTTCAGTATCTTTCCCACGGCTGCTCAAACCAAGTACACATTCCACATCCTCGGCTGTCACCTGTAGACAGTACCCATGAACGTTTAGTGTCCTCCGATCTACATCAAAGTTATCCACCAGCCACTTCACCATTTCTTCGTCAACCTCTACTCCCTTCACATTCAAAATTGACCCGAATCCAAACTCTCTGACAGCCTGCCGCTGCTCATCCGAGATCCAATCCACCATATTCTTCACGGAATGAGTTGAGTGGCTTACCATTGTTTCCGCCGTCCGACGAATGGCCTTCCTTTCACTGCTGCAACTTTTATAATTCAAAGGTGTTCCACTCTCATGCATCAGCGATACTACCATTGTTTCCGCCGTCCGACGAATGGCCTTCCTTTCACTGCTGCAACTTTTAAAATTTGAAGGTGTTCCACTCTCATGCATTAGCGATACTACATTTTCGCTTTCTCCTTCACCGTCCCACTGCATATCCGAAGCATCTATTTCTGCCGCCGGCTCCATAACAAATCCCTATCTTCTGCTATTCCTCCTGCTCCAGTTTTGGCGCTTCTTCCTTTCTAATACGCCTACACTGTTTAGCTTATCCAGTAAGCTTCGCGCCTTTTTTTCCCTGCCATACTTTCGCGTATAAACCCTCACTTTCCCGGTTGCTTAATTTCGCCCCCTCCACATTTCACATGCGCGGTTGGAGTCCCCTTCAATGCCCAATACATCTTCCGGTTGCACGTCACAAAAGCCCTTTCCACGTGCCCGGCCAACACACTTCCCCTAGCGTTTGTGGCCCAAAATGCTTGAATGTCTTTTCCCTTAACTTTCCACACCTCTGTTTTGACATCTAAACATACCGCAGCAACATCCTTGTTTTTAAATGCAAGATGGCTTCTTTTTTGTCATTCTCAGTTTTGTATGTTCCTTCAGCAAAAGAACCCTTGTATATCGGATTTTAGTAGAGTCGCGATTCTTGCTTGTTCCACATAGAGGACCAAATTTTAAAATTTTGCTTCTGGTTTTCTTTGAAATCATTTTTATATATTCGGAATGTGGCTCCCTCAATTACATATGAGAATGATGTGACAGCTCGAAGTGGATGTTAAAGCAAACACTGATCTATGTGGGACACTTGAACCACTTGCTGCGAGGGAGGACAAACATTGCACATTTGTATCTCGCATTTTTACCCTATTTTTTTGGCTTTTTGGCATGTCATGATTTTGTACACAGGGTGACAAGGGGTTAATGATTGACTTGATAACACTGGTGCCAATAGGTCTGGGCCAATAGGTCTGGGCCTGCCATTATCGTGTTAAAAAATCTCAACTCGGATCTAATTTGTCAGGCTGTCATGTCATAAGGTTAATCATTAAAATTTCTTTTTGCACTTTATTTTTTAATGTTATTTTTTTCTTGTTTTCTTCCCTAAACCGTTAGTCAATTTTAATCTTTTGTAACAGAAATGTTTAAAAGACATTTATAGAGAGGTTAGATCTTTTTAAGATATAACAAGTTTGTACTTTACTCCCTAATATTATTTTTCTCTTTATTTGTTTGTTTATCTCTAAAACCACTCAAGACAAATAATATTTAAAAATATCAGTTTTGTTAACTTAAAAATGAAAATTATTGTATATTTATAGATTTAGGTCTTGTTAAGTTTTATCTATATAATTACAAGGTTTTAGATAGACGAAAATATCTTGCTCATTTTACATGACAAAGGGGAAACACAAAAATTATTGGTGAAAAAAATAAACTATAAAAATATTATTAAAGGTCTATAGATTGGTTTGTTTGGGTTGAAGATTCTTTGGAAATTCTTTTAAAATAATATTGTAATACATTTTTGCAATTTGATGTTTGTAAAATAAAAAGGTGGCTGAAAAAAATAAAAAAAATGATTGAGAAATGTGTTTATGATGCAACAAAAAAAATATTTTAGAAAAATTTAGCAATCCAAACAATTTTTAATAGCATGATTATATTAAAAAAGAATAAATTTTTCCTGCATTGACAGTGTATATACTATCAGCGTTGGGTGAATGACAATTATGCAAAAACTGAAATTTAATGTTTGCACACGTCATGAATCAAACGGTGAGTGTATAAACCAAAAACTTTGAAACCAAAATCAACCATGTTTCTCTCTTTTTTAAGTGTTACTAGAAAAATTTATACTCCTATATAAAGAAAATATCTGGCTATTAAAAGAAAACTGCAATCATATGCACATTCATAAAGAGAAATTGACAATATTCTAGCATTTTTAGACTTTCAATAATAATTTCACATATTAATTTTTCAATAACAAATTTTGTTATTTTTTCCATTATTACATGAAAATAGCAAGATATTTCTCTCAATCTAAAAAATGTATAATTATGGGATGAAATTTAATTAGGACCATATTTATAAAAATACTATTTTTTTCATTACTATGTTAGAGATATTGATTTTTTAGACATTATTTATCCTTGGTGTTTTGAAATATTGGAGTTGACTAATGATTTTAGTGGCAAACAGAAAAATTGAAAAAAAAGTGATATTAGAGGATCAAGTGCAAGATAAACTAGGGGAATTATTGCATTTAACTATTAAGGATACAAATATCTTTTCGACATTACCATTACACAATGTTAAAATTAACTAATGATTTAAGAGGTAAAATGAAAAAAAATAAATGTTAGAGGGTAAAGTGCAAAAATAGATTTGCCTTAGGGAGAGTTTTTGTAATTAACCCCATGTCATATCATATGATGACTTGTTCATTAACCAGTTGATTAAATTCGACAAATGTAATCCATTAAACACTCTACACAGTTTGTAATATGAATCAGTTTATAATCCATTAAACATTCTACACAGTTTATAAGATGACTTGTACTATTATTTTACAAGATTCACTCATTAACTTAAATAAATTGAAAGAATCTTAACTCGTTAATCACATATCTTATCCCTTAAATCTTGTTATTGATGAGTTTTCATACATTAGATGCACAATAAAGATTTCAAATTATAAAATGAAGTCCAAACTTTCAAGAATTAGAATTTTCAATAAAAAAGATAATTTAATACTGGACTAGAAATTGCCGCCCCTACTTGTTTCCTATCCAATTGACCTTGTAACAGACCATAAGCAATTACAACCATTAAAACCAAAAGCAACTAGTATTCAAATACAATCAGTATCTTATTGGCCGGTGAAAATGTCAAAGCACTTGTTTTCTTCTTTTTTTCAAAATAACAAGTAAACTTTTTGGAAAGTGAATTTAATCTTTGACCAGTTGTTGATTAATTACATTAATTGCTAGGCAATGTCATCTGCCATTTACCAATTGATCATGAACAAAATGTGATTTTGCATGTTGAAACTTAAAAGTGTTGATAAACTTCATTGATGATGTCTGTTAATCTCTAATCAAACTAGTTCTCACCAAACAGAAAAACTTAATCAATCTTGGAGCAGTTTCAAAGTTTTTGCTAATATGTAGAAGTCACCTCAACACATTTCTGTGATGCAAATTGGATTTGTGCAATGATTACTTTCTCTAATTTTCCAACCTTTGACAAAACTTTCTTCAAAATAAAGTAGGGATAATTGCAGAAACCTCCCCTGACTTTTATAGTAATAGCATTGACCCCCCTATCAATATTGAAATAGCACTGACCTCCCCTATCAAAAGTTGGAGGCAATTTAATAGGCAAAAGTGGATCAATTTACTAAAGTATCCCTGACATGATTTAATTTTACCAAATAAATGTGATGAGTACTTTCATCAAACCCAACAAAACATTTGTTAATAAAAATTACACTAAATTAACTATTTCTGCATAGTTTAACTAATTAACTAAATAACTAATAATCTAATTAATTAATAACTAATTATCTAATTAACTATTAACTAATTAACTAATTATCTAATTGTTAATAGTTATTAACTAATCAAACTATTTCTGCATAATTAAACTAATTAACTATTAACTAATTATCTAATTAACTATTAACTAATTAACTAATTATCTAATTAATTAATTAATTAATTAACTATTTTTTGTTTATCTAATTAACTAATCTCTATTTATCTAATTAACTAAAGCTGTTGTCTGTCCGAAACTAATAAACTATTTGCATGTTAAACTAATTAACTAATTAGCTGCTTAACTAATTAACTACCTAATTATCTAATTAATTAATTAACTAATTAACTAATTTTTGTTTATCTAATTAACTAATTAACTAAAGTTGTTGTCTATCCTAAACTAACAAACTATTTGCATGTTAAACTAATTAACTAATTAACTAACTAATTATCCAATTAATTAATTAACTACTTTTTGTTTATCTAATTAACTAATTATCTAATTATCTAATTAACTAATTAACTAAAGTTGTTGTCTATCCGAAACTAACAAACTATTTGCATATTAAACTAATTAACTAATTAACTAAAGCTGTTGTCTGTCTGAAACTAACGAACTATTTGCATGTTAAACTAATTAACTACTTAACTACTTAACTAACTAATTAGCTAATTAATTAATTAACTAATTAACTAATTTCTGTTTATCTAATTAACTAATTACTAAAGCTATTGTCTATCCGAAACTAACAAACTATTTGCATGTTAAACTAATTAACTAACTAATTATCTAATTAATTAATTATCTAATTAACTAATTTTTATTTATCTAATTAACTAATTAACTAAAGCTATTGTCTGTCCGAAACTAACAAACTATTTGCATGTTAAACTAATTAACTACTTAACTAATTAACTAACTAATTAACAAACTATTTGCATGTTAAACTATATGCAGTGCGCATTACCTATTTAAAGTATCGGCTCTTTATAGGTATTTTACTTTCAAACATTTAATTTATGATGAAAATATCAATGTTTGTAAGTAAAATTCAAAAAGTGTTACGAAAAATATCAATGTTCTTACTTTCAAACATTTAATTTATGGCCCTATGCCCCTCCCTTTTTTAAGAATATTACTATAACACTTTTTGAATTTTACTTACAAACATTGATGTTTTTATCATAAATTAAATGTTTGAAAGTAAAATACCCATAAAGAGCCGATACTTTAAATAGGTAATGCGTACTACATATTGTTTAACATGCAAATAGTCTGTTAATTAGTTAGTTAGTTAATTAGTTGATTAGTTAAGCAGTTAATTAGTTAATTAGTTTAACATGCAAATAGTTTGTTAGTTTCGGACAGACAACAGCTTTAGTTAATTAGTTAAGCAGCTAATTAGATAAATAGAAATTAGTTAATTAATTAATTAGATAATTAGTTAATAATTAATCAGATAATTAGTTAATAGTTAATTAGTTTAACTATTAACTAATTAGATAATTAGTTAAGCAATTGTCAAGCAAATAATAATTGTCAAGCAAGAAGAGGGCACAATTGGAAGAAATTTCTTATCTCACATCTACAAAAGCTGTCAGGGAGGTTTCTGCAACAAATTGTTACTGTTTAGGGGAGGTGAATGCAATTTCTAAACCTAGAGGGGAGGTCAGTGCAAATGTCAGAAATCTCAGGGGAGGTTTCTGCAATTATCCCAAATAAAGTACCCAACTCCCCAACTTTTACGCCATGATTCTACCATTTTTCCACCATCTGCTGAGCCCTGTGTGCTGATTGCTTGCTAGTTCCTACTCCAGCCTTTGAGTTGCTATGCCTTCCCTGATTGGAGAAATATTTCGATTTAGTCGGCCCTAAAGTCTCTTGGAAGATATTCTCTTGATTTCCTGGCGACCCAGACCGAAGGAATAGAAAGAGTCATTAGGCAGGAAAGCAAGATCTATGCCTTTAAGTGTAGCAATCAAGGAAAGGAGTGTATTCTACAGCTGAAAATAGGTAAGTATAGCTGTTGTGGTGAAAAAACTGGTGCACATAAGGTCTAAAATGTGCAGCACATTAGGTCCCTGAAAGGGTTGGAATAGGAAGTATTTGAGGAAGAATAACAAGATAAAAAGGGTTAGAAAGGAAAAAGGATGACAAACAAAATGAAATCCTGTTCCTGGTTCATGCATCTTATCTGAATATGTTAATAGTGAAAGCTACCAATGTCCAAGGAAAAATATACATGAATCTGATGTACTACTTAGACTTTAGAGAAAATCCATCTTTTATTATCATATAAAACTGTCATAAGCTCACAAAAATACGAAGTTAAACAACAGAACAATGTGAGGCCAAAGTAATTGGCAAGAAAGATACTAGACACAAAAGGAAAAAAGAATTTAAAGAATTGGTCCCTCTCATAATTTTCAAAATTCTAGCCCTTGATCTATAATGAGAAACACTTCCTTATGCCACGGCAGGCAGATCCTTGAGCCATGGATCTAATGGTTTGCCAATGGAGTAGACAATAAATCCAATCTCTCTCAGCTTCTCCACATTCACAACATTCCTACCATCAAAAACAAATGCAGGCTTCTGCATGTTGTCATAGATCTTTTTGTAATCAAGAGTTTTGAATTCATCCCACTCAGTCAGAATGCAGAGACCGTGAGCATCCTTTATTGCCTCATAAGCATCCCAAGCAACACTGACTTGCTTTACCGTGGTAGGGCTGAGTGGTTGGAGGTGAACTGGGTGATCCCAGTCAAACTTGTTCAGTGACAGATCCCTCTGGATCTGCTCTTCATTGACCTGCGGATCGTATATGCTCAAGTGAGCTTTGTCTGTAAGCAGCCCTTTGCACACATCAATAGCTGGAGTCTCCCTTGTATCACCTGTATCTTTCTTGAAGGCAAATCCAAGAATGGCTATCTTCTTGCCTGCAACAGTATTAAACATGGAGGACACAGCCCTAGTAACAAAGCGGTTTTTTTGGTAGTCATTTACCTTGATCACTTGTTTCCAATAGCTAGCAACTTCTGAGAGGCCATTGCATTCACAAATGTAAACTAAGTTCAGGATATCCTTCTGAAAGCAAGAACCACCAAAACCAACACTGGCATTTAAAAATTTAGGCCCAATTCTGGTGTCCTTTCCAATAGCATGGGACACTTGTGAAACATCTGCTCCAGTTGCTTCACAGAGGGCTGACATCGCATTGACAGATGAGATCCTTTGGGCCAAGAAAGCATTGGCAGCAAGCTTTGAGAGCTCTGCTGACCAGAGATTGGTGCAAAGGATTCTTTCTTCAGGCACCCACTGAGCATAGACATCTTTAAGTGCTTGAATTGCCTTCTGCCCCTGAGGTGTTTCTCGTCCTCCAATAAGAACACGGTCAGGATTAAAAAGATCCTGAATTGCAGTACCCTCAGCAAGGAATTCTGGGTTGGAGAGAATCTGATAATTGATACCCTTGCTGTTGTGAGTTAATATTTTCTCAATTGCCTCGGCTGTTTTCACTGGAACTGTAGACTTCTCAACAACAATCTTGTCAGATTTTGATACATCAGCTATCATGCGAGCTGCACTTTCCCAATATGTAAGATCTGCAGCTTTGCCAGCACCAAGGCCTCGAGTTTTGGTTGGGGTGTTAACTGAAACGAAGACTATATCTGCTTCTGATACATGCTTTTCAACATCATTACTGAAAAAGAGATTCTTCCCTCGGCACTGCTTTACTACTTCTTCAAGGCCAGGCTCATATATGGGTAACTGATCACTGTTCCAGGCTGTGATCCGGGAAACTGAGATATCAACAACAGCTACTTCAATTGAGGGGCACTTGAGGGCAATGACTGCCATTGTAGGACCTCCAACATATCCAGCTCCAATACAACAAATCTTCACCATTGTTCCTGTTACATAGAACCAGGATTAATAGTTTTGTCCGAGGTTAGGCTTTCTAGTACCTGAATGAAGATATACAGTAGGAAAAAGCAGAATCTAAAACTTTTCCTTTGACACATGTATAGACAAATAAAAGCTCCAGCTAAACTATCCAGGAGAGACAATCTCTTCATTTGCATATAATTGAGAACACATTAAATCCGAATAAAGTTGCAGCCTTGCTGAAGCCTAAAAGAATCACAGTGCAAAGAGAATCTTTTTATGCTCCCATTGCAACTTATCATCTTCCCTCAATGTTTTAGTGTCTTGATTCGACATAGAAAATTCTTAAATACTATAAACATCTTATACAGTTGGTTGGTTGTAGATTTGGACTAAAGAAATCAACAAGAAAGAAAAAGAGGAAAAAGTACATAAAACCAGTAATTGGAAGTCAATAAAAGCAGAGGCTTATGGCAGCAAGAGTGACTAATTCTCTGAGACAAATGCAACTGCAAACAACAAACTGAAGTTTCTTAAGAATGTTACGAACTCAACATTTTTCCACTCAAATATTAGCTGACCTCTTCTTTTTACACCTGGTGCAAGTTGCAGATTTGATGTCTAATCCATCAATCGTGTATCAACTATGATAAATATAATTTGGCATTAGCTTGCAGTAAAAAAGGGCATTAACACACACAAATCAAAGCATATGTATAACAAATTATGCAGGATAAACAATTCAGAAACTAAAATAATTTGAAGGATTACAAAACAAAAAAAAAAAAAAAAAACCATGAAAAGGCGCAGCTAAATACAAGTATTTCCATGTCGGAGAAGAGAAATCACAAGTTTGGCTACAAAGATGGACTTCAAAAATTATGCTAATTCATATTGTTCTACTGCATAAAATAGGTTTCAACACAAATTAATTACCTGAAGAGATTATCTAACGAATTGAGTGTCAATAATGGTGTCAATAATCTCGAAAGCTAGAGGGAGACCACAGTTAGTATGATGGCCAAAATGGCCAAGACCTCTTTATATACTGGAAGTATAATCAACCTTGGATGTGTTAGCACGAGGGACTCTCACAAATAAAGCAAAGTGATAAAAGTCAGATTTAAAAGCTGAATTGGAACTTTTTAACACGTTTCCAAACATTACCTTTCAGTAACAAACAAGGGAAAATATCAACTTTTTCCCCCCAAACTGTTAAAAACCAATTAAATAGTCCTATTTGTAAAACCAGTATCCAAATCCAACTGCAGCACCTGAAAGAAAATAGATAAAATAAAGAAAAGGAAAAGAAAACAAAATTCTTTTAATCACTTTGTTGCAAAATATATACTCCACCACAGTATAGTTGACTTAAAATGGGGGAACAAAATCAAATAATCCATCGTTACAGACATTTTTAACAACCAATATTTTTTTTTAAAGTCAGATAAAAAGGAAAAACATAAGGAACCCGTTGGACCAGATTGATTTTTGATTAAATCCCATGTCGTGAAATAAGTTAACAAGTCACAAAAGTGACTGTTTTTGCTGAGTATGAAACATGTGATGAAGAAGCAATCACATCAAAAGAGCACAGTGAGAGGGGCACTTCTCATGTGAAATTAAGTGCACTAACCACACATTAGCCAAAAATCTAATGCCATTTACGGTCAAAAACTAAAAAAGAAAGAAAGCTAGCTTAGGATTTCAGAAACAACGTGACTGGTTGGTTCAAAAGGCGTTTGAGTAAGATGGAAGACAAGGATTAATGATGACAAATGCATTAGTACATAATACAATTCAATACATGCACAGTTTTCTTTTCATGTGAAAAACAGCTCATAGTTTTAAACTATATAACACTTGTTTCTGAAGGCAACAAATGTATGTATGTTAGGGTGATTAACGTGCGAGTACCTGATGAAATGGTCTTAAAAAGAGCGAAAAAACGCACCAGAAGGTGGTGAAGCAGCGTGAAAAGCACTTCTTGATGCAATGTAGGAGAGAAAAGAAAGGGATAGCTGGCTTGAGTAATGAGAAAATTATATTGACAATTTAGAATTTGTTAATCAAAGTTTGCTTGCATATACCGTTGAAGGGAGTCCCTTTATATTAAGATTTATATTACATGTGAGTCTAAGGTTTATGGAAGTTTAATAAATGCACTAAGATATTTTGTTATGGAATATTCTCAGGATCTACAACTTACAATGTATTAAGAGGAAATAATTAAGGGGTATGTATTGAGCATAAATACAGATGATAATATGGAATTTTGTCTTTGTTCGTTTTGTAATTAGGGGGCTGGTGTGGGGGATCTAAAATATCTCTTTTCATATTTGTTTCACATATTAAATTTATTTTACATGTGAGTCATGGGTTTATGGACGTTTGTAAATGTATTAAGATTTTGGAATGGAATATTCTTACTATTTACAATGGATTAAAGGGAAATGAAGTGTATTTGTTGAACATAAACATAGAAGCTAGATATGGAATTTGTCTTTGGATTTTGGAGCCGGGGGGGGGGGGGGGGGGGGGAGTGGAGGGGAGGGGCTCTTGGTTCCAAGTTTCTGTGTGAAATAGTTTTTACATATTAAATTTTGAACTCCTAAAAATCTAGGGCTTTATAGGATATCACGTTTCTAATGCATAATAAACATTTTCTTGCATGAATAGTTTCCAAACCCTTAGGAATGGTCATTATTTTTTCCATGATCTGGACAAACAGAGTCGGAGCGTACAAAGAAAAGGATAATTAGATAACTAAATATGAAAGAATAGTCAGATCAGGCAAAAAATGACATGAATTTCTTCAATTTTCATGTGAAGCAACAAAAGACGCTACATATTTAGTGCGATTAGATTTGTCGCACATCAGAAATATTTTCCCACAAAACAAAAGGAGAACATAATAGTTAATTACGATGACATTATTTTATCTACGGATGCATTAGTTTCTATAGCTGAATGTGCAGAAATACAATGTGAGAAGAAAAGGGAAAATCATTCAAAACGTCCCTCACATTTTACAAGGTAACTTTTTTCATCCCTCATTTTTAAAAGTGTAATTTTATCTCTTACAAATTCGTATTGATCAAATTTAGTCCCTACTTAGATTTTCGACTAGTTTTTTGTCGGAATCTACCACGTACCTTGCATGCGATCATTTTTTAAGGGCAAATTTGTCAAATCAAATTTTACATAATTCGATTCATAGTCCCTCACATTTCACAAAATGAATTTTTTCATCTCTTACATTTTTCAAAATGGATTTTTTCATCCTCATTGATCATATGTATGAATAGTTTTTTTTTCTTTAAACTCATGTAAATATTTATTTGATTTCATCTGAACAGTACGAATAGCATGTAATATATTTTTATTTGATTTCACCTAAAATGGCTAATCATAGTTATACATATGCTATTCAATAGATATATACAAGGGTTTAAAACTAACAATTTTATTTTAAATCCATATATATATCTATATGATTTCACCATGTGAACTTATTCAATATTTGTGACCTTTCTCTTTTGGTAATAATTTATTTATTGAGTTGTATAATAAGGCCATCTAATTAATGGGTTCTAATTCGAATTCTATAGTTGTGCTAATAAATTATAGTTTAAATCTAAAATTTCTATTCGCCACTTTAAGACCAATAGGTAAATTAGTTGTCTAGTGATTATTTTAAAATTTGAAAGTATCAATCACTTATTTCTTTTTATCATTCTTTTTCTTTGTTTACTTTGTTTATTTTGTTTTGTCCAAATTTAATTCGATATAAACACTCGATAATGTTTAAGATTAAATTTCTTCTTTGTTTTCAATTTTCGAGTAAAAGGAAATGAATGAGTGAAAAACTAATAAATTTTTTAAATCCATGTATATATCTATTTGATTGCACCTAAACAGTACGAATAGCATGTAATATATCAGGTGATTATATATTACATACTATTCATATTGTTCAAATGAAATCAAATAGATATATACATGAATTTAAAAAAAATTATTCGCATACATGGTTAATGAGGGACGAAAAAATTCATTTTGTGAAATGTGAGGGATGAAAAAATTCATTTTGTGAAATATAAGGGACTATGAATCGAATTATGTAAAATTTGATTCGACAATTTTGTTTTTAAAAATGATCACGTGCAAGGCATATGGTGGATTCCGACCAAAAATTAGTCGAAAATTTAGGTAGGGACAAAATTTGATCAATGTGAATTTGTAAGGGATGTAAAATTATATTTTTAAAAGTGAGGGATGAAAAAAGTTATTTTGCAAAATGTGAAGGACTTTTTGAATGATATTCCCAGAAGAAAAAAAATCAGTTCCTAGTTAAAGAAAGTCCTTAAAGGATTAAGAAAATGGTTAAAACGTGAAATTAAAAGATTAATGTTTTTGCTAGAGTGTCAAACTACTCCTTATGAACTAGGAAACAGGAAAGGGTCAATTGCCATTTACCACTTTGAACTTTTATTTGGTTCTGATTGACCCCTAATTTTTCATTATGTCATCATGATCATTCTAAATTGTTAATGTTTCTTGTCGTAAAAGTTGATGGTGTTAACTATCGTGCTCGATCAAGTGGGATGGATTTGAGAGTTTAGAATATATTATATCTAAAAATTAAAGTTTAAGGTGTAAAGTGAGAATTAGATATACATTGGGTGTGAACAGAGAATAAGTTTTTTTTTTTAAAAAGTATACTATGTATTCTGGAGAGCGTTCAACTAACAAATGAGAAAACTTAACTGGAATTTCAATTGCTTAGAATTCTCAAACTTTTTCTGTCTAGTCTTTTTTCATATTTCAAAAACTTGATGGGTTAGTTTGGTTTACACCCAACATTGGGGACCAGAATTGTATTTTTCCTTTTAGTTTTTTGCGGGACATTTGTCTAGATTTTGACTAAGTTGTTCTTGACCCTAAGGATCAGTAGATTGAATTTCAACGTTAATTTGCACAATAAACTACTGCGCGTGTCAACTGCCAATCAAACTATGAACAAAAAGAGTCCAGCATACCATGGTCTATGGAAACAACAACCAAGGAGCTCTCATCAAATTTTGCCAAATGATTAAAAAAAAGGATTAAAAAAGAAGTTTTCCTTTTCAAGAAAATGGTTAATTGTGGTCTAAAAGGAGAGGAAATTAATCAAAAGACCTTCAATTTTTTGAATACTTCGTTTTCTTTATGCAATAGATGGTCAAAACTTTCCATCATTGTTGGAAATTGTTAGGTGGTACCTTTTTCTGCTTTTTAGTAAGATGTGTGCGGTCAAGATGGTGCTTCGCACATTGACGTCGATTACCTTCGAGTGTTAATCTAATTTTGTTGGGGGTTTCCAATTATTTCGACCGTTAAAAAAAAGTAAGACGTGTGCAGTCAGCAAAGGCATATGATAAAGGGATGAAAGACCGTTACAACTGTCAATGATAATTGCAGAGTGTAATGTAAATATTAACATAACAAGTATAGATAACAAAACAATAAATGTAAATACTAACGCATCAACATGCAAAAACACAATAAATTTTCTCACTTCTTGAAATTTTTGTCCAACAATTCTGGTAGTGACAGTAGCGTCTAGATTCATTACTTTAGTGTTGACATTTATAGTTTTAATGTCTACATTGAACAATTGTAGAAACCTTAATCCATGATAAAGTCTCAAAAGCATTACTATTTGGTTTATTAATTACTCAAAAGCTTTGTTGTGAACGGCTGCTGAGTTGTACTTGGAAGATGTATGCATGTGCCAACTGTGGCAATTAGGTGACTTAATTGCACAGAAAAGATCATTTGTGCATATAAACATTGTTGACTTGGAATATCACCATGCATTCAACTTTTTACACAATAATGGCAATTGAAAGAAACTGCTGAACTCATGCTTTTGGAAACCGCACAGAAAAATCATTCCGACCAGCTTTACTTAAACTAGAAGACTAACATTCATCTACTATGGAGATCAACGGTTCTTGACACACATCTAGGGCTTCTGTAAAGTCCGGCATGTGGCTAAAGCCTAAAAGTATATGTAGACATTGAAATTTTAATTAATTGTAAAAATTACCAGTGGTTTATAAATTATTTCTATGACTTATTTTTATCCAATTGGATATTGTCACATGTCATGCACACTTGAAAATTTGATTATTCGGCATCCAACCATGTCTCTCCATATGTCAAATTGAGGTGTTCCAAGTAATTAAAAATACTGAGGTATCTCTACAAATCAAATTATACCATGTCATATGTTTTCATGATTTGACAAAATTATGGATAAATATTTAAATAATTATTTCTTTATTAGAGATAATATTTAGAGTTATTTAATCCATGTATATGTCTTATATACTATGATGATTCGTCCAATTAAATGGTGCCACATCATATATTCCTAAAATCTGACCAATCAAGGGAATATTTATTGATATTATCTCTTGATTAATAAATATTAAATGAAGAGATAATATTTAAAGTGGTACAGTTTTGATATGACTGCATGTCTTGCAAGACAAGCAAAGCGGCATACATGTTTTTAGTTTCTACCCTATTCAACTGTTATAAATAAGGGGGCCTCTCCACCAAAACTCACACATCACATATTTCATACTCTCATATTTTCTTAAACCTCCAAGGTTGTGAAGGCTCTGCATCTTCATGTTCTTCAAGTCTTACTCATATCAAAACTTGAATTTTTAAGCGTTCGAGTTCATCAAGTTCTTCAAATTTTTTATATCAAGATTTGAAAGAATCAATGATAGATCCAATAAAAAGTTTTGAAACTCTTGGATTAATGTTTAATTAGAAGAATCGAAGGAAACTCTCTACAAATTGGAGAAAATTTCAGAAATTGTAACTCGTATGTTTTCTTAAAAATTCATGTTCTTCAATTGCTTATATCAATGAATGGTTCCGAAGAACAACAAATCCACGGTTGGTCGTTCGAAGGCTAATGAGGCTGCACATGTTGCTACAAACACTCGAGCTGTTGGACCTATGACAAGAAGCATGACAAGAGTTTCCACCTAAGTGTGGAGGTTCCATCTACGTCAACTCCCATCTTTGCTCAATATCACTGATGACTCTTCTCCCACACTACCTGCCTCAATCGAGAATATCCTTGCCATGTTTGAATTTAGATCTGGATCCAAACTTTCTAAACATGAATATGATTTATCAAGTATTGGATCGGCATCTTTCCAAGAAATTGGAAACAATGATGAAACACATCAATGACCAAAATATGCTTATCGCTCGACTTCTCAACCAAAAAGATTGCACTCCTAAAGAAAACTACATGAACTCCAAGGAACAACAAGAACATGAGATTTGGTCATCCAAAGGCAAAAAAAAAAAAAATGATAGAAATATACGTCACCGCTGAGGGAACAAATCCGATGGAATAACTAAAGGAGTTTGTTGAAAATGTGATCAAAGTCAAGAAAGAGAATAGCTAGAGGTCTAGGTTCACTTATTCCAAACCTTATACTACAAGGATTGACAATCTTGTAATACTTGCTAGATATCAGCCACCTAAGTTTTAACAATTCAATGAAAAAGGCAATTCAAAACAACATGTAGCCCATTTCATCGAAACTTACAATAATATTGGAGCATATGGTGACCTCTTAGTCAAAAAATCTGTCCGATCATTAAAAGATAATGTCTTTGATTGGTACACTAATTTGAACCTGAATCGATTGATAGTTGCGAGCAATTCAAGTAGGAGTTTCTCAGTTGCTTCTATAGCACTTAGAGAATTGTTAGTGTGTTAGAATTGACTCATACCCGCCAATGGAAGAATGAGCATGTCGTCAACTCTATTGATAGGTGGAGAAGTCTGAGTCTCAACTGTAAAAACAGACTTTCTGAAACTTCTACAATAGAAATGTGCATCCAAGGAATGCATTGGAATTTAAACTACATTTTACAAGGCATTCCTCTAAGCACTTTTGAAAAGTTAGCCACTCGAACTCATGATATGGAATTGAGCATCCCAGCTAATGCAACTGATGATCCTCCTATTTAAGACCTTGTTTGGACAGCAATTTTTCCTGCATTTTCCATGAACACATTTCTCAATCATCTTTTTACCTCACATATATCAAATCGCTATAACCATTTTGCTACACAAAATCTAGAAAAATGCAATCCAAACAAGGCCTAAGTTTCTCGTGCTTAACTGTCTCGACAAAATGAGAAGCAAGAGAACAAGAAGGGGGGCAAGTCTCATCCAAAACTCAATAGTAAGGAATTATGACAATGAATTTGATACCTATGAAGATTGCTACAAAGGTGAGTTGAAAAGTCACCAAGAAATAGATTACTTCCGAAATAGATCAACAAAAAAGCCCACTCTAATGGAAATGCAAGAGAAAGAATACATTTCCTTGACTCTAATTTACAAGGAATATTAAATGATCTTTATAAAATAAAACTCATTGAATTTTCTAAGATAAAACATCCTGAGGAAACTGGCCGAGTCAACGACCTCAGTTATTGCTGTTATCATCATTTGATTGGTCATCCTCTTACAAAATATTTTGTTTTTAAAGGCAAAATCATGGATTGAGCCCGTCAAGGTAAAATCCTTCTTGAAGACGACAAAGTATCTGCAAACCAAGTCAGAATAATATTTGGTTCTTTATGTTGTCCAATAGAAGTTCCTCCTAGTCAATATTTGTCAAACAATATTCCATTTACAAAGCAGAGGATTACAAAATCTTTAAGCCAAAATGTCAATAAAAATGATAATGAAGGATGGACCCTCATTACTCGAAGCCAGAATTATAGGTTGAAAATGCAGAAAAGCGCCCTTCTACCAAAATTCAAAATCATGAAAAAGCAAAATACGATGAAGAAATTGAAAAAGGTGATTAAAGTTCCAAGTCTTTCAAAAGATCCACTGTCCAAAAGATCTATCAGCCTAAGAAATATTTTACATGATGATGATGACTATGCATTTTGTAATATCACCAAATCCAAAAATTTTCAAGTTGCACAAATAAATGCTAAACTAGAAGAGAAACTTAAAATTGCTATTGAATGCACAACAACCATCATCTTTGATACTGCTAATTGGCTCCAAGTCCCATAATTGTACCTTATTTGTCAATGGATATATTCAAGAATAAAAAGTAAATAGGATACTTATCAATAAAGAATCTACTGTCAATATCATGTCTTTACATGCCATGAAAGAATTTGAATTTTCAAGTGATGAACAATCTCAAAGCCATCTCATGATTCAAGAGTTTAATCAAGGGAGGCAAAAAGCAATTAGTCTTTTAAGGTTTGAATTGTTTGTTGGTGAGTTATTTTCAAGTGCGCTTTTCCATATTATTAGCACTAAAATCTCTTACAATATGTTTTTGAAAAAAACTGTGGATTCGTACCATCACTCTTTATTAGCACTTTAGGTATTCTTATGATGGTATCGTCAAGAAAGTTGTTGTAGATGATAAGTCCTTCACTGAAGTCAAGACATATTTACTAATGTCAAATTTTGCCTCTAAGGTGAAACTAGAATAAAAGAATCAATGGAAGAAGAAAATCAAAAATTTAAAGTACCTATTTTGCGTTATGTTCCAAAATAAAAAAAAATAAGGGTCAATCTCTATTTGTTGGATATGATACATTTGAAAGATTAAATGTTCCATTCACCAAAATTGAGTTAGTCAATAATGAAAAATTTGTCCTTTAGGGATTTGTTCGTCCAAAGGAGGAGTCTACAATGGAACATAAATCATTACCAATCACTCGAACTCAAGAAGGTTTCAATCAAAATGCATACAAATTTTTTGTTAAGGCTAATTACAACCCAAATGAGAAAAATACATTGAACAAAGTTCTTCCTGAAATAACTAGCGAGAAAACTCATAGATTGACTTCTACTCAAAAATATTAAAAGAGAAAGGTTGCGTTGTTGAAAGTTCATCCATGGATCTTGGCTATCAACCACCTTCTCCTGTTCATATAGCAATTAAAAGGACAAGTTGTAATTATGTGAATGTAGAAAGAGAGGTCACTAGTCAAAGAAGGTCTGTTTTGATAGATTAGGAAATAAGTCAAAGCATGTTTCTATCATTGATAGACTTGGCCCACAAATAAAGAACTTGAAACGATCTATCTATGAGAGATTAAGCATGCCAATACAAGAATAACTAATTATTAAGGAAGAAAAGAGATTGCTCCAGTAAAATAAAGTGGTTCAAGAAAATGAGTCACTAATTTTTTCGTACATTATGATTATTTATTTAAGGAAAAATGATTAGTTTCATCCCTCACATTTTGCAAAAATATTTTTTTCATCCCCCACTTTTAAAATGAAGCAAATTCGTTCCTAATATTTAAAAATTGAAGTTATTACATTCCTTAATCCAACTTTCAATCTGAATCAAACCATTCAATAACACAGTAATAAATTTCAAGCAACTCCATCACATTCACATGACATTTATTGAACAAAAAAAGAAAAAAAAATCTTGGAATAGCAGGGTTTCTTTTTTGGTTAAATCTTTTCATGCACCGTTAGTCTGTACACTTGTGAGTTTAGATATATACCATACATATAAAATTTGATATTTAAATTTAAATTGAAATAATGTCGCAAATATCTAGACTTGTTAGTGCATATAATGATAATGTAGAACAGATTATTATTCTTTTTTATGTTATAATTTTTTTTCTTTTTGGATTCATTAAATTTCATATAAATATCAAATTGAGTTAATCAAATAATCTACCAATTATACCTTCAAAATTTGTAATCAGGTTGCAGGACGTTGGATTCAGATTAAAAATTGATTTCAGGGATATAACAGCTTCGGTTTTTAAATGTAAAAAACGAATTTATTTTGTTTTAAAAGTGGGAGATGAAACAAATATTTTTGTGAAATATGAGGGATAAAACTGGTCATTTTCCTTTATTTAATACAAGAATTGAAACCATTTTTAAAGAGCAAGATCAAGAAAGTATTACTTTCTGTCATCATGTTACAATCAACAATCCCGAAAAAGAAGAAGATGCGAATGGTGTTTCTTTTGAGTTTGAAGAATGAGTAAAAGTCATGATTGATGTACTAAAGAAAATTAATTTTGGCACAAGTGATGATCCTCGTCCAATCTACATAATTTCATGGATGACTCTTGAAAAAGAAAAGGATTATGTTGATTTGATACGTAAGTTCAAGAATGTCTTCAGTTGGAACTGCACAGAGAATCCTGGTTTGGATCCAAAAATTACCATTCATCACTTGTCTATCAAGAAAGGTGCAAGACCTGTCAAGAAAACCCCGATGCGCTTTCAACCCAAGTTAAGTTCTTTAATACAAAATGAAGTAAACAAATTGATTGAGATTAGATTCATGTGAGAAGTGAAGTACCTAACGTGGATTTCAAGCATCATTCTTGTGAGGAAAAGGAATAGACAAATTTGAGTATGTGTAAATTTTGCAATTTGAATGAAACTTATTTGAAAGATGACTTCCCACTCCCCATTACTGAATTGATGGTAGATGCAACAACTGGACATGTGTTATTTTTTCTAGATGGATTTTCTTACTATAATCAAATACACAAGGCACCAAAGGACGAAGAGCTCACAATTTTTCGCACTCCTAAAGGAATCTATTGTTATAAGATGATGCTAATTGGTTTAAAGAATGTTGAAATAACATACCAAAGGGCAATGTAAAGAATCTTCGATGACATGCTACATCTAACATAAAATGTTAAGTTGATGATCTTGTGGTGAAGTCCAAGAAGCGAGAAGACCATATTCAAAATCTTCGAAGAGTTTTTCAACGCCTTTGAAGATATCAACTAAAAATGAACCCTTTGAAGTGTGCATTTGGAGTTGCTTCCGGCAAATTCCTCAGTTTTATTGTCGATCAATGTGTAGTCGAGGTTGATCAATTCAAAATTGATGCTATTATGAAGATGCCTGAACCAAACAATATACACGAGTTGAACAATCTTGAAGAAAAATTACCTTATATTCAAAAATTTATTTCTAATTTGATTGGATGATGTCAATCATTCAGCTATTTAATGAAAAAAGGGGTACTCTTTGAATGGGATAAGATGTAAAAATGTCTTTGCAAGCATGTCCTCCTGTATTAGTAGTGCCAATCCCTAGAAAGCTATTGATCCTTTACATTTTTATTCAGGAACAATTAGTGGGGACATTGCTCACTCGAGAAAATCACGAAAACAAGGAAAACGTCTTATACTATTTGAGTCAAATGATGACATCAAATAAATTAAAATATTCACCTATCAAGAAGTTGTGTCTAGCACTCATATTTGCCATTCAAAAGTTGAAACATTACTTTCAAATACACACTATTCTATTCATATCTAAGACAAATCTAATCAAATACGTCATGATAAGACCTATATTGTCTAATCACCTAGCAAGGTGGTATTGTCAAATTCAATAGTTTGAAATCATTTATATACCAGTAAAAGTCATCAAGGGTCAAATATTGGTTGATTTCTTAATTGATCATCCTATGCCTACCGATTGAAAATTGAATGACAAATTTTCTAATGAAGGTATGTTGACGGTTGAATCTCTGTAGTCAATGTATTTCGATAGGACTACCCATCGTGATAGAGTTGGTGCTGGGGTCATCTTCTATACTTCTCAAATAGACGTCTTACCATACTCCTTCACTTTGACACATCGATGTTCAAATAATGTGGTCGAATATCAAGTATTAATTCTTGGTCTTGAAATGGTGGTAGATATGAAATAGTTACATCTTAAGGTCTACCACGATCCTAAATTAGTGTAAATTAACTTCTTGAAGTTGAAAAGTCTGAATTGATTTCATATCATAACTATGCAAGATAACTCATAGGTTATTTAGGTGATGTAACTATAGAACATGTCCCAAAGAGGCTCAATCAACAAGTTGATTTGTTGGCAAATTAGCTTTGATGCTCACTCTATCTTCTCATCGAAATCAAATTTCAATATGCCAAAGTTAAGTTATACCTCCAATATTTGACAAAGAAAATAGTGGCGAAGGGGAGAATATTTACCACATTTTTGTCCTTGAAGTTGAGAAGGAGAATTGGTATCAATCAATAATTGATTATCTTAATTATCAAAAATTGTCAGAAGATTTGAAAAGAAAGGTTGGTATACATCGTTGAGCACCTCGTTTCATCTAATACAAGAAAGCTCTTTATCAAAAATCATTTGATGAATTATTTTTACAATATCTTGAAGAAGATGAAACCATGCAAGTAATAGAAGAGACTCACTCTAAAATATGTGGGATTCATCAATTTGATCCTAAACTACATTTTCATATCAAGAGGATGGGATATTATTAGCCAACAATGGTAAAATATTGCATTGACTTTCTAAAACAATGTCAAATTTATCAATTTTATGGCAATTTTATTCATCAACCTCTAGAATATTGCATCCAACCGTTGCTTCCTGACCATTTTATGCTTGGGAATTAGACATAATTGAGTAATTACCAAAATCTTGTGGTGGACATGTCTTTATCTTGGTTGCAACAGATTACTTTTTAAAATGAGTTGAAACAATTCCTCTAATAGAGGTGAAGAAAGAAAATGTAGTAGACTTCATTCATCTTAACATTATCTATCGATATGGAATTCTACTTTATATCATCATCGATAGTGGCAAGCATTTTTGCAATGCTGCAATGAATAAATTTTGTGAAAATTTTAATTTTAAATAGTATAATTCTTTCATGTACTATGCTACTGTAAATAGATTTGCTGAAGCATTTAACAAGAGTTTATGTAATTTATTGAAAAATATTGTTGATAAATCAAAAAAAAACTGGCATCAATAAATTGGAAAGACTTTTTGGGCATATAGAACTATATTTTGAACCCCACGCAAGCTACTCGATATGCACTTGTCTATGGTATTGAAACTATTCTTCCACTTGAATAATAAATTCATTCATTAAGGATTGAAATTCAATAAGAGTTCAATGAGGAAGATAATGTTCACCTTCGTCTTGAGAAGTTAGAAGCACTTGATGAAAAGATATTGAAATCCCAACAATGAATTGAGTGCTACCAATCTCTTCTCTCAAAAGTATAACAAGCGTGTCCGACATCGCTCTTTCCAACTTGGCGAATTAGTATTTACTGTTCCAAGACCGATTATTTTCACTCATGGTAGACAAAGAAAATTCATCTTCAAATGGGATGGTTCATATGTTGTTTAGGAAATATGTTCAAATGTAAAGTATCTAGAGAAACATTGTTCGATCGCGATGACCACCAAGCATCATAGTCCTTTGTGATTAAGGGATATTCCTTTATATAGGTACAATTGTTTTGGATTGTATTTGCAAACGAACTAACAAATTTCATAGTTGAATAACGAACTAACAAATTTCATAGTTGAATAGCCTCTCCCAAAATATGAGTACGAGTGACCCCCTTCAAGGTGTTCGATATGTCTTGATAGAAGCCAAATTTACCGACTGAATTTGCAAGGATTGTAGCTTCAACAGTGAAGACACTGTCCCTTCTAAAAGTCAAATAACAAGATTGCTGACTGATGCAATAGTTTACAAGCCTTGATGATAAGGATCCATTGTCAATCAATATCATCTCTTCCTTCTCAGTCCAGTAAAGTCTCGAGAGGGTTATTGGATCTACTTCTTTAAACCTATCCTTAGCTTTTGATCTATCGTAGAATATTGCCATCTCCTCACCACTAAATCTTGTCATGCGAGCACAATGATTGCTTACTTGATTGTTTTTATAATACACATCAAAGCGTTGGTCAATCCAAGTATAGACATAATGGATGGGAAAAATAACTTCACATTCTCCTAGGTCAGGGGCATGGATGATCTCTCTCAACCGATGATATATACTTACAAATACTGGAATAGCAAGACAAAATTTCTTTCCAGTGGCCATTAAACATGCTATCTTGAAGACATTCGAGCGAATGCAGTCGATTTCTTGCTTAGCTAGAGAAATTTGCAGATTCAACATGCAATGAATAGTGCAATATAAGTCTCTTTTCTCAACAATTCTTGAATATTCAAGGTATCAAAAGGAATGTCATAATCTTTAGTATCTGCAAGGTGATAAGATTCCACGCTCACAGGAGAATTGTGCGTCAGTTTGGATTTTGATGTTATCTTTCTTCTATTTGCCCTATCTAAAGGAGCTCTATATCTCACCTCTCCTCTGAACCCAAAGTAGATTCAATCCTTAATCTGCACTCCTTGGTCATTCATCCAAGATGATAATATGCCGAGAAGAGGTGCTTGCAGCTCTCAGTAAGAAATGGTTTTCCTTCTTTAGCAACATTGAGAAACTCCTTAGCTGATGGGACAATTTCGTCAAAGAATACCCCTTCAAGTGCAAGCCCGCCAAGTCGATAAAGATCCCAAAGTGTGATGGACAGCTCCCTGATAGGCGTATAAAGCGTGTTACTTGAAGGACACCAATATTTGAAGAAAACTTGTAAGATATTTTCATATGAGAATCTAGATGCATGGATAGTTTCGAATATTCTGACACGTGTGAGCGTTTTCTTATGTCTTCCAATGACATCCTCAGTCCATTCCCAACAATGAGAAGTGTAGTATACCTCACCAAAGAAAGTTGAAAGAACCTTCCATGTAGTTTTATCTAGGTTGAAACTCAAGAATGGAAGCGTGAACTTTGACTATCTCTGGATCTCCTTTAACACACACACAGAATTTTACACGACCATGAAAAAAGTTGATGGCGCTACAACTTTCTTAGTCCACTTGTTGGTCCAATCTTCAAAATGAAAGGACCCTTCGAGAGGTATAAAAGATTCAGCAAAGATATCGATTCTTGGTTTGTTAACATATAACGACAAACTCTTCGATTGAGATTCTCCCTGCATCTATCAATGAAATATGTGACATTGGCGTCATATAGTTCTTAATTTGCATGGTTGCTGAAATTTTACAAAAGAAAATATTAGACAATGAAAAGAATTTTTTCACAAAAAATATAAAAAAATAAAAATAAAAATAGCAACCATAATAGGAGAGTAGCAGTAATAACAAGGAAATGTTGTTTGTAACTTTCAGTGGATGAATCTATGGGCCTGACATCAATTATTTATACTGATAGTATTATATAGAGTCCAAGAAGAATTTGGGAAGTCGAATTCCTTTAGAATTGGGTTTATAAGAGGTTTCCGAAATTGGTTCGGCAAATGATTGAGTTTACAAAGAAGTGATTAATTAATTTGTAAGGGAAAAGATTCTTGTTCAGTTTTGGAAGTTGAGGATGCACGATCAAAGTTGATTAGAATTGGGAAAATGAATTTGATATTGACTACAATTCTGGCCTCGGGGAATTGATTATGCATTTTGAAACCAATTAGAAACAGAATGTGACTAGTCATGTTGGAAGTTCAATGAATCTAAAAATGAATTGATTTCAAAGAACTGTCAAATCTTATCCATTCAAATCTTGTTTCAATTTTCAACATTCATGAATGAGTTTTGAGGGGGCATTTATAAACAATGAAATTTTAATTAATTCAAAAAATTACCATTAGTCTAGAAATTATTTCTATGACTTATTTTTATCAAATTGGATATTGCCACACGTCATGCACATTTAAAAATTTGACTATTTGGCAACCAATCATGTCTTTCCACACGTCAAATTGAGATGTTCCAACCAATTAAAAATACCGAGGTATCTCTACCAATCAAGTTATGCTATGTCATATGTTTATATGATTTGGCAAAATTATGGATATATATCTAAATAATTATTTCTATATTAAAGAAATAATATTTAGAGTTATTTAATCCATATATATATATATCTTATATACTATGATGGTTCATCCAATTAAATGGTGCCATATCATATGTCCCTACAAGTTTGGCCAATCAAGAAAATATTCATTAATTTTATCTCTTTATTAATAAATGTAAAATGAAAAGATAATATTTAAAGTAGTACAAACCTGATATGACCGTATGTCTTGCAAAACAAGTAAAATGGCATACATATCTTTAGTTTGTATCCTATTCTACAGCTATAAATAGGGGCTTTCTCCACCAAAACTCACGCATCACACATCTCATACTCTCATATATTTTGAAACTCCAACACTGTGAAGGCTTAGCATCTTCAAGTTCTTCAAGTTTTTCTCATATCAAAACTTGAATCTTCAAGTGTTCGAGTTCATCAAGTTCTTCAAATCTTCTATATCAAGATTTGAAAGAATCGATGATCAATCCAAAAATAAGTTGCGAAGTTCTTGGATTAATGTTTAAGGATAAAAATCAAAGGAAGCTTTCTACAAATTAGAAAAAATTTCGGAGATTGTAAGTCATATATTTTCTTAAAAAATTCATATAATTCATATTTATCGTATATTTTTCTTGTCTTGTAATTTGTTTGCAAACTTGAATTTTATCGCGTATAGTAAGTAATAGTAGATTGGTTCAATCTAGATCATTCATTTCATAATCTAAAACAAACTTTCATTAGGTGTTTTCAAATTTGACGACTTAGGATGGGTTTGATAAAATTGAAATCTGAAATTTGAATCAATTATGTTATTAAATTGTTAAGTACTAAATCTAATGCATTTGAATGTATATCCTATTAAGTGATAAGTGAATAGTTTATCACTTATCTTTGGGAGCAAGTTTTGCCTAAAAAATTTAGTGCCATTTAGTTAATTCAAATGTTCTATTTTTGGTTATCCAATGTCTCCGAACATGTTAAGATGCGAACCCATTAAATTTAAGTGGTGAATTAGATTATTAAACAGAACTTTAGATTTGGACAACATTAAATCGATTGATTTTAATCGCCAATTGCATGGAAACATTTTTTTAATACAAGTAGACCTGAATGCACGTCATACAAGCAAAGAAAAATGTTGAAAATATTCAAAATTTGTATCTAGTGATTTTAGGATGTACATACATGTGTTGTATATGAATCAAATGATTCTAATATGTACATACATTGTGATAAATATATATGAATATATTCTAAGATGTACATACATTGTGATTCTAAGATGTACATTCTAAGATGTACATACATGAATATATTCATGATCCTTGAATGTAAGAATATATTCATGTCTTTGATCATAGAATCATGTGATGCATGAATTAAAATATATGAATTTGTACACAATATCTTGAATCTATTCATACAAGAATTTATTAAGTTCATTTGTTTCTTAAACAATCTCTCCTATATAAAGAGGTCAAGTAGAGAGTACTTTATTGCAGAAAATCACTTTCCTACAACCTTGAATTCTCTGAAAAGCACTTTTTAATTCAAGAGGGGTTGTCTTACTTTGTGCAAGAGTTTAAAACAAACAAATTTCATGTTATCCTTAAGAATATTTGTCCAAGGTTATTGCACGTTACACCGGATAAATAAACCCTAAACGAAAGTGATATACAATCACGATTTGAAACCAATTCTTGTTGTTTTGTTTGCCAGTTTATTGTAATACTCCCAACAATCTTTAGGTTTTATCTTGAACTCTATAATGGCTGGTACCTTGAAAGAGTTGGCATCCAAGTATCAAGTTTGAGGGGTTTGATGGAGAAAATTTCATTTGTTGGCAAAAGCATGCTCATTTCTTTCTCTTTGTACCCCAAGTGGTCTATGTTTTGACCATCCCAAAACCATTGATCATCAATCCCGATGAAGAAACTTTTGAAGACATCCAAAAACATCAAAAATGGAAAAACGATGATGAAATATGCCGTGGCCACATCTTCAATACCATGAGTGATAGCCTATTTGATGTCTACCATTCAATTACTACCGTCAAGGAATTTTGGGATCGTTTGGAGTCCAAGTACATGCAAGAAGATGCTACAAGTAAGAAGTTTGTTGTCTCATCTTTTAATAATTATAAAATGGCAGATAATAGGTCTGTTATCGAGTAATTTAGTAAAATTGAAAGGTTTCTTAATCATTTCACAAAACACAATTTGCACATTTATGAATCCATTATTGTTTGCTCTATAATAGACAAATTACCACCTTCTAGGAAAGATTTCAAGAGAGACTTCAAATATAAAAAAGAAGATATTTCTCTTGAAATTCTTGCTAAGTCCTTTTGAATTGAAGAGGAAATTCGCATTCAAGAAAAAGAAAGAGACACAAATCTTTGAAGAGAACAAAAATTTATTTCAAAAGTGCATGTGATTGAAGAAAGACAAACTAATAAATCTTAAGGAAGTAAGAAAGGCTAACAACCCAAGAACCAATCCAAAAAAAGGAAGAAGGGACAATAATTCTATTGCAAGAAAGAAGGACATTACAAATTTGAGTGCAAGATTCTTAAAAATAAGAAGGAGAAGTAAGAGTTTTCTAACAACACAAGCAAAACTCTTGTGGTTATGATCTTTGAGATCAATATGATTGAAGATGATTTTGTTTGGTGGGTTAATTCTAGTGCTACGCGATATGTGTGCAACAATAAAATGTTCTTCAAGTCCATGAAACCTGTGGATGAAAGCACCATTGTTTACATGAAAAATTCTGCTACAATTCCAATTCAAGGTATTGGAGAAATAGAATTAAAATTTATTTTCGACAATGTTGTAACATTGACAAATGTGTTTTATGTACCGGAAGTTAGAAAGAACTTGGTGTCGGCTAGTTTGTTGAATAAATTTGGCTTTAGATTTATGTTTAAGACTTACAAGTTCATTTTGTCTAAGGGTGGTATGTTTGTAGACAAGGATTATCTTTGCAATGAGATGTTTAAATTGAATGTACTTGCTATTAGAAATAATAAGATTGATATGGTTTATGCATATTTGATTGAGTCTTCTTTTGAATTGTGGTATAATAAACTTTATCATATTAACTACAATAGAATGCATGAAATGATGAGACTTAATTTGCTGTCATATTGTGACAAAACTGAAAGAAAATACAAAACATGTATGCTAACAAAAATCACAAGAAATTCATTTCGTAAAGTTGAAAGATCATCAAAAATTTTAGATCTTATTCATAGCAATGTGTGTGATTTGCCTGGCACTCCTACTTTGGATTGTAAAAAGTATTTTGTGATTTTTATTAATGATTATACTAGATATTGTCATGTTTACTTGTTACACTCAAAAGATGAAGGAATGCAAAAATTTAAGACATAGATTTGTCAAAAATTTGATCACAAATGGAGTCTTATCAATTGACTTTGTGAGATCTAATGAAAATTTCTATGTTTTCAGAACCGGACCGGGTATCGATTCAGTCAAACTCAGGGGTCAGGGATCAATGAGTTCAACCGGATTCGATAGGGGTTCAACCGGATAACGTCATAAATAAAATTTATTTAAAAATTAAAATATTATATGTAAAATATCTAATAACATGTTTATATTAATAAAGGTATATTCATATATATTTAATATTTTAAATATATTTAACAAGAAAATACAAAGAAATTAGAACAATCAAGTAACAATTTATATTATTTAATGAGCATTAACAAGTTTAGAATCAAAATTATGGACTTAATTGAAAAATAATACCAAACTTTAAGAAAATATTGATAAAGTATGAAATATTTGAGGTATATTAATAATTTTTAACAATTTATGGGTCAAAACATAATATTGAAAAAATTTGAGTTTTTTTTTTTTGAAAAAATTGTTTGAATCGAAAAATCCGGTTTTTCCCGGTCAAACCCGATTTTTGACCGGGTTTTTACTTACCCAGTTTTGAAGCATGACTCGGACCGGACACTTGGCCGGTTCTCGGTTCGACCGATGGAACCGGCCAGTCCGATCCGAGTCTGAAAACACAGGAAAATTTGAGTGATCCCTTGACAAAAGAGTTACTAAGGAATTTGGTGTTAAAAACATCAAGGAGGATGGATTGAAAGTCCAAAATTCTTGATCGCTAAGGGTGAAACCTCAATTCAATGCTAGATACAATGTCTACTCTTGAATTCAATGAGTGAAAGTACATCATTCTAATAGTTGGTGTACTATGTAAAATTTAGACATCCCAAAGTAGAATAGAGCATATTATTCTCACTAGTACAAATGTATGAGTAAGTCATTGGACTCTTAACGAATCTTAAAAATACCATCAATAGTGGGGGCACTAAGATGTCGCATATATGAATGTTAGTTTTCAGCAAATCACAAAATTAAGGACTTTGTTTTGTAGCATTCATGAAATAATAGTGATACAAGCCCGTAAAATGTATCATTGAAGAACTTATGGTTATGCATTACTCAATGTGTGATTTGCTTATGAGGTTAGTTTAATAAACAAGTGGTTCAAAACTTGTATACCATCTTGTAGGATTGATTTCAGAGAACTTTCACTAAGATAGTGGTTCAATTGAAAGGCACTATTGTTTATGCATATGAGTGTGATATTATTCAGTGACCTTTCGGAAGTCCATTTTCTAATTGTGAAAATGGCGGGGGATTGTTAGAAATTTTCAAAATTTGTATCTATTGATTCTAGGATGTCCATACATGTATTGTATTATGAATCAAATGATTCTAAGATGTACATACATTGTGATAAATGTATATTCATTCATGAATATATTCATGTATGTGGGGATCCTTGAATGTAAGGATAGATTCATATCTTTGATCATAGAATCATGTGATATATGAATAAAGTATATGAATTTATATACAATATCTCGAATCTATTCATACAAGTATTTATTAAATTCATTTGTTTCTTAAACAATCTCTCTTATATAAAGAGGTCAAGTAGAGAGTGCTTTGCTGCAGAAAATCACTTTCTTACTACTATGAATTCTCTAAAAAGCATTCCTTAGTTTAAAAGGGTTTGTCTTGCTTTGTGCAAAAGTTTAAGACAAACAAACTTCATCTTATCTTAAAGAATATTTGTCCAAAATTATTGCACGTTATACCGGACAAATAAAGTTTAAAGGAAAATGATATACAATCACAAATTGAAGTCAATTCTTGTTACTTTTTTTGCCAATTAATTGTAATACTCCCAACAACAAAATTATAGTTATGAGCACGAAAGAATCTTTCTTTACACGAAGTATTTAGTTTTTTTGCCACAGATTGCTAAGTAAATCTTCAAAGATGTTTGCTATTAGTTTAAACACGGGCATGAATAAGTCTTTATGCTGATGACCTTGTACATGGCTGATATTATAAAGAGTAAATTGCTCAGTTGGCTTTTAAACTATTACTGTAGTCTACTTTTGGCTCCTTAACAACATTATGTAGCTTTTAAGTCTTCAAATAACTTAGTGCCTAATTTTTTGGATCTTATGTCAATTTCTGCCATTTGAAATGAAATGAAGGGATAATCTTATCTCACTACAAAAAACAAAAGAAGGAATGGCAACTAGGGGATTAGATTACCGTATTTCTTGTCATTCTAATTGGGATCCTTTTAATTTTTGTGAGATTCAATTAGAATGATAAAAAAAAAATATATGATGGTTTGATCCTTTTAGATTCTGTTCCTTCGTTTATTTTTGTAAAATTGTCCATTTGTTCCAGTTAGCCCAAATGTGAACTATTAATATATATATATATATATGGGCCAAAAAGATATGCACTAACTTGTTTGAGGACTTAAAAGTTATGTAATTGTGAAGGGTCTAAAAGTGGATCATAGTAATAATTCAGGGGGCCGCCCAAGCAATTTACTCTATTTGCTATTAGACATAAAAAGTAAATTTGAATTTGACCAACTATTGTGTCTGGTGGAAATTTTATATAAAGTTCCATTTGGTAAATGCAATGGTGTGTCTCAATCCTATGTGGCATGCCTAATTGAAGAGAATTAACGGTTTATGGGTCATTTGGGTTTTAGCCATATTGAATATTATATTATATGCTTAAAAATTATACCTAATTTTAAAATAACTTTAAAAATAACTAATCTTATCTGAATGATATCTAAAATAACTTTAAAAACTAACTAATCTTATTTTAATGATATCTAAAATAACTTTAAAAATTAACTAATCTTATGTTAATGATATATGTTTTCCATCAAATTATTACATAGAACTATAGTAAAACCTTTTTTAAATCACAATTATTAAAATCTTACATATTTCATAAATTACTTCCTTTTACCACCATATCGTTGATTGGTATTCAAAAATTGTTCATCATCTCTTCCCTTAATTTTGAATTAACTTAGTGAAAAAAAGAATTAACTATTACACCAATAGATTTACCAATATAGTTGATTTATTGATAAAAAAAAAAAAAAAGTAGATTGCTGGATCATTTCTACTTAATTAAATGTGAATATATACTTCTAGGTTTATGGTCATTACAAAATTTTAAATTATCTAAAAGAATATTTATAAAAAAAAAAGAATATCTACCAATTTTTTTTATATGAAATACATTAATTGATGTATACTATAATATTATATAAACAAATTTTTAAAAATTAGTAAATAATTAAGCATTTAGAATACATTAATTTTTTAAAGTTAATATGAATGAATATATAGGATTGTTGTTAATTTTCATATTTAATTATTTATATTTGTATAAATTCACAATAAAAAAAACCGTGCTAAAGCTTTATCTAGTTAGACTTTAAATTGGTCCAACTGGTAACATATTTCCATCGTAGGGTCATCATAGATTTGATAATAAGCACTTTATGATAATGGTCCTTGCCAAAGCTGTCATTTCTTCAATCACAAATTCACAATCACAGTAAAGGTACTTTACCAGCTCTAGAAAGTTTGTGCTTCTCTCAAAAGTTCAAATGTTGCTATATGATTACCTAAACTTAAGCAAGAAATCGTTAACCCAATCTTTTAGTAATCTACAAAATCAACAGATGGGACAATATCAACCACCATAAAAGCAATCAGAAAGGGAAATAAGAAAGTAGCATTAACAAATAGGAATAAGAAAAGAAAGAACAAGAAACACAATGTTAAGTTTTGCAAGAAAAGCAAGTTCAAGTTTGTTTTCTTATCAATCCTGCATATGTGCCAAAAATAAAATAATCAATCCACCATGAAGAAGGTCCTTTTTTTCCTCACAAGATTTATGAATTTCAACAACTAATCTTAAAGCCATGGACAATGTCCAACTAACTGCTGAATTGGGATAGGCAATGCGAGTTGAATCCCTTGTGACCATACCAATTGTATGAATTATTCCAATTAGTAACCGTTAGAGATTTTATAAAATTATCTTTTGAGGAAAATGTTAGTGATACTTCGCTCTTTGTTATTGGCACTCCTCCTAAAAAATGTTAGTGATACTTCTCTTTTTGTTATTAGTACTTCTCCTAACATGTTTGGTATGTACTCTAATACACTCTAATACCCCTTCCCTATTCTTATTTTTTTTGGTAAACAACAAAAAAATCCCTGAAGTATAGCTATCTTACAAAAAAGCAAACTGTGGTTTCAAATCATATACATCGGTATCTCATGATTTAAAGTAAAGTAAAATATCAATGAAAATCATTAAATTTAAAGCATTTGATGTAAATGTGCAGTTCCAGCTCGTCGTTCTTCCAAAAAAATAGTTTTTTAAGGCAAATTTGGAGCTAAAATACCTATTTTGCCCTTTATATCTTAATAAAACAACCACGATTCTTCTGCAAATTTGCTCCAAACTTGTGGAAATCGACGATTTTAGTTTATATTATTAGTGAATGAAACTAATGAATCAAAAACCGTTTGTTTTAAGCTATTTTTTGCTTATATTATTAGGGCATTTCTGTCATTTCACTCCAAACCATTTGTTTTAATAGTTTCCGTTAATGTTTCAGATTACTTCAAATCATGAGGTACCGACACGTATGATTTGAAATCAGAAGAGGCTTTTTCTGTAAGATAGTTATACCACAGGGAATTTTTTTTTGTTTTTTACCCTTTTTTTTTTAATATCCATAAATTGACCTTTCCAAAACAACAATGAGAGACTAAAGCTGCAACTCGTACTTCGGGTAAACAAATCCTTTTAATCTCTTATTCGATAAGAAACTTAAGGCTTTCTATTTCAACCATGAAAGACGATATTTCAATAAAAGATACTTATGAATCAAGCAAGATTTGTGACCAGATCAAATCCATTAAGAGTCTACACCATTTCAATTTTTATAAGCACTTTGCTTCCTATTAAAGTCTATAAATGAAGATGCATTGTGAAAATTTTGGGATGCACACACTTTCGTACTTCAAGTGGATTGGCTATATTGTTATTATTGTTTGTTAATACTTCGCAGATCATTTTTTTTTTTTTTTTTTTTTTGGTATGTGGCCTAACACTAGAAAAGTTAAATCTTGAAAGGGTAATAATTTATAGAGGACATCAGGGGAAAGAAATAGTTTTAAAAGAATAATACAAAAACAATCTCCAAATTCATCAAATTTTTTTAATCCTTATGTAAGTGTGGGATAGATACGGTATTGGAACGAGAAGAATGTTTTGGGACAGTACCTAATTGTTGATTTTGACCACTCAAATAATGTGTGTCAAAATCTCACCAGGGACGATCAGTTGACCCATAAAAGAATAGCATGATTTGGGTTTTTTGTTTTTTTGCATCTAGTGCTTAACTTTTGTATTTTTGTCCTATTTAGAGGAATTTTGTTTTGTGAATATTTTGAGGTTTTTGTACTCTTTGAGACGTGGATATTTTCATGGGGTTATTGATTAAGCCATTTTAAATCGGCAATTTATTTGGTCTTGTTCTCGGTTGTTTTAAATTTACAAAATCTGATTATAGAAAGTAAAAGTTACTCTTTGGATGATTATAGATTTTAGCTTTTCGATCATTAAAAAAATCTATAATCAAAATACAAATGCAATGCATAATATCACAAAAACTGATTATTCAAAATCAAAATCTACAATCAATTAAAATAATCAATCAATAACAAACCCTATATATAAATGCGTGGGTTATTGATCTTGACGTGAGAGCAGGTACAGTTAGCTCAAACAACAGGCATAAGAAAGAAAATATGGCAGGGGCAATATCATTTTGCAGTAGTGGGAGGATGAATTAAAAAGGAAAAAGTAAAGTTATTAGCGTTCACCATTTCTTAATTGGTAGTCAATTACATCTTAGTTCTTATCTTTGAACTAATCAAAATAATAATAATAATAATAATAATAATAATAATAATAACCGTATCTGCTATCACCATCCCCAACCCCAAAAAACAAAAAAAAAAAAAAAAATTCTTCTCTCAAGTTGTCCAAATAGCATTTAAATGTGCAGAGAACTACTTTGAACTAATCAAAATAACCGTATATGCTATCACCATCATGAAGTGGACATTTTTATTCCATATACCATATCTCGTTGCATTTTCTATTTCCAGCAGCTCAACCTGTACTAATATGCATATATCATACTCAGCTAAGCAACAAAATTAGAGGTAAATATTCACAAATACCAAGTGTTTCAAGATGCTTCTTCAAGGTGGAGGATTGGATTGGGTGGCAAGTGGGAGGGAGCAAAAGGAAAAAAAAATGCTTCTTCAAGAATTTCAATAGCAAATGACTTCTTGGTTCGAATTACATGGTTCAATCGACTGATTTACCGCAACATATATTTCAACTAAGAAATCTGATCTAACATGTTGTTGGTGGGTCATAATGTACTTTATCCTTGGTTATTATCTATAGAAAGCATTATAAAATATTCCTTCAGCTATAGTATAGCATAACAAGCAAAGCTCCAGAAATCAAAGATGCATACAAAGATAACTAATTCTTGAATAAGATGCACGTTATATCTCCAAAGACATCTTGCATTGAGAAGAAAATAACCCCACAAAATCCATGCAGGAAAATGACAAATAAAAGCATAGAATACAACGACCTTTTCCTCAATAAGCATGCCACATTATTCATCAGCTTGGCAGTTGGCAGAACTCATGATTTGTAAAGCTTTAAACTTCGTCCCTCATCGAAGATAGAAAATCACTAGTGTAGAAGCCAGTAGTGTTCGTGGAGATTCCAGCTGAGCAACAGAAGGGAAATATGGCTCATGCTCATATTCTAAACCCCCTCATCACCACAACAAACCCTAAGAACGATAGGAGCGACCTCTATGACTCATTCGAGCTTCAAGCTGTTATGAAACAGCTTAACCGTGCCATTGAGGGTTCAAAGGCTCCTTTGTCTCCCAGCTCCTACTACCTCCTACTACCTGAATTCCCCTTTTTACAGACGACGGTTAGACCATATCTACAAAGAAAATGCTAAAGCACCTAGGAAAATATCAGGTTCAATGAACAACAATGGAGGTGTCGAGATGATGACAACCGCAAGAAACTGTAAGGGGCTGCAGCACCTATGGAGGAAGGTGAAACAAACTTTTGTTGCGAGAACCAAATTTCAAGAAAGTTGAAGGTCCCTGTATTTCTTGAGCAAATTGTGCAAGCTCTAGGGTTCTTGTATTGTATCATAATAATAGTCCTTTTATACCCTAACCACAGTTCGAATACAGTACGAGTGTTTGTGTTTTTGTGCCATATCACCGTTGAACAATCTCAAAAGGAACATTAAAGGATTCAATGTCTTACCCAGATTCTGCTATTTAAAGCACTTTTTGAGTCCTTTCTTAAGCTTGAGCTTTTGAGAGATTACCCAGTCCCGGCCAGCAGGGTGATTGACAACAAAAAGAGAACTCAACTTCTAGTTATTTGGGGGAAATTCCGACGGAATCCACCATCCCTCCAACTAAAACCACGGGGGCTTGGATTGTGACAAATGAATGTACAGTATACAAAGTTCTGGAATTAGACATGCAATGCACAATCATGATGCGAAGAGATGTTTGAAGTGTAGGTTCGAATGCTAGATAGTAGTACACGAGAATAGGTACAATCGCAAAGCCGCCACAACAAAATGCCTCTTCTTGAGAATGTTAATCAAAGGGGTACACAAACAAGTTCAAGCTAGAAGCAATTAACAATTCAAAAAATTAAAACTACATTTTACACAAGATGGTATCTGTGCATATATGCAGAAGGTGATAAGACGCTTTGAAACCTATATTACAAAATCAGAACAACTATTCTCGTGAAAACGTTGATCCACGAAGCAGGTATGCTTGTATAGCTGAACATGTTTACGTGTATATAAATCTAGGACAGTCTCAGTGCCATTTCTTGAAGAAGCGATCGCTTTTGTGATGCATTAATTACATGGTTGGATTCAGCATTTTCAAGCACATCAGTAATTATGGCTGCCGCATGACCCAGAGGTTCTTCTGCTGCTCTTCTCAACATAAAAGCCTGCAGCAGAAAGGGGAATGCAATATAAGTAATAATCTCACTGTTCTTTTTTCCCCTGAGAAATTGGAGCTTATCCAACACTATGTTAAACATCAGCACACATGCATTTTTTTCTTTCGCAATTTTGAGAAAGCACTGATTAAAGAAGCCACCATAGTTTCTGCATGGACTTCTATAATTCTAGGTGTTCAAAAAAGTCGTTCCTGTTGGTCCAATTTCCCTACATGCAAAACGTATGTTGCCAAATGCAGAATCCAGAAAAGCTTATCATATAGGCCATACCCCTCTACAGGCAAGGCCCTGCTACAACTTCCCCTGCTGCTTTTAGATTTTACCTTTCCTTTTCCCTTTTTTTTTTTTTTGGAGAGGCGGGGGGTGTGGTGGGTGGAAGTGTCGTTAGTTTTTTCCTCTTGTAGAAGAAGGGAGTGGGGCTGGGGAAGGGATTGGGGGGAGAGTTGCATGCCATGTGTAGGAGCTGCTTTGATTTCAAGTTACAATGACCTGGAATCTCTTTCTGAAGGAGCTCTAGAGAAGAAGAGGGAAAGAGGAAATGCAAGGAGTGAAACCTGTCCGTGGTGTGATATAGCCAATGTACACGTTCGCTGAAACCATGGTTCTCCATCTATTTGTACAGGCAATGCAGCAAACAGCTGGATCTTGATGGATTGCCCCTGAGCAAGTCTCCGTGCTCTGGAAAGACCAACCTATTTTTATAGATAAGGATTAGATCCATTACCAGAATTCGAACTCCAAGAGGGTCTCAAAAGAGAATAAATTGGTCCTAATCTGATATGCAAGTCAAAATGTCCTATCACTGGGCAGCAACATTTTCCGTCTGCATGTGTGATACAGACTTCAAGTCACAACTGCCATACCTGGAGCTTTCCAAGATGCCATGTTCCTGAAATGCTTACAACCTCGAGCATCTTATCATGCATTGATTGAGGATCAAAATTATCTTCTGTTTCATCCTCATTTTGCCACAAGTCTACTCCACCCATATAGCTTCCAATGTTTGCAACTAGAACACCTTCAGCATCCTGCGAATGATCACAAATAAAACACCACATTTTCATAATATAAATAAAACAAGAGGAAAAAAAAGGATGAACAAATTACATCAAATTCTAATTAAGCAGACAAGAACCACAAGCTAGAATAAAAGGGCAGAAAGGAAACAGTTGAAGCAAGTTCATCATTTGCAAGCTAGTACCCACCTCAGGGACCTCAATCTCAACACCGTCAACTTCCACACGAACTTGCCAGGGAAAATCTGCAAAGGTCCTGTCCATAATACTTCTTGCCCCTTCTCTTGCATAAAGAACTTTGTTCATGAACTGGAATTACAGAGGCAATAACTTTAGTTCCACGGGAAATGCAAAATCACAAAATTATCAAGAACAAATGATAGTCATAGTAGGATATGACTTGAATGATTTTCACACAGCACTATCCTTTTCAAACAACAAATGATAATCTATCCATAAAAAAAATCACCGTAATTGAATACAGAAAAGTACTTTACAAAATAGAACAAATAATTAAATCTACTCACATACGTAGTGGAAGAAGCATAAGTAAAGGAATCAGCACATGACAATGGAAAGAAGTTTCACATCAGTTTTCCATTCACTTCCTAATCCCTCCTTCCTCCTTTCCACTCCCTTACCATCAAAACATAAAATAATAATTCATAAAACCAAAAATCCTGTGGAAGTCAAAAGTGGGCAAGGACAAAGAATGACTAAAACCTTAGGGCAAAAGAAGGGATTCAGCAAAGTTTATTTGTTTGGAGATGTAACCACCAAAAAAAAAAAAAAAAAAGCAGGCTTTTCTAAGCAAAAATTCTCTGGATACTTAATACAGGCAATATCTCAAGTATTTTGTCCGTAATTGTTGAGAAGAGACAAAAGGCGGCAGAATGGAACAAGAAGTAAAACACCAGCCAAGGCAATCGAATTCTTTTTGGAGTATACATTGTTTTGCCTTCTGTGAGCTTGAGAAATGCTCACACTGGGTGGTTGATCCTAATGAAATCTAAGTGGAATGCCTATGAGTTCAACTTCTTGCTCTTAGTTTTCATTCTACTATTGCTTCCTCCTAAACTCCAACCAATTCCCTCTCCTATCTTAGATTCTCAAAACTTTCTATCAGTTAAATTTTCTACGTCTAAGGGTTCTGAAATCAGATTTTATCCACTGGTGTTTCTTGGAGCTGCATCACCAAGTCCAAATCAACTTCTACCAATCAATATTAATCTTCAAACATCTGTGCATATTTAGGCATAAAGCCCTGTTGCAGCACCGCATACCATGCATACTGCCATTGCCATTATATACCCATGAAATATGTCAGACAAAAGGAGAAGAAGGGGGCCCACCGGGGGGGTGGTGTGGGAAGTTCCCTTGCTTCACAAAAGTACTACTCCTATGAGTCTTGTAATCAAATATGGCAATCTGTTGGACACTAACCTATTTCAAGGGGCTGACTACTCCAAGCAAACAGCACTACAGATTCTCCACTCGAACATAAAAGTCCATCTTTATTTGGAGTTCTATAATGATTTTTGCAAGTTAAAGATCCATAATCATGCAGTTAGCATGGTCAGTTCTTTGTGAAGAAAGGCCAAAGTACAAAAGTAAAAGACACCATTTCAAGTTTATAATCACTTAGTCCTACCACATTAGATATAATCAGCATGATCCTACCACATTAGATATAATCAGTGTGATTGGTACATCATTCTTATGCTACGTAAAAACAAATTTAGGAGACAAACCAGCAACTTGGATCTTTATCTAGAGTTCAGTAGCTAATGCAAGCTATAGTGTGATGTAAGCAAATTTACCTGGTTATAAAACTTTTCCGGATTTTCCTCTCTCAGATTATGTATGTCCAAGGCAACCTTAGCATCACAACCAACCCCTGTGGCAAAACTAGCCCAAGTTCAAACAACAAAGACGAGAAAACATCCTTGAAGAATCACAAACCAAATACACAATCCAGGTTGCAGGGGAACCTAAAAAATTCCAATAAGATTTATAACACATGTTGAGCTTTCACAATGTCTTCTTTTCAAATGAAATTCCTACTTTTCCCCAGCCACAATTTCAAAAGAAATAGAAAGATAAAAATAGAAAACAAAATCACCTTTAAACAATTAATGCACAAGGGCATACTGATACTAAAAGAAATAAGTCAAGCATCTAAAAAACCTGATGTCACCAGTCACAACCCAATAAAAAGAGAGGGAAAGAGACAGAAAGGATTAATAGTAGGCTTCCCATGCAAATTTGATGAGTTGCATCTTCAGATGTAGCATCAGCAATACTATCATCCCTAAAATGGGTAATTCATCGTGTCTGGAGCTATTCATGGTATTCAGTGAACAAAGCTACTCATTTAGTAGCCCAAGAGTATAATGTAGTACTTCTCATTTTTTAACTGTCTTATATGCTATCAAACACATACATAAACATAAACTCATCAACAAAGAGAGCTGCCAACTTACCAAGATAGTTATTCATGAACTTTGGAGCTTGCAGTGGTTTTCCCTGTTGGTTTAAAATTGAAACCTTCCATCGATCAAGAATGGTAACCGCCGCATTTTCTATGTGATTTAATAATGTGCAAAGGCCTCCTTGTCTCTCAACCGAACCTAGACCCCCACCCCATGAAAGAACTCGAGCCAAATCATTTCCAGTTCCTGCAGGAAGAATAGCCATAGGCGGAGGAGAAACAAAATTTTGCTTGTCGATGGCATTCAAAACCCAGCCAACAGTGCCATCTCCTCCACAAACAAGGACTCTGAAGTGGGGTACCCTTCTAAATAAATATAAACCAACTTCAGGTCCCTGTGCAGAGCTAAGCTCAAAAACCTGTAGCAGATCATGGAGAACCATACAGCATAATTGTATCTTATGGAAAGAAAAAAGGGGGAAGTTTGGGTGGGCAGGAAAAGAGGAAAGCAACACATCATTTCAACTACCAGACTGACAAAGTGTCTTAACATCTTGGCGAGCACCAGTCCAATAAATCATCATTAAAATAAAGTCTTAGATACTGGAAAGCAACGCTCTATGATGGTAAGTAAAAAAAATAGAAATCAAATAATTGAAAAAAAAAAATTATGCATTCTTCCTTTCTCATGTGATCCAATATTTAATATGTCTGAGCAATTGCAGTTGCCACAGAACAATTTGCTCACTAAACTACATCGCCATTCATTAACATCTACAACCCTAAATATTCCATAAACCCTGTTTTTACCACATGGTATTTTGGGGTATGAAAAATACCACCACCAACACTGAGTAGCCACAAAATAAAGAGCCTATTTTCATTCTCTGTAATCTGTATGAATGCAGAAAACAAAATTATGAAAAGCTAGTACCACCCAACTAATGAGTTTCAGCTTTTTTAGCTTTCAATCGCATAAAAGCTAGACCAAAAAAAAAAAAAAAGCAGCTTGGTCAGCATATTGTAACTTTTTTGTTTCCAATGGAAGATGGTCATAAACTTGGAAACTCAATTTTAAATTGAGATCCAATATGGAATAAAACGGCCAACATGTTTCCCACTTTGTTTGTGAACCTTTATACAGTATTAACTCTCAACTATTCCATTCTTTTCAGTCAAATGCTGCCCTATATGATTCAACAGTGGAAGGACAAATAAAGGGGGAAAATCATGTTCTTATTCAATGAAATACTCATTTGGCACACTTCAACAGTATGCTTAAAAGGAAGGAAGCGGGTAGTCAAAAAAGGCAAGTAGGGGTATAAAAAAGAGGATAGTGTGTGGATAAATATGTAAAACCATTTACACCAAATTCTTTGAAGGGTAATCTGGAAAACCATTTACGCCAAAACCTTTTTAGGCTTTATACATACTAAGATGAAATTGGACAAACTCGATCTACCCACAAGCAAACGCATGCACACGTACACAGAGCACAGAGCGGAAGAGAGATTAGCTGAGTGCAAAACTCTTACTTGAACAGGATTCAGTAGAATGTTCAGTCGCTGACGCAGTGAATCTCCCCTTTGGGCTCCGCTCTTCTTATTTATGAACACTAGCAATGGTCTTGCATCTGAAGGCAAATCAACCAATTCATAGCTTTGTCTCATCCTAGCTAAATGCAACTCATCCTTTTGATTGATTGACGAACTTCTTTTAAAGCTAGGCTGGGACTCCATCTTTTTTACTCCACCATTCTGTTGCACATCTGCACTGTCTGGGCTTACACCATTGTTGCAGTTTTCCTCCACTCCGTGCAAACCATTAACTCGTGGACTATCAGCTGCGCTTTCTGTGGATGCGTCACTGATAACACTACTATTACCTTTGTCTGCAGTGGCTTCATGATTGTGTTTATGTTTTTTACCTTGACTTCTTATACTGGCACGGACAGATGACGCAATCTCATTGGCACCATGTGTAATAGAGCTTAAAATTCGACCTGCAGAAGTCCTATTCAATTCCTTAACAAAAAGAGGTGATAGAATAAGTCTGCTAAAAGGGCCCAAATCGCAAATGTCACCACTCTCATTAGAGAAACTACCGTGACAGTCAACATGTACCAAGCGCTGACACCATAAACAACACCATATAGGGGAGCCACCAAGAAAAGAACTACTGCATGGCTCTTCACAATAGCTACAGAAAGATGATTCATCAGGTTGATCCATAACATCTGCCCAGCGCAATGCCCACTGATGCATCACTTGCTCATATCCAAGCATAGACACACACTTGCAGCTAAGATGATCCTTATGTGCATTTGACGAGCAGCTAAGATGAGCTGCTGAACCACATATGCTGCAACGATGAATAAAACTATCTGAAGCCCCAATGGGACCAAGAGCTTGTGAAGGTGACATGGATTTTAAGCACACGCAGCAGTTTAAACTTTTCCCACGATATCCAGATTCCAAAATCCATGTATGAGGAGCCACAGGAACCTTGGTTCTTGCTTTTGGGTTCTTCTTTGACCTGGAAATGGCTTTCATCCAACTCAAATTGATATTTCTTCTCCACTGGAAAGCTGTGTAGAATATTGTCAAAATTCCTACCAAACCAGCAATAAAGCAAGAGAGGACAAAGAGGCGAGACTCTCCCATATCGGTCGGATTTTTGCTGATCCAGCTGGGAAGCTGGAACTCAGACTCCCTATAGTCCTCCATTCTTTATATCCTATGTAACTAATTCGAGTATATTCTCATGGTGAAAACAAGACATGAACTATGCTGGTTCTAACAAATACTAGTCACATGGCAAAACCCCAAAATCCTAAAGTAGTATGATATCATTAAAGTTCGACCACAATCTTATACAATCCAGCAAAACCTACATAGAAACGATCCCAGCAGAACTTAATTTATGAAATTCCATGGTTGGACACCACACAGATAAGTTCGTTTCTTCAGCATTCTGGAACCACCTATAACTCCAGCAAAACCCAAAACCCATTATCAGCTCCCGAATCGGATGACGAAAAAGCAGATATTACCTGCACAGTTCATCTCTGTCATTTTATATTCAAGTAAAAACGCATAAAATCAACATAAACACCAGAAAGAACAAATAAATCCATGCAAAAATGTGTCTAAATCACATTAGAGAAAAATAACAAGCCTCAGTTCAGATATAGGGCTTTTCTAATTGATCCCTTCTTTATTTTTCGCTTGGACACGGGCCATGTTCAAATTTGTCTTCTCATATTGAATCTAATGAACAACTACAAGACTTACACTTGACTTACATTTCTTAGCGGATTTTCCTGATTTTATGTTTCAGCCAGTCTCAAATATGAATTGCAGGTGATTCTAAATCAAAGAACTAGTTTCTATTTCAATTCTTCCATCTTACCTCCCCTAATTTTGACAAATCAAACTACACAGTACCGCTCGACAAAAATCCCGCCTCGTGACTATCCAAATTTGGCAAAAAAATGCAACACCCTATCAAAAATTTGGACCTCCTAGACAATATATATTGCCCGAGACAACATTTGTATTAGAACAAAAACCCATAGTGCAAATAAAAATATAGCAATTACATCATAAATTTCCAACCGAAAAAACAAAATAAGAGCAAAAGATACAATCAACAAATTAACTCACTTGTTTCCAAAGCAACAAACCACTAGCTCAAAAACCCCAAAAAAAAAAACTTATTTACACCTCAAAAAGACGCAAATTAAGAACAAAACATGCTACTGTATAAGTAATTTTTATCTGATCACATACACCATAAAAGATAGTCTAATTAACTTCCAAAAAAATCAAAATAATTAAATACATCGTAGAAAAGCAAATAAAAGAAATATATATCAGAAAAAAATACCTATATTGCCGCCCGCCACGGCAGTCTAGTATTATCCGAAGAGCAAAGATCACATCCCTCCGGTTAAAACCGCAGAAATCCGAAAATAATTGCAACAGAGAAATAAAAAGGCAAAAATCGAAAGAAAAATGTGCAGTTCTGATTGGAATAGTGTTTGAATTGTGTGTCTCTATGAAGATTTTTTAGGTTTTGAAGCAAAGCAAAACCGGAATCCAAAAACAAAAGAACATTTATTATTTTATTTTATTTTAACAAATGTTTTCTTTTTTTCTATTTGTTTATTTCTGCTTTTGTTGTTCGAGAGTTGAGATTCATTTTGTTAAAGTCTAGAGGACGGAGAGCTCGTCAGATTCTGAGATGTATACGTGGCACCTAAGGAGGGTCGTAAAGTGAAGGAAGTGGGGCCCAGTGTCTGAATCAACTTTGGCGTCTCTTTGGATCCTAACTCCCCTAGCTCCTAACCTGTATGGTTTTTTTTTTTGGTAAAAGATTGTTTGTGTTGTGTTTTTTTTTTTGGGTATTTTTTCAAAAAATTTTGCTATAGCACATTTTTTTTATAACTTTCAATGCCTATGAGTCATGGTTAAAGGTGTCAAAATGTGTGACTCCAACAGAGTTATGATTAGATATATCAAAATGGGTGATTTGAACGGATTTAAACGGGTAGTGAGTATAATGAGGTCAACCCATTTATATCAATTTAATAAATGAGTTAAAATGGATCAATCCATTTATACCAATTTAATAAATGGATAAATTGGATATGGTACATTCAATCAAGATGCGAATTGGAGAAGCCGAGTGTGAGAAACGGAGGAAGTGAAATTGAAATGAAATGTGCCGTCTGCACTTTCTTAATGCTAGGGTTTTTTTATTTAATCTGATTTTATTTTTTAGTTAAGTATCATTCTACACAACAATACCTCGTCCTTGGGTTGTGGTGTAGTGGCAACGTACCTTATTGTTGGCTCAGAGACCCGAGTTTGAATCTGGCAATCTCCATTCTTGCTATTATTTTGAATTTGAGGTTATATTGTTTGAAAATTTGAGAATCGCCGGTTCACAGTTCATACGGGTTTTAGCGGTTCGTCCGATTCGCGCGGTTCGTAGCGGGTTTCCATTACCATCCGGGTTTGATATTGGACTGGACTGGTAGCATGGCCAATTCGCGGTCGGACCGGTTGAACCGGCCGGTCCGGTCCGGTTCTGAAAACATTGCATTCAATGTGTGTGCAATAATAAAAGATTTACAAATAAAAAAATTTTTTCTTTTTTTAAATGAAAAATAAATTGGATTTTCTAATGGTAATGGACAATTGTTAATGCAATTAAGTTCCACCCCATCTACTATGTATATATACTCTACTCAGTTACCAATTGGCTGAACAGTGGTCCTTTGTGGGTCCCCCTTAGATTGCTTGAGGGCCGGTTTTCGATTAACTCATGCGTTTGTTTAAATTATGTGGGTGTGTGTGTGGGTTATTTATTGATTTCGATAAAAAAATACTATGTATATATTCATGGTAAGTGTTAATAATTAATTTTATCTCGTGCATTTGTATACTTTCTCTACTTAACTTTTATTTTTTAAAAAATCTAATACTTGAACTAGATTTTAATGGGCAAGATAGACACAATAAGTGAATAAATAAATAAATATATATATGTATATAGCAAATAGAAGTGACAAATCACTAACCTCACGAAGATAGTGGCAATCAAAGAAGATATACTTTAAGTGGAGCAAGTTTGGTGAAAATTATGTATAATGCATTCCTATTGTTTGAAAACTATCAGCTAATCCATTTTAATTGTTTAGACATCGTCAACTTTTCTAAAATCAAAAGATAGTTGCCATTAGATTTCAAGAATTATTGATCATAATTATTGTCTTTTGTCGACTAATAGATCGTTTCTTTTCAACTGGGTAATCAGACCATAACTCGTCGTGATGAAGAAGCAAAGAAAAAGAAAATGAAATAAGAATTCTTGGCAAGAAATGATCAACTAAATCCACTATCGGTCCACACGAGTTCGTGCACCTGATCAGCCAAGACATGCAATGTCATAAGGGTTGTGCTGTGAAAACTTAGGATCGGTAGTAGAGGAAATTTTGTTATCCAACTAATTAGGAATGTTGAATGGGAAGGAAATTGTCTCATGTGACTCCATGAGGGTGCACAAAATGATTATAGAGGAAGCAATTGTATTGTATCAAACCTTGTGATATCAAGCTAACGCAAAACAAATATGATTTTGACCAAAAAAAATAGAGGCTTTACCTGATGCAACCCATAAGAGTAAAGCCATAGAGGCTAAGATCAACATATGGAACTCCTTTTAGAGCCTTGATATGTTTGTTAAGTGTTTAGTGTCTTATAAATAATCTATAGAATGCTCCAGGCATTGTAGAGAGTCTAGAAGCCTTGTATATAAAAAACTTAGGGACTAGAATAGTGCGAAACCTTCTACAAGTTTTCACTTGTGTAGTAAAGATCAAGGAACATTTAAGACGATAGCGGAATATTCTAGGGAGCAAGCTTGTGTAACTTAGGAGTAGAAAAGTCTAGAACAATTTTGAATCTTGAAAGCTTGCCTATAAATAGGGGAAGACCTCTATACTTATAGCTATTGAAGTAGTAAACCATTCAAGCAATCAAGAAATAATGAGTTCTTTTGAGTAAAAACCTTTCTCTTTAGCTTTCCTTTCATAGTCTTCACTTTACTTAAGTTTTCTAGTGCTTCCGCACAACCAACACTACTTGGACACACGAGGGGTTAAGGCTAAACTAGTGATCTTCTACGATAGTCGGTCTGTGACACTTGGATGTGCAAATTTATTTATTTTTCAATGTTATAGTGCCATATTTAATAGAAGTAAACTCAGTGGAACACTATAAATAGGAATAACTTTTTATGTACTGACAATGTAGTGATTATTTTACACTAATAATTTTGAATATATGTCATATGTGTATGATTTGAATTTAAAATTTAAATTCACATTATGTCATATGATCTAAACCTACTAATGTAGGAAAAAATTATACACCGGAAGAATTGTGCTCTTAATGGGAGAAACAACAGGAGGATAACAATACACAACATAAGATATTAAATGAGGGGAGAGAGAGAGCTGGTAATCAACCTCTTTCGCCGCAAGAGGATATATTTGAAATATAATAGTCACATTAGGAAAAGTATGCACACAAAAGACAATGAGAGTGTTTGGATAGGCAGTTTTTGGATTTTTTCACAAAATATGTCAAATTAGTATTTGGATAATAGAGAAGTAGACCCAAATAATGTTGTGTACATTTCTACAACAAAACTCCCAACATAGAGATTCTTTGGAAACCAAAACAACGGATGCTTTAGGTTGAAGGCCATGCGGACATGACTAGGTAAACCCATTCCAAACAAATTTTGCATGATGGCCTACAATTTCAAATTTTGTACCGTTGCTCCTTCTGTCTAAGTAAAGCAAATCTAAAGCTGCTCCTACCAAGCCAGCTTTCAAAGAATTTATTCCACTGACTGAAACCTACACTTAGCAATTACTTCATCTTCTCCGAGCAACAACTACAAAAGCTGTCGTTATCAACCAAGCTGAGTTTGCTGCTACCAACATATGCCTAAGGAATTGATTCCTCTGCCATGTAGTGATAGCATATTTGACATTCAAAAGTGAGTTTGGGATTTCGATGAGTGCTATAAAGGTGAGGCGTTGGGTTTAGATCTAAAAATACACAAGAGCTGCTGGAGAAGGAGTTCTTCTGATTAGGATTGGTCGCAACTTTCATCCATTATTTTGCTTTTTTTGAGCTCTGTCCTGTGGTTGGAAGGGAAGGAGCTAATCAACCAATATTTTCCAATTACCTTGTCCTAACACTAACCCAATTTTGTGCCTTACTGTGGTTGGCAATTTCAAATGGACTAGTTATATTGGTTTTACAATTTGCTCACTTTGATTTTGGTAGTTTCTTGTTAGAACAAACCAATTACTGCTGCTGCTGCTGCGTATGTGTTGAACCGGAAACACATGAAATTAGGGTTAGCATCAGACATTCTCCCTATTGTATGCATTTATATTTTAATCATGAATCATGAATTGATATTCATGGTTGTGTAATTTTTTTTGTGACTCCAGTTTCTTATTCACCATCCTTTTGCACTTGAAGAATTGGTTGGATAAGTAGTTTTAATTTTGCTGTAAGGCATGCTGGCTTTTCAAAACAATTTGCCTGTGAAATTTTATACAATTAACATACACATAGAATAAAGTGTAACTTAACTGACAAAAATTGTATACAATTGACATACACAGAGAAATTTTTTCATATGTTCAAAAATTTAATCGGTGTTCTAGTGTGTTGCCTGTGTTATGAAGTGATAATGTACTTAGACACCCACTTCGCATATTGCTTCACATCTCTTCGTTTGACTAGCAACTTCAATAATTTCGCTTCTTTCTGGATAAAGACAGAAAGATTGTTGATTGTATTTATGTTTTTGACTAGTATTTAATTGTTTCGCTTTAATGAACTACTTATGGTCATCCTGCTGTGGTTGTTTTATATTAATTTTTTTCCCATAATCTCCCAAATTGTGAAGTTGTATGTCTGAACAAATAGAAGTTTTCATGCCCATGAGCAAATCAAAGCAATAGAGTTCAAGCGTCAGTGAGTCTTTCCCCTATCTCAGTAGCTTAGTACACATCATTTCTCCAAAACACTAACCAATAAGTAAAACTCTGTTAATAATTTTCCTGAATTTTGCAAAATCCCCTTCCAGCCTTGCTTCTTCTATTAGTGCCCATTTCTCTTGTGTCTCTAACGACTTTCACGTCAGCCTACAAAACTGTTAGGATCAAGCGCTTACCATTGCACTAAAAGCTATAGTTTTTAGTGAATGTGCAACTTTATTTCCTTAACCACAATGGTAGCGCAAAGCACCGTACCACGCTCGGCCAGCATGAGAGGCTGCACTCTTGGGTACCACGGACTGGACGGTTAGTCCTTTCGAGTCGGGATCTGAGGGATGTTGCTGATTAGACCAATAATCCCTCCTCCAGCAACAGCCAGGGAGCCTCGAACCCGCGACTTCGCTTTGATACCACTTGTTCGGATCAAGCGCTTACCATTGCACCAAAACATATAGTTTTTAGTGAAGGCGCAACTTTATTTCCTTAACCATAATGGCAACGCAAAGCACCGTACCACGCTCGGCCAGCATGAGGGGCTGCACCCCTGGGTGCTACGGGTTGGGCGATTAGTCCTTTCGAGTCGGGATCTGAGGGATGTTGCTGATTAAGCCAACAATCCCTCCCCCAGCAACAGCCAGGGAGATTCGAACCCGCGACCTCGCTCTGATATTACTTGTCAGAATCAAGCGCTTACCATTGCACTAAAAACTATAGCTTTTAGCGAAGGCGCAATTTTATTTCCTTAACCACAATGGTAGTGTAAAGCACCGTACCACGCTCGGGCAGCATGAGGGGTTGCACCCCTAGGTATCACGGGTTGGGCTGTTGGTCCGTTCGAGTCGAGATCTGAGGGATGTTGCTGATTAGGTCAACAAAAACTACTTCGAAATAAGTAATTTTTATGCTTTGTTTAGCAGCTCTGTTATTGTGCATACAATATATTCGCCTAGTTGTGGTACTTATCAATTTGTCTATAGATGTTTGAGAAAAAATATTGGCTATACTGGGAAATGGATCTCTATGTCTGCACCTACATAGAGTGGCAGAAAAACAGGAAATGGGAGTCAATCCTAGCACATTGGCTAACTTCACTGCATTGGCTAACTACTTGACCCAAGAGTGTGGCCTCAGTTGCACTGGAAGCCAATGCCAGTCCAAGTACTATCGAATGGTGAAGAAATGGAGGTTGTTCACTCATCTCCGGGAAGATTCTGCCAAGCCAAAAACTAAGATAAGGTGGGATATTGAGTATAAATGCTTCTTAGCCGGAATAGATCAATGGGTTTATTTATATTAGGTTTTGATGTTTTTACACTATATATACTCCATTATATATGCTAACTCTAAAATTGTGTAGTACTTAGACGACACTATTACATAATTACACTTCCATTTTGTGGTTGTATATACGCAATTATTTTCCGCCACAAGTTGGGAAGGGAACAACACATGATTATGCATTTTCCTTTAGGCATTCATTTCATTACGTTTGCCTAATGTGGTGTGTTTGGAGGTGGCAGGTTTTGCATGTATTAAGCTCCTTGATGTATGCAGTTTTATTTTCATAAAATAATTGAAGATGTTGAAGCAAGGCACATGTACAACTCCAATTCATTTAATTACTTGCTTATGGTTGCTTGTATCTGCACTTATTAGTTAGGAGTGCTACGTTCATTTGTATTTTGTGGTTAGGACGTTAAATAGTCAATTTTTTGCAAGTTTCTATTTTCACAGCTGCTGGTATTCTTAGTTTAATATTATGAAAATGCAGTTAATTGTCATCCAACTTCTACCAAATTGTTTTGACTATGTACTTATTTCATTTGCGAATCTCCATCATTTTCTTAATTTCTTTTTGCCCAACTTTATGTACATTGACATATTGCCAAGCTGTGGGATCACACTTGCATCTATTGTTGTGGGACTTGAATTGCTATTTTGTCTCATATCACAATGTACTCGATTCCATATACAATGTGTACCTCACAGCTTCTTTCATCATTTAGATAAACAAGCACTATCTGGACTTCCAACATTCAAATAGTGCTAATTTGGTGATGCAATGGGATAAGGTGATGAATGGTAAACATATCACTGGCGATCGAGCTCAGTTTTTAGTACAGCGCCCGCCACAATATGTGTCTCCCCAAGTGAGGAGACGTAGGGGGGATAGTGATGCCAAGGAGAAAAGCGTGGCTTCAAGCTCCGTTATCAACCCTCTACACCACTTTCTTTCATCTGACGATGATGGCTGCCCCGTTGCATGAAATCTTAGGAAGCATTCGATGTCCAGTGGTGCTTACAATTCTGAGAAGGATGGATCCAGAGATTAAAAATCTCGATAGACACGTTCGGATAACTACTAAGAAGCACTTAGCAATTTTAATAGATTCTCCTCCATTGTTTCACATGAAAGAGAGGCAAGAGAGAAATATTCAATATTAAAAGACAAGAAAATTGTCAAGAGCTTAAATTTGGAGAAGCAGCTACATATGTTTCTATTGAAAAAGTTGCTAGATGAAGAGTTCCGAGTTTTGTTCCTTAGGTTCAGTGACAGTGAGCAGGTAACTTGGATTGAGATATTCATCATCTCGAAGATGGAAGGGAAGTGAGACAGTACAAAACTTCTGTTGCCTGTATTAATGGATTATTTTTATGTTGCAAGACTTTTATAATTTATGGTTATTGGCTAGTAATTATACTTGTTAATGCTGTGGCCATTCATGGTTGTGCATACAACCAGATTTTTCTTCGGTTTGCTATGGCCAAATATATGACAAATATATGTAGAGTAATGTTGTGATGCTCCCACGAGCTGCTTTTATTATTATTATTTAAGTGAACAAGTAGTGCCGATTTTTTTTCTATTCGGCATTTCAAAGTGCCATGAGACGTTGAAAGAGTTGAACGTTTATTGATTTCCAGTTGCTAATTTGCTATTGTATATTTTTTGAAAATTTGGACGTTCAATGTAGTAGGATACATGGGATTAGTTCATTTTTTTTAATGCAATCTACAGGTTACTCGGTGGCTTTAATTAAAAGGCTCCATGTACGTATAGCCCACTAGCGAGATATTAAATATTAGTGAAAGCATTAGTAAGGCACATGTTTTGCATTACTACAATAACTTGAATAGCAAAGGCATGAATCATTTTTTAATTGACGAATTTAATAAGATGCTTAAAATTAAATTATACTAACTAGTTTCGGTGCTTGCTATGGGTCATCATAGACCTAATTGAATCAATAAAAAATGTGGCCTGTGCACCAAAGAACATATCATCACCTCTTATCAAATGTCGTTGTTCCCTTTGTCTTTTCTTAGATAACATATATGTCCAGGTTGCTGTTTTTCAAAAGAATTTGGTATTACATGTTCACTTGGCCACTAACTTTTAATTCATGAAGAGATGAAATCAAGAAAATCAAGTGGCCTGAAATAGCATAGACATAGATCAAGTCTCAGTATTTGGATAATACACGCAAACGATAACAACAAAAGTGATACAAGCTCGACCCAACAAGAACCTGTCTTAAAGAATCAAGTTGATCAAGCAGCGGAAGAATCTATTTTAATCAGGTTATGGAACAATAACTATCTTCCTAGATCTAAAGAAAACCCGTCTCTAGAAATCTAGTGAATTGGTTATTAGTTTGAAAGAACAAGATGATGTGATCATCTTGCCTTGAACACCACAAGTATTCAAGCAAAATACTTGATACAATTTAAGAAAAAACTCAAGTTCTATCAAAAAACTCTATAAAAGGGGAATAACTCACTTTTATTTTATTAATTCATCTATCAAAAGTTGTCTTACAATGGAATAGAAGAGACTTATTTATAGCAAAAACCTAAACTACTAAGACTAATCCAATTTTGGATAAGGATTTAGTCACTTATTTCTCTAACTACTTTTAAATGGCTCAAATAGTTCACATAGTTAGCCATATTTATTCATGATAATAATTAACTAACCAACTAAACAAGAAAAAATCAAGCAAAACAAAAGAAATTAAAAACCCAAAAGTCACATAGCTGGTGCTCCATCGTCTCCATGACTTCATGTATTCCAATAGTCTTGAATATCATGAATTGGGTTGAAAAGACTTTGAAGCATCTTGGCACGAGCTAGTAATGGTCCTGCTACTCATATCATTTCCCTCATTTTGAAAGTTATTTGTTCTCGAATCGAGATTTGGCCAAAAGAAACACACAAGTGTAGCAATCATGGAAGACTTTTCATGTGGTGAAGGGGGATGGAATTGGTAATGGAAATAAACTGAAAATTGGACTCACAGATATTCAAATTATTGGTAGACAGAATTGCAATTAAAGACTAAAACTCAAGACACGAATGTTGAAATTTAAAGGAGTTTAGAAATTCACTCTATCCGACTAGAAAACTTGACATAGGAAATTTACAATTGAGCAGATTTTTTTATAGCTAAAATTAGAAGATAGAATTTCTGAAAATTTTTCTTTTTCCCACACAATTAAGGATTGAAAATAACAGATTTGGTAGACTCCTAAAGATACTAGGAATTGGACAACAAAGAAAAGTTATGCACTATGGGAAAAGAAAGTTAAGGATTTACTAATCTTAAGTAGACTAGAAATTGGAAATTCTAACGACTCTTCTACCACTTAACCATGAATGGATACCAAAAACGAAGAAGCAAACACAAAAATACAATCTGAAATTTTTTTAATTTAGATGAACAGTAACTTGGATGAATAGCAATCACTACAGTACCCATGAACAATACCCAATTTCTTTTTTTGACAACTCAGCATAGGATTACGACTTCACTTAGAAGAAATTTAATAAGAGTTAAACTCTTGAAAAATTTGTTTTAAAAAATGTAATCACACCAAGAAATTTCAAACTCGATCAATTAAAGGGGTGAGTTAGACTCAAACAATAAAATCAATAAAACAAGAATAAAAAAAATTTTGTTTGTTTTTTAAATAAAAGGTGGCTAGAGTTTTGGTAGAAAAATAAATAGAAAAATAAGAAAAGAAAAGGATATTAAGTTGAATCAAAAGTCAAAACTCTTATACCAGATGATACGAACTCGACCCAACAAAAACTTGTCTTGAAAAATCAAGTTGATCAGGTAGCGGAAAGACCTGTTTTGATCATATTATAGAACAATAACTATCTTGCTAGATCTAAAAAAAATCGTCTCTAGAAATCTAATGGATTGGTTATTGATTTGAAAGAACAAGACGATGTGATCATCTTATTTTGAACACTACAAGTATCCAAGCAAAATATTTGATACAGTTTAAGAAGAAACTCAAGTTCCATCAAAGAACTCCATAAATGGAGAATAACTCACTTTTTATTAATTCATCTATCAAAATTTGTCTTACAATAGAATAGAAGAGGTCTATTTATAAATAAAATCTAAACTACTAAGACTAATCCAATTTGGACAAGAATTTAGTCACTTATTTCCCTAACTACTTTTAAATGGCTCAAATAACTCACATAGCTGGTCATATTTATTTATAATAATAACTAACTAACCAACTAAACAAGAAAAAATCAAACAAAACAAAAGAAATTAAAAATTCAAAGGTCACATAGCTGGTGCTCCATCATTTCCACGACTTCATGTATTCCAATGGAATCTTGAACATCATAAATTTGGTTGAAAAGGCTCTGAAACATCTTGGCACGAGTTAATGATGGTCCTGCTACTCATACCAAAAAGTAATACACAGTAATAACGCTTGAGTAGTGTTCCATTTCCCTCTGTATTTTTGCACAGTAATATACCGGTGAACGAATCTCCTCCGTTTGAGAATATCTTCAAAGGCTACTCTGTGATCTTTATCATATCAAAAGATAAGCTCTTTAGACAGTAAGTTGCACCCTCCGAGTAAGAATGGCTCCAAAGGCTACCCTGTCATGTTTAGCATATCAAAAATTGAGTTTTTTTATTGTAAGTTGCATTCTCTGAGTGATAATAATTCCAAAGGGGGTTTGAGTGAGAATAACTCCACAAGTGAGAAGACTAGCCCATCCCGAGTGAGAATAACTCCAAAGACTAACTTATGCATTTTATCATATCAAAAGCCGGGTTTTTTTACTTTCATAGTTGTACCTACCCTTTAAAATGCAGGAAAGTATAGCCCTATTATGCATTCGACATCCACCTGATATTCTAAACTCATCATCTTTTCATAAGAACCCAATAGTTCTTGCATTTTAGACTGATTTATTTGGTAGCTACTTTGAACATTCTTTCAAATTTTACATGGCAAACTTCATCCCAAACATCTCTACTTCTTATCGCTCCAGTTCTCAAAATGATGATGAGACAATTCTTAATAGTGCAACAATGTTACTATTTACACCTAAAGCAGAACAATAGGATGGCCCTCTTATCAAAGTGCTCTACTGCACCGGAGATATGCCTGGTTGGAAATGGGTGCAGGAGCTAATAAATTGTCACTTGCTATGTATATTGGAGAATTGTCAAATAACAGTCGACAATTTCATGAGACTTAACGAAATCCTTGTTTAAAATAACTACGTCCCACAAAATCCCCATAAGCATGTGTCAATTAAGAAGTCGCTAGCCATGGCTCTAGTTATGTTGAGTCATAGCTTACGGACCCGAGTAGTAGTCGAGAGATTTCAACACTCGACCAAAACCATCCATAGAAATGTAGCGAAAATACTATTGGAACTTTGTAGATTTGCTCAAAGGATTATTTGACCAACACAAGCAAATGTTGTGCATCCACGAATACGATATAGCACCAAGTATTATCCTTGGTTCAAGGTTAGAGATGGTCAAATTCCTGCTACTTTTATTATGATAAGTAATATTTTTTCCAAGAGTTCCTCTTTTCATGTCAAGTTTTTTTTATGTCAAATTATGCAAATAACAAATGGAGCCTGCCCGTACTTATAAGTTAATTATAAAAATGACATATTTAAAGCTCTTACTCTAATCAAATCTAGTGGCATACTACATCTTTGATGCCTACCAAATTTTTGGTTCCAATGACTATCAAAATCTTTAAATAAAATGCAGGACGCTAAAGGTGCTATAGATGGCACTCATATCCCTGCTTCGGTTCCTATAATTGAGCAACTTGCCTATACTAATAGACATGGTACTCAATCGTAAAATGTTTTAACTATATGTGACCATGATATGCGATTTGTTTATATGTATGCCGGATGGGAAGATAGCATACATGATAGTGCATTGAGAATGCATACTGACTTTCCAGTTTCGCCCCCAGATTCGATCCTAGAGTACTTATTTGAAGTGCTAAAAATAAACATGCGGGTATTTTTGTATTTATACTAGTTTTTTAGAAGTTATCACATCTACGGGTAGGCTCTTCAAATTTCTCCATTGGGTTGCGGGTTATTGTTTTCACTACCATTTCTTTTTTAAGGTACAGCTGTCAGAATTAATCCAATAGAATAAAATGTTAGTGATTAGTTTGTTTTCTTCCATTTAAATTTGTTTTGACTATGATATCTAGTGGTTGTCAATATATATTTTTGTCATCAAAAGAAGAAAGAAAAAGTAGGGAAAATACAAGGCCAAGGCTTCATGAATATGTAAAACGATAATATAGTGAAAAGAATAGAATGACAAATGTCAACCCAAATCAAACCATGACCCTAGCAGTAGGTATCAATAACGAAACCCAAGTAAGTTTGGTAAATGAATGTTAGACTTGTGCAGGTCCATGGTTGTAAATAAGGAATAATCTGGTCTCTCAAATGTCACTGGGAACTAAGTTGGAACTTGGAACTAAAACTAATGGATAAAAACCCGCCACTAATTTGGCCTTGGACACAAGCAATATGTAAATCAATAAATATACTACCAAAAATAGAATAATTCGTGATTTGCATATTAACATATTATCAATTTTAATTATTTAAACCAATAGCTGTGGTTTTAGTCCAATTAGTTCGTGAAACTCTTGTTTTTTTTTGTCCTTGGTTAATATTCACATTGGGTTAAATCGAAGCATATTTCGAATTTAATAAAAATATTTGGTGTACTTATTTATCGCTAAATTATTGCCATAAATAGTACAACATTTATTTTGACATCAATCATGGTGTTAAATTTATAAAGGTAAGTACTACCTGGTAGACGCAGCATACAAGATCGTGTTGGGATTCTTAGCACTATTCAAGGGAGGGCATGATACAGGAGTTAGACAAGGACGTCAACGAGGCCAAGGGCCGAAGGCGCTATTCAATACCTGCCACTCCTAGCTTCGGAACATAGTTGAATGTGCTTTCAGTGTCTTGAAGCGACGATTTGCCTATTTGAAGGTGCTCGTACCATATTCCTATATGCAAAAGCAGATCAACGTAGTGATTTTGTGTTGTGCATTGCACAATTTCTTAAGGAAAAATCAACCTTCGGATAATCACTTCCTACGGTATGAACAAGAGGACATACAAGTCCAAGGCGAAAATGGTGGTAGTCCATACCCACATATACAACCATTGGCTGTGTCACCGCATGAGATAGAAGCTTGGCAGGCAATGAGAGAAGAAATTGCTAATCAAATGCATGCCGCTTCACGCAGTGAAGGCAATAGTTGGATGACTGCAATGGCCAACTATAGGACCAGGTTGAATCTATGGAAGTTTTACCCTTTATGTTGAATGAGGAAGAGAAAAATGGTGATATCAGTGGCCTTAATTACTTCTATCCTTTTAGTAGTTATTCCAAGGGGTGGATTAGTAGGACAAAATGTTGCGTACTACAAAATAGGGACAACAATAAACTTGTATTACGGCATTATAAGTTTGTATTGTGTGTTGAATTAGTGTACTGGCGTCTATGTACCATATACTTGCATTTGAATGTGCTATTTTACTAAAACAGTTTAGCAGACCATCTCAATCTACTAAATGCAGAAGTTAAGATCTTAGAAATTAGAGAATTTCGGTACTAATTCATCACTCCAAAGATAGTGATTTATTTCCACCCGTCCCTTGTTAGGAGAAAAAAAATCTATTAATACCAAAATTACTTGTAGCATTTAAGTACCTAAAATGTTCCTAAATGCATGGAAGGCTACTAGTAAAATTTACACTTGGAGAAAACCAATTCTTCTAGTTCCTGACCCGATAGCATAAAGTTGGTCAAGATCAAGAGGTTGGAAGTAACCGTTGGTATGGATGGCTCTAACTTGGTTCTCCTATCCATTTGCTTCCTTGGAATCGGTGGACACTCCAAGAATTCATGTATTTGGCATTCTTGTTTCTTGGGAGCTGTGACTCTTCCTGTTGCATCTCTATTCCTACCAACCTTACCTAGTTTTGGTAGCCAGATAGTATGATTATTCAGTAAGTTCAGGCTAACAACAAAAAGAACTTGATCTAGTATTGACTCTTTTTCAGAATTTCAACAAAATGGGTTGTACTAATCGAGCGGATAAAGAACAGAACTGTGGTTGAGTTGTTGAGCAAAATGGATTGGTATACTTATGACACGTTTCTTCTTCCTTGGTATGTCAGATGGACTGGTAATATTTTGGTATGTCAAATGTCCATAGAAGTGTTGAAGCTCAAACAAAGCTATCTGCAAAGGAAAAGACATCATGTCCACCTTAGCCCTCATATTCATCACCTCCCTATTCATAATTCTTCTCTCTTCTATACCCAAGAAATTATATAATCTCACAAACCCACTTCTAGAAACTCCAATACCATGGCCAGTTAACCGAAACCTCCCACACATGGGCACCAAAACCACGCGCACTTACAGTCCAGTGATGCATACCTGACTTGGTTGTGTGCATGTGGTGCAACCAGCCTCGGCGTCTATAGATGCATGACCATTTAAAACGAAATTGAGACAGAAATTTTCTAGCTGGCCACCATACTCTGGTCCAAGGATATTGGCCTTTTGAAGCTGCAAGATTCCTTTTTGCAGCTTATGGTCCCTTGTGAAGGCTGCAAATCTACAATTTGCTCGGACTTGCTAACTTCTCAGCAACAAGTTTGGACGACTTCCACTTTGTTCAAAAGAGCAAATATATTTGCAACTTCATGAGATAGGTCCATGCACATGAAGTTGGAAAAGTACTGCATGAGATGGTTGGAAAGGCTAATGGAAATAAGTGGCAATCCAACTAATGCACCCACGTGGAACAGCCCGCCTGGAAATACGTGAATAGTGAATATCCGACCAATTATTGCAATCCAAACAAGTTTTTGTTATCCGAGTTATTTGGATTTGATAAATATTATGTGAACTAATATTCCAAATAATAGATATCCAAATAACCTCAATGTACCTTTGTGGCAGACTCAACAAGGGGCTACAAAGGAAAAAAAATTTTCAAAAAAAGTAACGTTTTGGACATTAAAAATAAGGAAGGGAAAAGGGACATGTTGGAGGACCAAGGTACACCATATTTTTGGCCAATACCCAATCAAATATATATATATATATATAAATTTCTCAATAGCTCAACTGATGCAATTAGATTATGGGATCATTTCAAAAACTTCCCTTGAAGTTTCTAACTATTTCACTTAATTTTGTTGAAGTTTTAAAAATTATACTTACCTCCCTTGATACTCAAACCTTAAAATAAGGTCAAAAATTTAATGAATACCCTAAAATGCCATTATCTTATAAAATTTAAATTTGTTCTTCTAAACAATTGTAAAATAATTTGGCACAATTATAAAAGAAAAAGGGTCCCTAGTTTTTCACGCCAATATTTGTTGTTTGATAATTAACTATCACAATAAATATTTTGATATAATCACGCCAATATTTGTTGTTTGATAATTAACTATCACAATAAATATTTTGATATAATGACTATTTTTTATAGTCCTTTATTGGGAATATAGATTCTTTTTAAAATAGAGAAGAAAGTACTATCTTGTTTTTTTCTTTTAAGTTTATGGACTATTTTTTTTAATAAAAGATTATGGACTAGTTTAATGATGGAACTACCATAGTTTGGTAGTGATTTTGGGTCATTTATTTTTAATTATTATTGATTTATTCTTAATTTTAATACCAACAAATGTTACAAAAAATTGGATGATATTAAAAGTTATCAAAAAATATTACTTCCTTTGTCCCATATATTTAATCATGTTTGGAAATATGTGCTTTTTATACATAATACACTCCACTAAAATTTTTTTCCTTCCGTTCCACTTTTGCCTTTAATCATGTGCTAATCAAAGTAAAAAGTAGAAAGCAATCACATCACATTTGTCTTTATGCATCATTAATGAAGGGTATAAGGGAAGTTTTAAAATATAAAGTAGTTAGAAATGTCAACTATGACAAATATTTTGGAAGAGTCAAGAAATGAAAGTATGATGCTTTCAATGGAATGGAAGGAGTACTAGTTATGAGTTTCGTATAGTTATGAGTTTGTCAAGGCAAAAAAAGATATGAAAAGAAAAAGAAAAACAAAAAGTAGAAAGATAAAGAGGAAAATTGGGAAGAGATCCAAAGGGGAGGGAGAAGCAAAGTGTGCTTCTTTTTTTTGACGTGGTTGATAGGAAGTCTATGTGGAAAATAAGAAATTAGAAAAGCAATAAAATTAGAAACTGCATCAATTTGGGTGTATTTTTTCAAAAGAGTATTATTTTGGGAATAAGCTTCAAAAACTTGTATAAACGGCAATTTTTTTGTGTAATAATAGATATAGAGAGAGAGAGAGAGAAATTTTCCAAAGGGTTCATTACAAAAACTCCCCATATAGTATTACCATTTTTGCAATTTCTCCTCTAACATTATTTTTGTCTCACTTTATTCTCTAAACTGTTAATCAAATGATGCCTAGTATAATAGAATATCAAAAAAAATTAATACCTCTAAAAGTTAAGTACAGTAAAGTCACTTACAATATAGCTTGTTTAGCGTTTTATCCTCTACGTGTACAAAATGTCGAAGTTGACAAATGATTTTGGGAAATAGACAAATAGAGAGAAAAATAATATTAAGTGGTAAAGTGCAAAATGCACTGTACCTTAAGAGAATTTACTGTAATTAACCCTTATATCTAGTTTGGAAGATTAGATTTGATAAGAAATGAAAAGAAAGGAGAACAAAAACTTTCTTTCTGCCGTTTGGGACTTTTTGAGAGATAGAAAAGAAAGGAAATCAAAGGATTTGGATGGATGGTATGTTGCTGCTATGGTTGCTATACTTTTCCACCCAAATATGGCCAAAAAGCAAAGGAAAGTTGAGAAAGCCTAACAAAATTTTTTAAAATGTTCATTTTATTCTCAAATGTGTATTGAACAAATTTTATTAACATATATATCCCAAATCATCCCATTTCTTACTAAACCTCCAAATAACATTAAAATCTCTTTCCTTCTTTTCTGTTCCTTTCTTTTCTTTCATAACTTAACATTTCTCTTATTTTCCTTCCTATTCTAAACTCCCAAACTAGCTATTAGGGATAACAATGCTTTTTTGAAATTTTCCACAAGCAAAGTAAATCTCAACTAACATTTAGGGGTAAAGTGAGACAAAATTAACGCTAAGGTATAAAATGCAAAAGTGGTATGATCCTACCTTCAATCATCTTGGGAGTTATAAGATTGAATTGTAGGTAGAATCATAGAATTGTGAATCTTACTAAAGATCCAAAAAATTGACATATTATTTTATATATTAGCTTATTAGCACCAAAAATACATCTATTTTATATATAAAGGAAGAGCATTTATTTTGTGGAAACTTTTTTGTCACCTTTCAATTTTCAACTTTGCCCTCATGATCATTTAATCATATCTTTATCATCTAATTGCATCTTGCTCATGTAGCCAACTAGTGTAATCACAACCAATTTTCACCCATAACCACCTACAAACATTGTAACCACCAAATTAATTAAAATTCTATTCAAAAAATTTTTAAGAGATCAAAATTTTTTTTGTTTATGAAAATTTTATACTAAATTCTTTCATACAAAAAATGATTCCTAAATTGCACACACATCGTGTGTGCCTTATAACTAGTGCAAATAAGTATAGGGATTTAGACTTTTTTCAAAAACTATTTTTGTATTTTGTGTTTGCAGTAACACTTCAAAAGCACATGTAATGTCAAAGGAAACTTACAAAAATACCAAAAGGAAAAAAAAAAAAAACAAATCGTACGATATTTTCTTCTTCTACCCGCCACCATCACTTACCACAGACCACCACCACTACTACCACCATTCCCCACCCCTCTCTTCTCCTCCTCCCCTACCCTATTTCCCTATCCCCTCTCTTGCCCTGATACTCACAATCAAATGGAGATAATTTTCTGGGATAGACCCTCCACTTTATATGCATTACCGGATTGACAAGGTGGATTCCTTGTGCCTTGCTAAAGTTCAGAAGAGTAAATAATGGAGGAAAATCTCAAATATGTCCAAGAGGCGTTTTCTGATCTCTTCTAATTCAATTGATTGGACTATAATCAAGAGAAAGTATTCATATTTCATATGGAATGATCTCCACATTATTGATAAACGTTGGATCAAATAGATGTATAGTATAAATTGTTCGTTGGATTAGTTAGATGTGTAGTATTTCTTTTTGGCGGTGTAACCCTTGAAACACATCTTTTTAATGATTTCCCTCCTTTTTCACTTTCATGTTCTTAATTTGCTATAATTATATTCCTGAAATCACAGTATGACATTTCAGGAATTGCTTTTTTAGCTTTTCCATCAAAACAAATTTTCCATCTTATTTAGATGGGGAAAGTGAGGGGAGGGGGGTGGTAGGGGAAGGGAGGGGAGGAGATAAGAGGGGAAAGGAGGAGAAAGGGGGAGAGGGAAGAGGAGGAAGGAGGGGAACAAGAGCAGGAGGAAAGAGGGGATGGAGAGAGGAGGAGGGAGGGGATGGGGGATAGGGGATGGTGGTGGTGGTGGTTTTAAATTTTTTTAAAAATACTTCAAAAAAATTTAAATTTCAAGAATACCTCAAAATATATCCCAAAAATTCTCAAAAATACCTTCCAAAAATAATTGACTATGTACAATTAAAAATTTTCATATACATCACTATAGTAAAATACTTAATCCATACAAAATCATGAAAAATATAATTGTGACTAGAAAAAATTAAAGTCTAGTCGTTCAACTAAAATATTGATTTATTGCATCATATGCTATTTAACAAGATTGTGAATTACATTCAACAATTTATTCTATTTGTTGTCCAAAAATTTGAAAACTAAATATGATGTAAAAAAATTCGTTATGCAATATACATTTAATGATTAAAATGCTTTAAGTGCAAAAATGGAAAACTATTTTCATAATTAGCCATTTTATCCAAAAGTTTAGTTGGGAACAGGTAATTTGTTGTTTTAGTTAGTAAACATCACCCGGGTCAACGTGAAATGCGTCTCCTCGTGGCTGTCCTGGGACAGAAATTGGATGCATCGCCCTTGTGTCTGGCCCATTTCTTTTTATTCATTTCATGTTCATCGGCCCTTTTTTCATTTTTATTTTTTTCAATGAAGGTCCATCTCTGCTGTCAGTCACATGAACCAACCCATCAGTCATCACCATCACCATCCCAACCGAATGAATTCAGGGATAATTGTAGAAACCTTCATGAGATTTCTTACACTAACACTCACCTCACTTGTGGTTTTTAAAATAGCACTGACCTCCCCTAGAAGGCAATTAAACCTATTGCTGATAATAAATTATATGAATTTACTTTGATACCCTAACTAATTGTAGAAACTTAATGAACAAATTTTCACTTACTAAAAACAACTTTGTCTTATTAGTGTGCATTTCTAGTTACTTGTAACTAGGTTTATCTCATAGTAACTTTTAATGATGTTTAAGTATGCTGTTAATTAACTGATTGCTCAATAATATATATACATATATATATATATATATATATATATATATATATAGTATATGATTGATACTGACAATATAGAGAATTGTGTTACTCTCTATATTGATACTGACAATATAGTATATAGTATAAGTAGTTGTGTTACTCTCACAAATAACTATTCACCTTACTAATAAAGAGTTTTAAAAATGAGATGCATTCTTTATAAGTTTTGCTACAAGAATCTGAATATATAGTTGTTTAACTAGCCGTTAGTATCCACCGTTGCTTCATGTATTGTTGGTAAATTTCATTCAATTGCACTTACACTCCTTGAATTTTACTAATTCTTAATTGCTTTTCATATTTTATCATTCCTCTATTAACACAACTTGGCAAACGGTGTGAAGGGCAAATCTACTACAAATTTCACATCTTACTCCTTAAAACAATCTTTTAATAGCAACTTTTTCGGCATGGACTGAATCTGCAATAAAATTCTTAAGTTCAAAGGTGGTCAGTACTATTTTCTAAATCACAAGAGAGGTGAGTGCTAGTGTCTAAAACCTTAGGGGACGTTTATGAAATTTTCCCATAAATTAATAGAAGCTTTAACCTTGTTGCCCGGTTTCCAGTCAACATAAAATGCCTCTGCACTCCGGTCATTTGCGTCACCATTTTTTGAGGCAATACGGGCAAGGTCCAAAGTTTTTCTCCCCATTAAGGATGAAATTCCTTCTCCCCACCATAGTCGCATTCATAAAAATATTATCCTTATAATTAACACATTTGTTGTAAAAAATGTTGTCTAAGTAAACAAAGTTCAACATGTTTAAATGTTTATACTTTTTTTATAAAAGAGACAAATGTAATCTTTATTTTCTTTTCCTTTTTGCAATAGGTGTGATCAGTTGCTCTTTGTTAGCAAAAAATTTAACCTTTTTATAGCAACATTTTATAATAAAACCACCTTTTTTTTCTTTTTTTTTTGTCTACTTTACATGTGCTCTTTAGACATCGGATTAAAAAAAGGCATAACACAAATAAGGGAAACTACCAAAATAGTCCCTTAAATTTCAGGAAAAAATTATTTTTTGGTCCCTCACATATAACAAATAAACCAATTTTTGGTCCCATAACCTATTTACAAGCAATTGTTGGCCAAAAAATACACATCCATGCCACATGCTCATATTTTTCAGGAGCAAAATATGAGAAGAATAATTTTCTCCTAAAAAATGAAAAGCCTTCTACCTCCACTTATGGGAGGGAAGGGAACTGGCAGTGGGAGGATTTTTTTTTTTTTTCAAAAGAAAAATGTTACTTTTGTTCCTATTTCGTTCATGAAAGTATAAGCTTGTGGCTTGAACGTGTATTTTTTGGTGAGAGATTTAGTTGAAAATAGGTTCTGATGCCAAATTAATTCATTTGTTATATGCGATTAATTACTTTGCACCATTTTATATGCAACGGAGCAAAAAAGAATTCTATTGAAATGTAAAAAGCCATTTTGGTCTCCCAACAAGCAATACAACTGTTTTACACAAAACATCATGAAGTTTCTGGTCTACAAGACAACAACTACGTAATAGGTCACGTGAGAAAAGAGTGGGGCACTTGGGAATGGTAAAGAGAGCTCAGGAGTCGGAACTAGGGCTGCAAACAAGTCGAATCGAGTCGAACTTTGAGCTAATCGAATCGAGTTTCGACTAAATTTTATCAAGCTCGAGCTCGAGTTCGACGAACCGGTAAATTTCGAGCTCGAGCTCGAGCACGAAAAAAAATAAAAAATAATTATTTTATTTTAAAAATAATAATAAAATAATATTTTTTTCTTAATAAATAATAAAATATTAAGGATATATACGTAATTTTACTATGAAAATAAAAAATAAAAAAAACTATATATATAATATACGTAATTTTATCATTAAATAAAAAATATATATATATATATATACCCAAGCTCTAACGAGCTTAATATTCTGAGTTCGAGCTTGACTCGAGCCGACTCGAGCTCGAGTTTGACTCGAGACGGCTCGAGCTTGACTCGAGCCGCTCGCGAGCGGTTCGACTCGTTTGCAACCCTAGTCGGAACCCGATACTACCCACCAAAGAACCAAAACTTCTATTGCATCCAAAAACTCTATTGCATCAATTGTGAAATTGAATTTTAATCTTGATGTAGTTGACCAATTTCATTCTTCATTAGTTTTCCCCCCGCCGAAAAAAAAAAAACAACTTAGTGCTCAATGAGGATAGTTGACCAATCTGGGATGGATTGAAGCCCTCAACATTCATGAACCACAAAAGTTCAGTTTGGGTCAATTGTGAAAATGATTTGCAATTTTCAATGGTTGAAAACTCGCAATACGATGATTTTTTTTTTTTTTTACTGTAAATGGAAGTTTCAGGTTTAAAATCTTTCACTTATACTCATTCCACTAGTATTATTTAGCTCATTCTTTTCCCTTGTAATACAAGGGATATGATTGACAAAATCTCTGTATCTATTGAAACAAATACGTATTCTACTATTCTTGTCAACATTTACAAAAGGGACAAAAAGGAAAAAGAAAAAGAAAAAGTATGTTTTTAAATGAATGGTGCAACCTTTAAATGCATTTTATCTTTCGTACAAAAAAAAAAGAAAAAGAAAAAGACTGTTAGGCTGAAAGAGTGGAGTGTGATATAATCCAGTTCACCCCCTCCCCAACAATTTGCCATTAACAATTATTTAAAGACTCGTCTTACATAATCCCGAAATCTACGAAATAGGGTACCTTCCTGTTCATGCAAAGTCTTCACTAATAATTTAAAAGTTCTGTAAATGAACAACAATAAATTGCAATATGACAATAATTTCTTCAATATTGCTGATTGAGAGATTCTACACACAAAATATTACTGATTGAGAGATTTGAAACCCCTTGCCTGCGCTGCATTAATTTTCTTGAAAAACTTTCAAAGGTAGTTTATTTTCTTCTGAATTCTCCATAGCCTGGTTGAATCCATCCCCGCAACCTTCCCTCATGGCATAGGACTAGTTGTAAAAATATTTAAAAAAAAACACAGGATTCTACTCTCCAAGTCTTTAAGCCACTAGCCAAAAAAAAAAAAAAAACTACTTCACGTACTACTTCAGATTAAAAAATAAATAAATGACTCGTACAGTGGGAGTTTGAAATGCTTCCGAGTAAAAGTTTTCTACGGTTTAAACTGGTTGATCAGCAGACCTATATCCGGATGACTTGTAAGTAGGCCTGTCAACGGGTCGGGTCCGGGTCGGAATCAATAAATCCGAACCCGGACCCGTAATACCGTATTAATTCCGGACCCGACCCAAATACCCGACGGGTCTCTTAATCTCTATTTGGAACCGCACCCGACGGGTCCCGGGTCCGGGTCGGGCCTACCCGAATAAGACCAGTAAAAAAACCTGATTTACACCTTCATCTTTATCCTTGCCCTCATTTTATTATCTGCCTGAGATCCTTTCTTTCTATCATCTTCACCTTTTCTGCTGACCTTAATAACTAGTTATAGCAATCAAGCGCATTTTTCCATTTTTCATAATCTAGACGCATTATTATTGAATTTTGCTCCTCGATTTTTGGAGTGCAAAATCTTTCAAATAACTTTGTGCAGAGACCAAATAATAACAAATTATTTTCTTGGTGAAAATTAGAGGCCGAGCAACAGGGCTTTTGGATTTCTTTCTTTTTTTTTTTCCTTTCAACAAGAACCTCTCAAATGCTTGGGAGTGATCCACTTGCCTACTTTATTGTCATGGTATCATATCTTGTAGTAGCAAAAAAACAAAGAGCCAGTTGCTGCACAATCCAATAACTATCCAGCAAACTTTGCATTTGAGATGAGGTTACCGAAAGAATGCGATGCAAATATCGTCCACTTTCAATTGTAGGTTTGACGTTTTCTGGAGACGTGCCTTCTCCTTTACAATTGTTTTCGGCTTTTCTAATTTTTCTTCTCCCTATTAAATAAAAGGGGGATAAAAAAAGGTAAAGCAGACGAGACAAGAAAGCTGGCCTGCTGGAAGCCTGGAAGAGCTGGAAGTGTTGGGCTTCGACCGGAGCTGCAACCGCCAGGCGTCAGAGATGGAGAGAGCTCGCCGGCGTCAGAGATAGAGAGTGCAAGAGAGAAGACAGTGAGACTGGACTGGGTTGGGCTTCTTTGGAGCTGGCCAGACTCGACGGTAACGATGATAGCTGGGCTTCTTTGGAGCTGGAGAGAGTCGAGAGCGTCGCCGGAGATGGAGAGATGGAGCTGGAGAATGGAGATGGAAGAGCGGACTGGTCAGTGGTCACTAGCGGAGGTGGGAGGCAGAGCAAAAGAGAAAAGAGAGTGAGGGGAAAAGGGAGGTGCAGGTGCGGCGATGGGTATTAGGGTTCGAAAGAATTGGGAATGAAATTATGAAAGTAGTATTGGTATGAATAATTGATAGATAGGTATATATATTTTAATTATTAATTAATTAAAACGGGTCCGGGTCGGATACGGGTCGGAATGGTATATCCCGTTTCCGACCCGCAAATGTATTAGATAATATGGGTTCGGGTCCGGGTCCGGGTCGCGGGTCTATATTCCTACCCATACCCGCCAAATGTTGGCGGGTTCGGGCCGGGTCCGGGTCCAGACCCGGACCGTTGACAGCCCTACTTGTAAGGATCAATAACATTCAAGCTTTCTCATATCCATCCTCACGTCGGACTAAATCAAACGAAACCAACAAAGAACCCCCAAGGACAATAATTGTACCATTTTTTCAAGGGAAAAAAACACAAATCTTTATAATTTATTGATCATTCAAGTCGATATTGTTAGCTTGTCTATGTACACGTTCCTTAGAGATTATACACGTTCGGCTGTTCTGAATTCAGTCAACCCCTGCAAACACAAGCAACTGCAACAGGCTACACAAGCACATAACTATTTCATAGAAGACAAATTCCATTTCATAATGGCGGCACATAAAATAATGCATCAGACAGAAAAGCAGCTAAGAAACCACGCAAAAATAACCACTGTTATCAAATTGTAAGGGAAAAGTTGCACAGTCAAAATCGGGTCGCACATTCAAGAATTCTTCCCTTTAAACCCGAAATTTAATATGATTCTGAAGTATGCTGAATCTACAAATGGAACAAACATCTGGGGTCATGGACACAAGTATTTGAGGTGTTCATGAGGTCACCAAATCTGAATTCCATTAATGAGCTACAGCAATTCTTCCAGCAACTTGATCAAGATCTCTCTGGCCATTTGATGTGATTCTCCTTCCACTGTTCAAAATTATTAAACATTGTTGTCATAAAATTGCACCCACCAACATATCACAACAGGAAAAATTTCATGCATGCAACCTGTGTGAAGAATAACTGCCGCAATCCTAAAAACCGAATTCTTCGGTAATGCAGGTACACTTTCCCAACATGTTAACTAGGACAGAATATGGCCAGAAACATACACAAGCAAATATGTTCAAACGTATTCAAACACATGCATGTATACTATGTCAATTCTTGAAAATACAGCAAACCACGTTCCATGTTACATGATAAATCGCTTAGACTGAGTCAAAGAAAGACCATCATTTTTTTATAACCAATTTCTTACTGTCATCACTGCCTGCAATTCCATAGTTGCTTTATTTGTTCAAGCTCACCTACTTGCTAAGAGAGTCCAATATAACTGTTACTAAAGAGCTTAGAATTCCAAAGTCATACACATGCATATTTGGAAGCTATGCTTGGGTTTTGGTTATGCTTGGAATAAAGCAATAAAACGCCTTTCCTCGTATTGCAAGTATACATGCTTTCAAGAAGGTACTTCTAAAATTTGTCATATGCACAACCAACAGAAGGCTAACATCAAAATATCTTGACCTTCGAAAGGGACCAACAAAAAATCATAATCCAACAAAGATAATAGCCAAATAAAATTTACAAAATACTAAGTGGCAAGAGCTGCTGACTCCATATGGTCAAGCATGAAGGACCAGATTTAATATCCAACTTTTGAATGCCCCAACAACTGCATAAACGTACTCCATGCAACTTATTTAAAACAGGATATTAACTCATGAGTGTCGTCAAACTTGGGCTACATCTTAGGGCATTTGAAACTCAAGAGACCCAATGCCATGCCTTGCTACATGAAAGGATACAACTGACAGTTACAGAAACTCACCCCTTGGGATCATGGTCAATTAATTTCATGGCCTGTAATTGTTGAAGAATGTGACGAGCTACAGAACCACTGCTCTTCCCAAAATGGGGTGGACGACTGCCATTCCTCTTGCTACCACCATAAATCCTGCGAAAGGCACCAACACCAAGACCTCCCCGCAGGTAGATTTTCCTTGCCATAGAAGCTGATATGGAATTATAAGCAAAATATAGAACAAAATGAGGACTGAACTGAATCGCAATACAAGAGGTGAAAAAGAAAATTTTCAAACTTACCAGCTCTAATGTAGTACCAATCAGGGTCATAAGGTGCAAGCTCTTTAAGTGTACCAGTCTTCACAATATCAGTCCAAGGTGGAAGCTCAATCTGCAAGGATTAGAATGGGAAGATCATGTCTGAACTGAATTGCAAAGCACAACCTAAGGAACCACAATATTCAAAAACATCTTTCCAAGTGACAAGATTGCGCATATTGACATTAGTACCCAAACCTCATGCAAACAAAGGCAGCAAAAATCTTAATATACAGCACAAAAACAACTTTCAGCAACAAGAAATTTTCTGCATTGCAATACTTTATGAGTAGTTATCTAGTATGCGATAAGGGATATAGAAAACATGAACTAATTAATCTCGATAAGTCCAGTGGTACTCAGTATGACCTAGCATCCTGTTCTGAACAACAAGAAGTAGATGCATATCTTCACACTACCTGCTGATGAACTGGTTAAATCCAACAAAAAGCAAACTTGGACTCCACATGTTTGCAGCTTCACAAAATTGGGACTTATTTTAAGTTTCTAATTCATATTTTCAGACACTTGTAATATATTACGGAGAATAAATGGCCAGGGAAGCTAGTTAAGAATCCGCTAGTTAAGAATCTGTGCAATAATTTGCAATTCAGGGACTGATCTATCATACGAGTCAATACGCCTGCAAATGACCAAACATTTCCTCCTGAAGTGAGCATATCTAGTTAAAAGTACATATGATCGACAAATTATAACTGAAGAAGATTCACTGCAGACAGACTTTTTTTTTATCAGAATAGGAGGAGTGGCATTTTAAAGTTTATTCTCAAGCAAATCATCAGACAGCCCACAAGTTTTGAACTAACTTTACTTTTCATCGTTCCGGCAGACTTTACTTTTCATCGTTCCAGCAGGATCCAGAAATTCAATGCATACCTTGAAGCGTAAAAACTGTCTCCTAGTATTACTTTCCACCAACAACAATTCATTCTGGTGTATTTAGTGAGGTAAGCTATAACACCCTCACACCTAATACATTTTGGTGTGTTTAGTGCGTCATCTCTAAGCAGACAACTTATATCGATTCATAATAACAGCAAAAGACAGCCTCTTAGTCTTAAGCTGTAAGACAACAGTTCGTAAAACCCTTAGGAAGCAGGTAGAAGAAACAAATGGGTGGATCACACTCTGCATTTACTGATATATAAAGGTCCCTGCAACTAAGCAGAGATAGACCACTAAATAACTACCAGTATTGCATTACATCACCTCTAAAACATCCTTATAATGGTCCTTACAATCACTAAATCATATTAAATTCAACCCTTTTACTTACTAATAATCAACAACTCATTCCCCAAAAACACCATATCCACCAGATAAACCACAAAACAACCCACAGCCACGAATTATTCACCTAAGCAGAAATAACCCACAAAAAAAATTCACGGATATTCAGCAAGCAGTTCAATATCACAGCATAAAAGAAATTTACCGACTCACATTGTTCAATGATGAAATTTACCTTTAAACAATTTAAACCAAAAGTCCCATTTCAATATTCCAGACAGAAAAAAAATGCAATTTCAGAGCTTTTATTCCCTTTATTTCTATGTTTCACACTCTTATGAAGAGAAAATCCAAAATTAAACAATAAAATTACCAAGTAAACTTACGCCTGGTGAAGATGGAAAAATATGTAAGAGAGGAGGAAGGAGGTGTACCTTGCCGGATCGCTTGAGGTGAGCGGCGTAAGCCTTGACGAACTCATGAGGAGAAACATCTTTCACGGTCCTCGCCGACTCCATTTTCCTTCTCGGCGGCGGCAGCGGCGGCGGCTTAGGCGAGGCTCTCCGCGCGCTGCAACTGGGGCTGCGTTAAGGGTTACGGATTTGGGGAGTTAGGGTTTAAAATCTGGCGGGTTTATTCCCCACTTTCCAGTTTATCATGCGTGGGCCATTTGGGGCTTGAGATATCTGGGCTTGTTTAAATTGTTAAGGCCCATGAGTGACGGATATTAAATGGACTAGTTTGAAATATTCACTTGATTTTAGTTGATTATATCTACAGGAGTTTGTTATTAGTTTGTTTTGTTTTACATAGCTAGTGAAGTTAGTCTGAGTTAATGAAGTTTATTGCATGCGACCACTTTATCAGTAGTTAAACTTCCTAGTTTTAAATACTTATCTGTTGTTTTGAATTTTATAAATAGAGTAATTTTATGTTATGAATAGTGCATCACCTTTACAAGGTAATAAAGTCTAGTTCTTTGTTTTTTTTATTATTTTTTCAATAATTGTATCCGTGATATCAGAGTTAGGTTCGCGAGTAAAAACAAAAGTGAGTTGTGAGAATTGTGTTGGTAAGTCACAATTAAGGGTGTGGATCAGAATCAAAATCGGTAATTCAGAATTTTGAAATTGGAATTTTTCGAAATTTTGGTATCAGAATTTTCGACCGATTTCGATTTCGAATTCACCAACTTTGAATTCGAATTCGTGCCGAATTCAATTCGAAATTCGGTAAATTTCAATTTCACCAAATTCATGAATATAAAAATTATTATTATTAGATAAATATTATATTACATATATATCAAAAATATTATATATATATATGTGAAAACGAAATTGAAATCAAAATAGGAATTCCGATTTCATCCAATTCATGAATATAAAAATTATTATTATAATATAAATGTTATATATTATATATATATATATATATATATATGAAAAACAGATTTGAAATCGAAATAGGAATCTAGAATGGATTAGCCCAAGCCGGACCCGTCAGGTCGATAATAAGATTTTTTATAGGGTCGCAGCCGGACTGCCACTAGTTAGTATAGGCGGTTCAACCGCCTATACATTAGATGTACACTAGTGGCAGACGGGTAGGGTTAGCCCACTTCCTAATTCTTATGCTTTCTTCCTCTTAATTCTTTACTTGTTCCTGATTTAAGGGGCTAACCCTCTACCTGTCTGGTATCAGAGCCAGAGGGGGAAGTAGGGTGATGGCTATCTTTCTTTGCTTATTATGATGTTGTTAGTGTAGATCTACAAGTTTATGTCTTCCTGATGAGATTTATTAATTTCATGATTACCATCTTTCTTTATTTATGCTACTGATAGTGTAGATCTACAAGTTTAGATCTTATTGGATGAGACTGGTTAATTTCGTGATTACCATCTAATGTATTCAAGCTTATTATAATTTTGATAGTTTTGATTTCATGACTTTGGATCTGATTGAATGACATGGATCCAGTAAGTACCAACGTCCGGTCCAGGTAAGACTATGAGGGATTTGGCTCTGTAGGGGCGTTGAGGTTCTTAGGGTATGATGCCCTAGGACGGGGAAGTGTCACAAGATCAGATCCAGGGAAAATGGGTTTCTACTATCAATCTTATGATTTTGTTTGGAAATATGGTCGTCATGCATAGTTAATCTTTCTCAAAAGATTTAGATCTATTCTTGTAGGTTTATTTTACTATCTTTATTATGATGGAAATATGGTCGTCATGTATAGTTAATTCTCCTCAAAAGGTTAGATCTTTTCTTGTAAGTTTCACACTATCCTTCATAATCTGATTAAGAAAAATGGTTTATCCTCCATGGATCCTGAAGGATTCTGTGCCAAAGGGAAGAGGAATATAAAGGTTTATTCATTTATTTGAGCTTATTTTTATTTTTATTTATTTATTTTTTGCCTATCATTACGCATGGCATCCTTTTTCAGAACAAATTCTGCATCTTCTAGTTCTTCTTCAAACAACAAACTAAAAGAAGAAATCCATATACAAGATGTCAATCAAGATATAGACAATTGGAAAATTCCAAAATATACTCAAACTGATATATATGAAAGAGATAGAAAATGGATGTTTTCTACTTCGAATTATACAATTAAAACAGTAGAACAAACTATAGCTTTAGATGCTGACCATGAAGAAATTAAACTACCATCCAAAAGAACAATAGAAAAACATAAAGAAAAATACAATTATATTCATTTTGGATTAGTACAAATTGCAGCTAAACCTTTGACAAGAGAAGGACTTGACACATCCCTACTCCTTTGTCTTAGAGATAGCAGATTTTTAGAATTCAATGATTTCCTCCTAGGTATGGCAGAAACTAGCCTTTGCGGTGGACCAGTATATTATGATTGTTTTCCAAACTTTACAGTTTCTTTAAAAGACAAAAATATTTTAGATACTTTAACTTTAAACATAAAAACTGCCAATTATAGAGTCAAAACTGGGACTCTTCCTGTGGCTATCATTTATAGAATTCAATACAAAGTTATGAATTCAGCATTCAGGACAGGAGCCTTAAAGACATTACAAAAAGGAGAAACAGTCCTATTCCAAACAGATTTGGCCAGATCTAGGATTACAGTTCCAATCTCTATCACCTGGAACCAAATCTCACTACTAGAAAGCTGGGTTCTTCCCGAAGTAGCTCCGGCAGATCCAATACAAAATACATCAGTTTCAAGCATTCAACAATTTGCTTCTGGAGCTGTTCAAATCAAATTTAACAGATATATGAGTTTCAGGGCATCATCTTCATCAACAACTAGTATAAATATGCCTAGATACTCAACAGGAAGAAGGTCAGTTTCAGACAGACCACTGAGTCCTTCCATTTCAACCAGACTACAAGATCTAGATCTTTCTTCTAAGATTCCACAGGCAAGGTATGCAGCCAGCAAACCTATTCCTTCAGAGGCCCAAGATGAATCATCTGATGATGCGGAACAAGAAGGACTTCCTAGATCTCCTACATATTCATCAATAACAGAAAATTGTCCTCAACTTGATAAGTTAAGGGTGATTTCTTTGGATAAACAAAATATCAGAACAGAATTTTATGCTGACAACAACTATTCAAAAAGAATGTGGTTCTTTGACAAATACAAGGGACAGCATCGACAAAAGGTACAAGAAGAGTTCTATGGGTTTCTTAGAAGAACAAAACAACATATTCAGTTCTTCGATTGGTTTAAAGTATATTCACAAAGAAAAGGGATTGATTATCCTTTTTCGCAAACAACAAATGTGGTAACAAGGTGGCAAACAGCTGAAGGAGAAATCCAAGCTCAACTTCCACCATCCAAGTCAATCACCTTCACATACAAGTCAACGGAGATTAATGCCAAGCCATTCAAGCTCAAAAATATCCAGGATGAAGGAGCAATCAATAGCAAGGACATCCAGGGAATTTATGAGCAAAACAACTACACCAACAAGTACCTCCAAACACTTGAAGAATATCTTTTAACCCGGCCTATTCCCAAAAATCCTTCTACAACCACTTCTTCATCAAACCCAATTTTCAAACCCCATGAAATACCAACCAAATTTCAAAAAGAACTTCAAAACAAACCCTTAACCCAATTAGAAAAACGAATAGCTAAAATAGAACAATCCTTTTCTACCCCATTGTCTAAACAAGGGTCAAATAACCAAGGTTCTGCAAGTGTTAGTCAAACAGCTTGCACCATTACCAAAGGGGAACCTCAAGAGTCTTTGACCTTAAACAAATTATATCAACCCTCTTCTTCACAGAACAAAATTACCAACTGGAAAAATTCACAAAAACTATATTATTCCAGAGCCACTTATCCAGATATTCTTCTTGAAGAAGAACTCAATATCTTGCAAAATTCATATAATGCTAATAACATATATGAATGGAGCATAGATGGAATTTTCGAATACAACATTCTTACAATTCTCCAACAAATGACAATGGTAGCAACAGCTTACAGGACATCACATGGCTGTACTGACCAATTAGCTGCTCATATCCTAATAACAGGATTTATTGGGCAATTAAAAGGTTGGTGGGATGAACACCTCACTGCAGAAGATAAAGATAACATTCTCAGTGTTGTCAAGGTGAATACTAATGGTGAACCAATTCTTCGAGATGGAGACACTATCTCCGATGCGGTAGCAACCTTAATATTCACTATTGTAAAAACATTCGTTGGTGATCTAGGAATATTCAGGAAAAAATCATTGGAACTATTAAACAATCTCAAATGCAAAAGTCTTTCAAACTTCCGATGGTATAAAGATATATTCTTAACCAGGATATATTCCAGGACAGATGGCAACAAGGCATATTGCAAAGAAAAATTCCTTGATGGTCTTCCAAAATCTTTACGAGACCTTGTTCGAGAAGAACTAAGGACTCAATACAATGAAATTGTACCATGGGAAGAAATAACCTATGGACAGTTAACCAGTCAGATTCAACAAGTTGCACTCAAAGTATGCAGACAAGACAAGATGCTCAGACAAATAGCAAAGGATCGAGCCCAAAAGAGAAAAGACCTTGGATCCTTTTGTGAACAGTTCGGGTTACCCAATTGTTACAAAAAACCCCACAAATGGCCCAAGCCTACAAAACATCTTGAAAAACCACCCATATACAAAAAGAAATATCAACCCAAACAACCTTTACCCATACAGTCTCCTCAAAATCCAAACTCTTCTCCAGTTTGCTACAAATGTCATAAAACCGGGCATATAGCTCGATATTGTAAACTCAACCAAAGGATTAGTACCTTGGATTTAGATGACCAGGTCAAAATCCAAATTTCAAACCTTCTAATTGATTTAGAAACTGATTCTGAAAGAGAAGAAGAAGATTATCTCAACCATTTGGAGGATGATATTTCAACATCTTCTTCCTCACAACCCATTAGTGATAAAGAAGAAGAATGTCACACCATCAATGTTTTGACAAAAGATCAAAACCTTCTTCTTGACATCATTGAAGATACTCCTGAAATAGAGAAGAGACAACTCTATTTAGACAAATTCAAAGAATTCTTGAACCAAGCCACAAATTCTTCAAATCCTTTAGCCAGAGACCCTAGAATTCTCAAAACCTACAATCTCACAGAAATTCTTGATAGATTTCCATCCAAACCTGTTAAACCTTTAACTCTTCACCACCTCCAAACAGAGATTGATCTAATTAAGGAAGAAATTAGGTCAATCAAAGCCAAACAAGACCTTAACAGCCTTGTTCTACAAAATCAAACCCCAGGAGAACCCATCAACCAAGAGGATTCTGAGTTCCTAGAACAACTATCTAAGAAACCAAAGGAAGACAAGGATTACTTGGTCCAGATTCGATTACTAATTAGCAATAATTATGCGATCGAAACTGAAGCTCTATTTGATACTGGAGCCGACCAAAATTGTATTCTTAAAAGCCTTATTCCACCTCAATTCTTTGAACCAAACAATGAAATTCTCAGAGGAGCTAATGGATCTAAATTTGAAATTAATTTCAAGTTAACTAATGTCCAAATCCAGTTTTCCTCCTTATCCATTCAAAATACCTTTCTTCTAGCCAAAAAAATTATCCAATAATGTTATTCTGGGAATACCCTTCATTCGTAAACTTATTCCTTACCTCACTACAAATGAGGGTATAATACCCCAACTTCTTGATCCTAATGCCCTCCTACCTTTTTCTAAAAAACTAACAGATTCTGTTTTGCAGGAACAATGACAAACTCAGCACCAGTCAACGAATGGATACCCGGTTACCTTACTAATAATTCTATTGCAAAATAATATTATTCCTACAAACAACAATGCAGGGAAGACATGATAAGATTCTACAATATTGTATTCTACAACACTGAAACTGGACAAAGCATTCCTCCATGTCTTCAATACCAACATGACAATATTGTGGCAAAACCAACAAACAATACAGTTCGCAGCTTGAAGGACCAAAGCTTCATGAGACGAAGAAAAATTCAGAGGCTTACTCTTCACAAACATTGGATCAAGCATCAAGGGGGAATACAAGCTCCTGAGATTGACAAAATGATTCAGGAAACAAAGCAAGAGTTATCCGCAACAATCTGCTAAGAATACATACAAGCCTGCTAAGACAAGGATTACTTGGTCCAGATTCGATTACTAATTAGCAATAATTATGCGATCGAAACTGAAGCTCTATTTGATACTGGAGCCGACCAAAATTGTATTCTTAAAAGCCTTATTCCACCTCAATTCTTTGAACCAAACAATGAAATTCTCAGAGGAGCTAATGGATCTAAATTTGAAATTAATTTCAAGTTAACTAATGTCCAAATCCAGTTTTCCTCCTTATCCATTCAAAATACCTTTCTTCTAGCCAAAAAATTATCCAATAATGTTATTCTGGGAATACCCTTCATTCGTAAACTTATTCCTTACCTCACTACAAATGAGGGTATAATACCCCAACTTCTTGATCCTAATGCCCTCCTACCTTTTTCTAAAAAACTAACAGATTCTGTTTTGCAGGAACAATGACAAACTCAGCACCAGTCAACGAATGGATACCCGGTTACCTTACTAATAATTCTATTGCAAAATAATATTATTCCTACAAACAACAATGCAGGGAAGACATGATAAGATTCTACAATATTGTATTCTACAACACTGAAACTGGACAAAGGATTCCTCCATGTCTTCAATACCAACATGACAATATTGTGGCAAAACCAACAAACAATACAGTTCGCAGCTTGAAGGACCAAAGCTTCATGAGGCGAAGAAAAATTCAGAGGCTTACTCTTCACAAACATTGGATCAAGCATCAAGGGGGAATACAAGCTCCTGAGATTGACAAAATGATTCAGGAAACAAAGCAAGAGTTATCCGCAACAATCTGCTAAGAATACATACAAGCTGGCTCAATCGGGACAAAAATTCAGAAAAAATCGTTTTTACTATAGCACCGGAAGTACTGTAGCGGTCCGGCAAGTTACTGTGCATGCACGGCAACAAAAGACAAATAAAGCACTGTAGCGTGCACTGTAGCAGTACTGTAGCGGTACTATAGCAAACACTGTAGCGGGTACTGTAGCACTACGGAAAATCTGCTATAAATACCCCTCAAACCCAACACTTTAGACAGACCATTCTGACACCATTTCTTCAAGTCTCATTCTCTCTCTAGCTTGAAGAATCCTCCTCCCTCTCTCTACAAACAAGTTTCTTAGTTTTTATATTTCTCGTTTTAGATCAAACAAAGGAGCTAGCCTTGTGCAAGCTTCATATCCTTGTAAGTTTTCTTTTATTTTTACATTCAATATCATTCAATCAAATGGTTGGCTGAGCCACCTACATTCATATTCATTTATTTGTTTTATTTTATTTTGTTTATACTAACAACCAATGGTCGGTTATACCGCCTGAGCTAACACTAACTTGTTTTTATATTCTATTATTTACATTCTGTTTATACATGGCTGGTTCAACCGCCTAAACTAACTAGTGGCAGTCCGGCTGCGACCCACTTCCTAACTTTTATGCTTTCCTTCTCTTTATTCTACTTGGAAATCCTCATCAGGAATTTTGATATATCCTCTTCCACAACTTGGAAGGTTAACTTATGATTATAAGTTAACCACAACTTGGAAGGTTAACTTATGATGTTGTTAGTGTAGATCTACAAGTTTATGTCTTCCTGATAAGATTTATTAACTTCGTGATTACCATCTTTCTTTATTTATGCTACTGATAGTGTAGATCTACAAGTTTAGATCTTATTGGATGAGACTGGTTAACTTCGTGATTACCATATAATGTATTCAAGCTTATTATGATTTTGATAGTTTTGATTTCATGACTTTGGATCTGGTTGAATGACATGGATCCAGTAAGTGCCAACGTCCGGTCCAGGTAAGACCATGAGGGATTTGGTTCTGTAGGGGCGTTGAGGTTCTTAGGGTGTGATGCTCTAGGACGAGGAAGTGTCACAAGATCAGATCCAGGAAAAATGGGTTTCTACTATCAATCTTATGATTTTGTTTGGAAATATGGTCGTCATGCATAGTTAATCTTTCTCAAAAAATTTAGATCTATTCTTGTAGGCTTATTTTACTATCTTTATTATGATGGAAATATGGTCGTCATGTATAGTTAATTCTTCTCAAAATGTTAGATCTTTTCTTGTGGGTTTCACACTATCCTTTATAATCTGATTAAGAAAAATAGTTTATCCTCCATGGATCCCGAAGGATTCTGTGCCAAAGGGAAGAGGATTATAAGTTTTCAAAATCATTTAAGTGTTTGTTTATTTTATTTAATTTCTTGTTTTATTTTACAATGACTTCTCCAGTTAAAGCGTACTTCATAAATTCTAGTTCTTCTTCAAACAATAAATCTTTGAATAAACTTCAAATAGAATTGCTCAAATTGAACAATCAATCCTTATACAAAGAAAACTAGAAAACAAACCTCCTAAATTCCAGATTAATGAACAACACATTAGATCTGAATTCTTTGCAAACCACAATCATTTTAAAAGAAAACAATTTTTTGACAAATATCAGGGAGAAGCCTGGAAAAATATACAAGAAAACTTTTATGACTTTTTAACAAAAACAAAACAAAATATTTATTTCTATGACTGGTATGAGTCCCAAACATCTCCGGAGTCATCCTCACCAGAACTCATAAGTCCAGTCCAAACAACCATATCAAAAACTGCATCTTCTATGTCAAAAACTATAAAAACACAAGTTTCTACACCAGATCTCATAGATCAGGTTCAAACTAAGCCAAAAGCCATAGATCTATCTCAAAACCCTTTAGATCTATCCATAGATCTGCCTCAAACAACCCAAACACTACAATCCTCTCATAAACTCTCAGAATCCATAGATCCAGCAAAATCAAACCATATAAATCTAGTAGATATAAATCTACCAGATTCTCCTGTAGATTTATCAAACCCAGTAGATTTACCAAACCAAGAATCTATTAAAACTTCAAAACTTTTGATTGATAATTCTGTTAATTCTACTAGTGTTGAAAAAGACATAGGATATTCTTCAATAAATGTCTTAAATAAAAAGCAACCTAGTATCAAACCTATAACTGATAAAAAATGTTCAAACAAATATTGATTCCTCGAAAACAATTACTATAGAAACTGTTGGAATTCCTTCTCAATCTTTTCCCAAACCAATGGTTATTAGAAATTCACCAACAAATATTATTTCTTCTAAACAAGAAAACCAGTTAGTTGAAACCCAGTCAACTAAAGATATAATTCAAAATTCTTTACAAATATTTATTTCAAACTTATTTCGTGATTTTAATATCCCTTCCAATGATAAACATATTTCTCGGAAAAATTCAAAAGAAATTCCTGCAAATAATCAAAAAGAAATTCCTAAATTGTCTATATATTCTTTTATAACTTACAAACAGTTGCAGCTTGATAAGCTAAAGGTACTTAGTATCGAGTACCCAAGCCTCAAGGCGGAATCTTATACAGAAGAAACATGGTTATCCAGCAAATACAAGGGACAAACTGAGGAGACGTGGATCTTCAATAAATTAAAGGAACAACCTCAAATACAAGGAGCACCTGAAAAATCAGATCTGACAAATCTGGCTAGATCTCGAATCAATATTCCAAGATCTATCAGACCCAGCAAAGGGAGTCAGAAAATCCAGAAATCCAAGAAGAAATACATCCAGCCTTTATATTCTTGGAAGAATAGAGTTAATCATCCTTCTATTCAAACAAGAAATAAATGGCAAGCTATCAGACGAATCAAACGGAAAATCCATACAAAATCTTTCTCGGCAAAATCAGTCACAGAACCTGCTTCAACAAAATTGGTTATTCATGAAATTGAAATCAGGATTGACCAAGAAGCAGCCTATATCCTTGCCAAGAAGATTCTTACAATCTATCCAGAAAAATACCTTTTCAATCTTTTTACCCAATTCATCCCAAAAACTTCTCTTCCAAATACCTACTTCTCAAACTTGCTTTTCAAACCTTTGGAAGACCAAAAGCTTTGGATTAAACAATACTTCCCAATTCCTTTACCCAAACAAAAGTTCGGAATTCAAAGAACTTCCTTGATCAATACCATACAAAATTTCCAAGTGTTTTCTACCCTAAATAAATCATATTCAAATCATTTTCTACAAAATTATACTTTCAACCGAGAAAACATCCAAAAACTATACCACCTCCAAATAATTCATTCTGATATTTTCAGAATAAAATTCAATATCCTTCAAAACTCATACAATAAGGAAGGCATCTATGAATGGAGCATAGATGAAATATTCAGATACAATCATCCTATAACATCTCAACAGATGACAACCACAGCTATGTTTAATCAAACATTACATGGCTGCAATCAACTAATTGCTCATGTCTTATTCATAGGATTTATTGGGCAATTCAAAGGATGGTGGGAAGAACATCTCATCATTGGAGACAGAAATATTATTCATGACATTCTAGTCACAACTAACAAGGATGAATCTGATCTACAAGATGGGAACATCCTGCCAGAAATAATGTTATTCAATATCACATCAAGTGGATATATCCTAGGTATATTCACATCTGGTGATGATTCTGGAATACCGAAGGGGATTCATCAAAGCTATTCCCAAGCTCCAGAAGATATCAACATATATTCCTGGCAAGGTCAGACGGAAACAAAGTTCACAACAAAGATTTCTCCAAAAGCCGTATTGGTTCACAATATGTGAACGATAAGCCTTGGGAAGAAACAACTTGTGAACAGGACCAACAAGCAGGCTGGTTTCCCAGACAACTTGAAGAAGAACAGTCCCAAGAGAGAAATCTTGGACCCTTTTACAAACAGATTGGGCTATCAAACTACCATACAAGGCCCAATAAAAAGTCCAAACCTTTGAGTCTTAAAACCCTTTCTTCTTCCACAAAATAGCTAACCTTATTTATTCCCAAAACTCATCCACCCAGAAACACAACCCAACATTTCCAATACAACCAAAATTTCAATATTTTGAGACTAGCAGCCCAATTGTCAAATCCTCTAATCGAATCAGATGTTATCAAATCTGAACGAAGAGAAGATTATGACAAATACATATCAATATCTTCTTTCCCAATCATTAGTGATGAAGATGAAAAAGAAGGACATATGATGACCAAAAATCAAAACCTTCTTTTCAGCATCACTAAAGACATTCTTGAAACAAAACAATCATATTTAAACCAAATTTTGGATCCTTTGAAAGAACTTTTCTTTGACATTCTAGAAAAAATTCCTAGACAAAATTCTTGTAAACCAAAAACTTATAGTTTCCGGGATATTCTTCACAAATTCTTCATTCAACCCATGACCTTACAAAAAGAAACCATTAACCCTAAAAACCTGAATAGCAATTCTCAGTTATTTCAGGAATATTCGATCCAAATACGATTACTAATTATTGGTAATTATGTAATCGAAACAAAAGCCCTAATTGATATAGGGTCAGATCAAAACTATATACCTGAAAACCTTATTCCAATCCAACTTTTAGAATTTCTCATAATAACCAATAATCCTATACTTGATACTGAATTCAAAAATACAATACCTTCCTTTTTGACCAAGTATTTGACTAACCATATCAATTTAGAAGCATCATTCCTCAACCAATTGACTCCTTTCCAAATTACCTACAAAGGGATGATATCCCAACTTTTTAAACTAACCAATTCTTTTTGCAGAAACATGGCAGGTGAAGGAAGTTCATCATCAAACAATCCAGAAGAGAAAAACTATCTCTTTGATGGATACTCTACTTGGCAACAAACCTCTCACGGAGGGGTATCCGACAATCAAACTAATGAGTGCCAAGCATCATCCAAACAGAATCAAGCTAATTGGGAGTGGATCCCTGAGGAATCATCCTCAAATTGGATACCTGCGGAATCTACTTCAAATTGGATGCCCAATGAAACAATCTCAGATCAATTCCATGGAATTGACGAGCTTTCAACAATAAACTGGATTCAGGAAACCAAAAAGGATGAAAATCCATTTTTAATTCCTGAAGATTCTACTACTCAATCCTTCCAGATCAAACTCAGAGATGATAAATTCTCACACCTCTGGACAGAATATCACTACCTGGAAAACGAGCATAAAGAGTCCAGGATCAGAAACTTTAATAGTATATTCTTTAACCAAGACACTGGTGAAAGAATACCTATCTACCATATACACAGGTACAATCACGTCGGAGTAAAAGAATCAAACTATTCCGTACAAATTTTGAAGGAACAATGCTTCATGCAAAAAAGGTATATACAAAGAATGGTTCTCAACAAGTACTTACTTGAGAAATAGGGAGCCAATACACAGCATTACAAGGAATGGATCAAAGAAGCATCAGAAGAATTGTCAGCAATGATTTGCTGAACAAATGCTTCTGGAAACATTCAAGCTGGCTCAATCAGAACAAAATATAGAAAAAATCGTTTTTACTGTAGCAGTCCGGCAAGTACTGTGCATGCACGGCAACAAAAGACAAATAAAGCACTGTAGCGTGCACTGTAGCAGTACTGTAGCAAACACTGTAGCGGGTACTGTAGCACTACGAAAAAATTTGCTATAAATACCCCTCAAACCCAAGGCCATTCTTACACCATTTCTTCAAGTCTCATTCTCTCTCTAGCTGGAAGAATCCTCCTCCCTCTCTCTACAAACAAGTTTCTTAGTTTTTACATTTTAGTTTTTAGATCAAACAAAGGAGCTTGTCCAAACTTCATATCCTTGTAAGTTTTCTTTTATCTTTACATTCTTATATTCAATCAAATGGTCGGCTGAACTGCCTTATATCCATTTAATTCGTGTTTTTACTTTCTGTTTTTACATTCCTTTATACTAACAATCAATGGTCGGTTATACCGCCTGAGCTAACACTAACTTGTTTTTACATTCATTTATTTATTTTCTATTTATACATGGCTGGTTCAACCGCCTATACTAACTAGTGGCAGTCCGGCTGCGACCCACTTTCTAATTCTTATGCTTTCTTTCTCTTAATTCTTTACTTGTTCCTGGTTTAAGGGGCTAACCCTCTACCCGTCTGGTATCAGAGCCAGAGGGGGAAGTGGGGTGATGGCTATCTTTCTTTGCTTATTATGATGTTGTTAGTGTAGATCTACAAGCTTATATCTTCCTGATGAGATTTATTAACTTCGTGATTACCATCTTTCTTTATTTATGCTACTGATAGTGTAGATCTACAAGTTTAGATCTTATTGAATGAGACTGGTTAACTTCGTGATTACCATATAATGTATTCAAGCTTATTATAATTTTGATAGTTTTGATTTCATGACTTTGGATTTGATTGAATGACATGGATCCAGTAAGTGCCAACGTCCGGTCCAGGTAAGACCATGAGGGATTTGGCTCTATAGGGGCGTTGAGGTTCTTAGGGTGTGATACTCTAGGACGGGGAAGTGTCACAAGATCAGATCCAGGAAAAATGGGTTTCTACTATCAATCTTATGATTTTGTTTGGAAATATGGTCGTCATGCATAGTTAATCTTTCTCAAAAGATTTAGATCTATTCTTGTAGTTTTATTTTACTATCTTTATTATGATGAAAATATGGTCGTCATGTATAGTTAATTCTCCTCAAAAGGTTAGATCTTTTCTTGTAGGTTTCACACTATTCTTCATAATCTGATTAAAAAAAATGGTTTATCCTCCATGGATCCCGAAGGATTCTATGCCAAAGGGAAGAGGAATAAAAAGTTTATTCATTTATTTGAGCTTATTTTTATTTTTATTTTTTTTCCTATCATTATGCATGGCATCCTTTTTCAGAACAAATTCTGCATCTTCTAGTTCTTCTTCAAACAACAAACTAAAAGAAGAAATCCATATACAAGATGTCAATCAAGATATAGACAATTGGAAAATTCCAAAATATACTCAAACTGATATATATGAAAGAGATAGAAAATGGATGTTTTCTACTTCGAATTATACAATTAAAACAGTAGAAGAAACTATAGCTTTAGATGCTGACCATGAAGAAATTAAACTACCATCCAAAAGAACAATAGAAAAACATAAAGAAAAATACAATTATATTCATTTTGGATTAGTACAAATTGCAGCTAAACCTTTGACAAGAGAAGGACTTGACACATCCCTACTCCTTTGTCTTAGAGATAGCAGATTTTTAGAATTCAATGATTTCATCCTAGGTATGGCAGAAACTTTACAGTTTCTTTAAAAGACAAAAATATTTTAGATACTTTAACTTTAAACATAAAAACTGCCAATTATAGAGTCAAAACTGGGACTCTTCCTGTGGCTATCATTTATAGAATTCAATACAAAGTTATGAATTCAGCATTCAGGACAGGAGCCTTAAAGACATTACAAAAAGGAGAAACAGTCCTATTCCAAACAGATTTGGCCAGATCTAGGATTACAATTCCAATCTCTATCACCTGGAACCAAATCTCACTACTAGAAATCTGGGTTCTTCCCGAAGTAGCTCCGGCAGATCCAATACAAAATACATCAGTTTCAAGCATTCAACAATTTGCTTCTGGAGCCGTTCAAATCAAATTCAACAGATCTATGAGTTTCAGGGCATCATCTTCATCAACAACTGGTATAGATATGCCTAGATACTCAACAGGAAGAAGGTCAGTTTCAGACAGACCACTGAGTCTTTCCATTTCAACCAGACTACAAGATCTAGATCTTTCTTCTAAGATTCCACAGGCAAGGTATGCAGCCAGCAAACCTATTCCTTCAGAGGCCCAAGATGAATCCTCTGATGATGCGGAACAAGAAGGACTTTCTAGATCTCCTACATATTCATCAATAATAGAAAATCATCCTCAACTTGATGAGTTAAGGGTGATTTCTTTGGATAAACAAAATATCAGAACAGAATTTTATGCTGACAACAATTATTCAAAAAGAATGTGGTTCTTTGACAAATACAAGGGACAGTATCGACAAAAGGTACAAGAAGAGTTCTATGGGTTTCTTAGAAGAACAAAACAACATATTCAGTTCTTCGACTGGTTTAAAGTATATTCACAAAGAAAAGGGATTGATTATCCTTTTTCGCAAACAACAAATGTGGTAACAAGGTAGCAAACAGCTGAAGGAGAAATCCAAGCTCAACTTCCACCATCCAAGTCAATCACCTTCACATACAAGTCAACGGAGATTAATGCCAAGCCATTCAAGCTCAAAAATATCCAGGATGAAGGAGCAATCAATAGCAAGGACATCCAGGGAATTTATGAGCAAAACAACTACACCAACAAGTACCTCCAAACACTTGGAGAATATCTTTTAACCCGGCCTATTCCCAAAAATCCTTCTACAACCACTTCTTCATCAAACCCAATTTTCAAACCAAGAAATACCAACCAAATTTCAAAAAGAACTTCAAAACAAACCCTTAACCCAATTAGAAAAACGAATAGCCAAAATAGAACAATCCCCATTGTCTAAACAAGGGTCAAATAACCAAGGTTCTGCAAGTGTTAGTCAAACAACTTGCACCATTACCAAAGGAGAACCTCAAGAGTCTTTGACCTTAAACAAATTACATCAACCCTCTTCTTCACAAAACCAAATTACCAACTGGAAAAATACACAAAAACTATATTATTCCAGAGCCACTTATCTAGATATTCTTCTTGAAGAAAAACACAACATCTTGCAAAATTCATATAATGCTAATAACATATATGAATGGAGCATCGATGGGATTTCTGAATACAACATTCTTACAATCCTTTAACAAATGACAATGGTGGCAACAATTTACAGGACATCACATGGCTGTACTGACCAATTAGCTGCCCATATCCTAATAACAGGATTTACTGGGCAATTAAAAGGTTGGTGGGATGAACACCTCACTGCAGAAGATAAAGATAACATTCTCAGTGCTGTCAAGGTGGATACTAATGGTGAACCAATTCTTCGAGATGGAGACACTATCTCAGATGCGGTAGCAACCTTAATATTCACTATTGCAAAAACATTCGTTGGTGATCCAGGAATATTCAGGGAAAAATCATCGGAACTATTAAACAATCTCAAATGCAAAAGTCTTTCGGACTTTCGATGGTATAAATATACATTCTTAACCAGGATATATTCCAGGACAGATGGCAACAAGGCATATTGGAAAGAAAAATTCCTTGATGGTCTTCCAAAATCTTTACGAGACCTTGTTCGAGAAGAACTAAGGACTCAATACAATGAAACTGTACCATGGGAAGAAATAACCTATGGATAATTAACCAGTCAGATTCAACAAGTTGCACTCAAAGTATGCAGACAAGACAAGATGCTCAGACAAATAGCAAAGGATCGAGCCCAAAAGAGAAAAAACCTTGGATCCTTTTGTGAACAGTTTGGGTTACCCAATTGTTACAAAAAACCCCACAAACGGCCCAAGCCTGCAAAACATCTTGAAAAACCACCCATATACAAAAAGAAATATCAACCCAAACAACCTTTACCCATACAGTCTCCTCAAAACCCAAACTCTTCTCCAGTTTGCTACAAATGTCATAAACCTGGGCATATAGCTCGTTATTGTAAACTCAACCAAAGGATTAGTACCTTGGATTTAGATGAACAGGTCAAAATTCAAATTTCAAACCTTCTAATCGATTCAGAAACTGATTCTGAAAGAGAAGAAGAAGATTATCTCAACCATTTGGAGGATGATATTTCAACATCTTCTTCCTCACAACCCATCAGTGATAAAGAAGAAGGAGGTCACACCATCAATGTTTTGACAAAAGATCAAAACATATGATGGAACCTAGTGTTTGTATGGTTCCATCATATGTTAACCCAGAAATTGGGAAATAATCATGAAGGTATGACCAAGTAAAAGAAATTTCAGGCGGTATAACCAGCCATGTATGGTTAATATAATCAAAATGAATAAAATAAAAATAAGAAAATGGATATAAGGCGGCTCAGCCGACCATTTGATTGAATTAGAATACAAGAAAAGAAAAGAGAACTTACAAGGATATGAAGCTTGTGTGCAAGCTCCTTTGTTTGATGAAAACTAAAAACTAAAAATCTAAAAACTAGTTTGATTATATTAACTATAATCAACTACACAATATCCATCAAGTAGAATTAAATCAAATGGTATCAGAGCTAACCACAACTTTATAAATATCTTAGTATCCTCTACCCGTCAGGTTGAGTAGTCATTCTCAGTGCCGTCAAGGTGGATACTAATGGTGAACCAATTCTTCGAGATGGAGACACTATCTCAGATGCGATAGCAATCTTAATATTCACTATTGCAAAAACATTCTTATAAAACATTTTTATTTCCTGATGGAAATAAGCTGATTGGTATGTATTTGTTTGGGGGTTCAAACCTTTTTTTGAATTGTTTGTAGCTTTGTTGGATATCTGAAGGAAGGATTTCCAGATTTGGTCCAAGTGCTTTCCACCATGCCACGAACCATGCTGGAAAACTATATTTGTTTGTTTTCAAAAAATAAAAAAGATAAGAATGTTGGTTTAGAAGAATTAGGAAGTGGGTCGCAGCCGGACTGCCACTAGTTAGATTAGGCGGTAGAACCAGTCATGTTTAAACAGAATGTAAATAACAGAATGTAAAAACAAGTTAGTGTTAGCTCAGGCGGTATAACCAGCCATGTATGGTTAATATAATCAAAACGAATAAAATAAGAATAAGAAAATGGATATAAGGCGGCTCAGCCGACCATTTGATTGAATTAGAATACCAGAAAAGAAAAGAGAACTTACAAGGATATGAAGCTTGTGTGCAAGCTCCTTTGTTTGATGAAAACTAAAAACTAAAAATCTAAAAACTAGTTTGATTATATTAACTATAATCAACTACACAATATCCATCAAGTAGAATTAAATCAAATGGTATCAGAGCTAACCACAACTTTATAAATATCTTAGTATCCTCTACCCGTCAGGTTGAGTAGTCATGTATCTAAAATATATTAATTTCATCTGTTGGATGGAAATCTACTGCCAGTCTTACTATCCAGTTTGAAGATGATTCCTCGGGGATCCACTCCCAATTAGTTTGATTCTGATTTGATGATGTTTGGCTCCCATTTTGAATGCTGGATATTTCTTAGTGGCAGTCCGGCTGCGACCCACTTCCTAACTTTTATACTTTCCTCCTCTTAATTCTTTACTTGTTCCTCTTATGCTTTATTCTTCTACAGGATTCAAATACACAATATTTCATAAGAAAGTGATCTATTTTTAGCAATTAAACTAACTTGAGTTGTATATACCTAGATATAAGAACTAAAACAATGGCTCCGTTTGAATTAGTTGTTTTTGGAAGTGTTTTTTAAAGACTTTACTGTACCTGTATATATGAAAAACTTTTACTATAGATGTTTTTTAGATTGTTTTTAGAGGTATTTTTAAGCTATATTTTTGAGTATTTTTATAATTTACAATTTTTTTGAAATTTTTTAAAAATATATGCTGGCTCTATTTCTATATATTAATATTTATATATAAATATATATATATTTATTTCAATTGATAAAATATATATACTATACATATTAATATACATAATTGAAATATACATATTACTAGTAATATAATATATATATATAATATAATATACATAATTGAAATATACAAATTGAAATAAACATATTAATATATTTTAATATACATATTATAAAAAATTTGAAATAAACATATTTATAAATTTATATAAATATATATATTTATAAATATATTTTAAACAAAACATTAATATTTATATATAAATATATAATATTTATTTCAATTGATATAATATATATAATATACATATTATAAAACAAAATTGAAATATGGTCGAACCAGCCATGTATAAAAATCTTATTATCGAATTCGACCCAAATTCGACCAATTTGAAATCGGATATTCCGATTTCCATTCCGAATTACTGAATTCGAAATTTCGAATTCAATTCGAATTCAGCCGGTAAATCGAATTTTTTTCGATTTTGCACACTCCTAGTCACAATGGCCACCGATAATTTTGTGTAGCCAGCAATTTCCCCTTTTGATGGTCACTATGATCATTGAAGCATGCTAATGGAGAATTTTCTGAAGTCCAATGAGTATGGCAGGTTGTCGAATCTGGAGTAGTAGAACCAAAAGCCAGAGTAATATTGTCAGAGGTACAGAAAATGGAGTTGGAAGCATTGAAACTAAAGGATCTTAAAACCAAGAATTACCTTTTTTAAGCTATTGATCGAGCCATCTTAGAAACAATTCTTAGGAAAGATACCTCTAAGCAGATTTGGGACTCCATGAAAAAGAAGTATCAAGGGAATACGAAGGCAAAGTGGGTGCACCTTCAAGGTTTTCAGACCGAATTTGAAACTTTATGCATGAAGTCAAGCGAGTCGGTCATAGATTATTTCGTAAAAATGATGGCAATCGCTAAGAAGATGAGGATCCATAGAGAGAGTTTGGAGGACGTCACCATTGTCAAGAAGGTTCTTCGATCAATGACACCAAAATTTAATTTTGTTGTATACTCTATAAAGGAATCAACAGATATTGATGCACTTTCAATTGATGAGTTGCAGAGCTATTTGCTGGTTCCTGAGCAAAAAATTAACCAGCAAGAGAAAAAAGAGCAAGCATTGAAAGCTTCAACAAAAAGTCATCCAACATCGAGTCAAAGGTAGAGTAAGCAATGATCGTAGCAACCAACAACAACGACACTAGCATCAAGAAAATCAAGTTCAAGGAAGAGGAAGAGACTGAGGAGGCCATCAATCAGCAACTCATAGGCCAAAGTTAGTAGACAAATCTAATATTGAATGCTACAAATGTCATATATATGGCCATTATCAGTTAGAATATCGAACTAATTTGAATAGACAAAATTGTAGAAAAAAGAAGAAGAAGTGTCATTTTGTATGATGTGTCACATGAATGAAGAAACTCAACAAGACGTGGTATTTAGACATTGGTTGCAGCAACCACTTGTGTGGAGATAAGAAGGCATTTTCAAAATTAGACGAGTCATTCCGTAATATTGTCAAGTTTGGTGATAACTCCATAGTTTTTGTTATGGGAAAAGGAAGTGTAACTATCCAAACTAAAGGAAATTCTACTCAAACTATCACTGATGTTTTTTTTTGCTCCAGACTTAGAGATAAACTTGCTTAGTGGGTCATTTGCTAGAAAAGGGGTACGAGATTTCTATCAAAAATGGAGTATGTCGAGTTCAAGATGCAAAGTTGGGCTTAATTGTTCAAGTTAACATGACGGCAAATCGTATGTTCCCACTCTATTTACAGAATTAAACTCATTCATATTTCTCCGTAAAATCGAAAGATATGGCATGGCTATGGCATTTTCATTATGGACACCTAAATTTTAGTAGATTAAAGACATGGTAGCAAAAAAATATGATGGCTAGTCTATCTCAGATTACAATTTTTTTAGAAGTTTGTGAGGAGTGTGTCATTTGCAAATAACATCGGGATCACTTTTTAAAAGAAAAATTGTGGAGAGCAAAGAAAGTATTGGAACTGGTTCACTATGATTTATACGTGTTAGGATCCAAGCGCGGAATAAACAACTATTGAGATATCAAGTGCACAACAATTTAATAGCAAATAAGCCACAAGCAGGAAAGATAAACGACACATAATATTTAACGTGGTTCGACTCCACCATTGAGCCTACGTCCACGGAGAGAAACCTGTTCTTTATTATGAGAGGAAAATCCAATACAAGAATACAACTTGAACCCAAACCCAACCCTTGTATACCATCTCTCATCTCCCAAGAACCCTCTCTCACATCCCATATGTAAGGCTACATGATGCTTCTTGTGTCTTCTTGTGTGCATTTGTGTAGTATGCCTACCCATCTATTTATAGGGAACATTACTGCCAAAAAACCAAATAACAATTGGAAACCAATACTATTTCCTAAACTAAATAGAATTTCTTGGCTACTACTTCAAGTAACTAAAACCAATTAGGAAACTAGTTACTTCCACACAAGATAAGAAATCTACCTAAAAGAATTTAAACCAATTTCCTAACAAATCTCCACCTTGGCGAAAATTTCTTTTAGCAATCATTTGCTTTCAATTACCAAATAATATGGTACCAAACTACACACCCGAATCAATACAGTCCTGACACCAAATTGATTCAATCGGCAAATGAACATGTGTAGTTACCCCGAATCTAACCTCCAGTTGACTCGTGAGAAGGTGCCTCAATTCACCATCTCCCTTTGCAGGATTTCTTCTCACAACCGCTTGCAATCTGGGATCCCCTTCTATGAGCTCTAATCCTAACCATTGAGGCAATCAAGTGGTAAACTCACCAAACTTCTTCCCATCCTCAGGACTGTCTCGCCACGTGTGGTTTCCAAAACTCCACCTAAAACTTAAAACTCGTAACTGTCAGAGTCTTCTGGCGTATGGAAATTAGATCTCTTTGTTTCTTTGGGACACGTGCCACACCACCCAAAAAATATAACCAAAATCTAAAATCCACCGGGATGAAGTATCAACCGTTGGAGGTGTGAGAAAGTTTCCAACGATTCATGTCCAAAATCAACATTGGACTCCACCTTTTCCTTGACTCTTGAATCACCTGCCTGGATTCACCATCAAGCATCTCCATGCTTTTTGACTTTTCATCCTTCACCATCAATGTTTTTTGCCAAATCATTAAAACAAGGATACCACTCATTAAATTGTTCAATTAGTAACAACTATCAATCCACTTGATCTCAATAGTTAACTAGGATCCAACTACGAACCTTGAGCAGCCTAATCTCACAACCAAACTCTGATACCACTTGTTAGGATCCAAATGCGGAATAAACAACTATTGAGATATCAAGTCAACAACAATTTAATGAGGAACAAACCACAAGCATGAAAGATAAATGATACACAATATTTAACGTGGTTCGGCTTCACCATTGAGCCTACGTCCACGGAGAGAAACCTGTTCTTTATTATGAGAGGAAAACCCTATACAAGAATACAACTTGAACCCAAGTCCAACCCTTGTATACCATCTCTCATCTCCCAAGAACCCTCTCTCACACCCCATGTATAAGGCTACATAATGCCCCTTGTGTGCATTTGTGTAGTATGCCTACCCATCTATTTATAGGGAACATTACTGCCAAAAAACCAAATAACAATTGAAAATCAATACTATTTTCTAAACTAAATAGAATTTCTTGGCTACTACTTCAAGTAACTAAAACCAATTAGGAAACTAGTTACTTCCACACAAGATAAGAAATCTACCTAAAAGAATTTAAGCCAATTTCCTAACAATACGGACCAATAAATTCACCATCTGATGGTGAAAAATGTTATTTTATGACGTTTATTGATGATTATAGTTGAAAAACTTGAGTCTATCTTTTGCAGGAAAAATCTGAATCATTTTCAGCCTTCAAAAAATTCATGACTCTTGTCAAAAGGAAGTAGGCAAGTCTATAAAGATTCTTCGCAGTGATTATGGTAGAGAATATAACTCATAAGAATTTGTAAATTTTTGTGAGGAGCATGGAATTCAGAGGCAGCTTACAACAGCCTATACGCCACAACTTAATGGTGTTTCAGAGAGAGAATTGTACAATCTTAAACATAGTGAGGACCATTTTGACAAGAAATGGTGTTCCAAAAAGTTTTTGGCTTGAAGTTGTCATCTAGAGCATTCATATATTGAACAGAAGTCCCACACTTGCTATTAAAAATATGACACCTAAGGAAGCATGGAATGGATGGAAACTAATAGTGGATCACTTCTAAATTTTTGGATGCACTGCCTATACTCATATTCTAGCCCAAAAGAGGACAAAACCAAATAATAAGAGAGATAAATGCATTTTTCTTGGTGTTAGTGATTAAACAAAATCCTATAAACTTTATAATCCTATCACTAAGAAAATTGTCATCAGTTGGGATGTAATTTTGATGAGAAATTTTTGTCCATGGAGTAACAATATTATTAAATAACAAATACCTACTAACTTTGATGGAGTTGATGAAGAAAATAGGCAGTAGCCAACAGAACAAATTTCACCAGATGATTCAGATGATGTTCCAAGTTTCCAAATAGTAATAGAAGATGAAGAACGACCTCAACATGTTAAAAAAAGATCTACATGGATGATCGATTATGAGGTAACTGGAATTGACTAATTTGAGGACTCACTTACATATTTGCTCGATTTTTTTATTGTAATCTTACAGTTTTTGAAGAGGCTATTAAAAATTTAAAGTGGCAGAAGGTGATGGATGAAGAAATTGCAGCTATTGAATGAAACAACACATGGGAGTTAACTAATCTTCTAGAAGGATACAAGTCAAGAGGCGTCAAGTAGGTGTACAAGATAAAATTGAAGGAGAATGGAAAAGTTGACAAATACAAGGCACTTTTAGTAGCTAAAGACTATAAGCAAGAGCTTGGGGTGAACTATGAAAAAGTCTTTGCTCCAATCACAAGGCATGATATGATTAGGATAGTAATTGTATTTGTAGCTCAATATTCATGGCCTATCTTTCAGTTGGACGTGAAATCAGTATTTTTACATGGTGATCTACAGGAATAAGTATTTATTGGTCAACCTCCTGGTTATGTGAAGGTTGGAAGTAAACATAAAATATACAAACTCAAAAAGCATTATATGGGTTAAAACAAGCCCTACGTGGTTGGTATAGTTGTATAGATACTTATTTTTCTAAAGAGGGATTTTAAAAATATCCATATGTGCATACACATTTTATAAAGATTGGAGATAGAGGTAAATTGTTTATTGTTTGCTTATAAGTTGACGATCTTATTTTTACTGGAAATGATAGCGCTATGTTTGAGAAATTTAAAATATTTGTGATAACTGAATTTAATATGTTTGATCTTGGAAAGATGCATTACTTTTTGGGTATTGAAATGGTGCAATCTGCTACTGGAATTTTTGTCTCTCAAAGGAAGTATGTGCAAGAAATTCTGAACAGGTTTTGAATGAAGAATTGTAATTTTGTTAGTACGCCAGTTGAAATGGATTTAAAGATCATCAAAAAATATGAAAGAAAGAGGGTTGATAGCACCCTTTACAAATAAATTGTGAAAAATCTCATGTATTTGATAACCACAAGGCCTGATATTATATATGCTGTAAGTCTTAGTAGTAGATACATGAAAAGTTCAATGGAGACATCTTCTAACTGCGAAGAGGATTCTTTGATATTTTCAGGAAACCATTATATATATATATATGATGGGTTCAGCAGCTATTTCATGGTGTTTAAAGAAGCAACTAATTTTTACTTTATCAACAATTGAAATAGAATTCATAGCTGCAATAGCCTCTGCTTGTCAAGTAATTTGGCTAAGAAATATTCTTGAGGAGTTGCATTTTTAGCAAGGAATTATTACAATTTATGGTGACAATAGTTCCGTCATCAACATCTTTAAAAATTCAGTTCTACATGGAAGAATCAAGTACACAGATGTGAGATTTCACTTTCTAAGAGAGCTCATAAGGGATGAAATAATTGATTTTTTCCACTGCAAAAGTGAAGATCATATTACTAATATAATGACCAAACCATTGAAGTTATTTACATTTCAGAAACTAAGGAAACTATTTGGAGTCTGTGCAGTTGCTAAGTCCAATTAAATTGAATGTTTTGAAAACTTTCAATTTAAGGAAGGAATTGTTAGAAATATTCACTTGATTTTAGTTGACCATGTCAACAGGAGTTTATTATTAGTTTGTTTTGTATTACCTAGTCTAGTGGAGTCAGTGGAGTTTGTTGCATTTAATCACTTTATCAGTAGTTAGACTTCCTGGTTTTAAATACTTATCCGTTGTTTTGACCACTATAAATAGAGCAGTTTCATACTATGAGTAGTGCATCAGCTTTACAAAATAATAAAGTTTAGTTCTTTGCTTCTCTTATTATTTTCTCAATAATTGTATTAGAATGCACTGTCAAACAAAATTAACAACAAATAATTAAAAAATTTGTAATCAAAATATTACAAAGAATGAATTTTATTAGTATAAAAATTTTAGCAACTAATTTTAATATATTAACAAGAATATTTATGATGTTAAAATTTATTTTTTTATAATATTTTTGATGTGGTCATCCAATCTACTACAGAGGGCATGGTGATACCATTCGGACCAATCACCCGAGCTCGTGCCAAAAGGATGAAGGAGCAATTGAATGTGTGGTACGCTCTATACAAGAGGCTAAAGAAGGTAGCTCGATGTTTGAAGGTAGCTCGGAGTTCGTGACTTTACTCCAACTTGAGGATCAAGACTCGTGAATGAATCATTTCGATTTACGAGTTGATTCAAGCCTCACGTGTTCAAGTCTAGCAAGTTTTTGTCGTTTGAATTAGTAGAATAAGCAAGTGACTTAAGCAAAGTAGCCATTTTTAGCTGTTATTTTAGTCATAATTTTGGTTATTATTTTCAGTCATAAAGAGTCTTGTGGGCTGAATTCCAAATTCCTAGTCTTCTTAGGGTTTGAGTTATGTAAAATTATAAATAACTTCATAACCAACAACAATAGGCAGATTTTTACTTCTCAATAATTAAGAGAGATTCTTTTGGCTTCTTACAAGCACCCTTGAATATCTTAGAAACTTCCTAAGAGTTCATCTTGGCTTATCAAATAAGAATCGCATTTGTTTGTGGCGCCGTTCTACCAAATTCCTAGGTTCGGTAATTCGTTAAGCCACGGGTTAAGATCGTTTTAAGATTGTTTGCAACTTAGAGGGTTAGATTGGGTCTAAAGGGGATTCCGCAATTTGAAACCTGAAAAATTCCATCAAGACCGTGGAGTCGTGGGGGATGAATTTCGCCATCGTGGAGGAATTCGCATCAGTTGGCATCAAAGCTAGTTGATGGTTTTCAGGTTATATCCATTTAATTCCAGCTTTTTGTGTCTTATTCTTGATTCTTAGTTTCTATTTGTGTCTTGTTTCTATTCGGTTCTAATCCACAAAAAAAAATCGGTACTGTTCATAGGCACTGTTCATCGTTGCTATTCACTGTTACTGTTCATTCGAAAAAAAATCTATTTGTATGTTATCTTTTTGTGTTCTGTGTCTAGTCCAAAAAAAAGAAAGAAAAAGAAATCAGCTTGTAGCTAGGGTTTTGGAGTCGTTATCTGGCCGTCACCTTGTGTTCTTGTTGTTTGCATTGCAAAAAAAAAAAAAAAAAAGCGGGCTGACGTTACAAAATTCTTGGAAATCTGAAATCAAAACTTAGGTTTTTTGAAATTCTTGATTGTTTAAAACCACTATCTTGAAGTTCTTGGAACTTTAGTTGAGATTTTTGAAGCCAACCAAAATCTGTCTTGATCAAATCGTGAAATCTTGGACTGTTTGGGGGGGGGGGAATCACCTTCAATCTTGTGTTTCTTGAAATCTAGAAATTAACTTCTTGAATTCTTGACAGAATCTTGAAGTTTTTCTAGATTTTGGAACGTATTCTTGCTCAAAAACAAAACTGCAAAAAATTCCAGCCGCCGAAAACCCTAGTTCTTCAAGCTCTTGGCTGATTGAATAAAAAAAAAATTCAGCCACGAAATTTGATTCTTGAAAACCTCTAGAATTGAGCATTGAATGTGATCAAAGCTTTCCAAACAGCTGACATAAAAAAAGCAACAAAACAGCCACCAATCCTACTCTAGAGTCCAAGTTGGATTTGACTAGTTTAGTCCAATTTGAATGAAGCTATCCAAGTTTCTTTAAAATTTCATTTTTTACAGCCTTTTAAATCCTTATTGGGATAGGAAAATGGGGTTAGTTCCGAATTAATCCAAGAATTTTCCGTTGTTCATTAATTCTAAATTGCTACAAAAAGAACAAGTGTCGGTACACTCTTTAGGCAATTGTTTTTGAGTCAAATCTTTATATCTTTCTCGAGTCAATTGTTTAGCTTATTTTTCCAGTAATTTCTAGCCATAAAACTCATCCTTAAAGTCTAGATTAGTGTCCAAATTTCCAGCTCTTTTGTTGAGTCATTTGCCAAGTGTTTGTGTCGCGTAACTAGTAGTCCTTGTGTCATGCATCTACACAATTTTTCCAGAAAATTCCAGCAGATTTTTCCAATTCTTTGAGTCATTTTCGTCTTATATCTTCTCAAATTTCCAGCTTATAACAAGCCACATTTGAGTAGATTCTTGTGCGAAACTAGTTGAACTTTTCGGGAAAATTTTCTACTTTCTTCAAGGGAAGGAAGTAGGACCTTGAGAACATAATTGTGAGAATTATTTGAGGAAAAATTTGAGTGAATTCACTAGCGCGAGTGCATACACAGGAGGGAATGAGTGAGGACAAACACTTTGTTTTCTTGTCTTTGCTTGAATTGCAGGTTATTCAATCATGTCACAAGAAGGAGAAAGGAGTAATCCACCACCAAGTACCCCACTATTTGACGTGAAATTGTTGACGGAGGCGTTGGAGGCAAAGTTCAAGAAGATGTTGGACGATGCCTTGGAACCAATTCATAGTGAGATTTATCGCAACAAAAGCTCTCCAAGTACACCTCATAATTCTAGCGGGAAGTCCAAAATTATGGAGTTTGAAAGCTCAAATGATGAGGAGGAACTCATTAGGTGTCCTAAGTCTCAACAAAGGACCCGAGGGCGTTCTTCTGATCTTTTCAAAAGCATCAAAATGAAAATTCCAAAATTTAAAGGAAGGTCGGATCTAAGGCATATTTGGAATGGGAATCAAAGGTTGAGATGATTTTTACTTGTCAAGACTATACGGAAGAACAAAAGGTGAAGTTGGCCATGATCGAGTTTAATGACTATGCTATCATTGGTGGGACCAACTTACCACATCTCGGTGAAGGAATAGGCTACCGGAAATCACGTCTTGGATCGAGTTGAAGGGCATGATGAGAACCCGATTTGTGTCGAGCCACTATTATCGAGATTTGTACCAACGGTTACAAACTTTTACACAAGGCACTAGGAGTATTGATAAGTATCACAAGGAGATGGAGATCCTCATGCTTAGGGCCGATGTACAAGAAGACAAGGAAGTGACTATGGCAAGATTCTTAAATGGACTGCAACCCGAAATCCCTGAGAAGGTAGAATTGGAGCATTATTTGGAGTTTCATGAATTGGTAGCAAAAGCTGAAAAAGTGGAGCACCATCTTAAGGGGAGGGGTAACACACGGATTAGTTATCCCTATCCTGTCCCAAACTGAAGAAAATTCGCTCCAGGTAGTGAAAGAAGAAGCACGGATCAAGGCAGCTTCAATCGAACCAAACCTGATTTTTCTACCAAGGCAAAAATCAAACCACCTAAGGGTGACAATAAGGGGAAAATGGTGACCAACCAAGCCAAAACGGGAGGAAGAGATAATCGATGCTTCAAATGTCAAGGGGGTGGCCATATTGCAAAGCATTGCCCTAACCAACGAATCATGCTAGTTTTGCCTAATGGGGAGATTGTTACAGAAGATGAAACCGAATACGCAGACATGCCACCATTAGTCGAAGATGAGGACGACTCAGATGAAGAAGAAGAATGTGCAATTGAGGGTGAGGTTGGGTTCGGTCTCGTTGCACGAAGAGCCTTAACTGCACGACCTCAAGAGGATGATATGCAACGTGAGAACATCTTCTGTACACGTTACCTAATCAAGGAGAAGTTATGTAGCCTTATCATCGATGGCGGCAGTTGTGCGAATGTTGCCAGTGCCACTATGGTGGAGAAGTTGAACTTGCCAACTATGGAGCACCCCTGACCATATAAGTTTCAATGGTTTAGCAACAGTGGGGAGGTTCAAGTAGTTAAGCAAGTGTTGGTATCTTTCAAGATTGGTAGCTATGGAGACGAGATTCTATGTGACATTGTACCCATGCATGCAACTCACATAATTCTTGGGCAACGGTGGCAATATGACAGGCAAGTGAGTTTTGAAGGAATGAGTAATAAGTACTCCTTTATGTACAAGGATCGCAAGATCACTCTTGCACCTCTATCACCTAAACTAGTTCGAGCAGACCAAGAAAGTCTACAAAAAGAGTTCGAACTAAAGAGTGAGAGGAAAAAGAAAGAAATTAGAGCCAAGAAAAATGAAAATAAAAAGGCAATTGTGAATTCGGCTAGTGAGGAAAGGAAAAGAAAAGATGAAAAAAAAAATGAGAAAAAGCATTTGATGCTTGTAAAAGCCAAACAAGTGAAGCGAATTTTAAGTGAACGACAATCGCTTCTTGTACTTGTGTGCAATGAAGCAGGGTTGTCCAATGATGATACATTTGCTAACTTTCCTTCTATTGTTGCCCCAATTTTGCAAGATTACAAGGATGTTTTTTTCGAGGATATTCCAAGTGATTTACCACTTATTCGTGGGATTGAACACCAGATAGAGTTCATACCTGAAACAATCATACCTAACTGTCTAACTTACAAGAGCAACCTCGAGGAGACAAAAGAGCTACAATGCCAAGTGGCCGAGTTACTAAATAAGGGATGGGCGAGAGAGAGTTTGAACCCTTTTGCGGTGCTGGTAAGTTGTACACTGACAGCCAAGCTGTGAATGCAATTATGGTAAATTATCGTCACCCTATACCTAGGTTAGATGATATGCTTGACGAATTATATGGTGTAGTCATTTTTTACCAAAATTGATTTGAAGAGCGGATATCACCAAATTCAAATTAAGGAAGGTGATGAGTCGAAAACTGCTTTCAAAACTAAGTATGATTTATATGAATGGTTAGTGATGCCTTTCAGATTAACCAATGCACCTAGTACATTTATGAGGCTAACGAACCATGTTTTGATACCATTCTTAGGACAATTTGTAGTAGTTTATTTTGATGATATCCTTATCTATAGCTGTAACATTGAAGAGCATCTTGAACATTTAAAGGCTGTTTTGGATGTATTTCGAAGGGACAAGCTATACGCTAATCTCAAGAAGTGCAAATTTTGCACTGACCAACTTGTCCTTCTAGGGTTTGTGATTAGTGTGCAGAGAATGCAAGTAGATGAGTCCAAGGTTAAGGCTATTCAAGAGTGGCCAACCCCTACGACAGTTGGGGATGTACGTAGCTTTCATGGACTTGTGGGCTTCTATAAATGATTTGTGAAGGACTTTAGCACCCTGGCAGCCCCGCTCACCGCACTTATCAATAAAAATGAGAAATTCACTTGGGAAGAGGAACAAGAGCAAGCGTTCCAAGCGTTAAAGGATAAGTTGATGCATGCACCAGTTTTAAACCTACCTAACTTTTCTAAAACTTTTGAAATTTAATGTGATGGTTCAGGGATAGGAGTTGGAGCTGTATTGATGCAGGAGGGTAGACTAGTTGAGTGCTTCAGTGAGAAGCTTAATGGAGCAACATTAAAATACTCAGCCTATAACAAGGAGTTATATGCATTGGTTTGAGCACTACGTGCAATATTACTTAAGGCCTAGAGAGTTCATGGGTCATACCAATCATGAGTCTCTCAAGTACTTAAGGGCGCAACATTGTCTTAACAAGAGGCATGCACGTTGGAATGCCTTCATTGAGTCTTTTCCATTCATCATTAAGTATAAAAGGGGTAAGAGTAATATAGTGGCAGATGCACTATCACGCAGGTATTGGTTACTAACTACTCTTGACGCTAAATTACTTGGATTTGAATTGCTCAAGGAATTATATGCGAATGATGCAGATTTTGGTGAAATTATCGAGAGTTGCTCAAGGAAAAT